>NC_142180.1:18444166-19045833 GCF_026936395.1 Plectropomus leopardus
TCCATCACACTCAGTGAGTTACTTTTTTTCTTGATACAACTGTTTCAGTGTATAATTAACTTGTGCTTTCCTCTTTCTCTCAGCAGTTCTTGTTTTTTCAAGTATTTCTGAGTCAGTCATCGGCCCACACATGACACCTTCCCATATGTTAGTACTAGTACAGATGCTTTAATTTTGTCTGGGCTGGCTTTGTTGACTGCTTGCACAGTAGTTTAACATTTGTGCCTACAAAGGTGGTCTGTCAGCCTTATTCAAAAGGTATGATGAATAAGGTATCAGTTCTGAACAGAGGTAGATTCACCATACACAGGTTATCTTATCTATATAGTCATCTATATCTTTGGATTTACAAAAGCATTAAAAACTGCACACTAGGGGCGCCTAGTCACCTGGTAGAGCGGGTGCCCTACGTACAGAGGCTGTGACCTAAAAACCTCGATTCCAACCTGCAGCCCTTTGCTGCATGTCATCCCCCCTCTCTCTCTCCCCCTTTCACACTTGAGCTGTCCTATTTAAAGTTGCCATTTTAGTTAGCAAAAAACAAACAACTGACAAAACATCAGCTCTGGACTTTAATCTTCCTTAAAATATTACATGAAACAAACAAAAATGCCATATTTCTATTTTGTTTTCCAATTGATTTTTCATATTCTGTTGTTCAACTGGTGCTCTTTCAGTTACATCGTGTCACTGCATCTGGGTGCGTGGCTCTGTGTGTGATGCTGTTGGGAGCAGCACCCTCCCTGAGGGTTATCCCCTCATTACCACAGCTGTCTTTTTCTAACAGTGAGTCCTCCACCTTTCTCTCCTGAAGGTTCAACATGGCCACCAGAGGAGACTGCAGGTGTGACACCTCACTACTAAGTCAAAGTGTAGCTTAAAACCCATGACGCTCGAAGGGGATGAAATCCCTGTCTTGATTTTCTTTGCTCGCTGTTTCTAATAAAAGTTGGATGAGACTGAGCTGCTGTTCAGCCCCAAATCACTTCATTGATCTTTTTTTCCGCGAGACTTAGATTCGATCCTTGTATTAGCTGTAAAATGTTACCTCTATCTCAGTTATATTGTGCCTTGATCTGGGCTTTCTATATTACTTCAAGACATATGGCAGACCTGTGTGTGCTTAGCTCTACAGAAGGCCCAGTAAACTCCTTCCCTTCGGTTGCAGGGATTGAGTAATCAAGCTCACAAAGCAGCCATGAAGAATGAGACAACAAAGGCTGTCCCTGTTCTCTTCTATTATCTTTCACCCCCGTCTTGTCTCAGTGTATCCCCTAAAACGCTTGTGATATCCTCCATCTCGCTTGCTCTCTGCACTAAACCCACTCACGTTCACAGCCTCTCTTTCAAAGTCGCTCTTTTTCGCTCTGACACACAATAGGTCTCCTCAGTCCAGGTCCTGTTTGATGTTGGACCCCGAGCAGTGAAGCCCTCCTCTCCCTTTCTGTTGCTCTCTTTATTCTACTTAAAAATTCATCCAATTTATTTATCTATTTCAGTCAAGCTGAGGTTCACTCATCACCCGCCTGTCTAAGCTTGTCCCCCTGGTGCCCTTTTTGGTGATAACGGGAGCCTGCTCTGGTCCATCACCACCTCCCACTCAGCCACAGCCCAGGCCTGTGTGATTGACACGGACCGCTCGAACTTCCCATACGGTCCCCAACCCCTCCCCCTCTTTGATCCCACCCGCATCCTCTGTGCCTCCTTCTCTTCTCACAATCCACCGTCAAAATCTTTCCCAGCTATGGTCTCCTTCCATCATCTGCACAAGTTTGATAAGATTAATCAATAGTGACTCAATAAAAACATCCCACTAATTAAAAATTCCCCCAAATTGTTGCAGTTATGGTACAGACTCTTTGGTTTTCTTTGAAGTGCCATAATCAAACATTTCTGCTTTCTTATCAGCTCGACATGATAACCTCTTCTTTTTATGGAAAGGGATATTTCAGATGTATTGTACTCAAGCAAGCAATCTCCCACTGAACAACGGCAGTTTAATCTTGCAGCAAGATTTAAAAGAAGCTTAATTGTATGCTGAAGAGTAAAAAGGATCTCAGACATCTTTGTTGTAGTATAATTTAAGAGCTCAGTGCAAGAGTATTACTTTCATTGTGGTGTTAAATGATAATAAGGCTGGTGATATTCTTGTTGTAATCAAATCTTATGAAAAGACATTACTCAACAATACTTTGCACATTCTCCAGTCTTTCAGTAGCTAATTTGTTCTAAAGATCTAAAACTTTGAAGAAAATTCAATACTTAACTTTTTCAAAAAAGGATGTAGAACTTTTAAGAATGGTAAGTCACTGTAATTTTATTAGCAAACACGACTTAACAGTGCATGTTCAGGAGGATTATTTTTAGTCGCGGAGTAATACACATTTGGTATGATTGTAGGTTTTACCAACAGCAGCAGGATATAGGATTGATTAAAAAATTAAAAAATAAAAATAAATGACAGTGTCCATGCTGTATGCGAAGGAACCCGTCACTAACTGCAATATTAACAGAATGCAACGTATCAAAAAAATCACACCCACTGGAGGGGTAAACTGGTACAACATTAGATATCATCATGTCAAAGGATTATGTAGCATTTTATGTCTACCAGAGAGGAAAAGTTACATTACTAACTCAATATTGTTGGTCTGTCTCATTGTCCCTTCTCCTTACCTTGCTCATCTTGGAGAAATGACACTACAGAATAACCAGAAGTGAAATACTTTGATATTTACAACTATTTTATCAAATTGCAGGTAAGGTAATCATTCAACCTAATGAAGATCAAAAGTTGTGTTAGCTTCAATCTCTATAGTTTGTGGGCCAAATTAACAAAATACTTGCTGCATGTTGACATACTGAGTGTCAGAATCCCAGTTTTTCCACATCCTCCTGCTGTTGGCCCACACTTTATTGTTTGAAAGCTCCTTTTGTTTTGCAGCTTATAAAGACTTAATTAAAGATTATTTACCCTGCTGGTAGTGCATCTCACCACAAAGCAGCCTTGTATTTTTTTGTTGTTTGCAAGCAGACGTTGGTGACAAGGAAGCACCTATACGCAATACAAAGTCAATGGACAATTCATTTTTTTACACCTCTGGTAGGCGTTGGACTGAAATATGCTTTATCTCTATGATATGGCCCAATAATGTACTTCAACTGATTTTGATGAGAATAGCATTCTGTAGCAGAGAAAAGAGCTATGTCATGCTTCGGCTACACTGACTTATACTTGTTCTTACTTGGATAAAAATCATTATGAGTTTTTTTCATGGTATTTGTGGATAATACCACCAAACTTTTAGGGTAATGTTCTGTCATCAGTTTCTGTATTTCAGATTATATAGATATTATGTTTAACACTAACTGTTTTCAGAAAATCTGTCACAAACACCAAAGATCGTACACCCTTGTACCTCCAAACTTACTGTCTTACTGTTTTAGTCCTTCTCAGCTGCAACATTCACACAGACTTAAATCATTTCACTCCTTTCTAACCCTTTGGTTGATCCCTTGGCCCGGCTGGCTTCACTGTGAGTGATGTGTTTATGGTAGGGGCTTTGGCCCAATGCACTACAGCACACAGATATTAATTCCACTGATGGCTTTATCTGCTTTGGGACTCTGTGTGCAAACCACGTGTGTGAGCGGATGCACATGGGTGTGTCTTGCATGTGTCTCAGTTTCGGAGTGTGTGCGTGTGTGTACATGTACGAGCCCTTTACTGCAGTTCATGTGGCCATCTGTCTTTCACCATGTAGACTACAATACACACCACTTGTCTCCATCAAATATCAATCTCATGCCGATTGTCCACCTGTGCTCTGCTTTTATAATGTGCATTTGTATGCGGCCTGAGATCATTCCGGTAATGGCTGGCCATTCCACGTAGATCAGCGGTGACAAGCGTAATCTATCTGTATGGCAGCAGCTTCCACAGCGCACTGCACCCCATTTACAGTCCATAGGCTCCTAAACGGCAGAGGCTACAGCCCCAGCACAGCAGAGCCAAGATGTTTCTATTTAGTGTTTCTTCCATGATAGACTTCTAATGACAGCACTCTGCAGTTTCTGAAACATTTTGACCTCTGATAAAAACTAGCGAGGGCAGATGTGGAAATATGTGCTGTAGTATTAAATTTTGCAATGGATTGCTAAAGGTAAATAAAAGCGGAGGATTGGTTGATGTCATTCCATCACAGGGGAAGTGAATGCCTGCAGTCATCATTGAAGGAGAATCCCATTTTCTAAATGTCCCGACAGATTGCTGATTGAGTTGTTTGGCCATAGAAAATGGCACCACTTACAATATAAAATGTTTGAGTTCTTTTTCCCCCTCTCTCCCTCCTCTTCCTTAGCAACATATTATCCGCTGTCTGCTGTTGCTGCCTTAGGAGTCCATGTCCCTTGGCTAAATGTTTCATTTAGTTTCCGATGACAGCGCCCATGCAGCACCTCCTGGTTTTGAACAGTTTGCACTGTGTATCATGTTACCCATAATGCAAAAAATATGTGGTGATGAAAACAGCCTTTCAATTGTTTTGTCTGGGGAAGAAAGGAAACAAGAAAACTCGAAAGGATAAAGAAATAAACACACATGCATACAACGCCAAACTGCCACCGCCCAACCAAACAACACTCCCAACAAAGCTATCTGGTGACACTGGGGAACCGTAATGTTTGTTATCCATGTTGGAGACTCAGATCAGTAGAGACAGCTGTTCTCGTCCTAAACATTTTTGATATGGAAAGGCCAGAAAGGTCATGGATTCCTCTCCGCAGCGGTTGTCATCTCAGAACTGTAATCATTATTCAGCATCTTCGCTTCCTTTCAGATGACTCTGTCTTAACACCCGTGGACACATTCACACACTCACAAACACACTTTGCTCTGAAGCAAAAGGTAATCCCATAGGTTGAGTCAAACCTCAGTGGACAGAACTGCAGAGCCCCAGATTTACTGGCTATCCAAATGCTTTAGCAGATGTCTACATCAAAGCTCTTTTAATGGTTGTATCAACAGTGTGTGAATGCACTGAGTGTGGTGGAATAGTTGTTAAGTTGCTCACTGGATTGTAATGCTCTGTTAAATTAAAGTTGTTACTAATAGGTTCATTGGTTGTTAATAAACTAATTAACTATAATAAACTAATAAACTTTCATCACGGAAGACAACTCCTACAATGAACAGCTTGACTACTTTTAGAACTGTAGAATCTGGGTCAAAATCAATTTATTAAGTACCTATTACCAGTCTCTATGATTTTGTGATGTTACGATTGCAACAATCAACACAAATTCCGACATAAACGTCGATGTTTTGCATCTACCTGTAGTCTTAATGCATATTTTTTCTCACTTTGTAGTCATTTTGTGTATTTTCGAGATAATTTTTTATCTTTTTTTTGGTTGTTTTATGGTTCATTTTGATGGTTTTGGCTTTCTTACTGGTCAATGGTCAGTTAATGTGAGTGACATTTTGCAGGCAAAGTCTAGGGGGCCCCACTTAGGCTCCTGGGTCTTTGCCCAGTAGGCCTGTTTAGTAATCCTTCCATGAGTGACTTTCCTTATCTACTAGCACAACCCTTCACCACATCATGCGCATATACCTAGTATAACTAAGAAGGTTTTAGGGAAATACACAGACACAAACTGATGGATTTCCAATTCTTCTCTTATTGTCACTCTTTTATCACTTATATTCACTTAAACCAAGTTAAGTTTTTTTTAAGGCTTAAAATAAAGTAACAGTAAGTGCCCACAGTTGGAATGTTTCAAACACTCACAAAGGTCTTGTGAGATTCCTATTTTTCCCTTTATTTTCACTTGTCTTTTCCTGTACAATGCATAGTGAACAGAGCAGTTTCCATCTGTAGATGTCTGATGCGCCTTTATGATTTTTTTTTTACTAAAAATATATCAGAGATTAAAGATAGCTGTAGGCTAACAACATAGTAACACATGTAGTAAAGGCAGCAGGGGGTCAGCTGGAGAAAATGTGGATCATTCACTGGCTGCTACACCAACCAGGACAGACATAAGGATGAGATGTAAAATCAGTGTGGGGAGAAGGAAATATAACCCCCACAACAGGAAAAGATGAACCATCTCTCTCTCTCTCTCTCTCTCTCTCCCTTTCCTTCTCTTGCTTCTTCAAATTTATACTCTACATAGATTTATTGAAGCCAGCACAATTTGCATTGCAGTTTATAGATACAGTCACAGCATCCATTTTAATATTTTTCCGGGAACTTCGTTTATACTAATCAATATGTCAAAATGGATACTGTGACTGATAACCTGTTTTGCTTCAATAAAATCACAGTTTAATGCAGTTCTCCTTCCCAAACCTCCTCCCACTTACCCTGCCTGTACATATCATTATTATTCACTGCTGCAAAAATAACTTAAGGGAATGTAAAAGTAAAACTGTCATGAGTGACATGGATACATTAGATATTTGGCCAGATGAGACTGAGTGCATATATTCCGTGCCAATCACCCCAAATCACCAAAAGTAAGATTTAAACTCTACTGTAGACTGGTGGTTATTTATTAACCTACTAAAGAAAAATGCTACTTAACATGTCTTTTTAACTTTTTTTTTTTTTGCAAATGTCTGCATCACGGTAGTGATTTTCTTTCTTTTTCTTTCTTTTCTTTTTTTTTTTAATTTTCAGAGTATTGCATACAATCATGACACTGCCAGGTTTTTTCTGGTGATTACAAAAAAATATAGTAATACACTTTTGAAACAATTGAAAGCACCGATTGGTGCAAGGGCCCTATTGAAAAGCAAAGGATTATTAGGGCCTAAGCACCAAAGGGTTAGTGTTAGAGTTAGGGTCAGGGTTAGGGTTAGCTAACTATTGTCTTGAATCTGTCCTGTCAGTCTTCTGGTTTCCTCTTCTGAATGACAAAGACTGACTACTACAGTCCACTGATATAGAAAGTTATGTCCTCTCATGCAGGTGCAGCATGCGTGGTCATTGGTTGTCGTCTGAAGTGCGCTCAGGGACAACCTTTTGTCTGTGACACAATCGGCCTTCGTCGTCAGTAGCTCTTTGATTTGGGTTTGTTGTGTCATTAGAGAACAACAACAAAGACAAAAAACTTTAGTTAGCTTGTTAACTGAAGTTTGCTGTTCAACCAATGACAAACATTAGCCATTTACAATGCATCATGGCTATCAGCTGACCTCGGTGAGTAAGACAACTGACTGAGTGAAGATTTCTCCTCTATGTAGATGTGTCCACTTTTTGTCAGAATGTGAAACATAGACTGCAGAGTCTCTCTGATCTGTTTCTCATTCATATAGTTAAGTAGAGTTAAGTCTGTCATGGACATTTGATAGACTAAATTGAGGGAGACTGATGATTTACCATATATGAAATTATTGAGGGTGATGTCTCCCTTCTGTCCATAAATTTATGTTTCTTCTCTGCCACTCAGTGTTTGTTTTTTTCTAGTTTAGTTGTGTTATTTCTGGCTCCAAAAGCCACGTTCTTATTTCTGTTGCCAGCTAAAGCCCTGCATCTGAAAATGTTTAACTACAACTCAATCTGCTGGACATATGCGCTCACACATTCCACATAAACATACGCACAAATTGCCACGTACATACTGTACATGCACACACAAACTTGCAGCGCTTGCACATTTGGTCACACACACACACACACACACACACACACACACACACACACACACACACACACACACACACACAGAGAGAGAAAACAACAGCCTGATTCAAATCAGCAGACGGGGCAGATTGCTGAACGGAAACCTGTCACTTGTGAGGAACCTCACAGTCCGTGCTGGCAGACAGACAGACAGAGAGACAGGCGGACAGATGACAGCATGTGTTTGTTTCCCAGTCTTTCGACAAGCTGCATAGCTGTCACTGCCAACTTCGAACAAACGATTTTAAAGCCCAAAAATGAACTGTCAGTAAACAACAGTGATGGATGGAGTTTTAGAGGATGGATGGAATGTGAGTCTGTTTGGAGTTGAGGATGGTACAGAAAATAATAGCCATCGTTTAAAAGTGAAAGAAAAACAAATGAAACACTGTTAATCATAATATCTTCTCATTTAACAGCCACATTAAGCTCTTCAATGGCCATATGACTCTCACGTTTATTTAATTAATGAAGTGTCCTGACACACTGTATCGATCAGAGACATACAGCTCATTTGTTCATGTCAACTGAAGCTGGAGTTCATATGTTATTTATGAACGAGGAAAATATCGCTTAAACAAAGACCTGGAGTGAATCGAGTGCTGCAGGGATGATGTTTTTTGTAGGCTGACTTAGCGGCAATCTGGTTTCCTCAACACAAAGTCAATGGATTTTTTTAAAAATTGGATTTCAGATTATTGCTGAAAATAAACTCTGTTGCAAACAAAAGTTCAGTTGGACATTCTTCACACATTATTTCTAAGGCATATATACAATCCCCAGAAATAAAAACGTTAGCACTGGTAACATTAGGCTGTGTGTGTGAGTGTGTGTATATATATATATATCTATATATATATATAATTTTTAATAATAATTTTCCCTTAAAAGAAAAAAAAAACAATTAATTTTTAGGCATTTTTCTTGTCCCCTTTTACTGATTTCTTGAAATTTGTGGGACACTTCTTGCCGAGTTGGTCATTGCTGTATTTCCCCATGTTTTTGAAAAAAAAAATCTGATTTGTTCAGATTTCTAAGGGTCATATTGCTTGTGTCTGAACGCAGCACAAGAAAACTGATGCCGATCCAGGTTTCAAAGGGTTAAGTGTGTTGGTGGCTCCAAATTGCATCAACATCTAACTTTTACTCACATCAGTCTAAAATCTGTGGAGAAATTTAGCCAGTGTGAAATATTTAATATCAAAGGATACCAATATTACACAATATATTATGTGTGGGTTCAGGAAGCCCTCTTTCTTTTTTTAGAGGACAGCCCTTTTTAGAAACAATTTCACACCTGTAATCTTAACACCAGAATTTAATTTGACAAAGAGTAGCTAATCAAACAGGTTACTATTAGGGGGTCGGAGAAGCTCATCTCTCTTCAGCCCTACTTTGTGATTTGGGCTGATAAGACCAGTGCAGTTTTTCACAGAAGTCTTGGCAGCTCTTATCGACCTCATTGAATCAGAGAAGCTTTTATTTTAGCTTTTGTCAAAAAAGTGATTTTGTTGAACTGCTAAAGCATTCTTTAGCATTCTTTTAGCCAGAGCTTCACCTGGCAGCTGCCCAGTCTTTATTTCAAACTCGTCATATCTATGACTGTTGAAAGCATTAAAATGATGGTACCCCTACAGATGAATTTCGAAGATATTAAATGTGGAAACACTGGCTGTGATTTTTTTGTCTTTTCTCCAGAATAAAATTATTGAGCATTTAAACACAACTTCCTTTTATTAACGGTTGACTGACCTCAGCCATGATGGTTATACATTTTTCCACCTCGCTAAATGCAGACTAAACCTGTTTCATGGCTTGGAAGTGAGGACGTATGATTCACAGTGCTCTGATCTGTTATGGTTATGATACCAACAAAAAAAATCCAGAAAAAAAAAAATACCAAGCCCCTGTGCAGTCCTTTGAAAGCAAAACATTTCATCTGTTGATTTCGTAAAACCTGTTAAGTGAATAGGTGAATTTTCTGTATCTGTTCTGGCTTCTTGTTCCTCTTTTTGCTCTGAATTGCTCTGAAAAAAGTACCTGGATAAATGTGTCCCCGTAGGTGAGGTGTTACAAAGAACTCAATATTTTATTTTTTTAGACAAACACTATTCAGAATTGTATCACCTCAGAAATTGAGTAAATGAAAAATAAGATTTTAAAAAGAAGAGTTTTATTCTGTGTGTGTGTGTGTGTGTGTGTGTGTGTGTGGGTGTGGGTGTGGGTGTGTGGGGGTACTCTTGGTAAATTCAAAGAATGCCTGCTGCTGCTTCCCACCAGACCACATCATTGTCCAGAGCCAAACTGCCTGTTTGAGTTATGTGAGCTCTGCCTCCTGTTTCACTCAATTTGTAGAATATCATGCAGAGTTACGCTACATTAATTTTTGTGACTGTCAGTATGAATTTGATATTAAAATAGGCTCACAAATTACGCTGGAAGACTTCATTGGTGAAACTCTGTGTATTAATGTTTTCCGCCCCCCCTTTTTTGAATTCAGATCCCAGTTAAATTGATTTTCCAACACTCTGTCTCACTCCTTTCATACACCTACACCACATAAAAAAAGCTTAATCTCCCTAAAGTCTTACCATATGCCCCTGTTTACTTTCCAAATCCATCTTCCCTCTTGATATGGTTGGCATAGATTGAATCCAAGGCTTTATTTGCTCAATTTAGCAATCTGTGTGTGACATTTTAGAAATGCACACAGCCACTTTGTTTCAGTATAGTATAGAAGAGGTAGTATAATGTGGAAAAAGACAATAATTTGTGCTTTTAGTTGGACAGTCTATGGCTCTACATACAGTGGTGTGTCTAGGGAGTAGCCTGAAGTGGCACATGCCACCCCTGAAATCTGATCAGCCACCCCAGGTGCCGCCCCATCATGCTTGGCTATCTTCCCAGTAAGATTAAATCAACTGATGAGTAAACTGAAGTTTCATAGGTTCAATTCAGTCTCAAAGTAATCAATAATTTACCACAGCATTGTCTTGCCTGACTAATTTTACACACAAATAATTTGATACAGCTGTTAAAAATTTTGTTCACACAGGGTTATTTATTTTATTTTTTGGCTCTTTAATTTTGCTTGCTCTTTATAATTGCTATTGTGCTATTTACTTTTGGAGGAACAATTTCTTTAATAAAGTAAAAAAAAATAAATAAAAAAAAAGTCTAGGCATGCCACTGTCTATATAGTGAGATCTGACTTTGATAGTGCCATGCTGTATGCATTGAATTACACAGGTACCACAAAAGTGTGTGTGTGTGTGTGTGTGTGTGTGTGTGTGTGTGTGTGTGTGTGTGTGTGTGTGTGTGTGTGTGTGTGTGTGTGTGTGTGTATGCATACTGCAGTCAGAGCAGATAGAACCTGCAGCTAAAATAATTGGAGCCGTTCATTAAGCCAGAACCAAAGCCAAATTGTGTCAGCTCCCTTGATCTGAATTTAATCAGGAGAAAAAACACCCTCCCCTCCCTGCTCGCTCCACCGTCCAGCCGAGATCCAGGGACTTGCAGTGAACCCTGCATCAAGAGCCTCGCCTTAATTAGTCCATTGTTTCTGCACAGCCCAGCATGCAACTCTCCCGGCAGAGAGCTTCATGGGAGTTTGTGCAAACTGTCACCTGGGGCAAACTTTACTTACTGAAAACCCAAACCCCCTCCTCCCCCTCCTCTACTCTACACGGACATATTTCCATTTCTCCTGCTTTCTCCTTGCTGACAGATATACATTCGGACAGACAGATGTATGGCGGTATCAAGGGCTTCAATCTGCTTTTTCAGCATCGAGGAAAAGCAAAGGGAGGGGAAAGAGGAGGGAATCAATTCAGAGTTTTGATTGTTTTAGGCCGTGTTCACACACTGCAGGCTGTCACGCTCAACTCCAAACTGCTGCTTTCTTTTAATTCCTTTTATGATTCCTAATTATCCAAAAATGTGACCCTTATGCAATGCCAATGCTGAAAAGACATGTGCACAGACTAGTAAAGCTATGATCATACCAAAACGTTTTGGTCATGGTATGTGTCTTTAAATTTTGACTAACCTGAGGCGTCTGCCTAGATACAGATCTCATTTTGTATCCCTTATCCAGGCGCTTCATCATCACGTGAATGAGAAATTGGGACAGTTGGGGCTTTGCTGTGAATGTAGCTTGAGATGAAGAGCGCTACTCATCCAAAAGCAAGAGGAAGGCCCCAAAGATAGAGAGCCGCTCACACTCTGTCAATTGCTCTCTGGCTGTCAACCGAGAGGCATCAACCTCTCAATTTTCTTGGGGAAAAAGAAACGGGCTAAACATCTTGAATGTGCGTCACAGCCATGACCGAACAAAGGGAGCTCAAGAAAGTAGCACCCAAGATTCAACTGTTAAGGCAGAAAGGATACTTTTGTCCCAATAAACCAGCAATTACACTCGAGACTGAAGGATTTCCGCTGCTGTTTGATCTTGGTAAATTGATATAATTTTCCTGTATGGAAAAAATCAGCTCATATGTATGGTAGAATGAGGCAGTTATTGATGACATTTGAGATTAGGCATGCTTAATTACACTCATGAATGCCTTAATGACATGTCCGGCACCGCTCTGCTGACTGTGCCACTGAGGCAAACCCCAGCGCACAGATCATGGAGAGAGATTACCACTTTAAACGTGTTAAATGTTGCTCAGGACTGGTTCCCTGGCTACAGTATTACATTACATTACAGAGCTGCGTTTGATAAAGCTTGGAAACTTTGATCTCCAAAAGGCTTCCATCTCATCCATGCCAATAGGGGGAGCTGCAGCATTTCTAATTGCATTACACAGAGAGACAGAGAGATGGAGAAAATGAGATTGGGTTGACCCCTTCAGCAAGTTTCTGTATCTCTGTACTTAAAATGCTGCTTTTATTCTAAATTACTTGTGAGTAAAAAGGCAATATGTGATTACAGCTTTACCCTTTTTTCTTTCAAAATAAAGTCCTCATCAAATTAGAATAAGTATGTCTGACTAAAGGGATAATGGTGCTCAGCCTCTGTGTTTTACAAGGTATTAATTTATTTGAAAACCACTCAGATTAATTCATATTTTGTATGGAGAAGCCATACAGTGTCAAAAACTGAAGTCTGTCGTAAAGATATTTAAAAACTTTCCACATCATTCAGCTTAGAGCATTAAATATCTGTGTGCTGGCAGGATATATGGGCTGAAACCGGACTGCATAAAATTGGGTTTGATTAAATTAAATGAAATGTAGCTCATTCATTTATTACATCTTGATCACATTAATGGCAATGGACAGTTAAATTGTTAATCACCCATCTATTACATTATTAATGGGACGCATGGATCATCAAATCAATTAGTGATGATAACGATAACATTGCAAAATGATAGCTTTTGATCAATTACAGGGTGGACTGTGCAGATTAATGTAATGAATTAATGATCTGAGGAGCTGGATGTGATGGCTGTTTCTAACCTCTTGGATCCTGCAGAAAGGTAACAATACATTATGCTGTAGCATGCTTAAACTGATGCAGTAGTTAGACAGACTTTGCTATTACAGAGCGATCATAAGTTAAATGCTAGAAATAGCGAGCATGTGCCTAAAATCAGCCATGTGACCTGTTGCAGTGTCCTTTAATGAGACACTGTATTTGCTTGTTTACTCACTGTAGTAAATTATATAATAATATTATCTAATTGCAACAATTTGTACAGTGTCTTCATGTGAGCCAGGCAATTAACTCACTCAGCTGTGTAACAAACAGTAGCTGTGAATTTGAGGTCAGTCCTGAAAAGTTATGTGTTCCTGAATACAATAGCTTGAGTTTGGGTTAAGCAAAATTGAAGTGTCCTTGTTTTTGTTACTTTTAAACTTTTAACTTTAAAAAACAGTCTGGTTTATTAAGTTCATTGTTACACTTTTATTATTTCAGTTCTATTTACCTTGTAATATTCTCTCTCTCTTTCTCTCTATCTCTCTCTCTTTCTGGGTCTTTTTGCCTTTGTTGATAGGGAAACTAATAGAAAGGTGGGAGAGAGAAAAAGGATGACATAAGGCACATGAAGGGTCATAGGTATATATATATACATATATATATATATATATATATACTGAGTGTGCATCAGTCTCTGATTTTTTTACATGGCCATCCTCTTCTTATAAGTTTTTTTTGATCCTCTTGTTTGTAATTAAAACTTTTTTTTAACCTTGGTATACTACTGTCATCTGTCTAAAAAACTGAAAAAATGATTATAAAAAAAAGAAAACCTAGGTGATTAATATAACAAGGATGCTGTATAACATGCTATATTCCGTGTTTTCAAAGAAATATTAATAATGGAATGAATCAAACATTTTGTCAATTAGAAAGTTTGGTCAAATTTGAAAAATTTTAAAAAGACACTGATTTGTCTTAAATACGCATTTTATGTCTAGTTCACATGCACTGAATAACCTACAACTGTCGATGTTGTCAGGTAAATGTAGTGCCTAAGCCCTGGGCAAAAGCACCTTTCTCCCTTCCTGGCTGCACAGGAAAGGAGCAGGTGAGGAGTGCCATGAAGAGGGAGATAACAGAGACAACAGAGTAAACCAGAGCTGAGGGGCACAGGGGACAGGGATTTGTTTGAAACCAGAACATTTTGTTATCGGAAGCCAAGTTATTTTAGACCTAAAGGGGGTATCTTGAGAGAACCTCTCCAACAACAAGGAAGCTGTTTGTGGTAAGGGAAGCCTTCTAATGTTCCTGACCAACCAGACAAGCTCAAATGTTGCCTTTGAGATTAGATTTTTTTTTTCACTAAACGATGACACTTTGCAATTTGCTGAACATACAGATGGAAGTGAACTGTAAGATCAGAGTTATTTTGGGAATAACTGTCTAAAAAGTGTTTAAAAGTTGCATTACTTGTTGCTGAAGACCCTGAGTGCTGTAACAGTG
The DNA here is from genome assembly GCF_026936395.1 of Plectropomus leopardus. Classification (NCBI taxonomy): domain Eukaryota; kingdom Metazoa; phylum Chordata; class Actinopteri; order Perciformes; family Serranidae; genus Plectropomus; species Plectropomus leopardus. The sequence goes on from NC_142180.1 coordinate 18,458,789, forward strand.
GAGATTATTTTAGCAGGCTTCAACACAAATCAACAGCTTTCTGCTTCATTCTGATGGTTTACATCTTAGATTAATCACATCATAGTGATTTCTCCTCTGGATCTCCCTCTTTTTGGATTATTATGTGAACATATTGGGTTATTTATTTTAAAGATCATCTGTCGATCAAACAGTATGGGTGGCAATATGACCTTGAATGTAGCATTTTATTTGTCAATGATAGACATCTTAAAGGTCCAGTGTGTACGATGCAGGATATATTGGCAAAAATGGAAAATTATGTATATGTATATGTATATGTATATGTATATGTGTGTGTGTGTGTGTGTGTGTGTGTGTGTATATATATATATATATATATATATATATATATATATACATAGTGTATAATCACCTATAAATAAGAGTCAGGTTTTCATTATCTTACAATGAGCCATTTATATCTACATTGGGAGTGGGACCAAAGCATGCTGTGTTGCACCGCTTTGTTTCTATAGTAGCCCAGAGTGGACAAACCAAATACTGGCTTTAGACAGGGCCATTTGCCTTTCCGCAGCCCCTGTTCAGTGAACCAAATATCATTGGAGAAATATTAATTTTCAACATAACAATTCTTAAGTCAGTGTTTTTATCAGAATAAATCACCAGTTTGTTTTCGAGAGTAAGAGACCTTTGTGGATAATTTGGCTCTCAGTTAAAACCTTATGAATAGCTGAATTTTAAGTTATCAGAGAATAAAGGGGATCACATTTTAGCAGGCGCTGGGCTAGCAGCCTCTCTGCAATGAGTTGATTTGTAAGGTGAAACTGCTTTCTCCAGTGTTTTTACTGATTTCAATCACAGGGTTTGTTTGTTATGATGAAGAAGACACCTGTCTGAATAATTCAGCTCATGGTAAAAACCTCCCAAACTTTGAACATGGGAGGAAACCTAAACGGGAGTTCACACTTGGCACATGGGGGAAGTTTAGGGGAAGTTTAGGGTGGTTGCAGTCACCAATCCTCAACACTAGATGCCACTAAATCCTACAAGCTGCTACTTTAAAAACAAGGAAGTAAAAAAGGGACAACAATCACAAGGCATGATAGGAAGTCATAACATGCCTACTATTATTTTGAAGCCAGCCACAAGCAGTTTCACACCATCAAGTCAAAGCAAGGAGAAACAGACAAGAAAATCATATTAGAACAAACTAAACCAAATATGAAAGAAACCTATAGGTGGGCCTGTTCCAAGAGAGATCCCCTACTAGTACATCTGAGTGTGCAATATGTCTCGCAACATTAAACTTCAAGACACAAAACCCAAATATAATGACTCTCAGAGATTGACAGTTTTTTTTTTTTCTATTTTCAGTACAAACGCACACATGTTCTTACCTATGTCTCCTGTTGATTGTGGTGTGCCTTATGCTTCCCCATCATCACAAACCGTTTTCCGCCTCAATCTCACTCTCACAGTTCTATTCCCCCAGTGCCACAATCTCTCACCTCGCCACTAGACCTGTATCATAAATCTCTTCCACCCCCCTTTCCCCTCCTTCTCCACCTCTACCACCCATTTTACCTCCCCTCACGCTCACTGCCAGCAAAAGCCCTATTAACCCCTTGCTTGGCTCTATATTGTTGTTGAATAATTGAAGGTGCCTCCTACCACAGTGAAAAGGCATCTAAATAATGAATAAGATAGGGTGTCTTTTAAAGGTGGAAGAGCCCGGTGAATTATTCAGTGGGCAAATCTGTAGTAAAAGACACCTGTTGCAAAGAGAGAGATCTCCTCAACTTGCATTGCTGTTTATTGATGCACCAGGTTTTTGCATTTACACTACAGTGGGGATGTCCCTTTCACTTTTTCTGCTTGGAGAAAAAAAAGCTTTTGATGTTTGAAAACTGAAATGAAAGCATGAAAGCTAGATATGTGCCTGCATCTGAGATGCATCACTATGTTTGATGCAAGCATTGCATAATTTCTTCTACAATTTCAGTTTATTCCCATAGGGAAAACCAATGAAATACTTTTTTATTGCATTTTCACATTTATTCTGATCCTGTTTGGATGTCCAATCTTGTAAACCTTGTACAATAAATACCTCCAAATTTTGCTCTTGGATCAGGTAGTGGTTTGGACTGGAGTGAAGTTCAGTTTAAGAAGTGGTTTGATACAGTTGTCATCTTTACAGCCAATTGAATTTTGTACTTGTAAAATTACAGAGCTGTCTGGGGTTTTATATCAACCACTATAACTGACTCTCTTCCACAGCTCCTCAGCTCGGCTGCTCAGAAAGTCACTACAAGTTGGCAATGTTCACCATACAGTATAGTTGCAGTATATATGCTCTAGACTCCCTTTCAAACCTTAGAAGCACCACCATCAAGCTTTTTTAGCATTGCCAAGTGTAGTTAAATAGAGTTAAAAATAATTTTGACTGTCAATTGTCAGAAGCCTTTTTTTCTGCCATTTTGCTTTAAGCAATAAAAATCACCAGGGGGTTTGACAGCTATGGTCAGTTTTCTTCTTTAATCCACAAGCCATAAGCAAAATGCCTAACCATTTCAGCCTGTGCAACACATAATAAGAAAACATCAAACCTTCACTGAACATTCATTAATCTACTGTTTTTACAAGACAAGGTATAAAATGTTGTTATTATGAAACTATATAAACCTGTAACAGAATATTATTTGGTCAAATGGAGCAGCAGAAACAAGCTGTGAATGAAACACTTACATATTACCTTCTGGGCTGATATGGCAAACTTTTTAGGGAATACTTGCTTATACATCTAGCAACATCATGATAATTTTGGAGTTGTGTTTCTGGTCAAATATTCTCTCTCTCTCTTTGAGCACTGTGTATAGTCTCTACCAAACCCTGACGGAAATATCTGGCTCTTTATCCACTAAATGCTGCATTATTTTCACCAGCTAGTTGCAAACTGTGTCTGATGCTGAGCAGGTATTGTACGGTGGGTTTTTAAAGCTTTTATTTGTTGTTGCTGAAAACAGCTGCTTGCTCTGGCTGAAAATGATACCATAAGTGCAGAGAGTGAAACAAAAAGTAAAGTCACAGACAGTTAAACAATGAGCTGAAATTTGCCATGAAGTTCCATACAGCTGAGGGGAGCTGCAGATTGAGGTGATGATTCTCTGTAGGTTCATCATAACCCAGCCAACATGTGGGGCCCATGTGGCTAGTAAATGGGCTGAGAAATGGTCCCTATATGGGACTGTCCACTGGTTCCATAATGCCCCTATGGCAAGGGCCTACATAGATATGTTAACCCTCGTGGACCCCACATAGGATGTCCATTTTGTGCCCACCATACCCAACTGGTACCCAGGTAGCCCTTGTATAACCCATGTGGGGCCCACTTGGGTAAACCCTGCACACATGGGCAATTGGAATGGGGCCATTACAGAACCCCTGGACAATCTCATATAGAGCCCATTTTTAGCCCATTTACTTCCCACATGGGCCCCACATATAAATGTTGGCTGGGAATGAGTGACCCCTTTCATGCTGTCACATTGTTATTATAGATATATCAATCTTAGCCACTGTAAGTAACTTTCCATATGATTATAAGTTTGCAAGCAAGCAAGAAACCCTGCAAACTTAAGTAACTCTGTGAAACTAAAGTGCTAAAACAGGATCTGCCTGTCAACACTACAGTGTTCAGATCCATGAAAGTTGACAAAGGTGATAACAGTTGCAGTGGAGAGGACAGATGAGAAAATAAATGTTTGGAGCAGCTTTGTCGTTGTATCCCCTGTGGCGCAGCAGAGAGCAGATCTCTGTCTGGGGGTCACAGCCACCGCTGAGAGCACACCTGGCAGCACAGATACAGTCATTTCTCTTCTAGAGAATAGATGTGTGTGTGAGCTCGAGGGAGAGATAGTGACAGAGAAGCAGAGAAAGTTATGTGTGTCTATTGGGAGAAGGTGAGAGAAAAGGCTAAAGATTGGAGGAGATTGTGCATGTGCATGCATGTGTGCACGTTTGTTGAATATTCAAATGTAACGCAAGCTGAGGCACAGAAATAGCTTGTAATAAAAATAAAAAGTGAGGACGACAATAAAGGAGAAACAGTGGAGACAATGACATGTCACTTTGCTTTAACTATATCGTTGCTGATGTGTGCTTTCTGAGAAACTCTTGTGCCTTTAATTGGATATGTGCTGTTGAAGGAGGATGTTGTGACAGCGCATGACAGAGTGAAAGCTCAGCTCCCACATTTTGTTGAGGCTATAATAACCTTTTCATGGTTGTTGATGTTTGTTGGAGAAGATTGATACCTCTATCAGGCCTGTGCTCAAAGTATGAAGCTAGAGCCTGCAGGCCATGAGGATATCTTAAAATTGACATTGGGAAAACAGCTAGCCTTTAAAAAAAGATGTTTGTTAATCAATGGGCGTTAGAAGTGGTGGTAGGTGGATTGCTATTTCTTACTTTTGAGAGAATCAGTTTTTTGTAACCCCCCTACTTTAGGTCTTTATGCTAAGCTAAGCTAAGCTAAGCTAGTTACTTCCCATCTCTAGCGCTATATTATGAGGTTGGTTTTTCTTCTGCTTACAGCAAAAAAGATGAAGATGCTTATTTTCCAAAATCACAATTTTTTTTAATATGATATTCCTCCTTTTACAGTAAAAAAGTATGCTACAGCAGTTTGAAAACAATTATCATACACTCTCTGGCTGAAAGTGTTTTTTTTTTCCTTTTTCTCCCCCACCCTTTTCGAGTGGATCTAAAACAGGAAGCACTTAAACCAAAGTTGTTGGACTCGCAGTTGACATCAACGTGGGGCAAGTGTGAGAGAACCCGGTTCAGCACCTTGTGGCACTCCACTGCCACCAGCTCCAGTGCCAGGTCAGGCGTCACAGATGTCACAGGACATTTTAATGGAAAAAGGTAAATAATTTATAAAGAGACATTCCAGGACTTCTGATAGGTCCCCCTGTTCTGCTCTCAAATGTGAATGCCCATTGTGACAGCAGCAGAGTTAAACACAGCGTAGATAGAAACAGACACCTTAACATTTAATCCCATTTAGCAAACTCTTAATTGAGCGACTAATGTTTCTCATTTAACACAGAAGCAGAAAAATCTATCATACTTTGTACTGTCCATACCTACATAATGTCTCAAGCATCACTATTCTTTTAGTAACACTTTTCATAAATCACATAAAAATGTGATAACAGTCTCACTGATTCTATCTGCTGTGCTAACAGGTATTTTACTCACACTTTATGGGGAATGGAGAAATCTGTCAAGGTTTTTCTGAGCAGTGCCAAGTGTGAGTCTGTCAGTTAAGCGGAGGTTGGCGGGGCATGCTGATTATCTGTGTGACCTGCATTGTTACAGCCACAGCCTTGCACTGTTTTGCAGCCCGTTCTGAGTCTTCACACTTGTTCTCATTCATAATGAATACCGACGGAGCTGCAATATTAATAAGCCTTAGAGCCTTGGGCACTGGGTTTATTTAAGGATTCAGATTATGAGGACAATGGAGGTGACAGGATCTGTGTGTGTGCGTATATGGATGTAGTCATGTTTTCATTCATATTTATTTTTCAGAAAGTAAGCAATATATCACATGTTTGATCCCCTGACGACAATGGCATTGCTGATTGTCCTCGGGCAAGATACCAAACACCTACCTCATTCATTCACAGCTACCCAATTCACAAACCTTTAGACACATTTAAGACCTGCATAGAAAGACATTTTCTTGGACATGAGAAATTCCCTGATTAAAGACAACAGATACAACCAGTAAAAACTTGCTGACACTACACAGCTTTTCTTGTTTCCGTGGTAACATTTAGAGGGCTCTCCATCAATACTTTCAGACCAAAGATAGGGCATCTCATGACATGTTGGGGCATAATTTATATATTTCCCCCTCCCAGTTGCTACTTCCTGCTTCTGTCTGAGCAAAATAGTGATGGCAAAGTTGCAGTGGCACACAAGACCATTGGTTGTCCTCAAGAATGTCAGTCAACTTTCAACTGAAAGGACTGATCAGAAATGTTTCCTAGCTTCCTAGCTTGTAATTTCTCATCCACATGTGGTGCATTGCTGATAAATCATATTAGATAAGGGGCTCTGAGAGCACAAGGACAGTTTAGAGTGTGAAAAAGTGAAATAAATTGAAGCTGATATAACTGATGTGTGGAGGTGAGGCAGCACTATGACCCAGTTTTATTTTAATTATAGTGCAACTTCAGAGAGCTTTTGAGAAAAAAAAATAATGCAGGCTTGTGTAATTCCATAATTTCAGCATGGACAGCAACATCAAATAGCAACAGTGGGCACAGCAGGTTGGCCAGATTTATGACCAATTTAGCATTCAGAGGCTATCTTTACAGGTAGGTATCTGTATTTATTTAAAATGTGCATTATCTTGTGGAGTGGAGGATTAAAGCAGAATCTTGCACAGGTTTGATTTTCCAGAGCTGCTCCTGAAATGGAAACACACCATGCAACACAACATCTGCTGGCCACCCGCACATTTGACTAATTAATTTTCCAACCAACGAATCAGCACAAGATCTGCAGATGAAACCCGAAACCATAAATCTTATGATAACCAAATAATTTGGTTAGGCAGCACTTTTAAAGTGATCATTTTGGGATATTTCATACATTTGGAACTAAGGTATTTTAACCAAAGGCTATTCAGGAAATACAATTTAAATTAATACTTTTTGCTTATTCTCATAATATTGAGCAGCACATCTTCACAGTTAACGTGCCGGTTAGTAACGCACCTGATTGAAGGGGCTCTCATATTCCAGCTGGCGCAGAAGACCGGGCTGACACAGAAAGTCATCAGTCACTGGGCTGGTATGTTAAAACATTAAATTGAATTCTTCTTCTCATTTTATTTTTGATCTGACCAGCATGTTCATTTTTTCCACACAGAACCAAACATGGAAATAAAATTAAGACAAAATACCAACCGTGAGTCACCCGTGTATGCAACCCAATGTAGGACTCTGGATTAGGGGCCATGGATTTCTGTGATAAGCATTGTGCAGTCACCTCAAACTACCAAACATTGAACAGAAGAGCAGATTAATTTGTTGTGCTTGGACATTTATTAACACAAATCTGGTGTTGTGTAAATGCATGTTATTTAAATCTTTAAAAATGTATTTATTTGAAATATGGAACCTTATGTTCACTATAAAAGGAGTCAGCCATATATCTGGTGTAGTGTAACTGATTGGACAGATGCTGCTGTGATAAACCAGGGGGAGACTAGTAAGCTAGTGTAACCTGTCTAACATTTACCGTCATGTACTTAGTCAAAAATGTCCTTGCCAATGATATACAACTCAAAATATCACACCCTCATAAAGCTACAACTGAGTTGGATTACCTGACACTGTATTCTCCTCTGACAAGGTTGTAGAATTTGCCAGGGTCGACATCTACAGTACTGTATTTGTGCATTATCCATGTGCTTGATCTGTCTTTTGACTAGGGAGGATATTCTAGAGAAACTGCTGGTGGGTTGCTGCTTCACTACATAGGTCAAAGGCTCTTGAAGATTATTTATGAGCATGGCACTTACAACCCCTTAATTGCAAGGACTTTTTCTCTATCTATTCGAATCAGTTACATCATATGTCAAAGCCCCACATAATATTCATGTCAGCATTTTTCTACAATACTGATGCATGTATTGATTTCCACATATACTTCCTCTTGACCAGCCAAAACTTTCTTGAAGACTTAACCTTAGGCTGTATAGGCTCTGTATATTTCTGTGTACAATCACAACATAGGACAAACTGCCTTTGATGGTAACCTCTACACTGGAATTAAATAATTCAGTCTGTTTGAATCCAAGAGGGAAGGCAGACCCTGCACTTCAAAAAAATCCTCTGCAAGATTTTTTGACTTACTTTGATGGAGCAGCACTTCAGATGTTCAGACCAATGCAGGCCGTTCACCAAGGATGAACTTTCTTTCAGAGTCCTATTGGCACAATGCATTTGGCCAATTGTGAGCATTAGTTGGGAGCAGTCAGCATTACTAATCCAAAGGTCATGTCTGGCATTATCAAGCTCTGTTATCAGGATTCAGAATTTGCTATGTAACTTACCTAAAAATGCACATTAGCATTTTTCTCCACTTTTTAAATGACTCACAGCTGGGAAATCTCAAGATGGTGTGTCAAATTCAATAAATGCAACAAACCTATCAGATCCATTACTCAGGGAAATCAGAGAGAGCGTGTATTCAACGGAGTTACGATTCATTTCCACTCTGAGCATTTTTTTCCTTTTCCTATACCTCAAATCTTGATTTAATTCAAACTAGCCAAAGTTAGCAGCCATGCCAGAGAGAAGTATTGGTTCCAGAGATTAGCCTGCACACAAGGGTGACGTCATAGCCTTTTCATTTAGAGAGCTCCATTTGTTGGGAAGAGGCTTACAAGGGACTTTACCGAAACGTTACAAACATTTCACCATGGGCATTAAAGAAATGCACTCCATGTGTTGCTCATTTATAAAGAAACACTGGGCTGGAATTTGTTCCTCTATTATATGCTAGATTTTATGTTTATGAGCCATTGCATATGGCAGATATACAAAGATACTCAAACTCAACAAAGTAGCAGCATTTTATTATCTGATGGCAGTTTCTAAGGATGCATTTTACCATATTTTTACTCTGACCTGATGACAGCCGTCACAATTGTTTAATGAAATTGCTATCGTGGATAGAAAGCACTTAAATTCTAATCTAGAGAAATGTTGTAACTAATAGCATAAAGGAACATTCTGTTGTTTTCCAAACTTAGCCCTTTTATCATATTTTCATAAATCTTAATAACAGTTACGCTCCTAATACTGTTCACACAACTACTGCTTCTGCAAACCACGGATATTTAACATTTGTACGTTTCATATGTGTCAGATATGCTCAAAGTTATATTTAAATTTTCAGTTTCATGTTGTGACAAATTGTGTTGATGTTTGTTTAGGCTGAGACACAATATACTTCCTAACGCAAAACATGTTTTGGCTTACAATACTTGGTTTGGTTGTTTCAAACACTGCTGGAAATGTCCTGACCTCTTGTAAAAAAACAAAAACAAAAAAAAAACAAAACAGTGTTTTAAACAGTGGTCTGCTGCTGTCTGCTGCTTGGCAGCTGTCTTACCTTGGTGTTGTGCCATCCACCATCCCCTTCTCCTCCTGATAAGAAACAGAGCTCATGTAATCTAAACTACATCACTTTAAAAATGTTGATACAAATGTAATGTACAGTGTTGCAGAAACATACAGTGCCCGCATTTTATTCTGCCCACTGTGCTGGACACTGCACTGGAGAAAGCTTTATAACAGAATCCAAGGAAAGACATATCCCATATAGGGTTGAAGCAGTTCTGCCTTGAAAAGCAGTAAAGCAAGCGTTACACCCCACTGGACTCCAACTCCACTTTAAGCTGTAGGAGCTTTCATGTTTACAGTGTCTACAGTGGTGGTGGCAAGTACAGTGTTGTGTAGTATACAGCACAAAACTTAGACAGATTCTGACATTGTAAAACACTGAAATGCTTGCTAACCCATGATGACATTAAATACGTCTAAGTTTGCCAAACTGAAATTGCTATATACATGTATTTTGTGCTCTGAAGCATAAAACTCCTTTCATTGTACTCCCTTTGGCATGCCAGGGAAAGTAAAGATTTGTAGTGCTAATGCATAATGGTAACGTGCACTGTTTTGGTTACTTGAAGGTCACACCATTCATCAAACAGCGGAGATGAATACCCTTAAGAACATTAATGATCTTGACTCCAGCGGTTGTTCATTTAAGCATCTGAGGTGTCAAGAAATTGCATGTAATAGAGTTGCTTGGATTATCTTGAAAAGAACAATTTCCCAGTGTTAAAAGGAAACCAATTTAATGTTTACAAATTCATCCAGAGATCTAAAGCAAATTATTGGATTCCCCTGAGCTCCTTCAAAGTGGATCCTTGATCCACCGTCTCCTTCCTAGCAGATCGATGGCGGTTGAAGAGTTCATTATCCAAGACAAATCCATATGCTTCCCTGCCACATCTTCAGCTGTTCTTCTCATCCCCTCGTTGCTCTGCCTTTTAATTGGCCTTCAGTCATCAGTCATCTCAGCCGCACTTGTTCTTTTACCCACTCCGTCGTTCCAGTCTAATGACACAAAGGCTAATTTTACACCCACCAGTCGTTCCGTTTAATTACTGACTGTCCAGACTCCTCTGGCTCAATCAATAACAACCGTACCAAGATGGAGAGAAGCTTTGGAAGAAAAAATGTACATGGGGCACTTGATTTGGAAAAGGAAAGAAGATTCCTCATGCCATTTGACAAGGAGAGTTAGCAGAGGCAGAATAGCAGGTAGCTAATTGGTCCTCGGGGATAATTTATGTAACGTCATTGACGTGCTGTATCATCCACATCACACATTATCAAACTGTGCTACAAGGTTTCACTCTGACACTGATAAACTTTAACATTGTTAAATTACTTTAAATTATTAAAAGTCTGCCAGTGGAGCGAGATAATTTCACTTATCTCACATGCAAATGTGCTTTTATCTAGAATTTTCATAAATAAGGAGCTTGATACTAATGGGTGACTTAGTATTTTCATGAGTTCACCTTCTCAAACACTTTCATCACACCTCAAAGTCTGTTGGAAATACATCCTTTATTTTTGGCACTTTCTCACTTGAGTTCTATCAGTATTATTTTATTCTATTATACTAATATACACTGATGCTTTTTCAGTCCTTGTAAATTTCATGTTCATGTTATCAGAAATCAACTGAGAAGAGTAAACGTGACATTATCCAGACTGACAGGTAACTCATTCATTAGACAATTTTGGTGATTGTCATCCTGCATTATCATCATGGATCCACGAGGGGAAAAAAATCTAATTCCTCTGACATTAAGTCATGCAGGAAGCCAGTGCTCCTTATTTATGTGCTTAAGTTCCCTGGTGGTCACAAAGAACTCACTGAGAAATAATTAATAATAAATAAATAGTCTGAGACTGGAACTGGACCTCATATCTCATTAATAATGACAGATAAGTAACAGGACAGAAAAGAAGTGTCCTTAATATTTTCTGCTAAAATTGCATCACAAAGTCCTGTAGTTAGCTTGCTTTGCTTTCAACTTGCAAAGAAGCCAAAGCAGCGTTGGCCTGGACGCAATGGTGATTATTCAAAATAAGACCAAGTGGAAGTGCGAGGTGGCAGGGATGATTAAAAACTATACTGTAACAGGGAGATGGATGGAAGTGTGGCGCTAACTGCGCGGTACAGTGAGCTGTAACCACCAGTGTGGGAAGTCTCAGTTTATTATACGCTGAGTGAAAGTTTGATTGATTTGACTGGTATTTTAATGCAGACCCCCTCCTCCTCCAGTTAATCTCAGCTGTAAACAGAAAAGATGAATGACATTTGACACTGACTTCATGAATCAGCGCTTAAGTGGCCATCGTGATTCATTAGATTCAAAACAAGGTTATGTAGCAAGCAAGGAGAAAGTGTTATGTGCGTAATATGCAATGAAAATGATCCAAATAGACCCAGAACATATAATTTTTTACTGTTTCTGTCACCCATAAGGATCTGACAGAAGATGACCTGCACTCTCATGAATGTGCATCCCTCTGTGTGTGCATGTTTACACACACAGCAAGCCTGAACGTCTACAAGCGCCAACTGGTCAGAGACAACCATCTGAGACGGGTAAAGATGCTCTGTTACTGGGGACCAATGGGAGACGGTGTGCCGGGCGGGGCTAGGAACTGATGGTGGAACTGAGTGGCTGTGGCAGCGCTAATGGTAAGTGAGAGGTAATTAGAGAGAAAAGACTCGTGTGCGGCTCTCCATCCGGCGAACAGAGCGGGGAGCCGGCCTCCCCACCGCCTCATTTATCATCATCTGCTTAGCAGGCGGCTTAGAGTCAGGACAAACAGAACAAACCCCCTCCATCTCTCTCTCTCTCTTAGCCTCTCGTTTCTTCCTTCTTGTCTTCATCCTTTGCTACTTATCCATGTATGATACTTCCATCTCTCTCTCATTCTCGGTGTCTAATCTACTTTTTTTGTCCAGTCCTTATTCTCTTTGTCTCTTCTTCCTGTGCTCTGTTTTTGTTTATCTTTGCCACCTGTCAGACGTATGTCCTCCACCTTTTCCTTGCTGCCTATAAGCCATCTTTAACTTTTGTTTTCCATCCTTTTGTTCTCGCTCTATTTACTACTTTTACCTTAACTTTCACATCAACTTGCTGTGCTCCATCCTGCTCTGCTCTTCTTGTCACTTCTATCTATCTTTTCAATATGCTTCGCATTCATTGGTTTGGTGCTTTCCGCTCTCCATTTCTGCATTGCAATTTTCCTCTTCTGTTTTCCATCTTTCCCACCACCACCTCTCTGTGACCCTGGATGTTTTTCATTTTTCCTCTTTCTACTCCGATTTGTCTCTTCATTCTCCTCGCTGGTGTTATTTTTCATCGGCAAGATTTTGATCTCTAGAACTCTTGTCTTCCCAACTTGTGGTGTTAAATTCCATTCTTCTCCTTTTTTGTGGTCTCATTACTTCAAAAAATGTATAAAATCACAAGTAGTTCAGTCAGTGTCATCTCGATCATCACCTCTAGCAGGATCACCTTGACAACCGTTATCTCTTAAAACTGAAAAAAAACCCTGAGAAATGAGATGCAGAATTTAAACAGACCAGAACAAATGAGAAACAATAAACTTGGACTTAACAACTTGACGTCTGTAACCAAGTAGATAAATGGATCGTTTTAGGCTGTTGGCAGCTTTGCTGCTGTGAGGTGCATGAATATGCAGCTGCTATGATTTCACAGCAAAAATTCAACTTACATTTTACACCCAAAGATGAGGTCATCTCTTCCCACCCAGATGTATGATGGATGAGAAATTTAATCTCAATCTTTCTTAGGATGTGTCAGCGAGAAGTAGCCAGGACTTACAGGCCAGCTCAAATTCATCAGCGTTCTCACCTCTTTCCTGTTGTCATTAATTAATTACTTGCTGTACAACTGGAACAACGTGTCAAGACCCTGGCAACGATACAGACAACAACACAGCCAATATCGATAATTGGCTGCAACAGGTGACAGAGAAAAATGGAGTGAAACAAGAAGGGGAAAAAAATACAGAAGTACAAGACATGGACATAACTCCAGGGTGTGACGTGCAAACAGAACTAATTTGTAGCAGAAAGTAATTTGTATCACTCATGACTGGCGGCAGTTGTTGGAGGAACAGGGAACAGACACACTCAGGTAGCCCAATTTATCACTTCACCACTCTCTTCCTCACCGTGTCACTGCGATATCTCAGTGCCCTTGTTTATATTCTGAGAGTGCAAAGTGAGGCTGAAAAATTTTGGATTGTGCGAACCAAAACTACTTGGGAAATAAAAAAATGTTCCTATTTCTTAAAAGTATATCATCCTGTCTATCATTTTACAGCTGCCTGCAGAGGTGTAGACTCGAGAAGTCACAAATCTGATGACTCAAGACTCGTCTCAACAAAATTAAAAGTGACTTGCAACACGACTTGGACTTCAACACCAGTGACTTTGTGACTTCACTTGGACTTGAGTCTTTTGACGTAAAAGTACTTGACACCTTCCCCCCCGAGACTTACAAGTAAGTCATGTGCCACAAATCAGCTCCTGAATCAGTTAACAACAATGCTATTCATTTCCATCAAGTCGATACTTGATACTTAAGAAGAACCACTTTGTTTGAATGAATCTGACATAATTCAAATAATCTGAGTGTAAAACTAATGTTTAGAACCACAGATATTTTCACTTATGTACAAAAACAACACGGTAGTCTACAAAAACCAAATTCCATTATGCAAAAGGTGCAGGCTGAAAATTAAAGACGGAGACACAAAAACTTCCAACAAACTTGTTTCAACAAATGAGTACACATTTTAAGAAGCATTCACGATTTTTTAAAATTTAACAAATATTACTCTGTGGATAAAATGGCATTGTTGAAGAGCACATTATGACTTAGGACTCAAAACTCAAATTTTAAGGACTTGAGACTTGTCTTTGGACTTGTCAGTCTTGCCTCTGCTACCTGTGCTGGTTTTACTTGGAACCAGACTTGGGACTTGAGTGCAAAGACTTGAGACTAACTTGTGACATGCAAAGTACTGACTTGGTCCTACCTCTTTCCTATGATAGTTTTACAGACATCTGCTTTTTCCCCTTCATCATTCTGTTTTCATCTAGCATATTGACAAAATAGTTTCTGCCAATACATACAGGTACACCCCTCCCTCTTTTCCCTGGTGTGATAAGATAATATTGACTAATACTTCAATATTTATTTTTCATGCACATCCAGTTTGTAGCTTTTTACAAAAAAAAACATTATTTTCAACTTTTAGATTTTTAGCAAAAACTTTTTCTGGGTTTATCAGGTTGGCTTAAACACTGTGTGCTTTGATTCTCCTGCACTTTTGTCTAAGTGTCTGCAAGTCTCTTGTGTGGTCTTGCTCTGCTGATTCTTAATTCCACCCTCATGCAAGGATGTTTTCTGTTCAGTGGCTCTAGTCTGAACGTTAGCCAAATCTGACCCTCAAGAGGTTCTCCCTCATTGCCAAAATGGAGAGCTGCACTCAGCATTGATTAAAGATACAGCTAGGTGAAATCCTATGACAGGCCACCACTATGGCTGTCACCTCCCACATGCAGGAGCAGGATGAGGAGATAAAAATACTTAACCCTCACTGTTGACATTTCACACTGCGACAATGTGTGCCTATCAGATTAAGATACTGTAACAGTGGATGTGTCTGTACACACATTCACAAGTCCACTAAACCCCCAGACCCTGGGGTTTTATGAAAGCAATGATGCAATAAGAAAACCATTACCAGAGGCAACTATACACAATTCTCAATTAACCCTGAAACCATGCATCCACTTGGTATGTTTCTTTTATATGTAGCTATATGCAAAGCAAAACATTAACCCTTTAAAACCTGAAGCAACATCCTTTTTCTTGTGCTGCTTTCAGACGGCTTTCACAAGTATTTAAACCGTTGAATTTCTTTAAAAACATGGCAAAAGAAATGTTCCAATGAATGCAAGAAAGTAGTAGATTCAGATTTTTTTTTAAAGCTAGGGGAAAATGTCTATGGAACGAAACTATTAAAAAAATATGTCTAAAATGATCAAAATTAAAGATTTGAAATTATGTTCTGAAATTATTTTTAATTGATTCATTTTTAAGCATTTTTTTCCATTTTATTTCTTTTCTTGTTTGTTTCTACAATTTTTCAGGTAATTTTCTAGTACTCTTTTGCTAATTTCTTGCAGTTGTTTTGGGGGTTGGTTTCTTGTTGTATTACTAACTGTCATCCTCACTGCCTTCTCTCTGGTTGTAAATAGCATTTTATTATCTGCAGTTTGACAAAACTAAAGGTATAGCTTGTTTTACAGACCGAGCAATATTAATTGCATTATTTATTTTCTCTCTTAAAATCTGTAATTTTATCTTAACTTATATCATTCAAACACAAGTGGGCCTTTTTTTCTTTGCTTCATTTAAACTTACACCGATGTGTCTCTGCATAAAAAACAACTTTGTTAATCACCACCCACCCAGGACACCAAGTGACCCATATCAAACACACCGATGAGAAGAGGTGCATTATGGTCTAGTGAAAACGCCGATTGCAGAAAAAACCTAAAACAAAACAAAACAAAACAAAACAAAAAAAAACATCCAAAGTGTTGTGGCATGCGCCCTTTACGTTGGTTTTTAGCCCGCTAATTAACCTAAAATAAGTATATTTAAGGTGAATCGTCTTGTGGTAAATGTTATTTCCGTGAGGAGCTGCTGAGGACTGAGAGGCCTTTCTGCCGTTTTTGAGGATGTGACTGCAGAGCCTCCTTCAGCTCAACGAAATCTTTGAGGAGCACATGGAGGCAGAGAGTGGATTACAGTATGCTTTCGGAATAAAGGAGCAGGTCGAGGAGCACTTGACATGACTCACAGGATGACGTTAGACAGGTGAGTACAACAAACTCATTTGTTTTGCAAACAAGCGGCTGTGTTTGGCAGCTACGCAGCTTATGAGAAGTGCGCAGCTCTGGTTTTGCTCTGATGTGTGTTTGTGGCTGCAGCTGCTGTGGAGTTAACGTTGTGTTGTTTTTGTGATGCATGTCTGCGTTATCTGTTTTGGTGATGTTTTATTCCGCTGGTGATTTTTATAAGAAATGTGCTGTTTATCTGTGGCCTAATTGTGTTACACCCGCCGTGGTGTCCTCAGACCTTTTTTTTTTAAAAAAAAAATAATTTATTTGATCATTTATTTATTTATTTTATTGCTCTTTTCTGGCTAATTTCCGTGAGGCTACACTGTGGAAAACAGTGGATGCCTACATTTTTAATTGATAATCAGTTGTTTCATGCAAAGGCTGCAAATGTCTGTAGGAACTTCTTATTGGTTTAGATAAAGGCCCTCCTACTTGATGTTATTCCTCTTGGTATAGGTTGACATTTAATGCAATGTTTATTGTGGATTAGAGATGTGTTTTTAACGTTAATGCCTCTCCTATGATGACGTGCAGTAACCCTTACTCAAGAGAAGGCTAATTGTTTCATTTTTACTGACCTACTTTCTACTTATATCCAAGTGCATTTTTACACAAGTGCTTTACCTTGAGTGGAATTTCTTCTAAAGTAATAGTATAATTACTTGTGTACGATATTGTACTCTTTCCATTCCTGCTGATATTATATTAATTTACACACGTTTCACGATCAAACGTGAAAAGTATTTAATACTGTACTTAAGTACAATTTTGGGGTATTTTTAGTAATTTATATTCTTAGTTTTATTTATTTTATTTTACCTCATTGCAATATATTACACAGCACTTAACTACGAGTTAAACATTATATCCTAACAAAGATTTTCTGATAAATATATATCATAACTTTGTAAAACACAATGCATTTTCAGAAAATGCAGACATTTATCTGCAGTATGGCTACTTTTACTTTTGATACTTTGAACATGTGCTTACACTTCTGTACTTTTACTGCTTAAGTAGGATTCTGAGTGCAGGATTTTTGCTTGTAGTGGAGTATTTTTGAATTGTTGTACTATTACTTAAGTATCTGAATACTTTGTTCCAGTGGTGTTGTGGTAGTTGAAGAGGTAGGTGTGCTCTTAAGTACATGTGTAGATTACAGAGGTGGAAGTGGGTAGACTCTCCTATGTGGCTTTTTGGTTGATAGGTGGATATGCTATTAATGGCTGGTAAAAGACGTGGGTGTATTTCGTAATCCTGTGTTTACTCTCCACTATGCTACTGCTTGTTTCACTTAGTACTTTTCTCTACAAAGTTACTAAGTGCTCTACAGAAAACAAATATACCAGAAATACAAGCAACAAAAAATGAAACACATGACAGCCAATTCAAACAAGCGCTAAAAGCAGCAGCACTACTAAATCAGTTTGTTAGCTGGTGGAAGCAACCCTGACTGATATCAGGTTACCACCTATTTGCTATTCTGAGCGCAAAGTTGACAAGGCTTTGACAAGAACCACAAAGAGTAAATTCATCAAATCTCCGCATGTCAAATTCTATTTGTCTGAGAGGACCTCTCTTGCGCACACTTATCAGCAGCCCTATCATAGCCTAATAGCTACTGTAAATTTGCTCATATCAGATGGCAGGCATTCATTTAGAAAATGACTGTCTTAATCTATATTTTATCAACTGGACTGAAGATATTAATAGTAGATATTCTTATTAGGTCTTAAACCTCATCAAGACTCCTGATGTGAAACTCATGCTATGAGACTTAAATGATCCACGGAAAAGTATTCTCTGTGATGTATTTCAGTACATTCTCTTTTGTCTGTACTTTAGCCTGCAAAATAACTATGTTCAGATGGTGTGTGCTGTTTTCATGCCTCCTCTTTCAGCATGCACTGAGACACATAAATAAAGCTATTAGGTTGTGGAAAGCTTATGAAACACACAACTGCCTCATGAGTGGAGTAAGCACAGATGGCTCTCAGATCAAGGCCTTAAGGTACCGTAGTCCTGGATCCAAGAGTGCCAGGCTGTTCCAATCTGGCTGAAACTGATAAAGTCTTCAATGAGGGGAGTGACTTCATAGCTGCATTACAATGCTGCAGGAGTTTTTGCTTAATCTATGTAGTGTGCTTCAGCTGAAGAATGATCCTGCACTTAATTGTCAGTTACATAAGTTTAATGTCCCGGGAGACTTTTTCAGAGAGCATGTGTGGAAAGACTATGACGACCTATACAACACAGACTGAAGAGTTTTGATTAAGTCAGTCAGGGGGCTTGAAGATAAATTTCTGTCAAACACTTAAAAATTTAACGTCTTCAAATCAGACCAAACTGGCAAAGCTGTATCAGACGACAGGCAAAGTTTAAGGCACAGTAACTCTCCTGTGTCCTGTCTATCACTTCACCCCCCCCCACTCGTCTTCTTCCCCATCCTTCTCCCGTTCCCTCAGCCTCTGCCTGGGCTTATCTACAGTCACACCTCTCTCCCATCTTGAGTACTTATCTCCTGCGCCAGTGTGCGTCATGCATCCCTAGCCCTGTCGAAGATAGGACATTACACGGCGAGATTCTCTCGTTTACTCAAGATCTCACACGCGGATGATTCCCACAGGCGGCCATCTTAGCGCAGAGGCGTTTGGTCTCCGTCTTGGACAAGCCGTTCGATCCTATCCCAGCAGTGCGTT
Source organism: Plectropomus leopardus (assembly GCF_026936395.1). Classification (NCBI taxonomy): domain Eukaryota; kingdom Metazoa; phylum Chordata; class Actinopteri; order Perciformes; family Serranidae; genus Plectropomus; species Plectropomus leopardus. Next base: position 18,477,601 of record NC_142180.1, read on the forward strand.
TAGCCAGGTTTGTTTGTGCAGCCGTGTGCCGCCTATCACTTCTCTGTAGGGACTTACGCTGATATGGCAGCATGGTATCTTGGTGGCATTGCAAGCAGGGCAGCAGGTGTGTCGACAATAACAACAAAGCCAGAGATTTGAGAGTCAATAATGTTGACAAGAAACTAAAAGAGATTGCCTCGATGTGCCTTTAAACTTCTAAAAAAAACTTTTCAAACAAAAAACTTACTTGAAAACTTGCTTATAAGATGGAGGATATGATGTTATTTGACATCATTCGGCTGCATATCGTGCCAATTACTGGCCATGAATATTAATTGAGTACCTTGTTTAACATTCTCTTGTTAGGAAGAGGCCCACAAGTCGAGCTTTTGCCTTGAATCACTTGACTTGTTAAAGAGTGTTTTTTCATTTTAGGTATGTTTGATTCATAATGTGCCCGAGTACAACTCCCCCTCTCCACTCCCCTGCAACTCAGCTTTCATATAGGTAATATTGTTCTGTACCTGAGTACACATGCATCAACATCTAGGTGACGTTTTTGTTATGCTACAGTGTAGAAAAGTGCAGTATAGATGGACACTGCTGCCTTGAGAACCATCAGTGGGGAACAGTGGAGCAGCGAAGTGAGGCTCTGCTCCTGGCAGTACAGTATTTTTGTACAGTTGCTTTTCTCACCTGATGCATACCTGACCAGAATGCACATGAACCAGTCTGACTACCACCTGATTACTTGACCCAGAAAATAAACAGTACCAACAGACCTCACAGTAAGATACAACTTTAAAGCCAATAATATAAAAACAATACACTTAAATGTGATCTTAGTGACAATGAAAAGCAGCCCTTTGCAGCAGTAGCTATGCTCTATCTGATAGTGGCCCTGCAAGAACAGGAAGGAATATATCAGGGTGGTACATGGTGCGAACGCTCCCCAGCACCCCCCAGCCATTCGGGAAGATAAGGAAGCGATGACACTCTCAGGGTAACAAAGGATAGAGAAAAGGAAATTGGAAAAGGGAGGGGGTGCATGCCGTAGAAGATCAAAATATCTTGGATGGCCTTCCTTGAGATATTACGGTTTGGTTTTCTTGGAATGTGAGCTTGTAATCAAGTGGCATCAGATTTGATTATCATTTTGTTTCTGGTCTTTGTGTCGTTTCAATAGTTACACCTTTTTATCACTATTACTGGATCTTACCCTTAGTTTTTGTAGTTTGTTTTTTCCTGTAGCACATTCAAACAGACATGCATACCTATGATCCTCCTAGGAAAACCACAGTCCTCCATACTGAACATTTCCACTGGAGCAATTGTGGGGTAAATGACTTGCTCAAGGGCACCTCAATTATTTGTGCAGGGAAAAGAAAGCATGACTCACTCAATTTCCCAGTGTACAATTTCCCAGTGTTGCTGGGGTTTCAAATTGAAAAACCCCTCTTCTCCAACTTGGGTAGCAATCATTTTTTGGTGCACCACACATATGAAAGGAGAATCTTAAAAAATAACACAAATGGTACTGTTCTCACATGCCCGTTACATTTGCAAATTATAGTGAACTGCACTAGTAGAGAAGAAAAGCTCAGAAGAAGCTTTAGAGAGCTCTCAGTGTTGAGCAAGGCATTACTTTAATTACATCACAGCAAAAGCAAATAAAGTGAAAAGTTTGGCACAGTCTTCTGAATGAGTTTACCAGAATGGCTCCTTTGCAAAGTTTCTTCTCTTGTTTTCTTAGTCTCTGGAGGTAATAGACCTGTCGCTGCAGTAATAATGATGAATCTCCTCTGTCTGCTCAGCAGAGGATGGGAGATGGCCCCCAAATATGGATGCAAGCGGCTGGGGTGGTGGAACTGGGTTTAAATCGCAGTGGAGGGAACACTAAGATTATGACCATGCTGGGGAGTTATAAATCAAAGGGAAACATGTCACTGGAAACAGAGTGTCACAGTTTAGCATGAGATACCGGACCATTACGTATAAGGAGCTTGTGGCCATCACAATGAATGAAGAGGGAACTTTGTTTCAGAAGAGGATAAACATTAAATTACAAACATCACATTCTGCAGACTCCGGGTCCTGTTAGAAGTCATCATGGCGGCAGTGTTTGGGTGGTGCCGTCACAGCTCCTTCCTTCCCTGTCCCAACAGCACAACACTTAATTACACCTCTGCCATTTTAATAGCTTCTGGGTAATGTATTTGATAGTGCAATTATTCCTTCTTGACAACATCACAATTCATTTAGGCCTTTTATTAGAGCAGAGGAATTCTTCATCCTTGGGGAAGTGTTGGAGAGAAAAAAATAGTTTAATAATCTAATCTTTGATCTATATGTATTTCACAGCTGTGTCCTATCCTCAACCAGCAGTCCAAAGAAAGCTTTTTTCACGTGGCATGGACTGTAAATTCATGCCTCCCGTGCTTCAGTGGAGTGCTGCCGGAGTTGGTGGTTTATGTCTTGAAAAACAAACGATTGATCTTTTGGAGTCGCACTGCGTGTGTGATTTCATCAGTACAGGCATTAGAGAGAGACGGCAGACGGCAAAGGTGAAAGCAAAGTGGTAGAGAACATTAAGACAAGTGTGTTTTGCCCTTCCATTATCTCACAGCTTTTGCTAGCTGTATATAATTGAGGATGTTTATACTAAAATGTCACTGAAACAGAAAAAAAAAAAAATGTGGATTTTTTAAAAATCCACTTATTTTCAATGTTGCACAGTTCCTTCTCTATTTATTACTTTTATTTAAGGTTCATAAGGTTTTGCACTTTATCGGGGCTTGGGTGCTGTACGGGGGTTGGGGGTTTGGGGCTTGGGGGTATTCCCTTGGAAAAAAAGGTTTTGACTTGAAATTATGCAAATTTACATAATGTTTGACCATTATTGTTATAATTATTGTTGGTGATTATTCATATGTCATAATCATTATAGCCTGTAGCCTAGACCGACCTCCATGCACCCCTTCATGTCCATTGTTCAGTTCCAAGTGCATCAAAGTATGTTTAAGACATAAGGTGTCACTAACTGTTGTTGTGTTATTAATTTGTTTTCACCTGCTTGAGGCCGAAATACTGATGATGACAGCTGTGCATATGGTAGATGGGCTACCATAAAAACACTTGCATGTTACTGTCTTTCTATGTGTATGAAATTAAAATTTATAACATAGTCATAGTACTTACATAAGCAACTGTCTTCTTGAACTTATTCAAAAACTATTTGGCACTCAGCGTGATGAACATATTTTTTTATCAGTGGTAGTCATTGGGTGTGTCTTTCAAACCATTTGAAATCACTTTTGACATATAAATATTTTTAATAATATGACAATTATTTGGTTTTGGTTTGGCATGATTTTGGATTTGGAGTGATGATGCTTTGCGTTGTACTTTGTTAAGATTAGGGAAACATCATAGTCTCAATTCATCATCATGGTTACAATAACAAACATGCTGTTAAGGTTACAGAATGATCATGTTTTAGAAAATAACAACACTGACTGTTGGTTGAAAATTAGAAATGGACAGTGGCCTCATGTGATAAAGTCTGGTGTTTTGTTAAGCCCTCCACCTCCTCCATACTAGACTTTTAGCTCAATAATAGCCCTACCAGACTTCCTCCCTTAGTCATGTCATAATCAAAAGGCCTGCTAAAGGGCTTGTCACTTGGCCTCATATCAACCCTTAAATTCTCAGTTTGTTTCCACTTTCATCATTGCCTCATGCCCTTGCGTCCCCTTTTTCCTCCTCTTTCTCTCAACTACTCCTTGTGCCATATAGTTCACCCTCTCAGCCTTTTCACTCCTCTAAACAACAGGTCAAGTATGGAGATGTATTCTGCACCACCCACTGCCGCTGGCTGCACTCTAACTTTGTGCTCCGTTAACCCTACTGTAGTGTGCTGACCCGGAAAGGATGCAGTCGACCTATATACAGTAAGCTGTGAGTGAGCAGCTTCCATCTGCAACACCAATCTGGTATTTTCAGGTCCTTTGAGCTCTGCTATCTTTCCCCGCCTGCTCCTGTTGCTTTCACTACGCTTCTCACTTTGGACACTGAACTGTGGTTCAACTCCCAGAATTGGCTTTCTGGCCGTCTTCTGGGCTGAGGCTGAATAGCCTCGGGGCTTGACCTTTCTGGCAGGCAGTGAACTGTCAAGTCTGGTTACATTTTAGTGGTCCAGCATCAGTGTACAACACACTCCTGAGTGTGTTGATTGTGACATCAACTGGCAGACACCCCAGGCCCTGGTGTCATTAGAGGTCTTCAGCACTGACCTTTACAGCTAAATCATCTCAATGAAGATATCTGGCCTCAGAAAGAATCCTAATGAATCTGGCATGTTTAGGTCCCAGGTTGTAACAAGGGAGGGCAGCTGTTTCGAAAACAAGTGCTCACGGACAATTTAGTCATTTGTGGTCAAGCGCATAGGGCACTTGAGTGATCATTAACCTTACCTTGCACAACTGTCTTATTCAGTTGCTTGCCTCAGGTCAATGAATATGAGAACTTGTGCCCCTTAGGCTACCACAAAGGAAACCATTGAATTAAAGGCGACTGTGTATATGTTTGCAAAGCGCTGTTCTCCACAGTTCATGGATAACACACTCCCATCTGTTCCAGTGGTGAGTGAGATTTAGCTAACAAGCGAAAAGCTGCCAGGCTTCAGTAGAGGAGATATGAGACACGATTAGCAATATGCCCTTCAAGCTAATGGCTCTGAAATCCAAATGGTAGGTAAGGTTGGACTCGACGCCAGATCAAAGGTTGGTTGGCCACTGCTTCGTCAACTCCACGCCTGAGGCAGCAGCAAGTATGTTGGGAATTTTGCAGCCGTGTATAGTGAGCGTGGTGGACACTGGAGCGTGACCTGGCTTTGTGATAGGATCTCTGTGTTCTTGGTGGGTAATTGGGCTCCAGGGCTACAGACACAGGTAAAGAAAGGAGAGAAGGTTGTCAGGAGACATGGAAGGCCGAAAGACAAGAGAGAACCACTGGACAAAGACAAGTCATTTTGTGATAGGCTGATCTTCGCCTTTAAGAGAGCGTCTGGAAGAAGCCGAGGAAGAGCCTCAAAGCATGTCTTGCTTGTGTGCGGTAAAAACTTCCATATACGTGGGAGAAAGAGTGAGGCTATTAACGTGTGTGTATGGTTGAATGAGAAAGGCGGACTCAGAGATTGCTTTAGTTTAAAGTTAGAAGAAGTAGGCACTGGATGTCAATGTTTCCAGTAAGCACGCAGTTGCTATAGAACTTTAAATATATTGCATCAATAATTCAGTCAGGCCTATTCTCAAGGGCAATCGGATCACAATAAAATCTAACGGATAAAATGAGTATCAGAACCACACAAATGCGCCCACACAGACAGGGGTGTAATGATTAACCAGAGCACCGAAGGTCTAACCTTGGTAACCTCAAGGCTGCGGCTACAGAGCCCCACATTAAGCATGCAGACACATAACCTTGCACTTCAGCCATACTCTCCTCTCAACCCACTCACCTGTCTTCCACGAGCACCTGTTCTGCCATTCTGGGCATTCATCGCTATTCTGATCATGTGTTTTTTCCTCCCCCAAGTCCCCTTTCGAACCTTCTGTATGTGCTTGTGAGAATGTGTATGAATATATGTTCTGCAGTGATAGGCAGGGAAACAAAAACGAAAAAAAAGCAATGTTTACAGCTTTCCTCTGGGCTCGTTTAAAAAGGAGTTTTGCCTCCAATCTAATCTCCATCTAATATTGCGAGGGTGGCCGCCCGCCTACATAATCTTGCATAGCTGCAGCGCCCATATGGCCCAAAGGGAACTCTCATTGTTTTATTACAGATCAGGCAATCTGGGCCCTATTTCTCTGGCTTTTGTAATAGCCTGTCCTTGTTTTTTTATGGCAGGTTTCTCCATTCATTCAAACTTGCCACAAAGGCCCCATTGCAACACAAATTGGAGGAGTTGGTGAATGTAAATTTGTCATTAATGTAGTTTATTAAAATGTTTCAAAATGAATTTGGGTGTCTGAAATGCTTATTTGCATCATTTATATCAGACTAGAGGAGAGTGCAGAAAGCTCAACAGTTGACAAAATCAGGTAATGTGTAACAATCCAAGTATTACATCTTGGAGTGGGCAAGCATCCAACTGCAATCTCCAACTGGTTATTTTATCATTGTGAGGCATTAGGTCTGTCATCCCATTGGCCAATATATGCCTTGGCGTGATTCCAAACCTGATATGCTGGCAGTGAGTTGGTCTAAGGGCTCCCATTCACTGCTATTTAGATAGCACTCTGCCTGGCAGGTCTGGCCTTTTTACCCCCCCTGAGGCTCGACTGTCAAGGAGAGCTTACCTCCAGCCAGAGGTGGCTGAAGTGAGAGACACGCAGGAGGAAAGAGGATGAGGAGGAGCAGAGTGAAGGTTGTTTAAGAATGCCGCTCAGGTTTTCAATTGGTGCAAGGAGGGGCCTCTTTGGGATGACAGAGTGTCTGGCCGATCTGGCGGGAAAGCCAACCCAAATGTGGGGATGGGATGGTTGCCGTGGTGCTGAGGGAGGATGCAAGTGATGGATGGCGGTTGTTAGACGCAGTAATTGTGTTCAGGTAATTGACCCCGCTCCCTCCCCCTTTCTCGCTCTCCTTCCAGTGAGCCAAGTACTCCATCTCCCTTTCACTTGTGTTCCACAGATGGGAGAAAACATCAGCAAAGAGGGACTGGTTTCATGTCTTGGCAGCCCACTTGTTTAGGATTTTCAGGCTTTTACTTTTACTTTGGCGAGCTGGCGGCTGTTTCTCATCTCCTTTCTGCTAAAGCAATTATGTTGTGCATTTTTTATATTTTAAACACTTAGCAGACACCCTTATCAAAAATGACTCAGGATGAATGCAGCAGTAGAAAGAGCTCAGAATCAAATATCACATAACTGTTACTTTATTATGAATGAAGTTCCGTAAATAATATCTTTGCCAGTAGGATAAAAATAAATAAATCATGTAGCAGACTGTTAAAGTACCAATAATAACGCACACGGCCTACAAAGTAGAAACAAAGAGAAAAAAACAGTGAAAGAAGTGCTTGAAATGGGAATATGTGCCGAGCTTTAGTAATTAGTCTGTACTTCAAACTCTTGTATTTATAGAAAGAAAACCACACTTGTAACTTGTTTAAAAACAGATATTGGCAAACTACCCGAAATCTATTTTGCTGTTTTGTTGAGTGGTGTTTGATGCAACGATATTTTGCAGTTCTGTAAAACATTGATGATAAACATTACGGGTCACCGATATTAGCCTTTCACGGACATATTAGAGCATATTGGCATCGGCATATATTTTTTAAGGATATGCGCCAATAAGAAAACCTTTTTTACTGACAATGAAATGCAGAAAACAATGCTTGGGTGGTTTAGAAATTGTTTTATTATATAGTTTGTCCAGCAGAGTGTGCTCCGACGCCAATGTTTACACTCCTCTTAGCACTCTGAAGCACATGTAGCACAGAGCGTCACAGCAGAGCGGCGATGGTGCAGGGTGGTTTCACGATAAGCCACAATGAAATACATACTGTTAACTTAATAAACATTGGCCCCATGATTCTGCAAACGAACAAGATGATCTAAGGTCCCAGAGTGACAGGAGGAGAGAACTACTAATGTGCCGATGTTATCGCTGTTTAGTGGCTTTTTTGACCCTGTCAGCGGTGTTATATTTAAAAAGCAACAAAAGACACATTTAGCAACTTATTTAGATCATCAGGGAGCAAGGAGGAAATATGTTGTCATTTATTCCCATGCTTACTGCTCTCGCTTTTATTTATATATATATATGTATGTGTGTATGTATACACACATATGACACTGACACTTCACATCTTGTGCTGAAAAGTTCTAAATATTTTAACTTTTATGCGTGCCCAAAAATGGCCACAAATACACGTCGCGAAGCGCCCGTCAGTTACACTGGACTATAGGGAAACAATGTTTTTGGTGGCGATGCTTTGCTGGCGACACTTTTCTAGCGACGCATTTTGGTGTGATCAACCCTGAACAGCACTCCTAATGATGGTATGGCTCCCAGAATAAAAAATCAGGACATGGCAGCAGATGTTTCACTCGTAGCAGGCTACCACAAATACATGAATGTGTGGAAACTGTGGTACGAACTATTTTAGTTTAACCTCCTTGCCAGCTTATTTCTGCTGGCATGTAGACGGTACAAAACAGTTTTGACCACAAAACATCCTCACCTTTAGCTAAAGCTGACCCTTTCTGAGTGCCAGAGGAGTGACTAAAACGGAGAAGGATTGTCATTGCTTGATATGGAGGAGGTGATGATGTACTTCCCTCTTCATGCATCAGCAGATTATGGCAGCATTCATCACTGGTCCCAGACCCTTTGCTAATAATCAGCTGGGTATATCTCAATCTACAACCTCTGATTTATACCAAGCTCTGTGGTAGGATGACAAGTTTTTAAACGGGGCAGCACAATGTAAATCATAACCTCGCTGAGTGTCGAGTAGATGGGTTTATGCTGAGAGGAAAAGGAGGGGGGAGAGGCATTCACTTCCATCTGCAAAGAAACATTTGTCTGTGAAGTGATATTTTCTGTACATGACCTACAATTGTGTGTTTTACTGTAAAGTTACTTGAGATACTAATATTTCTGAGTTTCTTTTAAAATTGTTTGCTTTGATTATTGATTTTTACATTAGACATGGAACCTCCACATAAAAAAAAAAGTTGCTAATCTTGCGTTGACTGACATGATGAAAAGCATCAGGCTTTCTAATTCTCTATTCACAACTAATCAACTTTTATGTGTCAGGCTAACCATAACTGACCTCAGGTGATGTCATTATCTTGGTGCTAAACATGTCGCTCCTGACGATTTCTTCCTTTTCTTTACAGTCACTTTTACTACATCCTTCAATCTCACCTTTTAGGACTAGGCAATAAAGAAGGCCAATGTCACCCCCCTAACACAGGCTATAAACTACTCTTACCTAACTTTCTAATTCACAAGTCTGCTGGACCTGGAGCGTGATGACATCACCTCGTCTGATCCAATCAGGGAGCAGATTATGCTCTGTCTTGTTTGACCTTGCTCGCACTGATTCACAGTGTTGATGATAAGAAGTAAGCGGGTGTGTAATGTCCATGGCTTCTGGCAGTTCTCGTCATCCTGCTTTCATTTAGGATAGAGCAGTAGATGGAGGACAGGTGAGGTGCCACTTCTTCAGTATAAAGATTCCTCAAATTAAGAAAAGTCTCAAAATGAGATTATTTGCTTTGTAAATGAGTCTTACTACTGCAATTAAAAAAAGAATATAAGATTAATATTTGTAATATTTTGAACTTACCTCATTATGGTAAGCATTTGGTCAGTCCAAGCAGTGTTTTAAAGGTGGTGAGCTGTATGAACGACCTGAAGGGCAATGATGTACAGCACTTAGTTTTCTACTGGTATGCCAGGCCACGTCTCAAGGGTTCTCTTATTGTATGAGGCTTAAACAATTATAGCCCGTTCAGTGGCCTTTTACTCCCCTGCCTTACTCCCAAAATGCTCTTGTATTGGAGTTGTGATATGAAAAATTGCCTATTTGCTGTCTTCACCAATTGAATTGACCTGAGAAGACACTGACCTAATGAGAATATCCCTGAACTAAATTGAAATGTGATTAACATCGAATCAGGAAAAAGTAGGCAATAATCAAAGACAGATAAATCTGGACTCTACTTCCCTCTTTCTTCAAGGTCAGTGACCATCGGAGGCCTCATCAAAGCTCCATCCTGTAATGATCTGACATGCAACTCCACATATCGCCATTCTCCCTTCACCATTTTCCTCAGCAGTTGGACCATTTCAGCACCCCTAAATGAGGTCTCATTAAAGACGCCACTACAGATTCTCTAAGACAAAGTGAAATTCAATGAAACCCAGTGGAAATAGCATTCAGTAGCTCCTTACGTAACAAGCTTTTTATCCCACATTCCCAACCCTGCCTCGAATCCAATCTCTGCCCCTGCAACACATCATTACACTATCCCAGGTGTATTAAATAGAAATCAGGCCTTGGTTACAGGTCCTGTAATGACCATTTGGGCCAGCTAATATCTGACAGTTTATCCAGGCAGGCCGCCACAACGGACTTCCTTCCATCTGACATTGCTGTGACTCCATTAGCCAAAGTGTTGGGAAGTAAATGATGGTAGGCAGCGCTTGGCAGTGTCAGAGCCCGCTCAGATCAGCCGGCTTCTATCGATTCAATCTCAGAATAAAGGATGGAGCGAGGAACAGGCACCCCAGGTGCATTTCGTCCAACCAAGCTACACTCTGTCTTTTAAACATTGGCACATTGTGACTCAGGGAGCCATTTATTCTCAAGACTGCATTAGTCAAGTGTGCGTGGAAGATCACAGAGCTGCACAACGTACGGCTGCAACACAAGGCCGCAGATGAGGCCAAACATGCAATGATTGTGTTCAAAAATATATTAGACCATAAAAGACACACTCACTCTCTCATACACACAAAACAGAGATTGTGAGACTGTAAGATTGATTAGCAAACTCTTCATCCATCAGATAAAACAGCAAATTCACCAGATTAAAAATGTGCTTGACTATCTGTTTTGTTTGTTTTTTTTTTCTTGTTGTGAGTGCCCAAATGCATCTCACCTCTATACCCCACTTAAAGTCAGCTCTATAGTGGGTCAGTAAATTGCCACATGGCCTTTTTCTGGTCTAGGGAATAAGAAAAGGGCAGTGAGTGAGAGAAATAGAAAACACAAAGACTCTTTTAAATGACCATGTTTAAGGTACAGAGCAGTCCCACAGCATTTCTTTGAAAAAGGGTTTAAATAACATGCTGTTGCCTGCCTGCTTTTCCTCGCTAACATTTCAAATGCGAGAATGATGCTTTGAGAATCATCATGACCTGATGATTTAAAAGGCAATTTGATGAAATAACTGCTACGAATTTATTTTTCTTTACAAGTTATGATGATGATGATGATGATGATGATTTGCTACCCTACTTTTCCATGTGCTGAAATCCTCTTTTGCCCAAACTTAAGAGGCTTTGCTGCAAAGTTCTTGGTCCAGCAGATACCTATAGTCACAGAGAAAGCATACTGGAACAAATAAGTCTGTAGCATGCTTGCTGCTTGTCGAATGGGCACTTTAACTGGCCATTAGCCACAGCTAGAGGTCCCATCAACACACAGTTACCTCAATGTCACTCTGCCATTTGTGGCATCTCACAGCCAAAGAGAGCATTGCACTGTTATGTTGTACTAACAGCTTAACACACACAAACGTATACCCTCGCTAACTCTTAAAAAATACGTGGGCACACATTCGTACAGTGTATGAGACAGCAGTAGCATCTTTCATGTGCCTTCCTTGTGTGAGTCATGGAAGAAATTGGCAGGACATGGCTTCTAAGTGTTCCTGTGTATTTTCAGGGTGAAATACTGTAGAGTGCAGGCACTGCACGTTGCAGCATCCCACGCTCTGTTTGTAACACACTGTGTCCTAACATAAAGCTTTAACCCCATCCTCAAGTGCTTTCCTCTTCGACCGCCGCTGAAGGTGTTCACAGTCATGAATAGGATGAGTGTGGAGAAGTCAAAGGTTACAGTAGCTTGTTTACATTTAGGCCCAGACTAAATTCCCCTTTGTCCTGTCAGGGCTATAGGTGCTTTTCTGTTTTTTTTGGTGCAGAGCAACTTTGTACTCTCCTTGGCTTCCTGTTTTCTTGAACTCTGCCTCAACTGTTTCTCTTGAACCTTCTGAAGGACTTCTTATGTCTTTGCTACTCAGCGGGGGATCCTGCTTCAAGGGAGTCGTCTATATGAAAGTATAAATATGGGCTTTGCATACGGCTGGAGAGGGATGGCAAAATACTTAAAGATTCTATCCTGAAAAGAATCATTTCTGAAATTTTAATTGGAATCAACAGACAACCTAACACCACCTAACTCTTCACAGATAGACAAAGTTTGTTTTGTGCTTTGGGGCAGTGCAGGTCTCACTTATTTTCTGTTTAACAGTCCCAAAAAAACAGCCAAATCCCAATGAAGTGTCCCCTGGCAATTTTCTGAACCCCTCTCTGCTCTCCCATCACAAGTTTTACAGGATAAGAACCTCTGCTAAATACATAAAATGTAAATTTCCAGAGTGGTTTTGCTTAGGAACAAGAGCTGGAAATAGTCCCCCACAGACATTATCTAAAGAGGGACATTATCTCCATGGACATTTTAACATTAAAATACAGTACAGTATGTATATACACTGCAAGGATTTCTGTTTCTACATTTAGGCCTAAATAACTGCTTATCATTAGCCATGCAGAATCATATTTATATGGTTCTGCATGTACTCATTTTAGTGTCTTATATAACCCATATGTAAGATGACATTTCTAAATATTCTCCAAATCTTTTACAAGCTGACTGGGTTTTCCTGAACTTTTAGCAGTTGACCAAGACACACATGTTGTGTCCTCTTAACTCCAGGCAAAAACTGTGTAAGAGAAAATTTTCTGTTGTATTTAGAAGAAAACTTGACAGACAGGCTCGTCAAGCCTAATATAACATGTTCAGTCTTGAGACGCTGAAGAAGGAAGGATTTGAGTTGAGATGCAGGTCTTACAGCCCTGAAGCAGAAGGAAGTTGTTTAAAAACAGCAAGTCTGTTTGTGTCCTCACTGTTTGATTTAACTAAGCAGTGAATAGTAGGGCTGTACCCAATTCAGAATTAGGCCAGTTGAATCAGATTTGTTTTTGCTTTTCAATAAGAATATTAAATGATTCGTTTTGTTTTTCATACAAAGTTTTAAAGTCTGTACAGGCTCAGTGGGATGTTTAGTGTGACAGTGGCATTCATGTCATAGTAAAAAGGCTAACAGCACTAATGATGGGCCGCAAATGTGAGCTGTAAATTCACCTTCTTTACATTACGATGCAGTCTCTCTCTCCCTCCGTGCCTCTGCAGCCTGTCGCAGCTGCAAAAAGTAGTGTCAAACTTGAGCACTCACTCCACAGCAAAATCTGGGGACCAAAATGTCCCCAGAGGTACACTGCTCAGAAAAAAATCGACAGCTTAACTTGAAGCAGTCTCAGTCAAATGTGATTCCCCATCTGATGATTCCAGTCTCCGACTTTCAAAGGGTAACCCAAATCCAAAGAGATAATAGTTTTTTGGAATCAGCTGTTGTTTTCAGCATTCCCTTTTGAACTTAAAATGTGTCTTAGTCATTCATTAGATTTCTTAGTGCAGTGGTTCCAAACTGGTCCAGCCACGGGGTCCAGATTTCCCCTTAGTCATTAGTTCAAGGTCCACACATTTTAAGATATTCAATGTCTTACTTTCATATGATGCATCCAAGCTAGTTTCCTGTCTCTGTTAAATAGCTGTCTGTTATTCACTCACTTTACAGCAAGAAACAACACTTCAAAATAAAAGCTCTGTGCTGGAAATTTGTGAAAATTCAAAATAAAATGTGTTTTTACATGTTCATGAATCACTTGTGGTACAATCAGAATTGACTTGTGACCCACTTTTGGACCATGACCCACCAGTTGGGAACCACCGTCTTAGAGTGTGGTTCAGGAGGTTTGGTGCTGTAATAACCTGAGATCCACATTGCACCATGCCCGGCAAATTATCTCAATCCCCTGGTGAACAGCCTAATTGATTAACAGTGATGAGATCTGTGTTCGTTTGTTACCTGTATAAATTTGTAGGATAAAAACAGTTGTAAACATTGCCTCCTGAATAAAGCTGTTGGCATTATGCTGGGAAAATATATAAGTTGATTCCTGTGAATGAATGAATAAATAAATGAATGAACAATCGCAATCCAATTTTTGTCGGTCCGATCTGGTAATGCAGTAGTCAACAGAGAGCAATGCAGCTGATTTAGTACAAATGCATTTCTTTTTAATCAACACAATCTGAGCCCTCCCTTTCTCCTAAGCAGGAAGAAATGTTGAAGGCACAGAGGACACAACAACAAGCTAAAGCAAGCCAGCCAGTTCGGGCACTGGCAGCCTCGTTGAGCATGGCTTAGCACCGCCTGACGCAGCATTATCAGGACCGACACATTGGTTGGGCACTATACCTGCTGTTCACAGCTGTGCCAGCATTGGTCTCACCTCTGCCAGGCGGCTACAGCACCTGCTGAAGCTCCTGTAGCACTTGAGAGGACAGAGCCGCACATTGAGAAATAGGTTTGATAGTGCTGGAAAGGGAAGAGAGACAGATAGCAGGGAGAGAGCAGGAGTTTGCGGGGGTGTTACTTACTGTTCTGCTATGTAGGGTGGTGAATACTTGTTTGTTTATGACTTTTGTGAAAGCGCTGTGCGTGTCATTGGCAAAAGCCTGCCAGACGGATCGATGATGAGGAGTTGCTGCTGCAGCAGCCACGCTAGACGTCTCCGATTTAATTTGCCCGCTCTGCGTGGATGAGGTTAACACTTTGATTCTCGATGCTGTTGCACGTGAAGCAAATCACACATAGTCCCTCTTGAATGAGAACAGTATTATTTAATAATTTCATTATGTAAATCAACATTGGTGAGTGAATGCTTATACCAATGAGTCTCCAGAGTGACACTAAACAATTTAAATGTTAATGTGGATTAGATGGAGAAGCACTTTCAGATCAGTGCTATCGGTCAGGTGATCACATTATTTGCTTACAAAGTACAACTGATTTGAAAGATGCAGTCCGTTTGTTTTTGGTTTAGGTTCTTATCACTTCCTCTCAGTCAGAAAGTATAAAAATTAGAAAAAGGAGTAAAATAAAAAACTGAGCGCTGTACAAAGCAGTTCTTCTTGAGTTCTTGTTTCTTGAAGCAGCTTCGTTTTCAAATATGGTTTCTCGAAAGTGATGAAGGAACCAGCTAATATTCTTGGAAAAGTATAGTTTTGGGGGTAAAAACACAACAGATATGCTTCGGTTACTTCTCCAAGACATGTATTCCTCTTTTTGCTTTGGTTTCACCATTCATTCCCTGAGGGTGAGTTGCACACAAAAATACACCAGAAAAAAAGATACAAGTGGGATACACAGTGAGCTCATATTCCCATTTAAAGCTTCTATTTTTAGACTGTATGAAACAGATCTGCCTCTAGTGACTGTAAAACTGTTTGCAAAAAAACTTGAATAAAATCTGGAATAGATATAAATATAGAGAAAGAGTAGGAGCAAGTGAGCACAACCGTGCAAACACCCACAGCAGTGAGTAATTGGGACTGTATTGAGAGAGTCTGGAAACCAAAGCCAGGCTTTTACACTTCAATAAAGACATTCATGAACCTGACTTTTCCTGTAGGCAGAGGTCTAATAGCCTGGAGTGCTTTCCTTTCAGGTGAATGCGCTTGTTCTAACAGGTGCTTAATAATAGAGGGGGAATGCAGTGGAAATGGGGATACAAGCCTGAGCCACTGTAAGCAGGTACACGAAACACAATAGGATTAGAGAGAGTAGATTGATCCTGGCTTTGTGTGCTGTCGTTTGGCCAGATTACCACAGCCACAGTTTTATTGTGTGGAAATTGGACAGAAATTTGTTTTCAATTTGCCTACCGCTTGAATTGCATTTGGGCATGCTTGTTTCTGTGTGTGTCTGTGTGTGACACAGGAGAGAGGAGAGGTGTGGAGAGGAGAAATATACCGTGCTGTGCATGCTACAATTTCACAGGATTAACCAGTTTCCCTGAGATAATTGTGTTGCTAGTGCCACTACATCAACTGTATTCATTTAAAAAGCCTGACATGAAACACTGAGGCTTCCGCGGCTGGAACAACCTCTGCACGCAAGCCTATGCCAACTGAGGGAAGCAGTGTTGAATATCAGTGTGTACAATTCTAGATGAGTTCCATAAGACCGAGCTGCAACGCTAACATGCTCAGGTACGTAGTGTAGCTTGAATCGAGTGCACAAACTGAGAGCAGGTCTCTGCAGCAGTTCTTAGTTACTACCACTTCCTTTTGTAACCGCCAAAGCATGCTTGCACAAATGAGAGTACAATTACATTCACATGCAATTTCAGCGGCATATGTTGCATTTTTTGGAAAATATTCCCTCATGTGCTTGTGGACACACAGTCTTTTTTCAATACTTTAGAGCATTCTTTCCTTAATTTGATAATTGTGAGTAGAATGCAATAGAAAATATTGGGAGAGAAAAGATGATGGAGTGATAGTATTCCCAGCAGGACTGAAAGCGTGGAGGTTTACCTTACACACAGACTGAAATAGTGGTGAGAAGAAATATCTAAATTTTAACCTCAGAAATTTTGTTTCAGATTAATAACTGCTCACAGCAACATATTTTCCAATGTGGTTGTTTGTTATAGTTCATCAGCCTGGTCTCCTTTGAAATTAAATTTATGATGGACAGTTCAGCAGCCCTTTTAATAGTACATTTAGTACCAATGCAGGGAGTAGAAGCGCAACCTTTCTGTAGCAAGATGAAGTTTGTCGACCTCTGTGGAGGTCAGGGTGGTGAATAGACACATAGCATTGTCTACTTTCAAGCAGGAGAATTGAGTTCATGTCTCAAACCAACACAGTCTCTTATTTTATACCATGGCCACAATCTTCTTCCAACTGTAAACAAGTTCTTGTTGCTTCATCTTGAGATAGCTTTTTATTTATTTATTTATTTTTAAACGGGGTTGCATGAGGAACCTATTCATAATCAGTCTATTACCTACAGTAGATGTCAGCTGGTGTGCTCCCAGTTTGGACAAGTAGACAGGAGTATCACCACAGATGCTAAGCTATGTGCTGCTGTGGATGGGGGTTAGCAGCGAAATTTACTTTAGCCACTTTTAAAAAAAGCCAAGCTGAAAAAAGTCAATATGAGTTTAAGTAGAAGCCATATTTAGAATATATTTACTGCTTTATTTCTCTCTACTCTGGTTCATATCCTCTTGTCTCAACAATCAATGGCATTGCATAGATGCTGTCACAATGATGCATTTATTTCTCTATAATGTATTTATTGTCTCTTCCATAAACCACTGAAAGTCTGAGGGCTGACCTGCAATGAAATACAGTGTGCGGCACAGTTGGGTTCATGTGTAGGAATATAGAAGTTCTGTGTTTGAGGAAATGTAATGCTAAAGGAAAGGGGCTGTCTGGCTGATGAAAATGTTCTCAGTATAGCATATTGTGCAAAGTATTGCACTGACTACTTTAAAGAACTTATAGGACCTGACTTAAAAAAATCCTAACTTTCTTTTTTATAGCCTCAATGTAAAGATTTTATGTAGGAATATAGCACTGTTTCAAAAACAACACCATCACTGTGAAATTCTCAATTTGTTTGCTATATTATCTTTTTTAATGCTACCACAAGGGGGCATCAACATTTTTAAAATTCACATTGTAGCTGTAACAGGGCATTAACCATAACCATAAGACATTTGGTGGAATCTTGTGTTATGAACTCTGTCTGGTGAGCGTGTTGAGCTTCATGATGCACTGAGGGATTTCTGAGAGACAGTTCAGATTTTCAGCTGATATTTCACGGCTGCAGAAGCTTTGCCTATCCATGACACCAGCATTCCATTTTGGCAGATTGGGCGGATCTCCAGCATATCCATTAGGGAAGATAAGAGTCTCTGTTGCAGCCGCTCTTCATGATTTAACTGATAAGACTGCTATATTATTACATGAAAAACATAAGATCTTGCATTGCACAGCTTAACCTGCACTCGATACCCTTTACGTTTCCTGATTTCACCACTTAAATGCGTAGAAGTCGTGCCGCGTGTTAAAAAACTCAGCATGCTGCACATATCCATCCAGGTTTACCCCATTTGCTATTATTATTTGAATTGCATTGGACTGTGGTGACTGGAAATTGGAAATGGGAGTGTGAGGCTGAGACCACCTCAGTCCCAGTATTTTAGGCACAGTTCTGCCTCAGTGAACCAGGCTGATTGGGATGCAGCAGGGTTTGCTCCCTTTCTCTCCCTCCTGCTTTCTCCCCATGTCTCTCGTTCTGCTCGGCCTGAAACAGACATTCTGATGAAAAACAGAGGGGGCCAAAATGTTTATGAAGGCAGGGCACATGCAGGAACACACACACAGGCACGCACACACATATGACTTGTACGTGCAATGCATACACAAACACGCAAATTTGCATTCAGTGGAGTTCCCAACAATCCCAGAATTTCATTACTGCTCCAATGCTGTTGAAAAAAATGAGATTTAATATTTGATTTAGCACATGTTCAGTAGTTGTTTTACCAAATTGAATGTCCATGTTGACATATCAGTCCAGCATCACTGGCATATTGTAAGTTGTAGCCAAGAAGAAGAAGAAGCATAGATAGAATTAGGAGGACATCTTAAAAGACAAGAGCTACAGTCTGGAACTTGACAGTGGATTGCACGAACAGCTCCAAACATGAGAAATGGTGTCAAACTGTCTACTGCATGCTCGACTCACTCCTAACACACAGCACTGCTCTGCAGGAGAATGAAAAGCAGATGAGTAAAGCAGTTGAAGCCTCTGGTTTGCACATCTGATGTGAATTCAGTTAGTTCAGGTGAAAATGGTAACAGCGAGAAAAAAAAAGAAGATTTATCAAGATATATGAATATGATGCCTTTTTAGAATTCTTGGTGTACAGAATACATTTGTGAGGGATGCCATATAATTAATTGTCAAAGAAAATGTATTAGTAAAAAGATAGAAGACTCACAAGAAAATATACCGTATCTCAATTCCATGTCTTTTTGGAGACAGGCTCCTGATTCCTTGATTTTATAACTCACATGAGGCGAAACAATGAAAAGATCTTGACCCCATCCCATTTGTAACACTAAAACATCACACCAGGTAGTATTTTATGCAGTTACAGGCTAAAAGTAAAAAAAATATTAATAAGCAAAGGTTTACGGTATGACAAAAATGGCCACCAACAGGGAAACCTTGAACCCAAATTTGGTTCTAACAAGCAGACTGGTACACAAAGCAGTGTTGGGCAAGTTTCCTTAAAAATATAATAAGCCTCTTGCATTTGTTACAAAATACTGTACAATATAGCTGTCTGTGTAGAATAATGCTTTATTGAGTATATCCTACTTTTGCATTTTGCACTTTCACCAGAATAACCTTGGAAGTACAACTAAAGAAGTATTAAGCATAAAAAAATCGCAGATCACCGGCACCCTCTTATGATGCAACCTTTTCATCGACCACAACCTGGAAATGAGTGAGAAACAGGAGCAACTAAATATCATGAAATGTTTAATCATTGGCTTTAGTCTGGATGAATACAGTGGTGTGTTTTTTAAACTCCTCCCTCAAAAATCAATTTAAAAAAGTCTTGAGTAAAAAGTATTTTTTTTAATGCAAATGCACTCCCTTTCAAGATCAACTCAATAATTGTAGAGTGATCAATCCTTTCCAAGTAGAGCTATTCAAGTCATCCGTTGAAAGAAAAGAAGATGTTGCAATTTCATTTTTTTTCTCCAACATTGTGCAGCCTTAGTTTAATACCAAAGATTCAAACTAACCTCTGAATCAAACCATGAAGCTGTGCCTCACTTGAGAAAAGCCTTAAATATCTCTCATTCATCTCTCATTGTTACTTATTCTGCTTGATTTTTTTTGCCCCCCTCGTTCCTCTGGAACCTTGAAACTCGGGGGCATTGAAATGTTAGATATTAAACTTAACATTGGTTCAGAAGCAAAAATTACGGCTATTGTGACAGCAGGAGTACACCACCAAGAGCAGATATCAAATCAATAACACGCTCCACAATCCATTTGAAGCACCATGGTCACTCGAGAAGCCCTCAAACTGGCCTCATTCCTTGCAGTATCTCTCTATCAGACCATTTTGTCACAGGCTGACTGGCTGTTTTCTAGTCTTGGACTGCACATTTCACTGAAAGGTTTACTAAACACTGGAGTCACCATACTGTGGCCAGAGAATGGAGTGAGATTAAATGGAGCAAAGATTGCCTCCGTGGACATCATATCTGTACACCTTTTCGTCATAGCTTTGGTAACATTTTCCAGAGTTAGAATTGGCAAGAGCGGATGTTCTTGATGATATATAGTAGGGATGTCCCAATTAAGGGTTTTTGCCCCGGATCCCAATCCAAGCCATTTCATCTCGAGTATCTGCCAGTACCAAGTTCTGAACCGATACTTGTATTTACCTGTATAATACAGCTGCACTATGCACACATCAAGTACTTTAAAGTTATTAAAATCAATCCAGTCTTCACAGTTTGACAGCTCTGCAATGTAATACAAGAAAAAAAGTGTCTGCATCTAAATAGTTCCCAAGGATTTCTTTTTAAATTTTTCCAAAAAATAATGTTATTTGGAAATATATTGGAAGCATTTTATGTGGCTCCTATCACAATTTAGTGCAGTGGGTTTGTTTTTTCAACAAAATAACAAAGTAAACAAACTAAAATCACCTTAGTGTAGCATTGTAATAAAAGTATAAGACACTATAAATTACTAATACAATCACAATTCCACTTCAAAGTAGTGTTTTAGTTTAACTTTAACGTTCAATCATTCAATAAATAATTGGTTACAGTTTCACTTATTACAGCCTTTTAGTAAAACTAATTCAATAAAAATGAACAACAAAAACTTCAATTCCACTTGTAGTCGAACATGAAAAAAAACAACAGTTTTCTACTTATCGGAGTAGAAGCATAACAATAAAACCTGAATTTCTACTGCAAATTGTGCTCTCCGTTTACGAAACCTGTGTGACAATGGATTTAAACAAAGGATCGGGTGGGGTGCGTGCCCAAAATAACCGATCCGGATCAATCAAAAAATGAGTTGATTGAGACTTATACCGATCCATCAATTGGGACAACCCTAATGTACAGTGATGGAGACAAAGACATTTTCACTTTCTTCTTTTCTGCTTCCTTCTTTTTTCTGCTGACTTTGTTTCCAAGTCTTGCAGTGTTTTGCACCTCTCTTTGGTTTCTGAGATGAGCACCCCCAATGTCTTGTTGATCTTTAAGCCCCCATGTCTTTACGTTTGTGTGGAGTCAGCCAGGCATACGGTGAAGATTAACCACACATTGTTCTGTTTGTGTTTGTGTATGTCTCTCTGTAGCTTGTACGTTTGGGAGAACAAAACGCCATCTGAGCATGTCCAGGATTACCATCATCTCCATGGCGACTGCCTCCTCCACCTCCTGCTCTTCCTCTCCTCTCTATATTCTCTCTGCTCTGTGTGGGTAATCTGTGGTGTTCGCTTTACAGCGCCCACTCATTCATCTCCCATCCCTGCCACGAAATCTGAATTCTGAAATTGCAAAAGGAGTAATAAACAAGATTGACTGCAGCTCTGCCTATTGATCGCCGCTCCAATGTGCTCGCATGATTTGCAATATCCCTCCACCTCCTCTCTTCCTCCAACAACAGCATCCAGTGGCTGGGCCACATAGAGACAAGGCAAATTATGGTGGGACAGGAATCAATTTCTACTACATTAAGCTTCTTGTTCTCCCGTGGCTGTAGGGGTTTAGATGTGAAAGGAAGCATGTACTTAGAGAAGACGCTTGTGAAAGACAGAAAACTCAAAAGAGAAACTCTCCATTGTGCTTTTCACATCGAGGTGATTGTATCAGACACCAGTGTGCTGCTCGCGGCTGGTGGTCACATTCTTAGTATCATCAACAAAAATCTTCAAAACGCTAACATCGGTTTTTCTTTACTTCTGGTCTTATCTTCCTGGGGTCCTAACATAACAAAAGATTGAGACTTTATGGGAAATGTAGAACAAATTTCAAAAGACGCCAAAAAAAGTGTAGATAAAAGCCTGAGATTCATCAGAAAACATACCTTTACATACCAAACATTACTTAAAACTCTACTAACTAAACCAAGTGTTAAGTTAAATGTTTCTATCTATGTCTTTAATAGAAAACTGCCTCACAGTGTAGCTTTATTTATTGTTCTCTGATTAACAGTTTAGTGAACAAGTTGCTCTATTGCAGCCTCTACCTCTCAGGATTAACACCATTGTCAAATACAGAGAAAAACACACAGATTCTGACGTTATCCTTAATGTTAGTAAGATTACACTGTAGCTTTTGAACAAGTGGTTGCTTGAGTTGCCTTGTCAGATTTTTCAGGATGTGTTCACTGACTCGAGACCAACTCACATTCGATTCGGTGCGTAGTGACAATTTGAGTTGAAGAGTTTGATTTGTTATTCACTGATAACAACGTATGTGTGCATTCAGCATACTCGCTGCTATACATGAACAGAGAGGAGAATGAAGAGGGGAGAGAAAGACTGACAAGTATTTTCTTATTCTGAATTCCACAGCACACCAGCAGATATTCAAGCCCAATAAGATGCGGGATCCCCTTTTTCCCCTCCTTCTCTTTCTCTTGGTTATGCTTCCGCTCCTCTTATTACCATGTTTACAACTTGTTGGCACCCTCAGAGCTACGTTGGCTCTGGTAGCGGCGGCACGGAAAATAAAGGGAAGGAATTTTGAAAACATGTCAGTGAGTGCGCTGATATAAGAGGATCAGACATGCAAGAGTGGAATTGGGCCCTTAAGTGTTCCAAAAGAGAATAAAGGGCGAATTATCATTTAATCCCACCCTGGTCAGTACAAGTCGGAGGATGAGAGGAGAGAAGAAGGATTCATTTGCGCTACAAAAGGATGTGAGATACTGGGAATGGTGTCAGACAAAGGTTTTTGGCGTGGGAGGGTGAGGGAGGATGGTGGTGGAGGGGTCATGCCTTCATCTGTAGGCCAGTAAACAGCAGCAGAGCCACTCGGGCAGAACAGGTAGAAAAGTTCTTCTTTGCTAAGATTTCCCGAAGGAGAATCGGCTCCTTTTCAATATTTTATCATTTCTAGACTCAGTGAACAGCTGAGCCATGACAAGGAAAAGGGAAAGATGAGCTGAACAATTGGACTTTACTCACCTGTGGTTCACAAACCGCACACTTTCAAAAGTATGTTTGAGCCATGCTTTGACAAGATCATACATTTGTTGCCTTTGCCTTTAACACAGTCAGGTCATGGTAGGGTATTTTTTCCCGCAGCGTCTAAGTGAACAGGAAAAAGAAATTGCGCCACTATGTTTTAGTGTGATTCCTTTGCATGTATTTCTGTCCTCTGCTCTTAATGAGCTCAGCTCAGGTAGGTATAACACACTACCTGCATCCTTTATAAATTTCATCGAAAAAATGCAGTGCAGATAATAGTACAGTGTTGTTTAACCTCAAAGTTACTGACATTAATTACATTTTGAACATTTGCTTATTGAATTGTTGAAATGTTATTTATCCACCACATGATTAGACTCCCTTTCTGATGACAAAATGTGCTTAAATTGATACACATAGACATCAGAAAAAAATAAAACATGGAATGCGGGCAAAAAAAAGTGGAATCTGGAAAAATTAAAACAGATATCACAGGGCCCTAGGTTCATGGTAACGCTTTGGGCTTTTTGTTTAGAGTCATGCACTTTAAATCAGATACTGCATGCCTGTCTGTTGTGAAAAACAAAAACAAAATCCCAGTTATCTCATACTGTAAATCATCACTTACTGCATTTTGCAAACAGCTGGCTGGGTTTCATTTGCAAAATAGGCCTGTGCCACAACACTGCTCCAAACAAAAGTTAAACATGATTCACTGAAACGCACTGAGATAAGCACAGAAGTAATGCATCTCACTGAGTGCGGGCCTGTTTGTTTCATTATGAGAGGGCTGAAGAGATAAAAGCACAGGGAGAGATAGTGATAGGGTGTTTGTGTGGAAACCAGTGCTGACTATCTCACAGGTGAGCATAAAGCATTCCATAACAGAAGACTAGGCTGTGATACCCACTGTCAAATAAATAAATGTGGACCGGACTGTTATTTCCTCTATAGGGAAGGCATTGCAAACAATCAGGGAAGGCTTTGTTGATCAGGGAGGTAAAGCTTTCCCATCCAAGGAAACATACAGACAAGTAACAGCTAGTTGCGCTGGGGTTGCTCTTGCGTGACCGGAAATACTGTATGTCCGAGGAGACAAATGAGAAGAGATGCAGGTGCTCTACAGCTACACAGTAAATCTCTGGCTTCCTGTAATGACTTACAGGTCCCTTAACATGCAGCTGCAGGTCCCCGTGAATGTAATATCTCCATCAGAGAAATATTCATGAAGGTGAAGGATGTACTGCTCGTGGATATACAACATCAGTTCATTTCTCAAGGTGGATAACTGCTTTCCTATTTTCTCTATTCTTGATGCATTTTTATATGTGAATAGGTTTCCAGATGTAGCAGAGATACAGTGAGAAACAATCACAACCTCTTCAAATGTTTTGAAATTGTGTTGCGAAACAGACTACATCTCATGCATAAAGACAAGAATAATGTTTGTTTCTCCACAACGGGTCCTGACCTCAGCAAATAGAGAGGTTAGCTAAAGGTTTAATTTAAGGTTAAGATATGATTTTAGTTAGGGATGCACTGGTTGTGAAATTCAGGGCTGATACTAAAGTTAAAATTAACAATTTAGCCCGTAGGCGATACCAATGTTTGTTTTTTTTTGTTATTTTTTATATTTTTTATTAACCTCTTTGTGCCAGGGAAACAGACACATTAAAAACAAAAAGAATAACTCATCATGTTTAAAGTCATTCAGTCCTTCATTAAACTACATTTGAAAGGGCAGATTTTCAATGATACACATTTATGTTTTATTTTTTAAATCCTTTCACATGAAAAACATTTTTTAAAAAATGCTTCAAAAGGCTTTTTACTGTATGTAATGTATCTTAATTCCATCTATAACATCTACTTTATATTGCTGTGAAAAAATAGACATATTTCTCCTTCAAACAGCTATATTTATGCAAGTTACTTACCCAAAACAACATTTTACAAGCTAACATCATTAAAATGTTATAATTTTGCCAAAATTACACACAACGGAAAAACATCAGCCCATCTGATACCAATGCACGGCCGACAAACTTTGGCTTTAAAAAAGTTTGGAAGGGCATTTGGATGGTCGCAAATAGATCCCTTCATCCCTATTTACGTTACAAACATATTCAGTAATTAACCTATGCAGGTTTTTAGTTGTGTCATAACTGTTTTGTAGTGCAGAAACATATTTCTGGAGAGACTCGGAGGCCTAAAAAAACCTTTTCTACAATTATTACCAGTATTAACTTTTAATTCAGTAGAACTCAAAGACAGAAAACAGACCCTTCATCTCTTTCTACAGAAAAAAATAATTAAGATAAAGATGAAGTTCTAAGGTCCTAGTATTTGTCAATTATGCAGGGTAATAAAAGGTCGCCAGTGACGAGGAGCAAATTAAAGTTGAAGGAAATTGAACTGACAACTTACCACAAGACAAAGGCGAGAGTAAGAGAGAGCCTTTTCGAACCGACTGGGTCTTGAAAATGCTTTGTGTCAGCCTGCTCACCGTTTCTCCTTGGCTGATTAGGCGCCATTGGTGGAATCTTTTTTTTTTCACTTCAATTTTAAATTTTCAAGCCCCCACTCATGGTGTATTACCATTATCGCTAACTGTGAGACTCCATCGAGCTGTCTGGTACCTGTGGACATGCGTGAAAATTGCTCCAAAATGCTAGTCTAAATGTAAATGGACTCAGGTAATTGTTATCTTTTGTGAGTAGAACTTTTCTCATTGACTACTCTTTTTAGGCTATTCTGATTTTTTCATTCAGCATAATTTGAATTTAATGCCCCATATGCATGGTGAAATAGGGTCATATAACCTGTTAAAAAAATGCATTTCTGACACTTTAACCTCTGTGTTTTGGAAGGCCCTTTAATTTGAATGGACTAATAACAACACTGTTTTGACCGTGAAGAACCTTTGCAAACTATTACAGTGTGTTTGATACTGTCGCACATCTATTTACCATGGTAATAACCTCTCCTCTGGTTTTTGTTCGACTCATGTACTGCTTCTGCACCGGCACAGATTAAAAGGAGCCCTGTTTAAATGCTTCCCAAGGATATTCTATTTCTCTGGCAATACCTGTGTTCCCATCTGCTCTCAATTTGTTAAACCTTGGCAGAATTCTGGATCCTCTAATATCCTTTTCTCTCTTTTTTTCTTTAAAGTAATGTTCCGTAAAACATATGATGTTAACAAATGTGAAATTAATTGTTAACCCTGAAACATGTGATGGACAATAAGCAGAAAAATTCATACAAGATCTGATAGAATGGCATAGACGTATTTTTTTTTCTTTTTGGTCAGGCAAATGCTAAACCTGTAAATGTTTTTCTAAATGTCATGGATTTAGATTGTTGCCAGATAAGTTTGGCATCTCCTCAGCAGGGTTTGTTTTCTTCACTCTACCCCAACTATGCTGGCTCTGCCAACCCGTCTTTGACTGCAGAGGTTTGCTTTCATTCCTCCATGTCTTTCTCTTTGTCGCTGAAACGCACAGACATACACACATCTCAGAGCACCACCATCTCCCCGTGTGACATGCTTCATGCGCTGAGGGATCCACTGCTGATAAGTAACCCCCCGCCCCATCAAACCACCACCGAAAACTGATTTCAGGTCTCCAAAGCAGAACTGTCCACAGAGGACTATCTCAACAAAGCTGCTACGCATGAGCTGGTCAGCTGTCTCATTGATCTGCCTTTCCTCACAGTCCAGCTTGGGCATTCTCTCTTGTTTGCTACGCATTAGCGAGTCCACTTTGGAAAACATCACCCATGGGAGAGGTGGAGATTTTCAAAAACGATCGCACACTCTCCAAGAAATAAACTTTGGTTCTAGCCAGCCACTGCAGGCTACAGGCAGTGATGTCATCTAATAGAATGGAAATTGTATGCATGCTTTGTAGGGGAAATGACTGGGGCTTTGCATATGGTGCCATGCACAATGAAGTGAAAGAGGCTAATCTGGCATTGATGCTTGGGCATGCATTAATGTGGGTGTGTGTGTGAACATGTACTGCACATATGGGAAAGGATGCAAACTCTCCCATGTCACGCTAAAGCTACCAAGTGTATAGATCCCAGATCCATGTCGTGAGAGTGTTAAAGGGTCAGAGTTCAAAGCATTATCTTGGGACTCTTGTATTCCCCTATCTGGGATCATTAAGTCAAAAGCAATGATGAAGCGTCCTGGGTTAAACATTGTAAACATCTGAGATTAGTTCCATTTTTTAAGCCCTTAACGTCCTGCTCAACTGTTTAGCAAAGTACATTTTGAGTCACAGTCTTAATGAAAAATGTGTTCAACCTGATTGAGTTATCTCTACCATTTGGCTTAGGTAACAGATTTATGTAACTCTACACAAAAAAATCGCAGTCTACCAGAAGTTTTTTATTTTTTTTTTTCAAAGCCATGCCCTACCAAACCATTAAGTTTTATGGTAAATGTAGTAATACTGATATAAAAAAATCAATTTTTTTCTAAGATAAAAACGGATGAATGTTCACTATTAATAATACCATATATTATATGTTATTTACTTATTATATGTTACTTCCTATTCCATGGTCACAAATTGAAATATGTTGGTAAATTAACTTATTACAAGCATTATAGCAGTAAATTATTCATAATTTTGTGTCTCTTTCTGCTTTACTATTACCACAAAAGGCCATCATGACTATTTGGTAGACACCTATATTGAATAAATAAATTAATAACTAATAATTCTAATAATGAATAAGGTTAATAATATTGATAATAAACACTTTTCCTTCTTAATAAGGAGGTTAAAGGATACTGTTTTTAGAATATTTAATGACTTCACTGTTTGAGGATTTTCAGTGGAGCATTCAGACTGTCGTGACCCTCACTCCTCCTCATCCGTGGGTTCGTGGAGAGTCATTATACACACCAGTGTTGGCTTTTTGTTGGGTAGTTTTTTGCCTCGTGCCTCTACTGTTCCTGTAAGCGGCTGTCTTGGTTGTTGTCTGTAGTGTTTCCATGTTTTTTTCTACCAGAGCACTGGGACCTTTTTGTGGGTTTAAGATCACATTGCCGTAATGGAATAGCTGCATGGTGGGAAAGGGGGTGAGTCATGCCTCTAGTGTGGGTGTGAAAATGAGTGGTGGTGGTAGTGGTGGGGGGTCTGATGGGGGAGTCGGGTCTGGGCGTGCATTTCACTTGTTTATGCCCATTTACATTAGTCACATGGACATATACCAAGTCAGTCTGTGTGTGTGTGTGTGTGTGTGTGTGTGTGTGTGTGTGTGTGTGTGTGTGTGTGTGTGTGTGTGTAAAACCACTGTATTTTCGGTTGCAGTGTTGCCATGTTCCACCTCCTTTTTCTGATGTTAAAGATATCATTTTGTTCTTCCCGTTGAAGTCTATTTCTCAAGAAAGGCTTGTAAAGTGTTTCTCAAGGAAGTCATTTCTATACTTCCTGCAGGAAATTTAGAGAACGGCATTTACCAAGTTATTCCCTGGCTCATCATAGACCTTTTCCTTGTATGGAATAGCCAATGTGCATATTTGAATGCTCATATCAAGAGTCCTGTGATCACACATTGACACAAACTTGTTTATTTTCATGTGTCAAAAGCTGCCATACGCAGATGGTTGACTCTGATTTGCTTTTGATGCTGCAGCTTACCAGGTTGTTTTTGGCAATTAATTAATAGGAGCAAAGAGCAGCAGCCATTGTGTCTGAATGTGCAGCTGAATGTGGCCTGTCTTTGTGTTGTGATGAGCCCAGATGCACAAAAGTAATCTAATTAGATCAGCGTATTTGTACAGCCGGTACCAGACATGATTGGTGGGTTCATCTTGATTGATGTAGCCAATATGTGCAACCAGAGGTCGTGTTCATCAAATATTATTTGTCATCCCCAGATTTTTTTTAACAATGATGGAAAAATCTGAAGGTTGTCTGTCATTGCTGCAAGTCTATGTCATGCAACAGAGACAATAATGATAAAAAATGGAATGGCCAAAGTTCCCGTACAAGAAAACATTCCACTTTAAAAGTTGCTGGTAGCTGCTGATGTTAGCCTTTGAGTAGCACAGTGAATTAAATATTTTTTCTCAGTCTATAGCAAGCTAACCGTCAACGTGACAGAGATGAAAAGGCAGCAAAACAGCCACACCCAAAAAGTTAAAGTTGACTGACGTAAACTTGCCACCATAGGAACAATAGTTGCATAATCTTTGAAATTAGCCACTATGCTCATGCATACAAGTTATAGTTGCACTGTATAATCTATAAATTCATCATCTTTAAGCTTGTTCTTAACATTAGTTATCAAAAATTTAAATGAAGTGCTTTTAAAAGTGTCTTAATATCATGAATAGATTGACAGAATATTTTTGAGCTGGTGTCGCATTTTGACAGACGGCGAGGAGGTCTGAAACACAACCTCTGCATGCAATATGCAACTGCAAGATTATATTCTGTTGAGGCCTACCATAAACACAGTCAAAATCATTTGATCATACAGTCAAATCATCGTGAAAGGTTTAAGTAAAGGTAACAAAGCAAAAGATAAAAAAGGAAAACACTGCATGACCAGTGGGCTTGCTGAAAAAGCCCTGCATACTGACAAGAAGTACCTCATGCAACTATTTTCAGCTCCAAATTAGACAGCCAATTCTATGCTAAAGATCCTTTTCAAAAACTATCTCTCCCCATGGGTGCCGTAGCTTTGATTTGATTAAACTTGATCTCTGCTCTCAGATGTCATTTAAGGCTCCTGGCGTCAGCATTATCTGTGTCATCAAGCAGACACAAAATGGACTTTTTTGTTGCATTTGCTGGCTGGCAGAGTTAAAGGTCACAGATCAATGTTGTTTTTGATCTTAACAAAGTTCTGAAAACTTTATCTTTTAACGCTTGCTATAAGCTCCTAAGATGACTTGCTTAACACATAAACTGCACTCCTGCACACACACTATATGGAACCAGGAAAATCAATCTATGTTTACTGATAAGTGACAGGAACTGAAGTGTGTCATTGACCCTAACAGCTGCTCTGTTTGTCAGAGGACGGCTGTGTGCAATGCCCATGAAACCTCTCAGAGTAGGGTTAGCCCCTGGGCTGAGGATTTAAGATGTGATAAGGTAATTGTCCAATGTTTAGACAGAAGTATCATTGGTCCTCCATCTCTAGTTCACTGTCAAGAAGGTTAACGACCAGGAGCCCAGACAGTGATTAAACATTTATACAGGACACATAACCCCTTATATATCAAATGATCTCTGCAGCATAGGCCGCCGACTGTCTAGCTCGTCTTACGTCTCTTCCAAAATCCTGCACCCCTCATCAGCTTCCTCTGTGTCCAGACCTTCACAGTACACATGGGAACTGTAACCCTCTGGATGCTGCTAATATTTTTTTCAGCAGCTTTTTGGAATGATGTGGTATGCATTTTCAAACAATATGGGTTGGAGCTGCTTCAACATTAAATATGGCATATTACACGCATTAAAAGAGAAAACTTCCCCTCCTGGATTCTGAGCTTTATGAGCAGACTCATTTCAGCAACTGCTTTAGCTGCTGTGGCAGGAGAGAGGCTGTGTTCGCCATTACGTCTATGGTCAAAACCTTGAATCATTCAACTGTTATGAGTTATGCTTTGCCAGCCAACATAACCAAGGAAGCAAAACCTTTTTACCAGCATCCTGATATGTTGAAAAGTCTAATCCGAAGAGGCTTTTATAAGCTTTTAAACTGATTGACCATATCAGCGTGGCCCCGGAAGCTCCTCCTAGAGAGCTGGTTTTATTTGCAAGAACTGGCTGCTGGTAAAAGAGGTGTGGGGTAACCATTTAGCCAGAGGATGATCCTGTGCTTTGCTGTAGCTCCTCCCCCTCTTAATTTGTATAATGCATTGAGAAACAAAGCCAAGACAACATAAAAAGTTTTACTTCCTCTGGTGCTTTCCCCGCACAATCTACTTTATAAATTGAAGGAAAGAGAATAGAAAGCTGGATCAATACATCCTTACCAGCAGTGGCCCCTGTAGCAAAGCTGCTCTGCCACATCCTGTAATAGCCATTCCCTCAAGACCTTTTCACCTGCTACCTTCTTCATCTGTTCTCCATTGTCTTCCAGCATATCTCATTGGGGTTACTATGGCATCTGTGCAATCGAGCAAAGGACAGCAAAGGTTTTGTGGCTAATTGTCACTGCCTAAAGGCACAGAGACAGGAATAAGCTGACACTTTATCTGACATGTAGCCACTGGCCTTGTATGTACTTATATTGTTTTCTTCTTGTTGTGCTTCCTTCTCCAGGGAGCTTTTCCATGCTTGATATGAACCTCGAGGTGACTTTTAAAGATGATATTCTAGAGATCGATATGAATTGAGTGTGGTCATCTGGGACATGGCCCTATTTGGAGCAAGTGCACTGCTGGGTAAGACTATAGGCTGAACTGTGGGCAGTCAAACCACATGACAGGCTTCAGGCGCTGGTCTGGTTTCAATCTCAGATAAATAAATCACAGCTTAATACCTGTCCCATATAATTCCCCCACTACGTCTGTGACTGGAATACCAGCTTCCATGGAGTATAAACCAGAATGTGCACTGCATATCAAGAAAAAGAAAGTCACCAAAGAGGGATGGTGATGGGGGTGGATGGGCAGTTGCTTTTGGATGGGAGGCCAAATGCTAGTGCTGGCAGACATAAAGGCAGGATCTGTCTCCCTCCCAGTCGCGTCTGTCCCCTTTTTCAGCTTGGACAGGGGATAGAAGTCGGGGATTGGGTTACTCTGATTAGAAGATTGCACAGGCTGACGCGCCGGGATAAAGGATGGGCAAGGCATGTTGGATGTAACCCAAGCTAGTTGCTAGTCCCTAGGTTAATTGGTAGGATTAGAGAGACAGGTGTTCATGGCTTGTCGGGGGGAACAAGTTACACCTGAGACACAGGTATTGATGGGCGTTTCAGCGTAGCATAAAATTGCTACATTAAGTGCTATTGTGTTTCTCAGGAAGCGTCCGTGGATGCACTTAGAGGCAATCTTATATGGCTTAAGCATCCTCACACATGTATCAACCTGTACTCCAACAATGAAGTTGGTTGGTTTTGTCTTACACGCATATTTTAACACAAGCTAATTCAGGTTTGCTTTAAAGTACCTTCTTTTACGCTTCCTCCACACAGACACAAAAACAGTTGGCTCGCATTGTCCTGATCTAAAAGGCTAATGTTTTGGCAAGGCGAGGATTAAGATAAGTCTTTAATTTGCAGCATCTTTCAGGACTGTTGTGTACACAAGCCTTGGAGATTAGTCTCTGGCAAACAACTGCTCAATTAAGAAGTGAAGATAAAGTTGCAGTGGGGGTCCACATACTTGCAGAAAGCAGTATAAACAAAACAGGTTGCTACACTTACAGTCAATTTGTAAAGGGGTAATTAAAGGCCCTCTCTAACGGCTTTCTCTGGTTGGTTTATTGCCGCCCAAGGATGATACAAATCCACTATACTAGGGCTTTAACCACAATTTTGAGCAACAACAGATGCTTTGGGTATTTAAATGTAACCGACCCTCTGCTGAAAACCTCTGTACTTAGTAACTATGACAACCAGGCTTTCCCCCTCGTCCTCACCTGAAACTAAACACCTGAATAAAGAAAGAAGACCGTGACCAGGCTACAAAGAGTCCATTTGGTCAAGCTGGACTAGCGCAACGCCTGAGGGTCCTGCTCTGCTTCACCACAACGTCTGGACATGTTTCCTGCTTTTTTTCCACTCTTCTGTTACCAACCTTCCACTTCTCAACCCTTTAGCTTTTCTCCTATGTACCTCTTCTCTTTCCAAAACCTAGTGAGTACCACAGACCCTTGCCAGGTGGAGTTTACAGCAATAAAACACAGCAACAGTCCACTCGAAAGCTTAGCTGGATGGTATGGATCTGGAATCAGCAGGAAGCGAAAGAGTCTCTTTCACTATTCTTCTTCGATGCCTTGCTCCTGTGTCTCTTCCACCCCACTGGTCCCGTATGGGCCTTTTAAAACTTCCTAACAGGTTTACAGCATGGCAGATTCATTTAACATTACATTACACCACAGGAGCTCTGGCCTTCTGCCTCTAAGCTGAAGGGGGGAAGGAAAAATGACAGAAAGTGAAAGGTGGCTTTGGCCCAAAACTCAAGACCTACTCAGAAACAAGTGGCTCTGTGTTCCTCGGCATCCAACAATGGAAGCTCCAGCTACATGTTGATAATCCCTGCCGTTTTTTATTTGCTCATTAAGTATGGATTTATAATCGTGTTAAGAGCTTGCCCGGATGATCCGACACGAGGAGGAAGGAGGCGGAGTCTTTGTGTAAACAAGCACCTTGCATTTGCTCATCTTTCATTGCGAGGGCCTCGTCCTAGGGGTTGATTAAATAGCTCTGGTTTAATGAATGAATAATGAGTAAGGTGATATACTTAGTCATGTATCACGTGTTGGTGTTTACACATGTTTGTGTGGGTTCAGCTCTGCCTGGAAGTGTGTGGTGTCAGTAGATGAGGGCCATTTTGTTAAATGCTTTTATTATAGATGCACAAAAATACTCTGTCATGATAGATAATGGTTTTGTGTGAAATTTCTCATTTTGCATTGATGCAAAAATGTATTAATTGCAATTCAACAAAACCACGTAATACAGGATCTAATAGCTGAGTCAGCATCTGTGACACAGTGTCAACAAAAGCTAAATATGATTTATAAGCTTATTGCACGGCTGTACCATATTGAATTGCAGTGGGTGTTACTAATAAACTTCGCACATAATGAGAGGCTAGTATGAGGTAAATAGTGCAAAAACCAGCATTTTAGGCAAACACATGACAGCATTTTGTCCTGTTCCCAGATAAGAGCTTGAAAACATTCTAAACTAATGTACTTTTCCCCCAGTCCTTAATCCTTACTACCTATTAGGACATTTTTTAACTTATGAACTTTTCTCAAACATCCCTATCTGATTTGTCATGCTCAAAAATTCCCATTTTCCTCATATCTGATAGGCGGTTGACAGCTATGTGCCTCGTAATGATTGGTCGAGAGGGGCTCTGTTTAACAGGCGATCAGTATGCTCAGTGATGGGTGAGGATTCCATTAGGGGGAAATTAGGAAACTCAAGAATAGGAGTAGCAATAACGGCTGATATTAGACCTCTAAATCATCTGGCTCTCAAACCTTATAGCTGCCCAATCCTTCCTGTCTGCCCCTGTCTCTCCACATCTTCCTCTCTCTCCCGCTTGCTCTTGTCTTTGAGACCTTGTCAGATTGAAAGAGCTCTATCAGTCAGCTTGTTCTCTGCAGACTCCTGGCCTAGCTGTTGATAAATCAAGCCCTCTTCTCTCACGGCACCAAAACACACATAGAGAGGAGAACACACTATCTACACTGTCTAGACCAGGGACTTGTGTTATTAATTTAGCAGAGGGCCTCTGCAGAGAGCCTCAAGGCTGGAAGAGACTGTGTGCATGTGTATTGGTTTGTGTGTGTGTGTGTGTGTGAGAGAGAGAGAGAAAGAGAGACGACAAGATAAATGTGTATGTGCATGTATAAATGTGTCCCAAAGAAGTCTTGACTAAAAGCTAGTAGACTGAGCTCCATATTCGATTCCAGCTTGTATTCAAAAAGTTGAGTTTTCTGTTAAAAGAAGACAGCCAGGATGACATCTTGGCATTTAAAGACAGCAATTATTAGAGAATCAATCATCCAAAAAACAGAAATAAACACTTGTTATTAGTCTTACTTAAAAATATGTATTCTTATGGACTACAGCATTTTTACCTTTAGATGGTTTCACAAAAGAACAGTTTTTACGTGGTTGTGATTATCCCTGAACAACTGAGTTGCTGCTTGCAACTCTGCTTATTTGCATCTCTATTCAAGTCTGTTATGGATGAATAAAAGAGAAAGAGACACAAAGTCGTGTTTCCCACATAATTAGAATCTGTGTGACAGTATCTGACACTAGGGGCCGAGGGTGCCCGTGTGTCCTTCTGTTATCAGTGTGTCCCCTCCCCTCTCTAAATTTGTATTTTTTTTTTTTCTGGTGCGTGACCACAACACCTGCGGCAGCTGAGTCACAGGTTGACAATAGATCTGTGGATTTGATCAGAGCTGATCAGATGGATGGATGACAGGAGCAGCTGTTTGTAAGTAAAAGCAAACTTTTAGACACAGCGCAATGAATAGTTAAGTTTCACTTTTAATGTGCCTGGATTTGTACTGCTCCGTTTGTACCCACAGTACACTCTGCACTGCGAGAATGTGGAATGACTAATAACTGAATGATATATGTATTCCAACTGTGCACTTAATGAAAGGTCCAGAAATAGAAGATTAATATGTGGTGGACATAGGCGCCATCTAGAGGGGGGTATTGGGATTTATACCCTCCTAAATATGGGGGGACGTCGCCCCCCCAACCCTTGAACACTAATGGTAGCCTAATGCAGTGTTCTAGGCAGCAGCACAGCCAGAAATATTAAATGAAATGAAATGTTTTTCACTCTTTATTTTAAGGTCTGATTTAAGCAAAACTACACAAGAGGCTGTTAAATGGTGGCATGACAGTGATGCAGTTAAGACCCAGGTGCTTCTGTCGGGGGATTTCCCACACTGAATTAATACTGTACACATAAACACAAACAAAAACAGAAACAGCTGCCTAGTCAGCTCAGTGTCACTCTAAATTAGATATAAGTGGAATAAATTATTTTTTCACGGACCAATTGAGGTCCTGCATATCCGCAAACTTCAAAGGTAGGCCTATTATAATGAAATTAATTAGTAGTCACGCGCCCTGCTGATGAAGGATGCAAAGGTATTTAACTTCAAAGCTGAACAGTTTGGGTGTGATCTGTACTTAGCTCATAACTTCAGAGTGTTAAAAAGTCAAAAAGTGAAAATTTATTGAAAATATATGAATGAAATAATTTCAAAATTTGAATAAATTCACAAGATATATTGATCTAATGAAAATTTCAGCTTTAACCCACATTTGTTGGCAGTTTCCCTTAAAAACAAACAAAAAAAAAACCAAACAGATTTTCAGTGTTCTCCCCAGCTTGCTGCCCACAAGGGTGAGACGCACCTGTATTAACGGGGCGGTCTCTATAGAACATTATTAAACTACAGGAATCAAAGACGGCTACATACAACACATCACAGTGCAAGGTGGCAGGGCTTGGTCTTTAGTAACGAAATAATTTCATTATAATCCAAAGTCTATGTCAGCTCCTTTTCAAATATATATAAAGATAAACTGTTCAATCAGCCCATGAGCATAGTTGCCTTTTTTACTTGTTTTGATCCACTTGAAGAAAAAAGTGAAAGTGAAAAAAAACAGTACAGCTTGTTAACAGGAGAGTATTGTTTTAGGAGAAATGATATATTATATTGAGATGCTTAATTTGCTGTAAACATATTTCTTAGGATTTGGCTGGGCATGCCAGCTTTAGATGAAGTTAAATAGGGGCATACCTGATGCTGGTTTCCGGACATTTTTACATGAAATCATTAAATAAGGTGATGCTTGTGTGGCTAGTTTTTCCACTCGATATAAGCAACTTCATATAAGCCTATATGTGTGTGTGTGTATATATATATATATATATATATATATATATATATATATAGACACACACACACACACACACACACACACACACACACACACACACACACACTATATACACATATACACACACGCACACACACACACACATATACACACTATATACATATATATATATATAAACTTACATTCATTAGTATCTGCTTTGCCTATAGTATATCTTTACTTAAGTTGATTTTATACATGTTCTTCACTGCCACACAAAATTAAAAAACAACAACAAAAAACTTTTATTCACTATGTTCATATAACCAGCACTATGATGAATGCCATGTGAAAGGGTTGTTTTGTTGTATGATTGCAGAAGTTCCAGTGGGCGTCTGACAGGGGGTCTGATGCTCGGTTTGCTTTCTACTGAGCACGACCTTTTGGTTCAGGTCAGTGAGCATACAAGCGCCACAACAAAGCGGTAACACTTAGCTAGAGCAGCTCTCTGCAGGACCTCCTAATGTTGTCACATGCATGACATGGCAGACACCCAGAACAGATATACAGACAGCCCCTTCTATGCAGATGATGGCTGACACTTAGACAGTGGTCAGTGTCAGCAGTCATAACTCATAGCTTGTGCAGTTTTTAGACATCTATATTCATATACATTTACTTGGATGGTTTCATGTAGGGGATGCCATAGGTGCACAAAAGATAATTTGGTGCAGCTGTGCACCCATCCAGTTACATTATAGGCCAAAGTAAATAGTTTGATAGGATGGATTTGTTAAAACTGAGGTTTCAGGTTGACAGAAAATCTTATACTTTAGCTTTAGCTCTGGTTGTTTTCAGTTCAGTTAGCCTTAAGATACAAGATGATATTATCAAAACATGAATTATATCATATCTTATGAAATCCAGATAAATAAACCCTGCCATACGATTCTGTTGAGGTATCTAAATAGTGCATTCAGTTGTTCAACAGCATATACTGTATTTCCTCAAAGTTGAGGTGTGGATTAAATTGTCCATATTCCTGTGTAGAGACATTGCTGGATTTTTTAAAATTCCCGTAATAATGCCTGGCTGCAGCTTAACTTAATAGTAACTCTTGAATAAGACACAATATTTCTCAGCTGAGCTAAATTGGTGACCTTTCCCGGCTCAACTCCACCCATGTAATGTCTAAGCTTGTGCCAGTTACCACATTCAGGCCTAACAGTGGAGTCGCAGGGAAAGCTACATACCACTAATGCAAGTGAAAAGACTTTGTGCGGTATCATATTGAAAAAGACTAATTTTTGAGCTCATAAACATGAGGATATTTAGGAATTTCCTTTGGCCTCAAAAACTAAAGGTACTTTGTTCTAGAGCTGAAGCGTATCCTGACCTAAGGGGAGAGTTTTAATAGTGCGAGAAGAGAAACACATTTTAAACCGCTGCAAATGCAATTGAGGAGGAAGAATTTGATTAAGAGGGTGGTAATCGAGTCAGTGTGCTATAACCAGAGGCTTGGTGCTGCGAACCGCTATTGCACAAGTGTAACGAGACTGAATTTAGAACCCGGCGTGGGCACTTTGTTAATCCAGCTCTGTAATTTAGTCCTTCCTCCCCCATCTTTCAATTATCATTATCATAAAATGAAGTGAGGCCTGAGAAGCTCTACGTGCAGCAAAGTTTTTAATTACCCGCTCTGAAGCTTTGTATTTTCATCTTTATTAAAGATGAATTTCGAAGTTCCTGCTGTGCCATTTGAAGCCCCTTTTTCTGCTTAGAAGTATGTTGGGTCGATGAGACGTTTATCAGTGAAAAACTGAGCAGAGGTGAAGTTCAGATTTAAAACCAGTGGAGGAAGTCTTGCTAGCTTTCATCTCACTCTGTAGAAGTTGTACATAATGATATATGACATGTGTACACAGCGTGTACTTGCACCTGGACTAAAAAATTCACTGAATATTTCACACTTACTTTTGACAGTACAACTCCATATTATGCACACAAGAAATGTAGCAGTGTGTGTGTGTGCACAGTTTTTTTCAGCATCAAAAAATAGTAAAAAGAAGAAAAAAAAAACACTACTATTTAAGGGTCAGAGGCCAATGACAATATACCAATTTGCTTGCACACATTTAACTGAAGTTCTATATGAACAATTAGGCTAATTCTAACCTGAGGCATTTTCCTCTCTGCACCTACTAGCACCTTTCAGTTCAAGTCATTGTTAACAAGCTTCCCTGATGGTATAACTTATGATAAAATGCAGCAATGCCGAGCCGGGGTTCAAAGGGGCCAATCGTTAGGAGATGAAATCAACTCCTCTGGGAGCCGAGGAGACCTAAATTGGTCTTTTAATTCATTAACAAGCAGATGTAGAACATCCATATTCAGCTCCCGATGGGGACTCACCAACCTAGGAAGGGGTTAGAGGGTATTCTGCAGAGGAAGCCGCCAGCTCACTGACCCACCACCCATCAGCCACTCTGTGTGGGAACTATCAATCAGGCTTCCACAGCCCCCACAGAAGGGCTCATCTTAATTGTAGCTTGGGTCTTCATCAAATATGGATAGAGAGACCTCCCAGAAATGTCTTAATTACTTAAGGAGAGGACAGCTCTGCTCAGTTCGCCGATCAGCCTGTCTGGGCCCGTAGGCAACGGGAGGCAACTCCAAGAATGGAAAGATCTCTCACTCTGTTCTCCTGCTTCCTCCATCTTTACCTCCCATCCTGTCTGCATCGATCTCATCAGCATGGACGCCCTCTGACAGGAAATCAATCTGAGAGTCTTCTTAATAAAGCCCTAGACTCATTTCAGTTTCTCTTCTACGCTTTTACGCTTCAAACTCTGGTTGTCTCGCCCTCACTCACGTTAGCAGGTCTGTATCTGGAAGACCTCAAGAGGGTCTACTGATACAGCTGCTGCTTATTTTGAGAGAGTTTACTCCTTCAAATTACCTGGGATGTAAATAAAATACAGAAGTTTCACAGATGGTCAATTACGTCTTAAGTTTGTATACTTATGTTAAGGCTGTATTTTTTCTTAAAATTTAATAAGATAACTCTCTCGATTACTATGATTAGGGCTGGGTAATATGATTGAAAAATACTATTGCAATACTTTTAGTCTATATTATGATAATGATATATATGTCAATTTTTAAAATCTCCACAAAACTACTGTAGACTATTAAATATACTAAAGTTGCAATAAAAATGAAGAAACTAGAAACTGTCAAATAATAAAGTTAAATCACAGTTGTAATGAAGTTTAATAAAATGTTATTATAATAAATTTTAAGTACTGTGATAATAATGTTCAATATTATACTGATATAATAAAGGTCAATAAAATATATTTATGACTAAACTAAATATACTACTGCTGTGACAAGAACTCGTGCATATATTTTGAAATTACCTGCTGATCTCGGGCATGAAGTGTTGATGTTTTTACATATAGCTTTCGATCAACAACTATCTTTAGTAGTTACTATTATAATAAAGTTAAATGTTTACCGCGGCCCCTTCAAAGTAATTCGCTGTGAGCTGGAAACAGTCAGCTCACCAGTTCATATATTAACATTATTTGCGAGTTGCAATGGTGCTCCATGGTCGCAAAATACGACAAAACATTCAAAGTCTGTAGCCCTGCAGATACAAAGACACTAGTCGCCTGGTTACACACCGTCGTCCAGAAGAGAGTGATCTGGATGAGGAGAGTGTGTGATCATGCTTGTGAGTCTTTGTTTTTGTGTGTGGGGCAGTAACTCTGGATTGAGTCTCATGCTAGTAGCTTAAAAATGGATGTGACAATTTACACTCAATGGTTGTGATATAGTCATTTTATATATTCTACATGCAATGAACTGTGGTACATTGAGCATATTTGATATATCACCCACCCCTAACTATGATGACAACTTAAATCAGAAAATCCCTCTATCTCAGCTTTTTCCATTGTATAATAATATATTATCATTAAATCACATATTCATACATTATGCCTAATGTCATACAACAGGTAGACTGAGCCAACTAATCCTATTAGTTGCAGATGTGTTCTAGCCATGCTGCTCACATAATAAATTGCTAGCTTTGCTTAATTGGTTGCTATGCCAACTCCTGGTTTCCAGGGAGCTAGCTGGCAGTGTGGATGTTTTAATTGATGTGCTTAATTGATGATTTCAATTTCTTTTGTTCTTGTGTGTATATGACTTTGCACACACGAGCAACAGCTATTTTTTCTCTTCATTTATCTATTTATTTTGTAATGTTTGTCAATGGCAACAATCTTTCTGGGGCCAAGGGTGTCATGTGACCTGCAGTTACACAATACCAAAATATACAAAACATACTAGTGTGTACAAAGGTCATAACCATGTAACATGTTCATACACAAAGAAATTAAAATGCTTGTAAAGTATATCAAAGTAATATTATTAAGGAAAGCATAGTTGAATTAAATGCAGTATCAATCAGAATTGCTAAGATGTTCTCAGTAAAAAGAATAACTCATTTACTGTGAGACTCTAGCAGTTCCCACAAGATTCTATCTCACTCTGACCCTGTGACTGTAGCCACAGTGTCACGAATGCCCAGGTAGGGGCAGTCTGTGCATAAAAACCTCATGTTGGAGCAGTAAGCCAAGCGTCAAGAGCCTGGGAGGGCGCCTTTGGCCTTGGAGGTCAGGGGGTGAAGGCGACTTAGTAGTATTTCTCTGCTTCCCTGCTGAAAATCCCACTTGGAAAATCCAGATAATCCCTCATCTCTGTTGCTTGGTATGCCGCAACACAACTCTGTACACAAACGTGTACACACATATGTTACACAGACACTAACACACAGTAAGTGTGTGTGTACATTCACACAGAAAACATGTGTGTGCACACGCTTTAACACACACACACACACACACACACATACACACACTGAACCTAGGTCCCAGCTCACCACAATGCGGATAATCTCCTTTATCTAGCCGAGCAGTGCTCACCAGGTCAACTCCCAGATTACCCCTCTGTGTCTGTGTGTGTGTGTGTGTGTATGTGTGTTTACCACTTATCTTCTCATGTATGTTTGTTTGCCAACACTGCACGGCTGCTTTCCAACATTGTTGAGATGTACTATATGCAATGTTGCATATCTGCATTCAGATGAAAACTTCCATAAACACATTTTTCTGTACTAGCTTATCATATTTTAGGGAGGCTGGGTGTATTCTGGACACTGTCTTCACTAGAAACATGACAGCATTGCTTATTCTTTTGAAATGCCTAAAAAAGCCCAAGATTATGTTTTCCTGACAAGTGACCACTCGTGAAAAATGACTGTTCTCTTCAGAAAAAAAGGACAGTTTTGGTTGTATGAGAAAATAATATTGATTCAAAATCTACTATCCATCTTTTTTAATGACTTTCAACTGCATCTACCAGCACTCATCAGTGAATTTAACTGACCCAGGTGTCATCAATTGACCCAAGGTCACATGAGGGGGGAGAATTGTTGCTGTTAAGCACAACAGTATTATCCTCCTTGGAAAAGTCCCAGACCTCGACACTGAAGACCAGGGTTCATGCAGTTTGCCCTTAAGGTGATCTTCCCCTCACCTTAACCAAGGCCAAGATCTTTGTTATCCCTTTCCCACCAATTTGGCACCAGTTCTTAAACCAGTTCCTTTCAGGATTATTGGAACCTTGGTGTCTAGTGAACTAGCCCGCATTTCCGTTTTGCACAGAACCATTGTATTCAAGGATGCATCATCAATGCAGGGCATTGCAAAATGCACAACAGAAGTTGACATTGGTAGTAAAATAGGGAATTAGATTGATAACCCTCAAAATTTTGTTTTGTTATTAAAGATATTTATTTATTTATCTTACTACACATGTGACCACTGCATGCTCTTTTTTGTCTGACGATTTGTCACTTTATTTCTCCATTGCTGCCCTCTCAATCCTCTTTTTCCAACCTCTAGAATATGAGATGTCCATCAATGTCTTCACAGTTTGTACTTCAGGTAAAATAAAACCTGTTATTTTTTGGTTTCAGTTGGGAACCAAATTTTTGGGTCCTGAAACAATTTATTTTTGGTTGTTGGTGGAAAAAGGATATGTCTAAACTCAACCAAGTATAGTTACCTAAACTATACCAACATCATAGAGGCAGCTAATCAGAAAATGCTCATATGAGTCGGTTTGTAGTCACAAGCACCATTCTGGGTAGCACTGGCAAGCCCATTTTTTTCATTTAGTGATGAGGACTTGTCATCTTGCAAAGAGTGAGTGGTAGGATACTGTACAGTGCA
Organism: Plectropomus leopardus; assembly: GCF_026936395.1. Taxonomy (NCBI): domain Eukaryota; kingdom Metazoa; phylum Chordata; class Actinopteri; order Perciformes; family Serranidae; genus Plectropomus; species Plectropomus leopardus. The sequence continues at coordinate 18,520,443 of NC_142180.1, forward strand.
CCCCTAGCATATTGGCTCTCTATCATACAGCTACCTATAAGATACTGTGATCTGTATTTGCATTTTTATGCCCTGCAGCATAGTTAAAGTTTAATAGCATCTGAAACAAACTAATAATGATCACATGCGCTTTCAACAAACTTAACAATTGAAAGAGATGCAGACTTATTCAAGGCAATTGCCTGGAGAGGGCTTATTGAGCCAGGAAGTGAAGGAAAAAAGGGCTTTGTTTGAGGGTCAGAATGAATGAAGAGGACTATCTGTGTTGACATTACCTTTTGGTCTAACAAAAATGAATGGGTATAGCAAGAGATACCTAAGAACATAAAGCATTTTTAAGTCCACCTACACACCTTATTTTACCACGTTGAGTTTGTCTCTGTAGACACTCTGATTAACTGCATAAGGAGAGAGTTAATTGTGGGATCACTGAGCTTGGCTGAATGAGGAACCTAATCTTATTAATTGTTATCATTTTAATTAGAATATAAGCAAGTGTTTTCTTTTTCCAGAATATCCTCTTTCCTTCATTTACATTGGCTAGTAGCTGTTCATTGAGTTTTTTTGCAGAAGGCATCGTGTGATTCCTTGTTTTGCTTAAAAATAAATTCATTAAAAAAAAATTTAATAATCAGGTCTTTGTCAGTGTTTCTGACCTCCATGTGGTCGTGCAGATCACAGAGACGGATGTGTGGGAGTTTGCCTCTGAAGAGCAAATGAGATCGCATGTTGCAAAGGCGCAGGTTCCTGGCTTTGATCACAATGGAGGATTGATGTGCCAGGGGAGCTGTCGGCCTCAACAGGGGGCGCTGTGGATGTGCTCCCAACGGCTGCAGTTAAAGAGTGTCAAATCAAAGGGAATCACTCTAACCATCGTGCTCCCAATCACTGCTAATTACTGGTCCGTGACTCAATTAGGTGAATGATTAATGGCTTTCCAGAGAGATGTGGAAGGATTCAATTACAAACAACAGACAGCAACAAACCACTGTTCACCTCGCTTGTGCTTGAAGTCGGGACTGAGATGAAGCAGACCTTGGCGAAATACCGAAGATTTCAGTTTTATTTTCTGTACATCTTTGTAGTTGAAACGTCTATTTGTAAAATGTTTGTTCTCACATATGTGCAAATGTTCTCGTACAATGTGTCCCACTGGCTGCAGGCCGCAATGAACTACTTATTGGAATGAACTGGCAAAATGCCTCCAGAAAAAAATGATCCGGGGGAGTCTGGCACATTTTCATCCGAGGAGAGATTTTGGATTAAACAAATCTATGATAAAGCAAACGTCTCAGTAGGCCAAATCTCTGTCTGCGCTCCTCCCCAGCCCTCACCCCTGTGTATCAAACAAAGTGACATTTGAAAGAGAGCAGGGAAGGAGAGTGGGCAGATGAAGGGAGGTGCTGGGAGCGGGAGAGCAGTGAGGTAGCCACAGAGCCATCTGGCTGGAAGAGATGGATTTCATTGAATTTTTCTCGCAGGAAATCACAGAAATACCTTCAGTGCAGACAGATGAAAAAATGTGGAACCTGTTATGTATTAATACGATATTAAACAAATGTCATCTATTTTTGTCTTCGTTTTCTGGTAAAGGAGGTCAGCGCTTGTCTGAGCTGCTACTGAAACCCATCAGGCCTCTAACAGGACTTCCAGTGTATACATGATAGCACTTTTTGTATAAAGTCCTGCTTAGTCTTTCTTTTGTTTTGGTCTCTGGAAAGCAAGTCTAAAGAGAGAGGTAAATATTTGGGTTACTAGTGTGATTCCTTGTAGCTAGGTGAAGGAGCATCAGCTTGGGGCTACAATGCATCAGTGCTTTGGCCTGCATAGTGACACTAACATCCCCGCAGGGTTCTCTGTGGCAGCTCAAGCTGCGACAACAACGAGCCTGTCACTCACCTTCCACACCTATTCTGACATATTCCAATAAGCTCACTCTGACATCCAACAGCTCTAAGATAACCATGACAGAGCTAATTTGGATTTAGCGTGGCCCATGGAATCTTTTCTTTGTGGCTTTTGTTTCAAAGAGGGATTTGAATGACAGTTTATTTTTTTTTCTTTTCACACTTGAGCTCGTCACTAATCCAACATTTATTGAAAAATACTTAAAGACTTTAAGCTTATAAATACTCACACTGCAAACTCTGACTATAGCATGAACTCACAGAATTCACGTCATACTGTCTTTTATAGCTTATTGTTGTAGAGCAGTCACATGGCACTCTTTCAATCTCAACTTCCCTTACCCTGTGTCTGTCTCTTTAATTTATTACTATTAGCCTTTTCTTTATCAATTTGATGACAATAATCCTGCAGCAAATTAAACGTGTAATTGCTTAACTTTTTCGTTTCTGTGACATGGCAAGATCAATGCCAATTTTAAAAAACAAATTGTGCACTTCTTATTGCCATCCAACTTTATAGCACCAAGTGCCCGATTCCAAAACCAAGGTATACATACAGCAGCATCTTCAAATTTGTAATGCTGCGGCTGCAAATATAGCGAAATAGTAGTAGTTTGATATCCGTAAAGAAATCAAGTCTTTCCCACAGCAGAACAATGACAACAACATAGCGTGCTTGCATGTTGTTGCACTAGTTTCTCTCTAATTCCAATCTCTGAATGAAGGATAATCTTTCCTGCACACCTCCATTGTCCTCACAGAATTCAAATGTAGTGTGAACAATAACTCCTCAACAGTACGAACCAGCCAGACTGTGTTCATTATTAAGCTACAAACTGAAAGATTTTTATTCTTCCTTTGACTGGCTCAGTCTGTATTTTTCTCATGCTCACACATTTATGTCTCTGTCCTTCTGTATCAGACATGGTTACTACTGCTAGGTGCATCTTCTTTTCTTGAAAAGTAAAAAGGGCCTACTAAGCAAACACACACTTTTTCACACAAACACAAACCCTTAAGCAGACACAAATGTCAACCGAAACTAAAATAGGAGGGTCAGGGAGTGTGGTGGGACCAAATAACAGGTCTTGAGATACCTAAAACCCTAACAGTAATATGGGGTGCCAATTGACGCAAGCACACACCCCAGAAAGCCATCAGTCATAATATTTATCCTGTACTTTTCTTCTGTTTATTTTTTCTGTGTTCTTTTCCTTCGTTTCACGCTCACATGTCCTGCCAACAAACGCTCATCGGTAACACAGTGTCTAATTTGACAAATGGTTCACTGAAATAATTCTTTGAAAAGAAGAATAGTGTGACACAGACAGAGGGGAAGACACATAAGAAAAGAAAAGTTACAGTGATGTATGTTCCGTTTATCGGGCGCTGCGTTATTGCTCACCAAAGATCATAGAGAACATGTCAACTCCAACAAATACAAGTGAAAATCCGCCTACAGATCTTCACCCAATCCAGTCTTAAGTCTTTTTTTTTCCTCTCCCTCGACGTTTCCTGGACTTCGTCACGCTTCATTTTGACATGACTGGCTTCTTTTTCCAACAGATGGCCCAGACATCTTTCGGACAGCTTGAACTGAGTTTGCTCTGAGACGAGTGGACCTCCGTGTATCACAGCCATGGGATAGAGGGTCTTGAGAAAGTAACAGTTTGTGAGAAAGTTGCCTTTTTTTGTGGATGATGCGCACATTTATCTAAATGACCATCACGCGCCCGACTTTTAAACCAAGCAGAAGTCCAACTGTGACATGTCTCCTCCTTCAGTCCCGGAAATGTACTTAAGAGCAAGCACAAAATATTTTGGAAGAAATATGAAGTGTGGGAGGCTTCAGGCTCCCAGCAGGTCACCTTTTAGCGAGATGGAATGGAAGCAAAGCATGGATGGTGCAATATCTTATCCTTCAAATTTCCAGGCCTGGGCTTTCTCTCCTTGATTTCCAGTCACCCTCTCTCCCTCCATTTCCCCCGTCTGCTAAGGATGTACATGTATCTGTGTAGACCTTGGCTTGGTCTGATTTATGGCTATGTGGATATAGAGAATCAAACAGATAGGCTGCATGTGTTCCTTATTTATAGCCAACACAAATGAAAAGTGAGCTCATCCTCTCCCTCTTGGTTTCTGCCTCCTTGCTCACTTTCTCTCGTCTTATGCAGCCGCCTCTCAATTTCTTACAGCAAGCATCTGGAAGGAGTTATGGTCACCACTGAACCACAAGAAAGGCAAGTGTCTGCCCCTTTGGACCATGCTGATTTGGAGAAGACATTACGAATGAGGATCACAGTGGGTGTCCATAAGACACAGTTCATGGACAGCACTAAATACTGCTAAACATTCAGCTGTGACAGTACTATTTTTCAGCTTGTTTTTTTTTAACCTATTATTACCATAGACTGTAAAAATAATGGATGTTACCACCATGATGTCACCCACTGGTTAGTGGACTGTCGTTTTGAAATCTAGGCATTTGGCATTTTGGCTGTTGTCATCTTGTTCTTCTGGAGCACAAAAATGATCATATTTGGACGAGAGGTTGGAGCTGTGGAGGAGAGAGCGGTGAATCAGACTCACACTGTAGGGATGCCTTGCAGACAGCCTCTCACTCAAGCGGCCCCACCCTTAAAAAAGAGTTATTTGGACCTTAATCTTAATTAAGTGTAAACATTAGTTAAAAAACCTATAATAATATCAATAATATCCCCTGAAATTCTTTTCTTTGGAAAATTCTGGAGGAAGAACTGAAGAAGTTGAATAATATAAATTGTTACAATGTAATATATTAGATAATGGCTTGCAATATTTGCAACCCACTGCTTTTGTACAAAGCTATCAGTGTCAGTCTTGTAAAACCCAGTCAACCATAATAATTAATATGATTATTTGAGGTGTGAATATCTCTGTGCCGGCAATACATTGGAAAGGAATATGCAATAAAATTGTAGGTATGCAGTAGTCAAGCAGAAGGTAGACTGCAGGAATTCCAGTTTTCCACAGGGAGGCCTTTTTTTTTTCCTTTAGAGAGATCCCTACCGCATGATAAGGGAAACAAAATTACAGTACAAAATTAATTAAGATCCAGCAAAACGATTACTGGATTAGTCTAGCATTAATTGAAAACTTCGGCAGAGACGGTATATCACAAAGATTAGGAGCATCTCAGCCTCTTGTGTTCAAGGAAATCATATCAGGAAGGAATTTTTATTTCAAAAACCTTTTTTTTTTTTTTTTTTGCTGGTGTGATAGTGGTTGCAGGGGGTGAAATACTGAATCAATTATCACATTCACTTAAATCAGTATTCTAAGACTGCACAAAGTTGTCAGATTATGAAAAAAAAAAACAACTGCAGACATCTCGAAGGGGAAGTATGTAAATGTCTTGGTGGTCACACTGTCTCTTTGCATGTTTTCACCTTTTTCTCCACAAACACATATTCGCGCCTCGTAACCCCCCCCAAACCACCACCACCACCACCACCACCCCGCCACTTTACAGATAAAAATCAACTGTTTCTGACTTTGGTAGCTATCCTTCTGAGCTATTTTGGGGTCTTTGCCAGCTAAGCAGGCCAGCACTTCAAATGCAACACCTTCAGATTTGCAAAGAGGAGTAAGGAGCAGAGATAGCATAGCTGTGGGGTTAGCAGGCTGCAGCTTTCTTTTCTCTGAGCATGTGCCCCCTCATTCCTCCTCCAGCATCCGCCAGGTGGGATCAGTGCCTTGTGTGTTACTGAAGGCAAAGGCTGCTATTAACAAGAGAGATGCCCTCCCTGAGTCTGGCAGGCACACCAGGTCTACCTGTCTCTTCAGCCTTCAGGCTCTAGATGTCCAATAACGGTAACACCCCCCTCAAGAACACACTTGGTTGAGTGGATGATTTGGTGTCTTTTGGCAGATGTGGATGGTGGGCTGACAGGAAGGTATGGATTTGACCAGGATGAGGTCATTGTTTACCTGCAGAGGTTGTAATGAAGCAGTGTTGTGCTGCAGGGAAGAACTCTGTGTGGAAGAAGAGGTAGACGTCTCTGTGTGTGAGTCTCCTCTGGGAGCACAAACCATCTCTCTCAGTCTTATCAGTCTCACATTCCATCTTTTTTTCTTAAGTATATATGAGGGTTTATGTGCACATGTGTGTTTCATGGGAGAGAGATTATGCTGGTATGTTTGCCCAGTATGTGTATTTGTGTTTGTAAGCAGAAGGATCCGAGTAGAAGTCAGATAGCCGCTGCCATCACTCACACCAACCGTGAGTCTTCGACTTTGCTGAGCCCTTACTCTGAGATAAGGCTTTGGATCCCTTTGGCTCTGCAGTTTGATCAATCTGCAGATTTACAGCCACCACTGCAGCACACTGATGAAGCATAAGAGCAGTAAATTCTGCTCCCCTCATAGAAAACTCTCCCCTCTATCTCTCTCATGTATTGATGTAACACCCTTGAAATCTTTCCTTTTCGGTGGAATAACTAGCGAGTGGCTGATCTTAATCAGCTAAGACTTGTTCCTCTCTGTGTTTCTGTTCATATTACTGTTTTTTCGCACATTTGACGTACATCTAATGCGTCCCAGAAATTGCACAATTTCTCATTTACATCCCTTAATGTCGGCGCCGATCTGTCAGGCGCTCAGCAAGACTCTGACTAGCCTTCTGAAAAGCTTCCCTATGTATCTGAATTTCTCTCCCGTGAATATTTGATGCTCATCATGGCTTAAATGGCAGGGGTTGTTCTACTTGTACTCAGATTCATATCCCTTTCAGTCTCTTCTCAAGTTCGCTTAATAACTTTTAATGCTCTGGCTTTGGACTCTTCAGCTTTCTTCATTAATTTTTGACTGTCTTTACTCTTTTTCCTGCCAACATGAGAAAGAAATTTGATCTTTCTGAAGCAAGCAAACTCTGGCACTCCTACAAATATGGATTTGACTAGTTTAAAACAGAATTCTGACCTAATTTTGTAGTCAGGATGATGCTCATCGAGATAGTTTCCCTGCTGAGTCATCATAACAAGACTTTGGCAAAATCTGATGCCTGCCAAGCTTCAATCAGGTGCTGGTGGCAAACACAGAACCTTTCAGCTCCTCTCAGAGTCTTTTATGATTCAGCAGAGGCAGTGCACACCTGACTGGGGATGAAAATGTCCCTCCCTTGAGCTGTTACTTGAGACATGATAAAGTCTCTAGAGTCTTAAAGGTATGGAGGTGATGAAGCAAGCACAAAGCCTGGACCCCTTGCTTCTGCATTGTGAATACAAGGTGGAGGGGGGGTGAAAGGATAAAGAGGGGCTTAATGGCAACCTGTCTAACCTTCTGACCCTACTTTGGTGAATAAGAGGAACCAAGGGTACCTGACTAGGGCTCCATTCAGGAATAATAAAAGCACAAAGCTTGGATATCCGACATGTGGTTCAAATTCCGCCCATCTTTACAAGGACTTGGTGAAGGCTCTTGTCAAACATACACAAAGAAGTACATTTTTTTCTGCTTGTATTGCAATTGTATTGTATTGCAATATATATGTATGTATATATGTATGTATGTGTGTATATATATAGACACATCATCTTTATCAGATATTGGCCTCAAAGTTCCATATCTTAATTGACCAACATGCTGATTTCTGCTGAAAATCGATATTTTTTTTATTTTTTTATCAACAAAGTCAACAGGTACAAAACATCAACTCTAGTAAGTATTTTTCTTAATTTGCACATTTAAAGAATATTACATACATTAAAAAGCATTTTATTTCATGTCTCTATCTGCTGGTGAGCTGTCACGACAAGATTATGACCATTCCACTACAGATGAGACTTGATGAACACTAAAATTAGGTGGGGAAAAAAGTGGATATATTGTAATCAGTATCATTGATGGGCCAAATGAATTGTTATATATCAGCATATTGGATATTGGCAAAAACAATTCAATAGCAGGCATCCAGAGTTGCTACTTTCGTATCCCCTCACAACTTTCCTCAAGGTGTGTACTTGAGGGATGATAAATGTCCAGAATATGACATTGTTAATATCTCAAACAGAGCTATCATTCTTCTTGTCTTTTCCTGGTGTAGCTGGCTCTTCTCCTAAATGTCTGGCATGTGTAGCCAGCACTTATGAATTTGATGCACATAGTTGGTAATCTAAGGCAGTTGGGGGCAGGTGAAGGGGTGGTTTAGATCATTACTCCTGGTAAGGCCAAAATCTGAGGCCCGGAGCAGCTGAGTAGAAACACTCTGATCTCCTTCCCACATGCTCTACAGCCTTGGAACTTTCCCTCAGCAGCCAGATTCCTACCGACAGCGGATCAAACGAACCTTTGCTTCCCTTCAATGAGTCTCTCCTCATTTACTCCCATCGTGAGCATCCTTCCTCTCTATGCTCAAAATGTTGGGGAAATACAAGCTCTATGTACTTAGTTGTATATATTTCCTGCTTGTTAAGTCTTGAGTATATTAAGTGCCTATGGCTGTCTGGGCTCACCAGCGCGGATAAGACTTCACAAGCATTCCTACGAGAGGGTAGCAGAGTGAAAGAGCAGAGGCTCTCTCCTGCCTGTACAGTTTGCTCTGCACCTATTGCCCTATAGGGGGAGCCATGACCTCACGTTCCTGCCTCCACACTCCTACTCTGTTCCAGCTCCTCTGCTGCTCTGTTTCACATTGCTTTCAGTGTTGTACTTAAAAACTACTTCAGGCTCAGCCTTGGCCCCGGCCCTGTGAAGACCTCAGAAACAGAATATACCTTGATCAAGTGCAATGGATCTTGCACGGTGACGTGGTGGACAGACGAGCAGCAACATACAGCAGGTAATGATACGTGATTTATGTGCTTTTGCCAGCACAATAGGCCTTAGTGGTTGAGTAATGGGTATCACTGTCAGTCGATCTCACTGCTGTTCTACGGTAACTAAAATATGTGGCATAACACTGTATTAGGATGTAGAGCAGGCAGAAGCAGTGTCTCAGGAGTGTGTCCATGAGCTTGTTTGACCAGCCTGGCTGAGGAAAAATCCAAACACAGCAAAACTATTTCGCCTGCAATTGAGACATGTGGCATCATTCTATAAACTAGTTCAATTCAACTGTTAAAATTCTGTAAAAGAATCAGATTCAAATCAGTCACATCAAATATCCGAGTTTTGTGAGAGTGTTTATGAATGCAGCTGGCACTTTTTATAGAAGCTTATAATATATTTTATCCTCATGAAATTCAAATGCCCCTCTCTAAGTTACTATTTAATTAAAGTAAGAAAAATAATCTAAAAGTATATAAAGATGAAGTTTAAAATATTGCAGTCCTCCCCAGCTACACACCTTTTCCATTCCCCAAAGAACACTTTGTAGGCAATAGATAATTTATTTGCATTGCAGCCTTCAAACTTGCTTAGTACTTGGGCACTAAAAACAGACAATGTCTTAGTGTTCATGTCAGTGCATAAGGCTCAGTGCTATTGAGGATACACGATTCCTCTGACCCTGTTTGAGCTGCAGGGCAAATACATCAAGCCATGTGCTCCGAATAAACAACATAAAGAAGAGGCTATTCAATGGATCTCTGTTTTCCAGAGATAAGTGTGGCTTGAACACAGAAGTGTCAAATGTGGAGGGAGAGAGAGAAATAAAAAGAAGGATTTTGATGTTTGGCCTCACCCAGAGATTATACATGCCCGTTGAGGGATGTGCTTCATGGCCTGGGTGACATAAGGCTATTGGCACGATGTTGGTTGTTGTTTGCAGACCTTCATGCAAGAGAAACTGGTTTAGCCTGAGGCAAAGTATACATCTGCATGTCTTTGATGCTGTGCTTCAGTTTATTCATATATTGGTTCTAGGGTCAGCTGTACAAAGCAGTCCCTAAACATCTCACAATGCATTATTGTGGGCTGGACAATTACCTCTCAGCTGGGCAAACAGTGTGGCAGTCTACAAGAGTCATCTTCCTACTGACTGTTGCCTTAACGTTACTGATTCATTTACCAAGTTAATAATATTTATATAAAAACACAGTTGTGTGGCATGGTAGCCATGGACAATGTATCGAGTGGCGCCCGAATAATTTCTCATAGAGGTGGCCATATGGGGCCACTGAAAGTCTTGGGGTGGCACATCAAGACTAAAAAACCATAATTCATTTACAGGAATTCTGCTATGTGTTGAAGTATATAGACTAGTTTAAATTTATTTCAATATGGAGAGTTGAGGAATAACATAATGATATATTTTATTTTTGTATTTTACAGTATAGTATAGTAAAGTATAGTTTATCTGATGTGCACAGACTCATACCAGGACAGTTAACATTTTGAGTCACAACAATACCTTATTTAATCCTTAATTCCACTGAACCCATTTTCATTCAGATATTTTGAGATGAGAGTTCAAGGGACCCCTATGAAAATGGCCATTCCAATAGGTCCCTTTACCAAAATTTAATCTAAATTTGGGGCCCCCTTTCCCTGACAAGCTATGCTCACATGATTGGTCCCAGTAGATCCTTGAGGGTTATCTAGTTTCACGAGACACCACTATCTTTGCCAGGCTTAAATACATTAGCGCACCACATGCCATCAGATGATGCATCATATTTAATGGTGACTTTATGTCTGCCTGTGGAAGAATTGTGAGAGGTTTCGGACAAGTGGCCCATCTCCCAACTTGTAGCTAGCCTTATGTTGAGGGCTGTATCTGACTCAGAATTATCTCAGTCAAATCGGATTTGACAGTCCAATAAGAACATTCAACTATTTATTCCTCTTTTTCATACAGAGTTTGAAGGGGTTCGGCAGGACATTTAGGGTGACAGTGACGTTCATGCCATAAAGTCAACAGGCTGAGTAATTGCTCTAAGGTGATGTGTGCTAACTATGTTAACAATAGGAAATGTGCAACATTGTTTGCCCACACTAGTTATCAAACTAAAGCCAGGCGTATCATATTAAGCTGCTGTGAGCTGTAAAATCACCACTTCTAAGCAGAAGGTAGAAGATAACGTTACTCACCTGTGCTCTGTGTCTACGGCTGCCTGTACTGGAGATCGTGTTGAAGGCGAGTAGCACTTACTCTGCAGTTTAATCCCAGGATTTAAACCTCCCCAGAAGTACACTGCACACACTGACAAAAAACCAACAACAACAAAAAGAAACAAACAAAAATGACTGCTGGCGTTGAAGAATCTGCTGATTGAGCCCCACTAATATTACTGCAATAAAACGTGATCCTGGGCCACTCTGTAACCTATACAAAAAACATATCCGAACCACATGAGGAGACAAGACGGTCAGTATTGAATGATTATGCAAAACCCTGGATTATGCTGATGTTTTTATTTAAACATATATTGTTTTAAAATGTCCAGTTCCTACAAAATCTATGCATGGCACCTACAGAATAGGTATGGTTAGGGCAAAAATCATTGTAGTGGCAAATAAATGGGTGATGACTGGCTGGGGATAGACAGCTGAAAGACTTGGTTAAGATTAGGGCAAGGTCATGGTAACAATGAATAAAAAGGTGAACATTAACTGAACTGTAACTCATTTGTTAAAACACAAAAAAAGGTTTCATGAAAGTCAGAAATGTTACAACAGATTACCCCGATGACCAAACGGTGACACAAATAATGGTAATTTCCCTGGTTTGGTTTGTCATACCATCTCTGTCCTGTTATCTAATTCCTCATTGTAGACTGTTCAGTAAGGATGCAAATACCCCCCAAAATTGTCATAAGACAAGTCATAGACCATCCTCCTTATATTCTTAAATCCACTTGCTACATTCAGAGCACACTGATGTCTGTGTTTGTGCTGAATACTGGCATCGCATGTAAATTGTGGGATATTTAATCGTCTAATATAAATATAATTCCAAGGGATACTGGGCTACAATGTTAAATTGAAAGTAAATTAAACATTTGTTTATTTACTTATTTGTTTATTTAAAGTCTCTAAATGTGGAAGCACAAACACACACGCACACACACACACACACAAAAAGTTTGTTTAAAGCCCTTGAATTCAATTTAATCCACTTCAATGTGATCCCATAATGAAGTAGGCTATATGCATATTATTCTTGCAGTATTTTATGCTGCGAGTGCACCCACACACATGCACTAAACCAGTGCTGGGGATTGAAATGGGGGCTGGGGTCTTTGTACAGAAAATTGACAATATGCCCACTAGCTCACACTGGACTTGCACCACTGTGGGCAACAAAGGAAGTGAGGACTCAGTGACCCATCTGCTCACATGTATTCTACTACTGTGGGTGTAATATTCCTTTGCCCCATGTCGACCACAGACTAATAATTGCAAATCCACATAGACACACTCATTATTGTCTGAATATGCACCAACACAAATGCCACACACTATAACATGCATGTAACCATGCTCACATGCAGGTGCCGTCACATATGCATGCTCACGTGCGCTTATTAGCATATCACATTTGCATGCATTTGACCAGGCAAATATTGATGATTTGTTCTGAGTTATTGTGTAAAAATAATCTGATGATTGCCATCGTCTAATTACCACAGCTGTGTGATTGCGTGTGTGCGTGTGTGCGTGTGTGTGTGTGTGTGTGTGTGTGTGTGTGTGTGTGTGTGTGTGTGTGTGTGTGTGTGTGTGTGTGTGTGTGTGTGTCTCCCTCTCTTCCTCCGCTAAAAGAGCGAGTGGGTCCTAGCTCATTACTCGGGGAGAGAGTGGCTGCTTTATCTAGTATCTGGCCCATTTTAAATGCTAGCCTATTTTTAAATGGGTTCCTACACACTGCCTTGTTAGTAGCAAAGAGCATAATCTCTCACTAGGCTTCACTACACTCTTTCTAACTACCCAAGTCTCTCTCTTATGTAGTGTCTGGCTCCATCTTTCCTTGTTGTTGCCTCAGATAATTAATGTGGAAGACAATGTGTTGCGTCTTTTCTCCATGTAAATAATGAGTTCATGCAATACACAACAATGTGGTCATGTCTATGAAACCCAGTCGCTATTGCTTTACATTTCTTTATTATAAAAAAAGTGTCAATAAATAAAAGAAAGTGTATGTTATCATCGGTGTTATGAAATTTAGAGTAATGTACAGACCAGTAGTGCTCCATTACCTGACTACAAATTTTACACCTCACCAGAATATTGAGTACACCTGTAGATTAGTGGAGGCACTTTACTCTATGCAGAGGTGTTGAGCAGTTAAATAGATAATTGTATTTACTTCACTGCTGAAGATTTGTCTCTATTGTCACACATCTACAAACAGATCTATGGTGAGATTTCAGACTTCCCTCTGGAGCGAATCTTGAGAGCTTGTTATTTGAAATGCTTCAAGGATTTTCACATTGTCCATCTTCCTCTCGCTTTCTTTGCCTCCCTCTTTCTCTTAGGTCCTTTTTCGTCTTCTCCATCTGTTTCTCTTTGTCTTCTGTTACTCTGGGTAAGATCAACTCCCTTGCTTTTCCTGCGTTGCCCCTTCACTCTCTCCCTCTTCCTCTCCTTTTCCTTTTCTCTCATGTGGTGTGCAGGGGATACTTGGCCGACACCCAATTTGCAGGCAATGTGTTGTAATTGCTTTCTGTTGGTGGTGGGAAAAAAACAAAAAAACAAAAAACACCTCACTGAAAAATAAATCCATTCCATTGCATTTGTTTATTACTGCATTCCTGAATGTGTGTACAGGTTATGCATGTAAATGTGTTGAAGATGTCAGACATGCACATGCTCATGTGATAGCTTTGTCTCAGATTATGTTTGCATAGGTTGTGCTGTATTGCCGTCGTACAAGAGCCTTGAAACTGTGTGTTTTTCTGTGTATTCATGTACCTCAATGGTACATCTCTTCATTTGCATTTCTGACAATTGGCTGCAGAAATCTGCTGTGAAGGACAGTCTTTTTGTCTTTGGAGGGAACTCATTAGGTGTGCAGACGTTTGCCCCATCCTCTTTGGTGCTTACTCCGTCAACACCATTTGTGCATTTCATTTTTCACGCCTGCTCTTTCCCTCTGCTCCCTCTGCATCACTTCCCATCCCCCGTCAACCCCAACCCGCCTCTCGCTGTTTCCCCCCTCCGCCCCCTTTCCCTCTTGTTCTCCATCCCCTCGTCTTGGCCCAGTGCAAATCTGGAGCATTCTGCTGCAAGGGCTGATATTTCTGAAGCCAAGTAACACATACATTCATGTTTCAAGCACCCATGACTGTGACGGACATGTATATAATGCTATCAGACTCTGTCAGACATGCCAGCTCTCTGCTGTTGTTCATTTAAAAAGCTATTTAATGTGTCAGGCCCGTGTGTGGTGGAGACCCACAGTGGCTCTTTTCTGTACCATGACTCTCATTTAGCAGGTGTTGACACACTGCTCCACATGAATATGAAACACATTTTACATTTAAATTGAAGGTATTTAGCTGATGCTTTCATCCAGAGTGACTTACAAAGAGCGAGCAGCATGAGGGGGGTTGTCAGTGTGTCGCTGTCGCAAACTTCAGACCATCATGGCAGGGACTGATCTTGCTACATGTTAGATGTTGGACTTCATACAATATGCACTGATAATATAGTGTATCAGCAGAGAGAGGCTGTATTAAATATGTATATATACAGTTTTACATGTAGTGAGATGCTACTCGTAAAGCAAAGTGTTGTCATTGCTCGTGAGAGTCTAGAAGTTAAGCTTTCTAAACCCATGGGGGGTAAAAGTCTGTCTTTATCTGATAATGAGCCCCATCAGAGTTGCCTTCTCTTTCCTCTCTGAGCTCCAGTTGAAGAAATCTCTTACCCTTTGAGTATACCACCAATCACTGGCTGCTGAGCTCTGTACCCATATCATGCCATCTCCCTTCTATCCTGAGAGACTGTCTCACTTTGAGAGGGCAATAGTGACATGTCTCAACATGTCACTATTCTTTAGCAGATTTAAGTGGCAGGTGGATATGACTTGAAAAACTAGTGCATGGAAACCATTCTTTAATTAAATGTAAATGTGTAAATTAACTGTGGTAACCCTCCCAGTGGTAGATCTTCATGCTACCATTCAAGTGAAAGTCCGGCAGAGTCTTGCTGGTAAGATAATGTTACAGCACTGACTTTTTCTGGCCTAAAATGTTTTTAGAAACATATTTTCATGGCCGGTTAAGCTGTAATAGTGAGAGTCTGTGAACAGGAAGTAGGTTTACTGTTTCATGAATAGTGGAAATGGAGGCCAGAAAAACTGTTGTCAAACTTCAAAACTAAGCAGCGCTGATTAAATATAAACCAAGATTCTGTTACTGTGTTGCTTTTTTCTTGCCCCAGATGTTTTCAGAAACATATTTTAGCTTATTGTTTAACTGTAATATAAGATTTTGTTTGTTACTAGCCAGCCAGCATTGTGTCAAATGTACGAGTTTGCATTAAGAGCGGGAGCGTTTATTAGTCTGGTGCAGTGCAGTGCATTTTGTTAGTTGTAGGTTTTCTACCTTGTGAGAGAAAGCAAAGCCACAGTCATTTTTTCTCTTTTTTCTTTGGTCATGGAGAACCAATTTCAAAAGTATTTTTGTCTTTCTATAGCATGGACAGCCTAGTTCTACGAAAAGACAATCTTTTCAGTGATGAAATACTGAAGGAATTGCTTCTTAATTTTAATTCATCCCCTCCAGGGCTGTAGACAGTATTTTAAAAGTACTGAGGTCAAGAGTTCCTCCAAACCCCCAACGACCCACCCATGACACCAAAGAAAGTCTCTAAAATGTTTGCATTCTTTAGAATTGATTTATTAAGTCAACAGTTCAATTATATCTTTTGCAATTTCTTTTTAACATTCTGCATGTTCTTAACCACTCCACCCTAGAAGAATATTCTTCTGGGCAGAAATACAAAATCATTAATTTATTTATTGGCTTAATTTTGACTACCATGGAGATTTTTGACTTCCATGGTTCTGATACTCTGTTTAAAAATAATGGTTGAGAAAAACACAAATCCACTAATTGTGTCACTTTTTGAGGATGGTGTGTTCTGCTACAGCCCCAGTTTGTGACTTGGACTGAGGAGACTTGTATCCTTCTGTAAAATTTGATTTCTATGTCAACCACCATTTAAATATGCATTTTCATTGCTTCTCGACTTGGACCTTATGAATATGTACATGTTGTCATCATCAACCAAATGACCACATCATAAAAGTGCCTCAAATTAAACACTTAAAAGTTGCAGAGAACACTACCTAACCCACCTCTGACACAGTTGTAGTGTGCCCACTTCAGGTTTGAGGGCAACTTTGTGTGTTTTGCCGTGTTGGTGGAGGTCCAAAGCGGCTCTTCAAAATTAAACTGTGGAAAAGCCCCACAGTCAACATTGGCTTAGCTAGTGCCACTGGCAAATCGGGTCGGATGTGCAAAAGTCACCTTGACAGTTTCCACAACAGTGCTGTCATTGGTAGACAGCGATGTCATCCAAATAGATGGTGGGTGTTAAGCACGTTAAAGGACATCACACACAGTCCAGAGGAGACTCTGCAAATGTTGAAACAGAGCAAGCAAAACAGAGGCGGCATAGTGTCATACCTGTTATTGCTAAAACCGCAGGGAATATTATCACGTTCATGCACTGAGTGTGTATGCATGTATGTGATGATGCTTGTGTGCATTCAGACATAGGTTACCTTCGCAAGAATAAATTGAACAATATTGGTTTTCGCTCAAACCTCTTATGTCAACTCCCCACCACCCGACTTGATATGCACCATTTCTCCACACAATAGGGGATTAGTGATTTACCTTACATTACTACAATGCTCTGCACATGTCGAGCTGACAGATTTAGTGACTCACGCCAACAGGATTTTCCATCATAATATGCACTTTATTCTTCCTTGTAAAAGTTCCCTGTCACATTAAGCAGGATTGAACAGACATAACAAACTGTGACAGCATCTGTGATGAATGATCCTCGAGTCCCAATCTGAAATTTCACTGTTTACAATTCCTCAGAAGCAATTTTGTTGCATAAATCATAATCTGTGTATATGAACTGTCATGCTCTGAGAGGAAGACACCGCGTTCGTTGACTCCATCATGCCAAAATGGTTGGATATGCTGACAACATATCTGGATTATGAAGCTGTAAACTTTTTTGCAAGATTCATTTTTTTTTCTTTCAGCGCACTAATTCAAGTTTGACCACGTCTGCAAAAACAGCTCAACCACAATCGCCAAAACATTTGACACAAAATACAAACACAGTAGGCTTGACATGTGTACAACTAAATTTTTCAACATGAGTTGTGATCATCATGGTTGCTACGATGTGTGAAAACCTGTTCTTTAATGCGGGACAAGCCCACTGTGTGTGTATGTTTTAAAAATTTAAAATACACCCTGTATCTCCAGATGTGGTTCATCATGAGCCAAGACAGAGAAAATCCCATCTTTAACCCACAAATGTTCCCCATACTCACTCTGTAATAGCACTGAGTTCCCAGAGAGTCCTATTGGACTTCTGTTTGGCAGGGGGGCTATTGATTTCATTAAGAAGACGTGTGGAGCACATTACAGAATGATGACTGCTTCATGGGAGGTCAACAAGAAATCAATATGAAATTATATTACAGCTTCGACTGACTGGGGGTAAGGCCAGCTACTACGCACCACTGCCAGCACCCAGCGGGAACACGGGGAAAGGATTTTTCTTGTGGGAGTGAAACATGGCGGAGGTAATAAAAGGAGTGAGGATTAACCATGGCCTTGTCTGTCAATACAAGGCTGACCAAGTTGAACCGGACATGCGGAACAAAGAAACAATGATCTTATTGAGTCTCCTTCTTCACAGTACTCACTGGATGAAGTATTAAAAAAGTAACATGTAATAGTTCACAAATTTTGATGTAAAACTTATCCGTCTTCCATAGAGAGACTGTGGACTTTAAATATTGTCCCAAAATGTTCATATCATGATGCAAACCCTGGTTTTCTCTGCCAAAGTCCAGTGCTTTGTGCAGTTTAATAATATAATACATTGAGGCCTGGGAAAAAAATGCTAGTGATTGTAATCCATATTGCAGTTATGTTTCCTAGTAGTATATTAGGGCTGTCAAACGATAGCTTTTTAAAATTGTCATTAATCTCAAAATTTAAATCGTTAAGCACGATTAATCTTTTTTTTTTTATTGTGTTCAGTTCCATTATTTTCATTTCAAAATGTTTTTGAATAACTTATTCTAACAGATTGTCTTTATTAGGAATCAAATGACGGCATAAAACTACATGTGTGCATGTCTGTAAAGGGGAGAGTCATGGGTGCCCATAGAAGCCGTTGTCATTCAGATATCTTGAGGTCAGAGGTCAAGGGACCCCAGTGAAATGACCATGCTGTTTTTCCATCACTAAAATTTAGTCTTACTGGATGTTATTCAGCCCCCTTCCTGAGGAGTTAGCATGGCATGATTGGTGCCACTGGATTCCTCAGGCCTTCTAGTTTCATATCATACTAGCATCATCACTCTTTAAAGCTTTAAAACTCAGCCCGGTACAGCCTCTTAAAAGACAGGAATGTTGGCCCACAATTAATGTGCTTTTTTTAAAAACAAAAAACTGTTTCGTGTTTCATGTAATGTTTCGGAGACAGGGTTAATGAGACCACACTTAAATTATCTGAGGACAGTATAGTCTTATTCACGTTCAAATCTCATTCATAATTTAACCCTTGTCCAACACAGAAAAGTGCAATCGAAAGCTCGTTCAAGTTGGATTTCTGAAACTTGTGTATCCACCTAGCCTAAGTTCACCAAAATAACACATCTGACTTCATAGCAACATGTTGGCACACACAGTAAACCGATCTGAATGACATTTTTCATTTATTATTTTTCTTTATGTAGTGTTTATATAGTGTTTGTGTAGTGAAAAGTGCTGGAACAACATTGTATTTGCCATCTCGATTCAGTTTATTTGTGCTTGATAGAAGTCATGCTTGCTTATCTCCCACTCTGTTTCCATCCAACCCAATATGTTGCAGACAAGTTGCACAACTCTATACTATTTGCTGTGATCCACATTGTGCTTATCACACATTACACAATTTTTAGTTGGAAGTCATTTAGTGAGCAAGGATAGGCAAGACAGCTGACTTATTTTATACACTGTAACTTCTGTGATGACGCTGTTGCCATTGATGTAGGTCCTTTGTAGATGCTTGTGAGGCTCAAAACTTGGCTTCGGTTTGCTGCAGGTGTCCATGTTTTCTTCAACAGAAGCACTGGGACAAATTTTAAACTTGGCTTCTAATGGATTGCAGCTCTACATAGTATGTTATCAAGCAAATGATAAAAATACACGCTTCCAATTAGAAAGAGTAGAAGGTACATTTTGCAGTTTGAGCATGTAAGATAACTAAAATGCAAGATCAAGCTAAAAAGTAACTTCTCCAGTGCAGTTGCGAGGACATGAGCTGACAAATGGCTGACTATTGCAGACAAGCTCTTGATAGTCTCAAAGTAAACATGTCTATCAGGAGTAATAGCGAGATAAGCAAACAACAACACACTGTACGCTTGCAGTCATCTATTGGATACAGCACATTGTTGGAGACAAAGGCAGACTGAAAATATATTCAAACCCTGCCTCCCTCCCCCACGCTATACCGCTGTACCCCTAACATGGAGCGAGGGAAAACCCCTGATCATTAATATAATCATCACCCCCACATGGGTGTTAATACTCATATTACTGATAAAAATGTCATTTGAAATAGGATGTCTGACCTCTTTAAAATGTCTCGCTCCAGGTCTTTCTATTCGGTAAAACATGTTCTCATACTAATGGAGTTCATACTCACAGTTCTCTATGGCGGGGTTTCAGCTACTACGGCTCCTGCACTGTATCATTAAACACTACTGTATAATTTATCGATGCCCTACATTCCACATACTACATTCCAATGCACAGATTTTGTTGCACCGCACTTTGCCATACTCCTGAACTGGGTGAATAATAGAAGCGTGTTTGGCCTGATCAGAGAATGGTGGAGATACAACAACACAATAAAAAGGCTGATTATTGTGGAGAGAGCTCCGGCGGGTGCCAAAACACAGTGTATTCCAGGGGGACTCAGTGCAGACTGCTGCTTTTGTATAAAGTATGTTATGTTTTATTTTTCTTCCTTTTTTTTCAACATTTTGGCTGTGTTTGAGGATGTAAAAACAATAACTGTGGGATAGACTTGCCATATGTTTTCTTCTCTGCAAACCACATAAGACCATAGCAAGTATTTAAAAATAACAAACACTGAAAACTGTGACATAAACAGTAGTGAAATGAGAGTCACTCATCAGGTCATCACCACACTGATGCATTTTCAGAGGTTCTTCCAACCCCAGGCTGGTAGGCACCAGACAAGTTTATGCAAATGAGCGTGCAGAGTAAGGGCTAATGAGATTTATCAAAGCTGATGCTATAACTGTGGGAGGCACGGTTTAGTTGGCTTGTGAGAAACCAAAATAAGTGTCAGGAAAAGCATGCCCCCTGGCAGATGATTTATACCTGCTTATCAAAAATATGATATCTACTCACATCAAGCTGCCGTGAAAGACCTTGATGATAGATGATTAATTACAGTGGGAATTAATTCTGAATTAATTACATTCTCTACTAGACATTATTAAAGCTTTAGAAGGACTAAACGTTCTCAATTGAAACATGTTTTTCTACTTTCCATATTGCAATATTTGTAGTATTTAAAGCTTATATATAAATCATCATATATATGGCATTTTATAGATAATTCAAATCTATTAGGAAATAACCTTTGTAATTGATTGAGCCAAGCTATACAACTGGCACACTTGTAGTCCTTGCTTTTCACAAAAGTCTCTCCTGATGGGAATTCTGGGTAAAGGTAATGACATACTAGAGTGCTTGGGGATGGGGTGGTAGGGTGACGGGGGGCTTAAGCCATTTCACCAATGAAGCCATGAAGTCTCAGAGAAGGAAAAAAAAGAGCAGAGTGAATGACAAGTTAATTGGCGGGATCTGTGGACCTCAGGGTCTGGTCCTGATGTGGAGGCCAGACAGGGTGGGATGGTATGCCAGCTAATCCTCCTTTGTCCTTCCCCCATTGCGGGACCGGCTCCTTAGAGAGGAAGGACCTGTTCAAGTGAGTACCTCAACAATCTTATTGTTCCAGCTCCAGTCCCAGTCTCACAAAGGCTGAGTTTTTTTTTTTTTTTACTCTGAGATGGCCTTTGGCGTGTACTCTTTGGTTTATTGACATCAAAGAAAGAATGTTGAATTTTGTAACAATCAGCTATCATTTGAAATGGCATGTTAATTTGTGACCATTAAAGGCATTTAATTCCAAATAATCTGTCTTGGTATAATGCACAAACAACTCATTAGGTCTTTATGGAACAACTGTGACCTCACATTTACAAGACTACATATGGTACCTCTGAGTTTCATCTCTTATTTAGACTAATATGTGCCCAAGGAATATCCAATCTATTGGTATAGACTGGGGCGACTCAAATACAAATCTTAGAGGTCCTCTTAGCAAAATTATTAATGTGTCCCAGGTTTAGACCATGGAGCACTTCTGTATTAATGGGAAAAGTGTCTCCTTTGTTTTGTATCCAAGTCCATAAACAGAGGGTATGGTGGCCCAGTTGAGCCATGAGTTCAATAGTGAGTTTTTAATTGCGTTAAGCATTGAAAATGTTGATCAAAGTTGCCAGTTCTTGCCACTTCATTGTCTTTCTAGTAGTTACTTTTATATACTTACATAATTAGTTATTCTAGCTTGATATGGTAGTTTAAATTGACTAACTTGTGTGGTTCCTACCTTTGAGTAAAATGTTCAAAATGGTGTCTGAGAGACATTTTGCTTTACAAACTCCGCATTGCAAGTTAAGTTGCTCTCTGGCTAGAATATCCCATATTTATCATTTCACTCGCTTTTCAAAAATGTTGTCAATATATCTTTTAAATCTGAATGTGATGTTTCAGTTTTCAAAACTGAGGTCTTAGAGGCTCATTCGTACTCCCTTTGTGTACAAAAATAGATACGTTCATTTCAAACGCTGTGACCATCGCTAACCGTTTCCATGACCTCTTTATGTTGGTAAAGATACATCCACTATATAGCACTAGAGGGCAGAGTCAAATGTTTCTGACAACAAACAAAGTGAGTGTCAGTGGAGGAGGTCACAATAATATACCAAAGGCAGTGTATTAGACAGAGATGGGTTGCCTTAAATAGATCACAACATGTGGATGGAAGATTCTTTTCATTATATTACAGATTTTTTCCATTATGTCATCTTTAAAATGTTGTTGTGTCCTGAAGTTGCATCTTGCTTAAACTAAGCTACACTGCCCCCACAATCTCCAGTGGTACTGCTTCATTTTGTCTGTATCCTAAAGCTTTCAGAAAACATGCACAGATATGGACAAAATGGACACTAATTACCACCAGAAGGCTTTATCCATATACTTAACTAACGCTCAGCTTAAATTATTCAAAACTCAATAGTAAACTACCAATAAATGGAGGCTGAGAGACAGCAGGCAAGGTGACGTGATAGCAAGGTGTCAGTCAGAAACAAAATTTTGGGAATTAATGGATGAAGGTAGATGTTTTTATGGCTAGTTTATTTACACAGCTTTAACTGCATCACCAGTTTGGTGCCAATTTTGGGACCATTAGCATCTTATAATTAGCAGGTAACATGTATTGATTGTCTTCAGTATCCAGAGATTATGTTCCTTTAAACCACTATAACAGGCTGGGCCATTGTTGTGATTAAGCACTCCATGGGAAACACTTTATTCTTAAAAGAAATATCCCCCTTCACGTGTAGCTCTTGTGCTGTTAAACATCAGTGATATTCACTATGTCCCAGCTTTATTCTGTAATGGTGTTAAAATTCATTTCATTGACTTTTCCTCAACCTTTTCATCTGCTTTTGCTCCATTTAGTGATTTCCGACTTTTCGAAAATCCCTTTTGAATGGATGAATGGACTTGAACTTGTTGCTTTCAGAAGGTTAAACGGGTTAAATGGAAAAAGAAGTTATAACAGCAGAGTTTCTTTCCAGAAAAATGAAAGGTGCGCTCTCTAATCAAAATGGAACATGTCTTGTGTGTCAACTGCATTATGGTTTATAGATAAATTCATATTTCCTCTGCTTCCTCTATTAAGGGATGTAATTTCTTCAGTGTCCTTGAACCCTAACAACAACACAGAATGAAAGACAGAGTGGATTTCTTTTATGAAGGATTTATATAACTGTTTATGTGTTTGAGTTTGAAGTTTACTGTAAAGGAAATACCACAGACAGTCCTTTTATTTTTGCAAATTATCAAAGGAGAGCTGAAAGCATGCAGACTACCATTACACATTAAAAAAAAAAAAAAAAAAAAAACAACAAACCTGCAAGTCATTCATCACAATTTAGTTACTTAGCCCAATATTCCACACCTGGGTGCCCAGCTTGCCATTAATGTCAGCTGCTCACCAATACAACTCAGGGAGACACTCCAGAATATCCAGTCTGACACATTGGCTCCTCACTTTGAGATTAGAGATTTGTTTTTCATTTAGAGACATTATATTTACAGCCTGAAGTCTCTATGCTCAATCACATTTCTCAACCCAATTATCACTTTTCTTTTCTCTTTTGTAGTACCGTTATACAAGAAAGTACAGTTGAGAAAAAGTGGGATGTCATGTCCCCCAAAGTATAACTTTTTGAAGTGATTTGTGTTTCCTTGGAGAGGAACAACATTGAAAAAATGACAGTGAGTCTAAAATACTAACATATTATATGATCTTACAAAGGTATTATGCTCAAGAGTTGGCAAAGAATTGCTTATACTTTCATGTTTTGCACTTTCATAACATAAAGTCATACCATGAGAGTTAATTTTTTTTAGCAATTATAATGTAAGTCTAATAATTATAATAACATATTCAGTATGTTTGCCGATGCAGTTTTTCTTTGTAATTACAACATAGCAGAGACATGCCTTCTTCAAAAGCTTCATTCACATATGTGCAATAAAATATGCCTTTTCTTCTGTTCCATTTCATTTAAAACTAAGTGCAGAGAGACCACATTATTACAGGATATGATATATTACAAGATTGGATCTAAAACACACCATGTTGAACACTATATTCCATATTTCATTTGGGTTTAAATTCACCCTCTGGCAGCTCATTGTGAAACAAAGCCTTGTACTGCCGTCAAAATTACTAACTGACCCTTATGCCATGTTATACAATTTGTAATGTTAATTGAGTTGTTTGACACTGACGTGAACTACCAGGTGGTGAAAGGCGTAGGTGTTTGTGGCCTGTATGTTGCCTTTTACATACAAATTTGCAAGCTTCCGTGATCTACCATGTCAACAGGAACTGGGTGTGTGATTCACTCTTGCGGCACTTTTTGTAGTACCTTCTGGATGTGGAGTATCTGGAGTTCAAGGTCCATGTTGTTGATAAGCAGAACCAGTACATCAACAGAAAACACATAACATAAACACATTGTTTCACTCTTTGGATACCCTTCTTATATCTAGCCCTTCACACCCTTTGCAGCACTGATAAATGCTTCTTCAATTGACGTGCTTGGCATGTTTAGAAATCAAATCATAGATCTCCTGATACAACACTTCCTCTACTGCAAATGGCATTCAGAGTAACATCACACACTTCAGATGCTGCACTGATATCCAATTTAAGGTTTTAACCAGACTCAGACATATATTACCATCTATATATTTATGTCTAAGAACCCTCCTCGTTCACTGAGCCTGAGGAGGGATAAATTGAACAAACACACAGCTTGAGGTCTACCTGCAACGGTACATACTGAATGAGCAACATCGAGTGAATCTGCATACATCTAAGGGATGCCACCGCACCAGCCTTATATTAATTTCACATTTATATTCATTTCATGCCCCTGAGGGCATGTCTAAGCAGGATACCACTGTAGGGGGTATGAAGGGTGGGCTACATGCCTCCACATCAACATCTCAAAGTGAAAGTGTTAAAGCATCTCAAAGAGCATGCGTTAAAAGTGCAAACATGCATACCCACCAGTGGGAGGAACGGTTGTTCATGCTAATGGAGTTCAGTAAGCAAACTGAGGAGTGCTGATTGTTTTCCTGATGAATTCTGTCCTTAAGAAAGACTTAAAGTTACATCACAAATATGACATTTGGCACAATCCAGCTGTAGCTTGACCTCATCAAACCTAAATAAAGTACCAGGTTTTTGCATTGTTATTAAGTTAACTATGAAGATGTCTAATTTAAATAAGATTGCCATAGACAAGGACCCACTCTGTGTGCAGATAAAGCCTAAATGGCTAATTCTAAGGTATGCAAAACACAGCAATTCTTATTTTCAGATGATATACACTAAAGAAAACACAATATTCCATTTCTGATAATATTTCCCCTGCATCATACACACGGAATTTTTAGTTATGTTCTTTATCTTGTGCAAAGGAAGCAATAGATTTATGTCTGGAGTGTGTAAGAGCAGGTTGTTTAGAATAATGTAAGAGTGGTGTAGAGTGGCAATGAAATGGGCTGTGACAATTAGCAGGTCATGGTTGCTGTATTTATATCTTTGTAGAACTGTAGGCTGCACAAGTACGTGCAGTCAATGCGTACATGATTAGCTCAAACTTGTGCAACTAAAATGTTTTCACAAAATTGTGCTTTAGCACCTTTCAGCCACGAGCCCTCTGACACTGAGAAATACACGGTTGCCTCAGAGATGATGTCTTTAAGTTCAGTTCAGAATCACCACAGCAGCTTGGATGATGAATTTCATGATATTTTTTTCTGTTTTTATGGACCTGGCAGAATAGTGAACTTAACTCATGGCATAAAATGGACAAGTAACCCCAAAGAAAGATACAGGCAATCATAAGGATGTGAAAATTCAAGTCAATCCAGGCAGATATTGGACACTGTGACTCATTCCTATCACTTCTTGCTGCCAAAGGAAAAAACAAACAAACAAACAAACAAACAAACAAACAAACAAAAACCAACACAGAAGCTAATCTTGATTGTTTAGTGCCTAAAATTGTAGGGAGTGGAGGCTTTTATACATGCTTTGCTGAGACTGGAATAATCACACAGAGACGAGACACACTCTAAAGGCCATAAACCCACTCAGGTGATTTCAGTGATTTTGGCTGATTAGACCTTTTCATGACCACATGGGTCTGTTTTCTCCTCTTCCACTGTTGCTCTCGCCCACAAACGTGCACACACACAGAAGCAGAATGCCTCAGATACATGCGCCTGAGCGCTGATGAAATTAACTGTATACTCAGCCTTTGTTCTGGTGCTGTGTAGAAATAAACAAGCCTCACCACGCCTCCTCACACAGTGGATTTCAAGGCCACATCTTAATTGAAAAGCTAGAGTGGGCCATTACATTTTGTGTAGGAGGTAGGAAAGAATAATTTAAATTCACATGCTCTGTTCAAAGTGATGACTCAGACGCCTTGACTAATGGCATTTATTTGGCAGTCAAGTGAGAAACAGCATTATTAGTAAATCGTGCTGACTATTTTATGTTGTTAATGATTTCTCCATTAACTGTTTAAAAATGGGTGTATTTGAATTAGTCCCCAATGTTGGTACTACAGGACTTTATCGGTTCTAATCCAGTGAGTACAGTCTTGGACCAAATTTTCAGTGATAATTTATTGGTTCCAATGTCAGGAAAAGAGCAAGTACGAAGACATAAACAAGCAAACAGAACAGTGTTTTAATAGCTAGGTTCAGAGGCAAATTCACAAAGAATCAATTGCGGTCACTGATAGCACCATGAATTGTGTATCACCTATAACTGTTATCTGCCCCCTCTTAAGGCCCATTCACAAAAGATATTGCGCCAGTGATATTACAGTGCAAACAGACCCATGAAGTTTTGCAACTGAGTGCAGTTAACATATGCAAAGTATAAATGGTGCCTTTCGCCAAGAACATGGCAGAATACAAGGTGCAGCAGCATTCCTTAAAAATTCAGGCAAGGAATTTAATAGTGACAGAGAGATATCATATTTGAGATTTAATATCATAGTCTGTCAGTGTGCTTCAGTTGCTACCAACTCTCTAAATATGCTCATGATTTCACTGTAACTGCATGTAGCTGTGTGCTCAGTTTTGTAAACTGGACTACAGTGAGGCTTGATTGCATATAGGAAGGGCCGATTTTGCACCTAATACATCTTGCCAAATACGTGCACCAAGCACAGGAGCACCTGATGCTATTGGCTTGGCAGCACAGTTTAGGGTGCATTTCACCATTTGCGTTACATCAAACTATTACATAATTTATTTTTTTCCCCTATTTACACAAATTTAGTGGCCACAAAAGCCACACAATTCTTTAGTGAATTTACCTGTCAGAATGTCAGTTAGACATTCTTCCTCTTTTTGCTTTAAACTATTTTCAGTGCACACACTTAATACTAATGAATAAGAATAGTGTTGATCCTAAAGTTTTAAAGAGCAGACCGGTTGTGGAAAAACAGCTTGGAGGTAAAGTGGTGGAACAAAGTGATAGCTGTATGGTAAGGAGACAGAGACAATAGAGTGCAAGTGGTGGAGAGGTGATGCTTCATCGGTGTTAGACGAGTGTTGACGCGTCATGGAGCTGAGAGGACTCACAGGGAATGGCAGCGCTTTGCTATTTCCAGCCCCTCGTTGAGATAAGATGAACAGAGGAGTCTCTTCAGCGTATCCTCTGGATCGACCATCTGGAGTCTTCCCACACTCAGTTCCACATTCTCACCCAATAATAATTTGGTTGATTTATGTGAATGGTTAACAGACAAACTCATAAAATAGATTATTGTTCTGAAACTAGACAATTAATCAAATGTTTGGCACTCCAGCATTGTACATTTTTTGTGAGAACATATTAAACAAGTGAAAATAAATCAGCAAATTTCCCAAGGTGGATATTTTATAGTCATTTCTTGGAGAGATTAGCTCGCCATTTGACCACAAAACACTTGAAGAATTGACTGATTCTGTGATTACACTTTTCCTCATCCCCCAAACTTTAAACACAATCTCTTATATTGAACCATAAAAGCTTTTCAGTACACAGAGCAGCCTCTTCTTACTGTTCGTTGTTAACCCTTGAGGCCAGCCGTGCAACAGGTACGGCTCCAAAGATGGATTAAACAGCAATCGTTGAGGCAGAGGGCTCCGGAGCCTGAGGTTATGTATTCACAAGCCGCCCACTTCCCTGAGGCAGAGGGCATCCAGAATAGCAGGTCTTATCAAGGGCTGTTTTCTCTGCGAGCCCCAACACTATGTCATCAGCCTCTCAGAAAGACCAACAAAGGTTGCAGTTTCATTCGACTAAAATGGGCTTTTCCTGTTTGTGTGAAAGCAAGACGTGATTTAGACTTGCAGTATACCCCAAATAAAATCAGTTTAGTGTGTTATTATGGGCAAAAATAGCCATCCAGGGACCTGTAAGAAGTGCTGCAGTTATTATGGAATGTTGATGTGTGCAGTATAGCCTGTTGGATGTTTTGCATGACCCAACAATATATTGAGATAAATCCGCTTTAGTTTTACTTCATGTGCTGTTTTGTGGATTACAATGCATGTGTGCTGAGGCAGTGATTCACACTGATTCATGCAATTAATCAGCAGTGAAAGAATATTCTTTTTTCAGAATAACATCTTGGTCGATGTAAGATTTAATTTACTGTGTATGAAAATGTGTTCTGTGTATGTGAAAAATGTTTTGGCTTTCTTGGATGACAAAATGACTTTCAGCACTGTGTGATTTTGCAAGACTGTAGCCTTGGAAAATATTTTAGATCTAATGTGAAAACATGGAATTTTTTTTCAGATTAATATTTTTTTGTGTGTGTTAGAAAGCAATATCTCACATGAAAAATACTGATTCCTTTGACAAAAGAAGTTTTTGTTATAATCTTTTTCAATATTTTCCACAGAATTAAAATCTGTGTCTTGTGTGGGTATGTCTCCTTTAAAAAAAAAAAATTAATTCTGTGCTCCTTCTCTGTGTGCGGCATTTTTGCAAGACCTTGAACACAGCACAGGTGAACCTCATCCTGATGTATTTTTTAATCTCTCAGCAGTAGTTTGAGTTGGGGCATTAATAAGTGATCAGTTGATCAGAGCACATCAGATTGATAGACAAGAGGAGAAGCTCCTGCATAAAAAGTGAAAGTAGACCCAATACAGTGAACGGTTAAGTTTCACTTTTTTTTTTTTTAAAGATTATGTTTTGTGGATTTTTGTGAAGAAGGGGAACGACACGCAGCAAAGGGCCAGAGGCTGGAATTGATCCCGTGCTGCTGCTAAGGCCTCAGCACATGGGATGCACACTCTACCAGGTGAGCCATGGTTGCCCCTGGCTTTTATTTCACTGTGACTGGCGTTTGACTACTTCATCTCTGATAATCCTCTGCACTCTGACAATCAGTTTGTGACAGCAGATATTTTGAACGTTGCAGCTCGCGACAATACATTAATGTGTGGAAACAATTGTTTTACCTCGGAGAATGCTTCTTTTCTTCTAAAAAAAAGATGTAGTTTTTTGTTTTTAAACTAGGCTACACACTAAACTTGTAATACCAAACGCTATTAATTGAATTTAGTGAATACTCGTCTTGTTGCTTGTTGATATGATGTCATATTTGATGCCTTTTTCTTGCCGGTGAATGTGAGCAGAGGTCACCAGAGCCTTTGGGGAACACCTGGATCCAGTGGGCCTCTGCTTCCAGTCTTGCTAAATATGTGGCAGGTGGAGCTAACAACTCAGTTAGATACTTTGGTGTCACCAGCAGCAACACTTTTAGTAATGAAGGATTAAAGCCATATCTTATGATCTTGTGTCATGCAAAGCGCATTATTGACTTATCAGAGTATAAAGGGTAAATGTTCTTTTCCTCTAGGTGAGCCACTTTCTTTGACGTATTAAGTCCCCTGTCACTTAGTAACACCGCAGATGGTGTGCACTGACACACAGATGTCATACACACGTGAGGAGTCAATGCATGTGTGATTGACTGCATAATTGTGCCTCTGTGAAATCTTTGGCCATGTTTGACTCTGTGTGTGTGTGCATATGGGTGACTGCATAAATATAGTGTGTATGTCCTGCAGGAGTTATGTGCATGACTCCATAGTATAAGGTCAGCTGCAGTGCAAGCGTGTAATTGCAGCGGTTTGGTGCTATATCTGTGTGTTTACATATGCATTGACAGTTAAGCAAAAATGCTGCTGTCACTTTTGCAAATCACATGTCCATATGGCCTTTCTTTGGTAAACCTTATGTTATTGCTTTATATGCACTTGCCAAAAAGATGACGTGCAGGAGAAATAGTCACTGTCATTTGAGTGTTGTGTTGAATCTTGCTTTGATTAAGTACACTGTAAATATACACAGAGAAAACATGCCATCTAAACAAATGGGTCTAAACAAACAAACAAAATGTATATGGTGTGAACAATGTTAATAATGATGACAGTGTTCTAGCAAAAGGTCTCCTTAGTTGTTATTTTTTATGTTTTTAATTTGGAGTCTTTTGAGCATTTAGCATTAGGAGCCTGCATGTTGACATTTTAATGATAAAAAACATTGGTCCACACCATCTAGAATAACACGTAGAATGCATGTTCTAATCTGACACCCCTATTGGCTTATGTCATAGACTGTATGAAGATGGATGACACTTTTCCCCTTACTCCCATTGTTAAAAAATTAAGCCACCCAGAAAGGGACAAACAAAACTACATGAAAAAAACTAGCTAAATGAGAAAAATCATCTTTGGGAAAAAAATATTCGACCTGTACTATGGCCATTTAGCTTGGCCATGTCCCATCTGCTAACATGGTGGGGGCAGGGTTCATGACCTATACTTCAGCCAGCCCCCATGCGGCATTTGTGATGTTTAGCCTTCTCTCGAGGGGAGCTGGCATGTTGTCTTTTTTATAAAATAGTGTATACTTTATAATGTGATAACTCCACGGTTAATGTTTGGCCCTTCTTAGGCCCCAAATGACTTGTTAGGTCTAATGAAAGATTGTGGTTTGGGTAAAAATCTGTAAATTTACAGAACGTCATGGTGGTCGCAACAATAAATACTTGGTTAAAGTTCGGGAAAAATTGGTCGTGCTTTAAAAATAACACAAACTTCCTCCCATTCTGAAGCATACAGATGTAATGAGCAACACATGTCTTGTACTTGTTTGGAAACGTTCTTAAAGTCATAATTACTTCCACTTGAGGGATTTGTTACTTGAACATAGTAGAAAGGCAACAGCATTTTAATTGTGGTTGGAATGACTGTGGGTTTGCAGACAATGGCTCACTTGATTGTGAGTTTTCAGCTGCATTAAATGCCATGCACGACATGGACCAGGTTTAAAATAAAAGGCAATCACTAGATGTGTTTGAGCAACATCCAGAATGAAATACCCATTGCTTACATAGAAACTACAATACACATTTTTTGTCTGGTCATTTCACAGGCAAATAATAGAAGTTTGATTCCATTTGATGGTAGATACGCCCATATATCTCTGAAACCTTTCTCCTCATGCACCTGTTCCCCATCGATCCATCTACTTGCCTTCCAGACAAGGTCTTTCAAGGTTTTCTTATCCCCACTACTTTTAGGATAACCAGTAGATTTTGGGATTTTAAATATGCCAAACCCTAGCTTTCGTTTCCTGCCCCCTCTTTTTTCTCTTTCACATATTCTCACCTCAATATTTTTTCCCAAAGATGGCTGGGAGCTACATCCAGGTCTTCGACTGGATTGAAATTTATTACAGCAGTTGCAACAAAGCCAGTAGCTTTCCACTAACAGCATCCAAGTGCAGATTTTTCCATCTGTGGGGATACGTCACCCCGGTGAACAGATTTATAAGTTCTTCCATCAGTTCGCAGTGTGTGCACCTACTGAACGCTACCCCAACTCACACAGGAAGCTTACCTCTAGACATCCCTCACTCTAAATGAAGCACATAATCAATCAAAGAGGGGTAATAATGTCAGGGTGTGCTAACAATGCCTCGATGTGAATGAGCGTGATGCATTCCTGCATATTTGTGTCTGTAAGGCAACGAGGCTAAGAGTAACACAATCTGCAGGAAAGTGGAAGGAAAGTAAGAGGTCTGGGGGGTGGGAGAGACAACAAAACACAGTGTGGAGTTAAAAAAAGAGAAGAAAATAAGGAAGGCGGGCTGGGAAAAGAGGG
This sequence comes from Plectropomus leopardus, assembly GCF_026936395.1. Classification (NCBI taxonomy): domain Eukaryota; kingdom Metazoa; phylum Chordata; class Actinopteri; order Perciformes; family Serranidae; genus Plectropomus; species Plectropomus leopardus. The sequence continues at coordinate 18,552,622 of NC_142180.1, forward strand.
TTAAGGAGGAAGCCTATCGGTGACCCTATCCTAGACACTTCCACTGCTGTATCTGTGGGTTGTCTGTGGAGAGGCGAGGTGCCTGGACACTGCATTCCCAGGGAAGAGCGAAGATTAACATTCCTTGGATGCTGCAGTATGGAGAGTTATGAGAGAGGTGGTCCCAGTGGAGTTAACTTACTAACAGGATGTAATGGAGAGGAGGGTAGACAATCTGATTTACTCACCATTTAACATATGACATACAGTATGACACTGATGTGAAAATAAGTGAAATTAGCTAGAAATGGGGTGTTTTTCACATGCTGAAACAGATGTGTTCACACCAAAGCTTTTTTAGTCCTGATTGTTTAATCACTGAGTGTTTACCTCTGATGGTATTTACAAATTCATCATTTGACAGCACCGAGGTAGACCTTGAAAAGACGTGTGCGGCTCCCCTCCTTTCACAAAAATGCAGCTGTTTAATTTTCACTTCCCTGCCTTCCTCAGCTAGCCCCAGGAAAAAATGAGACAGTTGTTAGCGGTGTTTGAGCGGAGGGGGGTCTACTTGGTTAAGACTGTCACAGAATGAAATATGAGTGTTTAAAAGGAAAGTGTTGTGACATACAATACTAAACTGAGTATGTCACAATGTGTGTGTGTGTCTAATGACATAGGACGGCCACTGTCTGTCTGTCTGCCCTCCAACTATTTCCTATGAACTCGTCTGTGCTTGCAGGACAAAAGGCTCCTTCAGTGGCTGTGTCTGCCAGCCAGCGGAGCAGCGGAGGCTTTGTCTGCATAGGTCCTGTGGGAGACGGAGACCATGATTAGTCTGCTGATCCCTGTATGTGTGCACAAACATATTTATTTAATATAAGTATTTATACTTTTTTATAGGGTCAAGGTTGAAGGTATGTTACAGTAATGGTTACAGGTGCATGTCCTTTGTATCATTCTGTGTCCCTTCTCTAAATTCAAACGTTTTTGCGGGTCTGTGATTGCGATATAGCCACCATCAGCCACAGTTTATGAACTTGTGGGGTGGATAATTGATCAGTTGATCCAATCACAGCGCATCAGAGCAGCAGAGGAAAGGAAAGGAAAGAAAGCCTTTATTGTTCCTGAGGGGCAGTTTGGTTAGGTGAGGGAATGCAGACTTTTAGACCCAGTGCAATCAACATTTAAGTTTTAATATTATAGTATCTGGCAATATGCTCTGCGCTCCAAGAGTATGGTGCAATGGATAACCGAATGGTATATACATTCTAATAGCGCTGCCAAGCCAAACTCCAAAAATAGAAGATCAAAATGTGGTGGCAGATGTTTCAATCATAGCGGGCTGTCGAAAATAAATGAATATATGGAAACCGTGGGTTGCAGTTAGGCATCTAGCTGTGGTGGTTAAGGTTCATTTTAGGCGCTTGAGAATGAAATGTGCAACTTAGGGTTCTGACAAGTATAAGTGTCCTTCCGTGACTACATATTTCTACGTATGCATCTGTTCGCCTGGATGAGTGTGCAAGCTTGTCCCACTAATATTACTTTGTCTGCACATTTTTGTGACTGTATTATGTCTATACAACAATGTGTGTGTGTGCGTGTGTGTGCGCGCGCCTGTCTAGGTTTCTGTGTGGGTGTGGAGATGACACAGGCTGTCAGACTGTAAAGCACTGTGAGGAGTCTGGGGAGGCGTGGGTCTGTTCTCAGATGCTTCTCTCTCTGACCTCGGACTATCATAAATCTCCTAATTCCCTCATTCCAGTGTCAAACGGAACGGCGCTCTCATGTGCTGGAAATTCCCTCGATCCCGCCTGCTGTAGAGCAAATTTTACAGTAGCTCTGCAACCGAAGCTCACCCTCTGTAGAGCTGCTGTAATCTGACAGGGGGCATACAGTCTTGGTGACCTTTACCAGCCACTATCTGTGAACAATGGGCGGCAACAACATCAATAGAACTTAACCTTTTGTCTTTTATTGTCCTTTTGTGTTTCAATAAATACACCCAAACAAAATAATAATTTAAAAAAAGTTAAAAAGGTAGGTAGATACTCAATTAAAAAAAACCTTCAGAAAGCCACATAGTAAAGCACAAGTATTTCAGTAAGAAAAATAGTTATAGTTTTCAATTTGTCATGCCTTTATGGCTTAATTTAAGAGAGTGCCCCGGTCCAATTAGAAAGCTAACAAACAAACAAAAAAAAACAACAACTTGCTGCTAGGTAACCCTCCTGCATCTGTTTTGGATGTTCAGGGTGGTGTGTCAGTTTACGATTCTCACATGTATTGTCTCATTTTAAAATAAATTTTTTTTATCATTAAGCCAAAATGAAAGTAACCCACGTTTTTAGGCTTACTTTCTTAGGCAAGATGTGGTTAGGTTTAGACAAAAAAACATCATTGATTGGCTCAAATTCATTTGTTACTAACGTAATTTAACATCATACATCTCTAGCATGGTATGTTGCACATACTAGCAAACTATGTTGTTATTAAAATAACTCGATTGACCTTTGGTTTCACGCAGGACACAAACCGAATGCTCACGGGTGAAATTCAGTTCATTATCTGACATATCCACCACCCGCTTCCATCTGGGCAGGCAGGGGGAGGGGAATTTATACAATATTAGCTGCATAGAGCATCAAAAATGTTGCTGCCTGTTGACCCTCATACTGTCACAAAAGGGTGCCTCTGTGCAATGGTGTCTGAAGCAGAGGGCCACTGACTAAGCAACGGTATTTGATGAGATAGTGGGTGAGACCATGTTGATTAAACAGCAGATATTAGCAGCAGTAACCAGTAGATGCATTTAGATGGTTGTTCAAGTATAACATCCTGTAAATGGTTGTGTTTTCGGCTCACATAGATCAGCAGTTCATTGGCTTATTAATGTGGAACTTATAACTTCATGTGCCTACTGAAAGCTACCAAATTTTACTGTTTTGTTTTTGTTTTTGGTTTTAGAACAAAGGTTTTTAGTCTTTGAAAGTAAAATGCCCTGCGGTCCCAGTTGTTGCTTGTAGCTTTGTCCTCTATCTGTGAACTGTTAAATAAAAAACTGTAGGTGGTCCTGAGGGATCGAGAGTGTTTTGCCAGCAGACAGGGAGTTTTCATTCCAAAGTATAGTGTCAGTCTCAACAACTATGTCAGAATCTGGTGTTGTAAACACTGAGTCACTGGAACTGATTAATACCCCATCAACACCCTGCAGCAGTATTTTTTTATTTAAATGCTACTAATGGCCCTTGTAATGGGGCTGACAACCCTCACAACAGGGGTCTGGAGGTGTCCACCTGGGGTCCACGTCCAGCAAGCAGCTTACTCAACATGTAACAATCCAACATCAGCTCTCAGCTTGTTCATACTAGCCCACCGTAAAGACTCCCTGGTAGCAGGGCATTTAGGACATATGGAGTCAGTAAGCTCCAGCTGTAGCAGAACACCAAGTCCATTGTCCATGAATCTCTGTGTGTGTCTTTGTGTGTATGTGTCTGTGTGTGTGTGTGTGTGTGTGTGTGTGTAGACGTGTACAACAAATCACCCATTTGTGTGTGAGTGACAGGCTTTCAACTTGAGAATTTGTGAAAGGGCTACCACAAAATGTTGCTTTCCCAGGCAACCACAATCTTTAAATGGCTATTAGAAACCCTTGAAAGCCCTGAAAAGTGCTGAAAAGTGAGGATCAGAAATTAAAAGAAAGAATCTAGCAACAAAGAGTCAGGAAATGAAGAGGAAAAAAAAGGAGACAAGGGCCACTTGATTGAGAATGACATCTCGGCGATCATGTTTCAACAAGATTTGCTGCTTTAATATAAACTCAATTAATTCCAGTGTAAGAAGAGTAACACTTTGTAACATGTGGAGTTTATGGGGCAGCTTCAAAACCCATATACCTGTTAACAGTGATCACTATCACCGCTCCATATCTGCTTTATTTGGTCTGGGATTTGATCAGAAGTACTCTATCCCGTGGCCCCGTGAGACCCTGGCAGCCAGGGTACAGACTTCCTCTCGTGCTTGTGCTGCATTTATTAGTCCGATTCATGAGGACTTGTGTGGAGATTTACTGCTCACTTCATCTTGAAAGCTTTTTTATTGTTGTAATGTTAACCCTGAAAGAACATACTAAGTCCCGATGCGGGCGTATATCACATACAGCAGCCTTGCCTGTGAGTTCAAACCTTGTGGTTTCTAATATGCACGCACATATGAGGGATGGCAGACACATGCACACACACACACACCACACACACTACACATCCCAGCTGCCCTTGAGGCAAGATACCACAGCTTCCTCAGGTCTGCAGGATTAAAACGAAGGCTTAATAATCATGTTACTTTGTAGTTGGGGGATTAACCCTCTTTCTTCCCCCATTAATGGCACACACACTTCCAATAACACCAATACATACTAAGTGAAAGTAAACTATGTATGCACACAGGTAACTCCAATCAAATACCAAAACAGGGTTGTTGAAAAGGAAATACCAAGCCACCCCAATGCACACTTATGCCTTACTTCAGCTCCGGCCTGAGGCTTCACATCTCCTGAGCTTCAGAGGAATGTGCCGTGTAATGGAGTTATAGGAAAGCTGAGGGGTGGTGTACTGGAGGCTGGATGAAGAGGAGGTGCCACGGGGAGAGAGGCGAGGGCAGTTGGCTCTGAGTATTTCTTCTAAACAGTCCCAATCTTGACAGCTCTCTCTTCCTGAGGCCCACCTCTGCCCAGGTAGCAGCTACTATAGCACTGGATGAGAAAGACATTTTTTTTTTTGTGGTTGAAAGGGCTCCGAGGGTGAATAAATTTGACAAAGGAGTTCATAGTGTGGAATTTAAAGTGCCAGTGAATTGGGGTGGGGGATTGGGTGTGGAGGGTAGGGTGGGGGTAGAGCAGCATAAATGGAGCAAGCCCTTCGGGGAAGCTGTCTCCTCGAAGCTGATCCCACCGAGTTTAATCCTTGACATCACGTGAGCAAAATCCCACCGCTACTGTCTCCTCCCGACGCCCTGTGGATGTGGGTTTTATCAGCCCAAGAATGGATGTGGGGCAGCACGTCAGTGAGTTCCTGCCTTGCTGCTTGCTCTGCGTTTTCCTGAATTGCTTATAGGGCATGGAATGGGCAGATAAGGTCAGGAAAGGCCCCGTCTCAGAATGTAAACCACACCTAATATACATTCACAAATACTTTTCACAGCAGCATCCATAGGTGTTATGGATATAATACAAAATATCTTTCTGTTAACTACACTTATAATTCTAAAAGATACATATATTTAGAAAAAAATAACAATTAATGATTAGTTTAATTAAGTTTAATTAATGATAGTTCAATCACAAAATGACCATTTGTTAATCAGTCACTCATTCAGTGTTTTTCTCAGGTCTCCATGGAAATCAATCACACAACTCACACAGTGTAATCAAAGTCTCATTTACTCAGTCAAATGCTCAGTACTTCCCAAACTCGTGCATTTTAGCAAAAGAAAAAAGAAAAAAAATGAAGAAAAACCTTGGTATTTGAGTCTGGCTTTGAAGAGAGCAAAGATTAGTCTCACTTTCAGTTTAGTTTTAAATACTAAGGTTGTTTAGCAAAAAAGTATGTGTTTGGGAAGTACCGAGCATACGATGAGATAAATGAATAAAAATGAATGAAAACTGAATTACTGCACGAGTTGTGTGAGAGTTTGTTAACGGATGTTTAGACATAGTTTTGCTGTGGTTAAATGTGATCCCCAATCAATCAGCAAATCAATATGTTCACCGTTTTCAATGGAGGCATGCAAGAAAAACAAAGTTTTCTTTACAAATTCAAGGTAATGCGGCATGGCTGATTTACAAACTTAATTGATTTACAACTTTAAGTATTCCTTTGAATTAGAATATTTATTTGATGGGAATGTAAACAAAAAAAAACCCACAATAAAACATGTTTCATTTTTGACAAAATTGGTTTAAATGACTATTTGTCTATCTCCCACTTGTTACATTGAATGTCATATTTTTTTTCAATCTTTGGTTCCAGACTGGGTTTGGTATTTAAGTGTTTCATTGGGTATTTATTAGCCTCTGTTAAGCAGGAGACAGTAGAAAGTGACAGGACACATAGTGGGGGGAGGTAGATATGGGATGACATGCAACAAAGGTCCCTGGCCGGACTCGAACCAGGGACATTGCAATTACATGGTCTGCTTCCGAAATCCCTTGGCCACAAGGTTGCTCCATCTCTCCCTCTCTGTCTCCGTCTCTCTCTCTCTCTCTCTCTCTCTCTTGCAAAATAAATCTTGATTTAAATGAGACTTCCTGAATAAATAAAGCTTGACAACTGGAACAGCTTAACAACTACTGTAGCCGCTCAACACTGGACTTCTGAGAAATCACATGTCAGTCAGAGTCCAGTACTGTGACATGCTTTTTGCACAGATTTTCTCTTGGTACAGTTGACCTTCCATAGGTGGCACTCTTTGTCTGGTTACCCATTGTGGCTGTCACTACCAATGCTAACCACTATTTCTGTATTTGTAAAATATACTGTTTCCTGTGAGCCAAATACCTTTCCCAATTAGAAAAACTGTGTCTAAAGTACAGCACGTTTCATTTTTTTTAAATCATTGTGGAGTAACAAAATTCCATTTTATCTTAAAGGGATGCATGCTATTTCTGTCACCTCCCTCGGGCTATTTACCCTTAAACCAAGGCTGCCCCATGCAAGACTAACCATCAAAGCAGCAAAGATTAACGATCGAGTTAATGACTAAACGTGGACAAACAGTGGCCTGTTTCACTTCTCCACTCCCACACAGGTGCACTCACCCACACTCCAGGTGCACTGATCTAGACAGTGCAAGCTAACAAATCCAGATTTTAGTTAATCCACAACATGTCACAACATCTGTCACTGTGCGGCAATCCAGGATACACATCAAAACATCTGCCGAAAAGGTCACTCATTGTGAGCGGGAGCCATTCACAGAAGAACAAAGCTGTGTAAAGAGTCTTTAGGTTAGTTTGGGGGACAGTTCTTCATTTGTTCCATTGAGACTCTTGATTTGATGAAATGCAGGTGAAACTGCTGAAACCATTGCAGAGCCTAAACTTAATCTATACATGAAACAAAAAGCATGCTTTAAATCAGGAGAATGTGGTTGAATTTGCCTTTTACACAACAGAGAGTAGAGAGACAACGAGTGGTGAGAAAGAAACAGACAGAAACTGAGATACAGAAAATTGCATACACAACAGACAATGTATGAAACTGGGTTATGAACAATACATTTTGAAATTGGAGAATTAGAGTAAGAGCTCAAAATACTCAAGGGGAAAAAAAGGGGGTTAAATTTTTCTGCATGTGTGTATTTCACAGTGCACTTGTTCTTGCAGGGTGATAGTTATCCAGTACAATAGCATTATGTCTTTACCATGACTAAGTAACAGTTTTGTCATGATTTTGGGTAGCAAGTGTGGAATGTTTTTTTTTTCTAAATCTGTGTCCCTTTTTCATTTTTTATCATTCTCTTTCCCCTCTCTAAATCTTGACATTTTTGCGGATCATTGAGCGCAGGCGAAACTCGTCATGAGTTATTTTTTCCCACAGCAACAGTTTGAGTCACTGTGTAGATAATTGATCTTTCAGTCCAGTCTGAGCTGATCAGATCGATGGATGAGAAGAGCAGCTGCTGTTAAGTTTCACTATAACTGCTCCTGCTGCTCTGGCTGAGCCCAGAGTATGGTCTGCACTCCAAGAATGTGGTGCAATGAATAACCGAATGACATATAAATTCCAATAGTGCGCCCAATGAATGGTTCAGCTCCCAAAATATACAATCAATAGGTGATGGCAGATGTTTTGATCATGGCGGGTCACCACAAATAAGTGAATGTGTGGGAAACCCTGATTAATTCAAGGTTCATCAACATGCATGGTTAAGCATCAAACAATGAATCTGGACTGTGTATGTGTTGAAAAAATGTCCCTGAACTTGTTTGGCCATACTTGTCTTTGTTGACGACGCCAAAAAAGTGAAGTGAGTTTTCACACTATGGTTGTCAAAAACACAACAGCCAGCCATAAGTAGTGTCACACTTACCTAGATGGCTCATTTTCCGTGTTTTGCATTGACAGATTAGGATAAACAGCAGGTTGCCACACAACACTCTGCAACAACTCTGTGATCTTTATTCATTATTGCTGTTTGAGGTGTCTCAGCTTCTGCCAGGTCCAACTTCTTTAACAGATAAAGCGATAACTCATAACTTAACAGCGGCCTCCTGAACTGAACAACTTGAGGGTTTAATAGGTTTTCCTTACTAAACTGCAAAAGACAACTGGTCTTGGTGTCAAATCACCACTTCCAGACCTTTACCCTGAAAGTGGCAGCTTTGACCCAAAGCATAACCAAATTCATTTTGTCAAGTCACCCTTCTGCATTCAAGAGCTCATGTCAAGCATTGCTGAAATGTCACAACACTAAGACATGCACACGCATGCACGCACACACACACACACACACACACACACACACACACACACACACTTACACTTGCTCGCTGGGAGACACTCATCTACTTGTCAGAGGAGGCCATACAGCTCTTTAGTTGCATCAAATAGCTCGTTCAGCACAGTTTAGCAGCAAAGGACAACAACCAACCGTATCGGCAAAATCCATATCACAATTTCCTTGACGTCTCATGGCAGGCAGTGTTTTATCACAGTGACAGCTCCTTTGGCTGGGTGTGAAGATAGTGTTATTGCAGTCTGAATAGGAAGCTTAAAAGGGCTGGTTCTTGTGTCTGTCAGGAGAGATGTTTAATGTTGCACTTTTACCATAGGATCATCACGCATGTTCATTCTGAACACTGATGGATTGCGTGATTCATTTCATCATCGCTATCTTTCTACTGGGCTAGAATGTGTAGAACTTGAGGGCCATTTATAATTCACCTTGAGATTAACGCAATGACAGAAGGGAAGGGGTACACCTTGATGATATTAGTGTCCATTGTCGCACGTGGCTTAATGGCTCCTCGAACAGGATATTGACCCAAGCAAAGCATGCCTGCCTGGCTTTATGATTCTTATCAGAATGAATGAAGCTGTGGATCCCACTGAGAGTGATACTTTAGCCACCCATTCATAGTCATTCATCACTGAGGCGGGAAGTGAGATTCCTATATCCATTAAGCGAAGATAGATTCACAGTTCCCTCGTGGCCATTTAAGTGAGAGAGAACGTCCAGAGGAGGTCAACACTCCTGATATAGCCTTGAACCTACCTTGAAATCTCAAAGCATACATTTTAGATGAGCTGCAACAGCTCTTTAATGACTTGTTTTGTGAGGAAACATCCTAGAATTGTTAGGTCACTAAAAACCTTTTTTACCTACCACCTATTCTAATACAGAAAAAAAAAGAATGGCATTAATTTCATCAAAAGCAGTGATCTTTTGGTAAAAGTATGAGCTAAAGATTAAAATGTTAATTACAGTTTGCAAGAGCAAAAAAAAACTTATTTTTATTCTATTTTACCTTCAGAAAGACAAAACTTGTCTTCATCATCACAAAGCCCCAAAAATGCACCATGTTGGATTAGAAGACGGTTTCCTGCAGAAGCTTTTTGTCTGTTTTTGTGATTTTTTTTTTTTTTTTTTTTTGCTTTCTAATCACCAAAGCAAGACTGGATTTGTAGCTGCCTCCCTCTCAAAGAGGTGAAGTGGTGGGTGCTAAATTGCATGATGGACTTTTTTCTCGGCCAAGAAGGGGCTGCCAGATTCAAGGATGTTTGCCGACCATCTCAATTAATGCTTTTGAAATGCCATCTCTCATTAAGCCATGAGAGCAGGGGCAACTCGGCAGCCAAAAGAGAGTATTGAGCTCAGGGTCTCAAAGGAAAGGATTGCTGCAACACCAGATACAGCATCTGCTATTGATTCAATTACTTCCATGAATAAATAGATTTCTCTGGGTTATGGAACAGGGCCAGCTTGGAATATTTAATGACTTCAGTCAAAAGTCTTTTTACAAGTGCAGTTTGAAGTTCTCTATTTTTCAGAATTTGATATGACTTCTGTTTGCAGAGGTGAAGAATTTCATCTGAAGGCTTGTCAGACGTTTGGAATAATGGGATGTGGTTGTATCTTTGATCGTGATGCAATTCTTCAAGAGCTTGTCAGGAAAAAGCAAACCTCGACGTGAAAGCACTGGTTCAATATTATTTGTTGTCGTCCCTTAATATATGTGTTTGGTCCAAGTCATTTAAAATCTTCTCCTGCCTAAAATCCTGACTGAAATGAATAGAACAAAACTTAATATTTCTGACAAATGATCCCCTTTGTCTTGAAACACATCAGGCAGTTCTCAGCGTCTATCATTGTAATCGTGAGTGAAACTGACATCCCATTCTATTGTGTGTCAATCCATCATTAGGAAAACAATAGTTGAATTGTGGGTTCATTACACTTAATGGTGAGTTACTCACTCACATGTCTTTGTTAGTTAGGAGCATCTTGATTTTGGGCTCCTGCCAAGAGACCCGGAGCCTCACTGATGTGACGTATATTTCGCTATGGGGGAGGAGGCCGTCAAAAAATAATCTGGTTAGAGAGAGAATGCTCATGACAAAAGGAGGAAGAGCAGCCAAAGCATTGTGCTCTGGCACATCCATAGTGACGTGTACGTTCATCTTTGATGTTAGCATCTTTTAGAATGCAAAGAAATGGATTTAGGTCACGGTGAGTGATTTAGGCGGTTGGAAAACCTGTCTGCTCTTTTATCTCCGCTTTCTTGGCTGCTGGAGAAGGTATTTTTGATTTTTCAACTATGTGGAGGACTTATCAAATACTCTGCATTTTGATTGCTGCTGTATATGCCAGGCTTAAGTTGACAATGACGACTCAGGCTTTGATAAGTACAAACAAAAAAAAATTAATCAGTCCGTCTAAAGGAAATGTAAAGACCAGCACTCTATTGAAAGTGTCTCTTTGGAGTGGCGCCACTGTGATTCCCCACCTTACCCTTTGCAACTCACCCGCCTTTGTAAATACTTGGCCTCTGTGCCTGCCAGTTTGTGTGCCTGTGTTTGTGTTTGTGTGTGTGTGTGTTTTTGACAGCCACTTTCTCAGCCGCTTCCTTGCCTCTGATTCTCTGTTGGCATGGTGAGCGAGCAGCGGGAAGCCTTCACTCCAATTTGCCATCGTTTGTCATCACTTGCCCCTGTGACACAGAGACACACACACACACACACACACACACACACACACACACACACACACACACAGACAGACACACACCATCGTCTTCTTTCTGAGGCATGCCGACACTGGTGACCCTGTGACTGCAGTTTTGGCCTCCCCTATGCTCCCCATAGCTCTCTAGTAGCCATCTGTGTTTAAGCATAAGGGATGGCTTCAAGTCACATTTTATATTGTTTTCTAAAAATTTGCAGCTGTTACTTTTGCAAAAAAAAAGAAGTGATGCCATTACAGCTCTGCCAATGAGTTGTTTTTGATTGTCCAGAATCTAGTTTTACTCATAGGCTTATTGTGGTATGTTCTACATTATAGTATTTGCATGACTTTGTTTGCACGTTGAAAGGACAAAAGAATCTATTGACTAAGAAGACACTGATTAGGGACATTTGGCATTTGGAATGATGGACATGTTTGTGCTGAAACTCTCAGGCTTGAATTGTCAAATTTCCCTGAACATTTTGACAAACCAAATGACAGAAGTTAATTTTTTTTTTCTCCAGAATTCAATTGAATATATTAGGGCCTCCCCTTGAAAGTCAGAGATTCCAATCATCAGCCAGAGACCCCTCAGTCAACTGAGATTGCTTCAAGTCGAGCAGTAATTTTTGTGGGGTTTTTTTGCTTGTCAGTGTTCTGTGTAGTTTACTTCTGGGGCATTTTGGTCTCTAGAACGTTTGTGTTCCGCTGCATTATTGACAACTTGTTATAGACCTACAAACTCCTCAGAATAACCCGACAAAGCCCTGAGAAACAGGAGCAGAGCATACTTACTCAAACAAATCTAAGATTTAAGATGTTTTAATTTATTTATTTTCTCAAACATTGAAATGACAGTGATCCTCTCAATAAAAAAAAAAAAAATCCAAATCCCTAAATTGAAAACCAAATAACTACCAAATTAATGAATTTTCGAGTAGCCAAATATTTGGGTCCAGCCCTAGTGGTATGGAGGTAGTTTTGGTTTTATTTTTCCAGGTTTTGAGCTTACTGCTTCTGAGATTTCTGTCTCAATCCAAGCACAAGGGGAGGACGGAATTCAGTGTGTGTTTCTCAAACCACTGAAAAGTTACATTTAAAAAAATATCAGGAAAAATGTATCTTTCACTAAGCACTGTTCGGGTTAATCAGAATCAAGATCCACAGTTTGCAGTGTCATAAGAACTACATCTAACCAAAAAGTGCTTTCATTGTAAAGAGAGGTTGTATTTTCTTAATGGAACAACAATAAACTATCTGCAATACAAGATATCATGATGAAGATATCATTATGATTTTCAAGACTAAAGATATGCAGGATGCAGACTCTGTTTCTTCTACCTTAGTTCTTACTTCTACCTTAGCTCTTACTTCTACCATAGTTTTGATGCTTTGAAATAACTTCACTGCTGTTATGTCCCAGAGCACAGTGGTTAAATAATGAGGCACAAGTATGATTTGATCAACCGGCTCTGTCTCTAATTGTGCATTTGAAGCTTGTGAGGATCTTACATTTGATGACAGTAATAAAGGACAAAGCAAAGGTCTCATTAAGCAAATTACCTTGTTGCAGAGAAGTTGGTGGTTAAAAGCCTTTGCTGGCTGAGCTGTCATTCCTCTTCATCATCAAGGATCATCCAACCACTGGCAGAGGTCTTTGCATCTGCTTTCATGATACATTTATTCCATTCTATCCTTCGTTTGCACTTCCTTTCACAAGCATCTGCACTACTGGGTTAAAACAGTCAGATTTACACATCAGAGCAAAATGTCTTTGTATTCTGGAAATCTATTAGGGCATATGAAATTTGCTTTACCCTCCATGTCAGGAGGCAAGGGTCAGATTTCTCTCATTTGGTTCCACTAAGTTTAACAACAATAAGACAGTCTAACTGGTCATAAATCCAACCCAGGCACCCCATGGTGTAGATTCATTTTGTTGATGGATGATGGTAGAGAGGACTCAGGAGGGAAGTTGGAAGTGGATTCTATCTATTATTTTGGGCCCTGTGTCCTGGCTGGTCGCTGGCATGGTCAGTCAGTGCTCCTGCCTGTTGGGGAGACCGAGCCAGAACCCTGGAATGGGCAGTAAGTGTGTTGACGTGAGGGCTCTATGCCATCTGGGCACATGGATTGACGAGATGACGGCGATAACTCTCTGTATAGTTCAGATGGACAGGAAGATGTCCCTAATCCCCGCTGTGGTGGCGGCACCAAACCCCAGTGCTAAAGATGAATGGTTTTCCAGTTTTATGCACCATCACCCCTGGTTTCCTACATGTAGAACAGAAAGTGGGAAAACAGAGCTGATTTTCATTATGATTCTAGTGGCTACTTTCACATAAACAAAGAAACCTGGCTATTGGCCACAAACTCATTATGGTCTAATTCAGCTTTCATTTCCTGCCATCCAGGTCCAGTATTACCACCTGCCAAGTGCCAAATGCTGGTAAAATTTTGGCGGATAAATCACTGTCACATTGGTCTATAAGTTTCTGAGATGATACCATTTGGGAAAATAACTGAAATAAATGCCAACTGGCACTTAAAATGTAAACAATATACACTATTATTTATTAAGAAAAAGTATGCAGTAAGATCTAGTGACAAGTTGAATCTAAACCCCATAGATACAAGGGCATGTAGTTTAAAGTGGCTAATAAATATTGCCAACCAGCACAATGACCCATCTTTTTTGCACTTTTGCAATTTTGGAATTTCAAACTTGTTTCAAACCTGTTGAAAGCCCTTTTTTTTAACAGAGTCAGGCCAATTTTAACTGTAAAACAACTAATGTTACTTTTAATGGCTCCCCTGTATAAATAAGATTAATGAAATTAAAAGTCCTTTTGAGGTCTTTACATTATTTTGTCTACCCCCAGTTATCGGTTTTTACTTGTTTATGCCTTGCTATATTTGATTTTAAAAACAATCAAAACAAAAAACAAAACAATCTGAGTTCTGGCTGTTTATTGCCACCAACATTGTGAGACGATGATATTTAGTTGGATTTAAGTTTTGACATTGGATGACCAAAAATCAATACCAGGACAATGTCTAATGACTACAATTTTACGTGGACTACTGATGGCAGATGACATTGATGTTTCGTTTTAAGTTGTACTGTTAAACAGTCAAACTCCAACATCTTCCAAATGTCTCATGCAAAGTTATCAGGTTGTATAATAATGACATTTAATCGTAAGGTCTGGGGAAAAAAACCCCAAAAACAAACAAAAATTTGAAATGATTAATTTTCAAGTTAAACCCGAACAAGATAATAAAACCTGTGGTAAGGTCTGCCATTAGCCTGCAGCCAGCGGAGTTCAGAAAGGTGTAACAAAACAAGAGAGATCATTTTCTACCATACTGGTTACAGGGGAAAATAAAGTGGTCATAATAATAAAAAACACTGCACACAACCAAGATTTTTGTACACCATAAAAGATTCCTATGATATTGTGCCAGTGTTTTGTGTAGGTAGTGAAATCCAAACAGCAGTATATAAAGGTGACCCATCCCAGGAGGAAGCCAGGAATCTTAACATGTTATTCTAGTTATTCGTACAAAATTATACTGTACAACACTCAATTTGGTTACTTGAATGGTAGGGTAAAAGTTTCATTCTTTGTATATATATATGTATATGATATATAGTATGTAGTGATTGCATAATGCTTTAGCTGAGCTTGGGACATAGGAGAAGCTAGGAATGTGGGATATCAGGGTTGTAGATCTGGCAGTTCACTGCTGCTCTTGCAACAGAAAAAGCACCCTCGCCTTACTCAACAAAGTCCTATTTAAGAGTTGCTGATTACATCTCTGAACATACCTGTTACAATTAGATGTGTGTTACTGATTAGCCAGCAACAAGTGGTTAAAGTAACCGATACTTCATACCAGACACACCACTTAGCGTTCCCCATGGGACATGTTAATCGGTTATGATATGTTCAACTAAATGTCCCTTGAATCACCTCTAAAGTCTTTACATCCTCTATTTAACAAAGGAGAGGCTTACTATGGATAATTACTTGCAGAATTACTTGCAAAAGATGGCCTTCAGTTATCTCGTTTGAAAAAGTTTATTTTCGTTCATCACTTAGATGTGTAAGTACTGCCAGATATACGTGTGTGTGTGTGTGTGCGTGCGTGTGTGTTTGAGTCCCAAAAGAATGAACTAATGAAAAATAATCTGGAGACACTGTTAAAAGGCTGTCAGAAAAAGTTCATTGTGTTTATTAATCAATTTTCAGTTTGGGAGCGAAATGCTCAAGAGTGTTCATTGCAAAGACCATTGCCAATAATTCTGATAGACTTTTGCTAAATAGAGAGGCACTTTTTAATTTTGCACAGACTAAATGAATATGTGACCAATTTATTTTTCTTATAGTTCTCTTCTCAAATACACGTTTCTGAAGAATTTTTATTTTGGGAGTGTCTTAACACTTTACATTATATATCATTTCCCAATTGGTCATCCTCAGGATTTGGCATTGTGCACATCCCAGTATACATAACTATAACAGTATGCAGGTGTTTGTGACCACCTGTTTGCAGGTGTGTCTTGATTGCTCATCATCTCAGCCACTACTGTAGATTCTCTACCGACAAAGAATATTCACAAACCAAGATAAATGTTTACATGCCGCTGTATTTGGGTTTCTTAAAACCATGATATGATGGTTATACGTGTAACAGTTAACTGAGATAATCCCGATCATATCTAGGATACTAGTGTGCATATAAACACACATGTTGACATATTGTTCACATTCGTGCTGCATGTTTTGAAGGTCTGCTGTGTGTGGTGAGATTTTAGGTTGCAACTAAGTGAAACTTTTGCTAAGTGCCAAGCAAGAGAACTATGGTGGCTGATGCATTAAACGACCCTATCTAGAGCCAGTGTTTGGTTTGTCCATTATGGATTACTGTAGAAACAACATGGCATGCTCCTTGGAAGATGACCAGTTTTGTGTGAAGATATAAACGGCTCATTTTTAAGGCAATAAAAACAACAAAGTTGCGCTTAGACTTGATTTTGCTTGGTAAAATGTGCTCACATGGAATGCAGGAAAAGCAGGGAAAACAGGAAATAGCATGGTGGATGACATAAATAGTTAAATAATAATAAAAAAATAAACAGTTGAATTGCAAAAATTGTAAGGCAGGTTATCAAAAACTTCATTATTAACCTGTTTTCATCATTTCGAAGAATTCCTCAGTGATGACTATTGTCTCAGGAGTTGTTATCACCTTGACCTGCTTTGCTCTTATGTTTGAATCTGGTGATGTATGAATTTCATTTAATTTAACCTTTTTGAAATGCATCCATTTTATATTGCATAAGAGTGTCCCCTAAATTCCTGTAATGTAAATGAGATGAAAAAGTTGCAAAAAAATCATCTGCATCACACTTCCCCAGAGTCTGTGCTTGTACCCATTATTCATATGCTCAAAACATTACAGATCCGGGATGCTAATGCAGTCTCATAGCCTCTGCCCAGTGTTTGAGCCTTCACACTCATACTTCGCCGGGGCCTTGATTAAATTTGTTGCCCCAGCTATCCGCCTGCCGGCTGCCAGATGACTGTGAATATGAATGAGACTCTAACATTGGATGTTGCGAGGCTCTGTCCTTGCGTTTCCTTTCTTGTCGGCTCATTATCCTGGTTGGCTTCCTACTTAACTTCTCTTCACTCTACTGTCTCTCTCTCTCTCTCTCTCTCTCTCTCTCCCTGAACTTGTCAGCACTGACTTCCACACAGTGATGAAACACGCAGTAGCACACATACAAACATGCTGACAAACCAAACCACAGAGGTGATGCCTGCTCTTTTTCCCTATGTAATATTCTGGAAGAGACATTTCAGATGGGATACACCAGACAAACTGGAAAATATCACTGATTATTGACCACACTGATTCTCTCTCTGTGCTGGACAATTATTAAAATCTGCTTAAGGCAGCATTGCACACCATTGGCTCCAAATAACAGTGGGAAGTCATTGAAAAATGTAAGCTTTAGTACAGAAACATGATGACAGGAAGCTGTTGACAGCACCCTCATAAATATCAGTCTATAACAGATTGGACAACAGAAGCAAAATATCTCATGTTGGTGAATCCAACTATCTTTTGGATGAAGCACTTGCGTTTTACCACTCTGGGGCTCTAATTTATCTCTCTCTAGGTGAAGAGGGAGATTCATGGGGCACTCTTTTTCAGTCAGCGAGCAGGTTTGTGATTTAGGCTGGTAAGATAGCTACATTATTTTTTAAATAAAATAGTGCAGCTTTAACTCATCTCAGTCTTAAGGACAGCCCTATAACTTACAGCTTTACAGCAGAAATACACAACACTGGTTTATTTATTTCTGGTGCCAAATTTTGTACTTAATCAGCATTGTGGTGGTGTTTTGCACTTAACAGCCCATTACCTGCCAATCATATTGTGGCCTTTTCCCTGTACATTTAAGCCTATGAGGCTCCTTCCTGTGTTTAACCATGTTCACTATTACCCACCCAGGTCTTTTTCTATTAACCCTTTTGAAACCGTGTTAATTTGCTTTTTTTATTAAAAAAAAAAAAAAAAATAGGAAGCAAGAAAAAGGCAATGAGCAACTTAAGGAGAAATGACCCAATAATATAGGAGAAATTAGTGATAAGACCAAAGAAAATACCCCCAAATCAGCAATAAGTAATAAATAATTATACAAAATAAAGTAGGAAAGTAAAAAGGTAAACAAACAAACAAGAAAATGACCTGACAAGGTGCTAAAATGTCATTACAACATGTAAAATTATATAAAACACATTCATTATATTATTCTAAATATAATTTAATTTTTGAAATTTATTTTCTAACAACTTTTTTTTTAAATACACATATCCCAAATTACTACTACAAATACTATTAATTTCTTGCAAGTTCCTCATTGCTGTTCCCCCCATGTTTTTGAAAGAAATCAAACCAATTTTCTCAGGATTCAAAGGATTACTTGTGGAAAGAATCTGAGTTGAGGACAAGAAAAGTTATGTTGATCCCAGTTTCAAAGGGTTAATGCCAAGCAAACTGCTGTTGTCACAAATATTGTTTGATGCTTTTGTTTCCTATGTACTACAGGGCATTTTTGGATAGCCAATGTTAAAGTGTATATGACTGGCAGCGCCTGAAAATATATCTTTTTTCACTATCCTGGAATAAAACTTGGCTACAGAAATATAATATAGTCATTCACACACATACACCCATATGCGTGGGGCCCTACCAGCCTTTCCTAGCCAGTGGGGTCTCTGTCAGTATTGACAGGCTGTGGTCCTGGACTGACTACAGACAGACAAACTCAGGGAGGGGAGGAGACGCCTGGCTCTGCCAAGTGCCATGGCTGGACAGCCCTCCAAGGTCCTGCAGTGTGAGAAAGTCCTGTGTGGCATCCCTGGAAACAAATCCAATACAGACTCTATTTTGAATTCATCATTTTGGCAATTTGTCTAGTCTAAATGACAAAAGTTAAACAAACACAGTGAGGTCGTAGTGGGATGAAAATAGCCCAAAAGCAATAAATATGTGAGCAGTGATGATTTGATTTATTGAGGTTCCAGTATGTAGGATTTAGGGACATCTGTTGGCAGAAATTGTATATTATTCCCATAAAATCATTTGATTCAGGCTATTTTTATGTACTGTTCATATGTGTTCCTACAAAAAGTACAGCACCAAAATGTATAATAATGAGACAGTAAATTGTGTATAATCTGCATATTTGGGAAGAGTGGCATCACATGACCAACGTGCTGATGAGAATAAAACATAAAGAAAGAAGCAGTTATGGAGGTAGGTGTGAGTGGTGGATAGTTCACAAAACATAGGACTTTCCCCAGAAGACCGTTATTCAGAGCTATGCAAACTCTGAGAATTTTGAGTCATTTTAAAGTACATTGTCACTGTGCTTATTTCCCTGAACCTAACTACGGTAACTTTACCTTAAGTCTGTGACTTTATGATAAATACACAAACATTTGTGTGTAATGTTTTTTTTTTTTTTTACCTTAGAATGAGCTGTTAATTTCTACATATGGAACAGGTCCCCACTGGTAGGGCCCACCATCTTGTTGTGTAATAGCCTGGAAGAGATAAATCAAACGTTGGCTCTAGATAGGGCCCTTTTGAGTTTTGGGGTTGGCACACAGAGAAATTTCAGTTCTGCAGCCAGATGCCATTAAATCGTACACACTAGACATTTAAGTGCATTAGCAAAGGAATAGGCAGCAATTTATAAGAAAGCATTGGTGACTATTACTCTAAGCACTTTGATTACTCATTTATAGTTGCACTAAACATATGACTATGCTCATGCAGTCAATTTCAGCAACTTTTTTTTTACCTGTCAGCTCAAATGTGATGTACATAGTGTTTCAACTGTCATTAACAGTGGGATATAGTTTTTGTGATGCAGTGATATTTCAATATGACAAACTGTCCTGAGGTTAAGAACTACACATAGCACTCATAAAAATGTATACATCTAATATCATTGGTATCAACTGCAACATAATACAGGCTTCGTCTGGTTTGCTCATCATAATAAATTGAATAGACAAGTTACCTGTTTTAAGCCTTTCAGTGTGTGGTGGAATATTGTGTGGTACTGAGATGTGCACCACTGTATGTGCAGCATGCACAGCCTACTGGACATAGATGCTGTTAGAGGATATCTGAAAATGTTACATTGATTATTTACAAATACAAGTGAACTGTTTCGACTATTTCAAGGTGGCGCTGGTCTCATTTAAATTAATCAGGATAACTGTTTAGTAGGCTAGAAAAATGCTTACCACAAAGTTGGCTAAAGCGAGAAAAGGAGAGCATTATTAATGAGGTCCAGGTCAAGGTGAGATTCAAGTCATAAAATGAATAGCACCACCACCAGCCATATAATGCTTCCAACCTAGTCCTCATATTCTTTTAGGCTTTCCATGGCCCATTGCCACGCATGCTGTAACTGTTAAGGAAACTACAGGAGGAGTTACCTCTAGCCCCAAGGGGCCTCCAGGGATCAAGTCTTAGTCTGCCCACATAGAAACAGGGAACACCACAAACCTAAAGGGATAACAAATGAGACAACATAGACAAGGATTTATGAAGTGCTGAAACACTCCCCACCGTACTGTTTCTCTACAAAAAAAAAAAAACCCACCATGCTGGATGGAGAAATGAAAAATAGCAGGATGCTCTGGAAGGTGAGAGATAGAGAAAATGGAAAGAGAAGGATGGCCTGCCAGAAGAAAAAAAATCCCTTGTAGTCATGCCTGTAGTGTAGGAAAAAAAAGAAGACGAGTGGGAGGAGGGAAGAAACCGCTTTCCCTCAAATGCCGAAGCAGTGTTTCCCGCTCATCAGTATCCAGCTATTACCAATGTCAGAGTGCTTTCATGGGTCATTATGAGCCAGACATGTTGTCAGTGCCCTCAAGACTACTGCTATTTGAGCTCCTCCAATTTACCTCAAAATTTATTGCTCAGGAAAAGACTAACATATACTTAATACAGATTGGAATGCCCCCCCCACACACATTCAATAGACTTCCCAGACCTGATTGGATATTGTGTATCAGCTTTCTGGTTTTGAATTTAGGTGTTCTTTCCAGAAGGTCTGGCAAAGTCTGTCTGCCACCACGACTCTGCTGCTTCTGGAGATGCTGCGTTTTTACTCTGATGTAAAATTGGATAGCAGGTGTTCTCTTATCTCAAAGAAAATCCAGCCAGATACAAAGACAGAGTTTAGGCCAGCATACCCAGAGCTTTTCATCATCTCCTAATTGGCCCATCTGCAGTCAAGACAGGCTGGACTCGCTTGAGCAACTTGCCTCATTGGGTTGTATCACTCCCGATGCCCTCTGCGGTCTTGAAATGACCCCTGTGTTTGGCACATGCAGGTTTTCTTCGTCCATTTTCCTTTTTTGACTGGATCCCTTTTGGAAAACACAAAAAGGATCCATGGAGCAATACTTTGGATCAGAGGAGAAGCTTTAGGCGAGGTTATGACAACATAGAACTGCTTTTGTCCAATTTACTACCGTCATGGCTCTGAGTGCACATATGAGCTGTCAGTGACTGATTTCAGTGAAGCTCCACTGATAGATACCAGCAGGCATCCAGATGTGACTTCAGTTTTTGTCTGCCTGAAGATGGTTTTGTGTAGAAATTTAAAATAACGATCTTTTCAAATTCTGACTGTACCAGAACCAAAAGAGACTACTATTATTTGCACTGGTTGCACTGATAACTATAATATTTGGATTGATATGAACATCCAGCTTCATCCAGCTGTGACTTTCTTAAATAGGTCACCATTCCATGTTAACCTTCCATCCAAGTACTTTAATATGTTTCAACTCTTTAGCTGACACAACATAAGCTGTGTCTCCTTGTCTGTCCAAAAATGCGTGGTTCTTATTCTAGCACTTGCCATGCTGATGCCTTCATCCTGTTTTGTTTTCTTCCATTTTTCTTCTTTTGTTTATCCTGGCTTTCTTCCTCTGCAAATTTATGCTATTTGACTTCTGGGTCAAAGCCCATTGCGGGAATTCTGGAGCATGCACAGAACGCTTAGACCAGTTCAGGTCCACCTGAGGCATATGCATGACAGTCTAGTTTTAGTGGGACTAACACAATAATTTTCTGCAACTTTCTGTAACATTGTGTAAAAGAACTGACTTTCAAATACTACTTGACCTATGTCTTAGACACATAGTGCAGATTTACTGCATGGGAATGCTGGCATAGGTCTTGACAACAGCCTAAGCCCTGTCACTGAAAACAATAGATACTTAACATGAAAACGAAGAGTATTATTCACCTTCAAAAAAATCCTGTATTACATAATTAAAATCAGCATAATCAACCCATGTTTATGTAGTATGTATACACATTTTTTCAGTAATATAATTTGTACAATAAAACAACATCTCTTACTGCTGAGTAAAGTAGTTGTGACGCTATATCCTGTATCCACAGACAGGATAGTGCCTCGATCTCGGCTGCGTTTTGAAATTTCAGGCACGCTTACTTTTCGTTTGTAGTTTGAAATATGTTCTCTGTTAATTAGCAGCATTAATGTGAGCTCCTGCATCTCTGATCATCCGTCTTGTCAGTGTGGGCTGCAGAGACACTTTTTTTCTTCTCAGAGATAGCTCTCAGATGTAGGGCTTTGATTTTTTTTTAGTTTTATCAAGCACTTGAGAGACTGACCTTGCAGTGAAAGCAAACTCCCCAAAGGACACAGTCTGGTCTGAAGCCCTTGCCTCTTGCCAGCCTGTTCCCCGTTTGGCTACACGGCTGCATTGGCAGCCAGGTTGTCTTCACAGCTCCAGCCATTTTCCCATGTTGAGTCCTTTTGGTGTTGGGGAGACTCCCAGTTTATCTTTATCGATATCAAAGGTGGCTCCCTGCTCTGATCAATTTTCGCAGGAGCTCTTGATGCTTCTGGGCTAAAAGGAATCAATGGAGGTGCAGAGAGCCCTGTGTCTCTCGCTCTCGCTCATTCTCTCTGCCTCGCTCATTTCCTTGTGGCACAGTGAAGCTGAGCCTGATCTCCATTCAGGCTGCCCTCCTAATTGCCTCATTTGAGAAAATGGAGCAATCGGTCCCATTTTCCCTGCTACTCCACCATTGATGATTCAGACAGGGGTCCACGGAGCAATGCAAGACTGGGATCTCTATCGTCATTCTGTCTACCTCAATTCACCGGTGTCTGTGGTCCATCAGATCAACTGTGTGATTCCAAATACACTTTCTAAGTGCATGATGGGAAATATACACTTTTACAGGGCTAATTAGCCATTCCAGAAACTGAAGCCAATCACTATTGCACTCAAATAGTTTTTAAATTAGCTATTTCAGCATGAAGATAAATGTTAAATATACCTTTTTCATTTTTGGCCTCAGAATAATACAGGACCCTTTAAGCTGGTCTGGTGCAGTGAAACAATTTGACCCCAGCACTCTTAAATCTTTGATTGATTACGTGTGCGGGGTCCATGCAGATCTTTGCATGTTCTATCTGTGGTAAAATCCTTTAAAACCTGACCCTAGCATGAATTCAGCATTGTCCACAGGCCAGGGAAGGGGATGCTGGGATAAAGATCTGAGGGGCCAGGGGGATGCACAAAGTGCCAGCATGAGGAGAATTTGATACTGAATCTAGAGCTGCTGCACAGTAGAGGAAATATAGGGGGCTTAGGGACCTGACAGAGACATAATTCAATATAGCCTCGGGAAAAGACGGAAGGTGAAAAAAATACACACACACAAGCATACATGAGGAGCAGCAACACACTCCTCCAAGGGTACCATTGAGCAAGATGTATGAGTATTCACAATTGGTTATCGGGGTCAAGCTGCACACTGCAGAACTAAAATTGTTGCTGTCAATGAAAAGCTGTCCAGTAGAGCTTCACCTCTCTTCCTGCAGTGACAATAAGCCTCACGTCAAAGAACATGACGGATCGTTTTCACAGGCGCCTCTAAGGTTGCCCTGGCGATAAAGAGCGTGATGAGCGAGCAGGCTAACCGCTATCAGAGTTGTTGCCCCGGCAGAGTAAAACCAATACAGTTCTGCACGATCCCTCTGCAGATCACATGGATCTACAGTACAGGAAAAATCTGGTGCATTATGGATGAAGGAGAACAGAGCTGCCTGTCTGGCAGGGTCCAGCGACAGACTGTGTTGATGATAGGAAAGCATCCAAGAGATAAAATGTGCAATGTTTGCATGTCAAGCTGCCAGTGGATGCAAATGCATAGGTTTAACACAAACTGTAATTAACATATTAACCACACTGTGATAATCACAGCTCTTTGAAGTTTGCAGTCTCAAAGTTGTAGCACGCATTAAAGTACTAAAATAGCAGCATTACAACACTGGTGAAATGATGGGTCTTTAATTGTTGTTTGGTCAACTTACCACTTGTACACTAACAAAACAAAAGCTTTCCAGCAACCAGAGCACAGACATATAGGAAATGTGCTTAAAAGGAATATACTCATTATAATGTTTGATATGGTGTCTGTTATGGTGACTGATAAGGCAGTCTGATTTCATAAACTGTTTGTGCGCTTTCATATGAAAAGTAATGCACCCAAATTCGTATGCCATCTAATCATGAGCCAGTACTTTCCATATAACCCAAGTGTTTTTGAAGGCTGTGATCACAGCACCAGTGGTGAAATGGGAGTAAACAATTGGTCGTAAAACCACAGGTTGTCCCCAGGATTTTCGCATATTCAGACCTGTGTGTGTGTGTGTGAACTTTGAGTCATTTTCAATTATGTCCTCACCATGTTTCTTTTCCTAAATCTTATCAAAGCAACTTTCCTTGCTTAAACCTATGCTCTGTAAGTTAATTGTGTAACTTTACTTAAACGACATAATGTCATTTGTGTTGCACTAATTTGTAGGATATCATACGAACTGTTGTCCAAATAAATATCTAAGGATATTTATTTATTTGTTTCTTAGTGAAATTGGATCAGCATCACCCCAGGGTGTCTACTTTTCTTTCACACATAAAAGTACATTCATAACATACATAAACAAATTAACATTACCTTATACCAAAACCCACATATCCACCCAGCATACCCTTACCCACCCCAAACCCTATCAGTTCTGATGTAATTTAGTCTACGTGCAATATTCCAAGTCATAAAATTAAAAAAAAAAATACAATAATTATAACAGTAACAAATGATAACAACAATAATACAATTAAAATTAAATTAAAAAATATTAATATACTCCAACAATGATAATTGTATATGTATAATAAATCGAGAAACTAAGATTAAATGACATGGAACAAGACTGTTTCCTTAATAAAGGAGACCACAAAAAGTTGCTCAATAACATTATTTAAACCACAGCAAAACAAGATCCTTAAGGAGATCCACACAAACATAACAGTGAGACCATAATCAAATGACCCTTTCTATGAGAATGCATTGGAGAAGGTAGTCTCGGGTTAACATAATGAATTATATTGACAATTATGATGCCTTAAATTGTTTTGTTGCATGCATATTTCTAAATGAAGAGTAACAATATTCATTTAGACATCTTCAAAGACCTATTCTCTATACAAACATTTTTCTTCCCAACCACTGTTGTGACAGGCCAACAAAGACTGCACACTTGCCGGTTGCCCTGGTGTGACGGGTGAGAGGGGAGGATGGGGCACCAGTCAATCTTTCCCTCAATGGTACATTAGGCCCTTGTAGTGTTCAGTGCCACTTAAAAGTGCAGCCCTGACCTTTCAACTGTGCTCTAATTACATTCATGTCCTGGGGTAGGCAGCAACCACAAAACAACCCATCGTCTTTTATGAACTCACCACTGGGACATTGTCCCAGCCGCCTGTCACCTGGGATCTTGGCTGCCCCCGGCGATCCCCTCCTGCCGATCCCCCAGTATGTGAACGGAGCGGGCCCAGTTCAGCAATGCCACGGTTCTTTCTGTTAAGGCATCTGGCTTCTTTCACACGTCAGCCATGTTGGCTCAAAACGGGGCACCCTTACCCAACTGGGTTTTTGGAGGTTAGTGGGTGTCGGGGAGGCGGTCAGCAGCCAACCCGTGTCAGGCCCCATCAGCTCAGCATGGGCATCTATAAAGGCAGCCGACATCTTTCATGGCCAGCAGGCTTTGGAGAATCCAGGCTGGGATTTCTGCCCAGCCCAAGGCTTCCTGCTCCCGAAATGCTTCACTGCACCCACTTTCTTTCCTAATCTAAAGGGGCCTATGTGGTGGTGGTGGAGTTACTGGGGAGAGAACAACTCCAGAGGAGTGGATTTTCTGAAGCTGAATTGATTGACACTGAGGTTTTTGGTGATGAGCTGTAATGTAATTTTGTTGCTTTAGCCTTGACTCTGTGTGTTCTGATGTGGTCAGCATAAAATTACTTGTGTGCTTTATCAGCTATTAGCTTTCTATGCATGATTTATAAAGCTCTGCACCATTATCATTCAAAACAATGAGTGGATCACAGTTCCCCACTACAACAAGTGGTGTTTCTAATTAGTGACATCTAAATAAGTGATTCAGTCGTTAGGGCAAGTTATGGCCAGCCGTCTTGGTTCGCTTCATTTCATTGAAATGCTGATGGCAGCGCACTTCATCTCGTAGTCTTATTTTTTTATGTCTGTCAAGACGCTGTGATCCGTGAAACTGGCAGTGATGGGTCCACACTGAGGAGTCACGGGGAGCCAACACAGATGGACTCTTCTAAGAAAAGGTCAAATGGAGAAAATTGAGTGGAAGGTTTCTTACAGTATCATCAAATGAGTAAAATTGGATTCTTGGAGCTGTGTTCACGTAATAGATACCCCACAAGGTGTCGTCAAAGCAGGTGAAAAAAATGTTGAGATGAGAAATGATGAGGCAGAAGAGAGGGGCATAAAAATGAGGCCCGGCCTGAGACAGAGAGATGGAGATAACGGGGTAGAAGAAGAAAAGGAATTAATATTAAAGAAGAGATTAGACCTGGAGGGAGAAATATAATTGAAAGAGAGAAGATAGCCACATCTGCCAAACAATTCCTACCAAACACACTGATGTTGTACAGATTTTATGATGGCCTCAACCAACCCCAAAAACTTTTGTGAAAACTGACCATTGAGACGAGGTTGGCCTCCAGACCTGCTACATACTGTGTTTATCTGAAGTATATACTCTACATTACCATATTTTTATTATGCAGTGCCACAAAATGGTATTTGAAAAAAAAAAAAAAGATTTGAACCATTATTTCCTGAAAATGGTCCAGTGTCAGGGGGATATTTTAAGTATATTTTCTTATGTGTATTATCTCGTGAAACAAAAAAATAGTTGTGTTATTCTTAACTTAGAGTTAACTGTTTTAATCGAGCCTACATAGACAGCAGTTCGACATTTACAACAACCACCATGTTTACTATCATGTTTCAGCAGTAAACCAGATTAAACTAAACACTAGCTCGATAGAGCCATTTGCGATTTAGTGTCTGCCACCGTTATTAGAGGCTCATCTATTTAAATGTGGAAAAACACTGATTTGTAACGTGAAACTGCTTTATTCACAGTTGTTACCAATTTAAATTACCTGGTCCATTTGTTTTGGAGAGGAAGAGATCTCTGCGGATGATTTGGCTCGCGGTAAAAACCTCCTTAATGTCTTGATGTTTTATCAGAGAAAAAAGGGTGAGAACACAATAGCATGTTGTGGGCAAGCTGCCCGTCTCTGACATGCCAGCCAGTGTTGGAGAAACACTGATTTGTTATGTGAAACTGCTTTGTTGTGTTTTTACCAATTTTAATCACCTAGTCCATTCCTTTTGGAAAGGAAGAGACCTCTGTGGATAATTTGGCTCCCAGTAGAAACCTCCTGAACACTGAACACTGAAGGACCTCTAGCCAGTAGAAGTTTCAGCTGGTTGCAATGCGCAATCCTCACCCCTACGTAACTGAATCCCCCTGAATCTACACACTGAACCTTAAAATGCTTGCAGAAAATGGGGATCGCATTTGCAACCATAATAAAAACTACCACCTGTACCGTGTTTTTTTTCTTTATCATTGTAACAGAGATATACTATTAATCACACACATTGTGTCATTAAACATGACTTGGATCCCTTGTTGGCTCTTAACAATAGAAATTTAATACACGATAGCCACAGGACGTGAAATCTAGCCCCTGTTTCTCTTTCATGTTACATCCCTCTGCTGTCCTTTTGGCAAGGGAGTATATCACATTTTGGCGTGTGATATGAGACTCTACTTAGAGGCGGCAATATTCCTTTGAAATGTATTTTAATAGTACCCCGTGGATCCCAGTCTGAGTCCCTGTGGCTGTGGAGAGAGGGAGAATCAGATCTTCAGGGGTCCAACCCAACTGGAAACAAGGTTTATTGAATGGAGCAAAAGAAATTGTGTGAATTTATTGTATCAGCTGTGTAGTGGTCGAAGGCTGTAATAGGTGTTTGCTAATCTTTGCCTCAAAGTCCTTTTTGCAAATGCATTCATCTTTTTTTATGGAATGAAGAGAAAAACTAACAGAGACAATAAAGACTCTCTATGGGCTTAAATGATATATAGGCACAGTGCAGTGCTCAGTTTTAACAATTATTTATCTTAGAAGGAATTAAAGTGCGTACGTAGTTTGAATCTTGGTGCTTTCTGAGTTTGAAGCAGCCTGAGTTAATAGGGAGAAAAGTCTGTTAATTAAGGCCCCTTTATGAAAATGCAATGAATATTAATAGAGAAGAAAAGCCATTTAAATCCGTGTTACCCCGAGTTTCCTTGCAGACACTCCCATAGTAAATTGCACCCGTTCATTATGTTATTTTCTCTATCAGGCGTTTCACTTGGGGAATCTCGACACATTGTTGTGGTGTTACGGGAAAGAATGAAAATAGATTGTCGCTTAATTAATCAGAGACCACTTAATTACTTGACTTTACGTGCTTCCAACGAAACCTGGTAAACACAAGGGAAACATCAGAATCTACTCACTTGCAGCTCTCTTAATGGAAGAATTATACCATAATCTCACTCATCACCAAAGAGTCACCATATAATAAGGTTTGGAAGACCTCTGTGGGTAGCTTTAGTGGCTTCAGGCATAAATTAGAGCACTGTTTGCTAAAAAATTAAAATCCGAAAAAACAGAAATGTTTGAAGTAGTCTGAGAGACAAAATAAAGATATTGTTGGCACTCTGTTTCCATTATGTTCCAGTGTCTTTCCTTACCTCCTTTTATGTTAGTGATTAAAAAA
Organism: Plectropomus leopardus; assembly: GCF_026936395.1. Classification (NCBI taxonomy): domain Eukaryota; kingdom Metazoa; phylum Chordata; class Actinopteri; order Perciformes; family Serranidae; genus Plectropomus; species Plectropomus leopardus. The sequence continues at coordinate 18,581,635 of NC_142180.1, forward strand.
AATCAAAATCACCTTGCCTATTTTGATGAGGACATTTTTACCTTGATAATTCTGGTCAAATGAATCTCTTTTTAGGGCAAGCCATTTTGTGCGTGTGTGTGTTAGTGTGTGTGTGTGTGTGTTTGGTTGGCTGGTTGTCATTTGTTCTACATTAAGAAAAGCATGAAATTCAGCCTTCTCGAGTATGAGTATGAGGCAATGGTCCTTAATACAAATGTTTCACAAAGAAGGTTCTACACATAAAACAATTATCTTGTTTGACTGATGTTGTGCTGCCCATACTTTGCCACTCGAAAAAAAAGTAGGAAGCATGTTGCAAAAAATCCCCTCCCACCCATCACTTTTCAGGACACTGACAGCATGTACACCCACTTAGTCTGTGTGTCCGCTTGTCTTGGTGTGTCACATTTCTGGGTGCACCCTAAGGTGGGTTGGGAAGATGAGACAGACACACGAGGAGAGAAGAGTTGAAAGACAGGACAGGAGGTTGGTGAATGGGAGGCATTATTAAACAGAGACACGAAACCCATTCATAGTCGTACCGGCTGCCAGGACATTAGTACATGTCACTGGCTAACATAGGTGCCGAAAATGTTATGGTTGGAAGTGTTTTTGTAAACGGCTTGATGATGGAGTTGATGGCTATGATAATGACAAGAGTGGCAGTGATAATAATGTCGATAAAAGTGATGATTTATGGCATTATAATGATCAGCGGGGCAGTGCAGGGATGAGACATGCTGCTGTACTTCACTGTAACTCAAGCGGCAGATGATTGATCCCAACAACAGATCATTTGTACACATTAAAATCAACCACTGACATGAGTGTCACTGAACCCTTGCATGCTCTCGACTCAAGTGGCTGTCTTTCTATTTATAGTAAAACTTTGATAATATTTACTCCCAAAGAACAGATGCAGAAAGATCTTCGAGGTATGAATGTGGTGAAATACGAAAAAAAATAAATAAATAACAGTGGAGCAAAGGTGTTTGTTGTGGCAGATGAACAACTGTGCCGGAGACACACCATGGCCACCACCATCAACTCTGAGTGCAGATTTCTGGAAAACAAAGAGGCCTGATTTTGGCATTTTCAGTACATTTGCATTTGTTAACATGCACATGCTAAATGCTGAGAGTGTTAGCATGTATATGTTTGGTCGCAGTAATTGCCTACTTCTCCTATTTCCATCAAATAAACCAGAGGACAGACAGTATTCCGTCATCTTGCATCACTATAAGCTGATAAAGGGACTTGGGGCCCCTCTGCCATGTATCATTAATGAGTTAACGCACAGTGCGCCGCTGCTGCAGCTGTAAGCCAGCAGCCCAGGCAGAGTGTGCGGATGGAGGGTGCAGGGGAGGAGGGAGGGGGGGAGTTATAACACCTGCCTCATAACTCGCCTGGGCTCTGTCTTGGCTCCGTTCCACGCTGGGGTCAGCTTGTCTGCTAATCTGCTAATATGGTGGATATAATTGCGATTGAATGGTCGGCGGCGTCGTGTGTCCAGGGGAAGCAGTTGTTCTTCCCCATTGCCAATGTTGTGATACCCAATCAGAGGTAATCAGCGCCATCGAACCGATCAGCCTAATGGAATCGGATGGGTTTTAATTCACACACCTGGCTGTTGTGTGTGTGCGGGTCTGTTATTTTGTGTGTGTGTGTGTGTTTGTGTGTGTGTGTGTGTGTGTTTGTTTCCGCTTGGCAAGTAACCACCCTCTTTGAAATTACTGTGCACCTGTTGTTGTGCATATATACTGGTCTCTTGTGGGTTTGCATATATACATACTTGTGTGTGAATGCACAGATGTGTGTGTTTCCATGTGCTTGTGTGTATTAAACTGTGTCAGTATATGTATTTATGTGTTCAGTTTTCATGAGCTATGTCTATATGGTGCTCTATTTATGTGGTATAAAAGCCCATTTGTGTCATACGTGTCTGAGTGTACCTGCTTGTGAAGGCGTTTGTCTGCCTGTGTCTGCCTGCTTATGTGTGTTTGTGTGTGCATATGTGCCCCTGTGTGTGTGTGAGCCAACACCATGAATCAGTAGAGTTGGCCACAGCAGAGACGAGCAAAGCAGGATTAAGAGCATCCTCATTCTGGCTAGACGGGAGCCTCTGTTGCTCTTGGGAGACACAGCAACAGAGAGAAAAGAGAAAAGAGAACAAACCCTCCTCCTCCTTCTTCTGCTCCTGTCATCTCCTCTCTCTCGAAGTGTTGCGCCCTCCAGCTTTCCCTTCTTTTTCTTCTTCTTCTTCTTCACTGCAACTCTCTTTCCCTTTCTTCTCTCTCTTTCTTTCACTGTCCTGTCTTATGCTGCCCTCCCTCTCCTCTACCTCTTAACAGTAGCTGCTCCTTATTTCTCTCCTCTTCTCTCTCCCTCGGTCTCGGCACCACAGTGAGGAGTAGCTGGCACAAGGGGGATGGCAGACGGCCCTTTGTGAAGTTCAAGGCAGTTTCGAGATTTCAGTGGGTTCCAGGAGGTTCATTAAGAAAGCCTTTTTCATGAAAAGAACTGTCCATCTCTGAGGAGAGGGAACTGGACCAACTGCACACTCGGGTGATATGGACCTTTAAAGTCTAATATTAATACTGAAATTTCTGTCTTAAGGTTGACAATATTACATCAATTTTAAATAGTTCATAGTCGAATAAGTCCTTGCAGCAGTATTTAGACCACTGTGGGACACCTAAATAATAATACAGTGGGACCCTCTTTGTGGTCATGTCGCTCCAGGTCTGCTGATTATTATAACCTTTTTATTTTTTCCTTTTTCTTTATTTCTCATCTATATCGCCATCTAATTGACATTTTTATATTTATTACATTAACATAAAGTTATGGGGAGCATTAAACATGCGGACCTTGTGTGACATTATAATTATCAATTCACTCGACTGGGCTTCAACTCATAGATTTATAATAATAACTAGACATTGAATGCCAAGATGATGCCTCTTCATTCCAGTAGACTTGCTCGCCTTTTGCATACGCCAAATTAAAAAAAGTTTTTAGCTTACGTGTTTACTTCTACAGTATGCGGCTCACTGAATATATCTAGTAGTGTTTCTCCTGCTGCCCGTGCTTGCCAGTTTCTGTTCGGCTCATAGACTTTACATTGTGATGACATCAGATTTTTTTTAATCGCTTTTCCTGGAAAAGTTTTACAAATATAAAATATGCATGGATAAAGAAATCCATTATAGAAAGAGTCATAACTGACCTTGCTTGCTGTTCAAGGTGTCCTGTCAACAGTTTTATAGATGTCTCTTATAATAATGGTGGTCTATGGGTAAAATGCTTTTCGGGCAGTCAGGGATTTTTTGCTGCAATACTGTGAGTGGCCAGTGGGGGAAATTGGTTGCAAGGCTGAGCTGTTTTCCTGGGCACCTGCCTCAACCACAGCTGCCTTATCTGTGCACCTTAGGTTTCGGCTCCACCAGCAGCCATATGGCTGTTTTACCTTGTTTGAGTAGACTACACAAGGTAGCCTAGGAACACCCAAATTTTGCATCTTGCTTGTTTTTTTGTGGCAGCTTGGCTTAAACTTCAAGGAGACAATGCTTTTCACTAAGTGAAAATGACTTTCTTTTTCTGTAATTTGCATGCACCAGCAGCTTCAGGTAGCTGGCTGTGTTGATGGGTTGACACCAGGCAAAGTGTCATGTGAGTTAATTTAATTTAAAAAATCAACAACATGATCTTTAAATGTTTTTCCATATGTTGTCATGTAGGAAAAAGACCCAAAATGAACACTGTAAGCATACTATTTCATTACTATGAGCACCTTACTTAAAGAGAACCAAGCTTGTTTTGACCATATGAGCAGTTGATTACTGTAACCATGATGACTTTTTCTTTTTTCTTTTTTTTTATTTTTGTTTCGTTTTGTAGGTCCGCAACCAACTGATGTAAAACACAATTCATTTCAAAACTAACCTCAAGTTAGAAACAGAAGAAATAACCATTGGATTTTTTTTACTATCTTAAATCTGCTCTGTAGATTTGTTTTGTACACTGACTTTACTGACTCAGAGGATTTTTTTGTCACATAAAGCTTAAATTTACATTAACATTAGTTAGTAAGGGACTAAACTATGCTATCCATCTATTAAAATCTGTGGCTGGTATATTATTAATCAGTGGAGCGGTGCCTGATCATATCATATTACAAATTCCTGGATGTGTGATTTGTAACCATAAGGGAGAGTGGTGAAATTTCACACTAACATTTCTGACTCACACAACTAGTTTGTAGAATTGGATGATACCCCTGTGGGGAGTTTTTCAGCTGGTTGAGTAGAATCACATGCTCACACTCTCATATTGGCAAGAGACACCACTGATTAGCCTTTATCTTATACTGAAAGGCCAATATCAGTATATAAAATCAATATATCATTGTACCACCCACACATTATGAAAACATCCTATAAACATGAACATTGAAACACACACATATTGAGGGCTGCATTCCTAAATTCAGTAAACAAGATAAAAGAATGGAAAAGAAGCCAGAGCCAAACATTGCCAGGAATTCACAGACTTGCATACAAATTCCATATATTTACACAATCACCGCACACGCACACTTTATTCACACACTTGTCAACTGAAATGAGTATCTCCAGATGTGTGCAGCACTGACAAATACTCGCATTATGTTAAACAAGCACCCGCTCTCTTTGAAGTCTTGTTAAACAGGCTCCCACACTTCACAACAGGCACTTTGTCACACTCAAGCTGACGCCCGGGTATTTGGTCATGCAACATGAACACATGTATACAAACACGGGAACACTCACGTAAATACAGAGTTATGTTAACACTACTCGGACTCATAGGTCAGATTTCTCTCTGTAAAGCAGACTCTCCGGAGTCAAAGGGCGTCAGTATTCAGTAGTTGGCAACCAAGTTCAATATATCTGAAACTGTTTTAGGAAGGCAAAGAAAGAAAAGAGAAAAAAACAATTTTTGCTACTGGCAGCAGCATCTGTCTCCTGTTTAATGTGCTCATATTTTCTCCTCTGACTAACTAGGAGGTTGTCTTTTGGTCTCGGTTTGAGTTTCACCCTGGCCTGTTTTTTTTTTTTTTTTCCCGAAACTGTCCGATCACTGCGGACATTTGATCACACTCCCGTCTTTCCGTCTGTCTCTCAGTGTGTCCATCTGTCTCAGTTGCAGCCTTATATTCTTTTACCAGATTCCATATGGTGGCGACAGTGGTAACACAAGATGTTTTTGCACATGAGGGTGACACTGTAATTTATGCCGATAATGCACGACAACCTCGGAGCCATGGCAACTCGCAGCGTTTGATTAACTGCCCAGCCTACTGTTTGGATTCACAGTGGTAGGAAAGGGGACATTTCACTGTAAAACAGTCTAGATTTTACTCTCAGAGGCTTTTTATTGTCATTCCACTTGAAATGTAATGAACTGAGCTGCAGTTTTTAGGGCTTTTTTCAAAAGTTAAAACTAATACAAAAGATGCACTCAAAGCATGGCTGTAAAACTGTGCATTTATTTAGCGAGGAGGGCTCACGGCATTGCTCCTGATGGCCCCAGTGGATGCTGGTGATTGTTCTGAATAGCCAATATATCAGAGGCAATTGCCCTGTAATGTAATTGGCTGATAATGGCATCATGACATCATCTGCAGCCCTCCTCTGGGCAGGACTGAGAATCAGGTTTATTGTGCATGGAGTACTGCACAGGGACTGAGGGTAAATTGAATTAAGTCCGTACTGGTAACAATTTTAGTAAAATGAATCCACTCAACTTATTGTAAGCCTCAGCATTTCTATTAATGAAAGAAAAACACCCCCTCTAAGACGTCCACTTTGCATCTATAAAATGGGGTTTTTCACATTATGTTTTTTGATTAAATTTACAGAAGGACATTTCCGAATACTATAATTCTTAATCATTACAAGACTTTCCTCCTGTCAGTGGGTCTTTTTTTTATTTATTGTAAGTCAAAGTGCAGAAGAAAATTCTGAGCAGGCTAACAAGTCTATCCCCTGCAGTTACACAGTTACGCGCTAAATGTTTAATTCAGATCCACGTACAGCGCAAAGAGATCCTGCAAACATACAGTCTACTCTCTAATTGAATGAGTTAGCCCACAGCATGAGTCACAGGTCACAAGTTCAACCCACTGTCACCTTTTTGGCCATAACTCTCTCCACCTACCTAATTCCCTCACTCTTCCTTTCCTTCAGAGGTATCATTTTATAAAGAAGAACGGACAGAGCATTATTGATCGGTGACACTTCAACAAAATAGATGTGCTTCTGTGCTGACTCTCTACCTCTGCCAGCAAAGGCTGATCGGTGTTTTGCTGCTTTCACCTCCGCCCTCTCAGTTTCTTATTGTGCTTTCTGTCTTATTCAGCTCATGTGCAGCCATGCACATAAAGAGAGACCAAGGCTGCAGGGCTCTTAAAAAAGAAATGAGGGGCCACGGAATAATCGAAGCCATACACCTGATGTAGCCACAACATTGCAGACCTCACAATTTGTAATAACCACTGTGCAATTGGCCTTCAATTTCCATTCCTGACTGAGTTACTTGTGGCCTGGACTGAGGGGGGTGGCTCTGGTTAGCACAAAAGGAATGTGGAAATGGAGAAAAATGAAACTTCATTTGAGCAAATGGCCCAACTGTTTGCTGTATAAAGAGAGATGAGTGAAGACAGAACGAACGGTCATCAGCCAGAGAAAGAGTGTGTGTGTGTGTGTGTGTGTGTGTGTGTGTGTGTGTGTGAGAGAGAGAGAGAGAGAGAGAGAGAGAGAGAGAGTTAGAGGGCTTATCCTGTCATTGTGGAAGTCAGCGGGGACAGCACAAGAGGTCTCGGGCCAATTGCTTTTTGGGTAACGGCAACCGCCCACCCTATCCCTTCCTGCCTCCCTTTGAAACAACCCCACTCGCCTAAGCCTCTTGTCACAGGTGAAGGAGTTGCGGAATAATTACCTCCGTTGCTCAGATGCGCGCTCTCCCTCCGTGCTCCCTTTCTCTCTTTGCTATCCCCACTGAATGCATTTCAAACATTCATTTCCATGTTCAGTTTGGTTTGGCCCAGGAGAAAACACCTGTCGTGACTCTAAGCTACAATTTTTTTTTGTTTTTTGTTTTTTTTTTCAGTGGGTCCCTGTAACTTTGTCAACCCCCCCCCCACCCCACCCCCACCCACACACACACACACACACACACACACTTGATAGTTCACCCAGTTCAGAGGTAATTACATCTTAACGTTAACTTGATAGGATGTGAAGATGGCTGAATGGAAATGAGACGGGGTGGCCAGGTGGAAAAGAGCCAATTTCTTTGCAGGTTGGGCGCACATTTTTTTCCACTCATGTCGCTTTCAAAGTCAAGAGGGCACACTCGTGACTAAATAGGCTGTGTACCTGCTTGTGTGTGTGTGTGTGTGTGTGTGTGTGTGTGGGTTGTAATTGTTTATGTATGTGTCATTTCAGGCTCAGCTAAATCGAGTCACCACTAAACTGCTGTTCTTAAAAAAGAGACTGATTATACTGACATAATAGTGGGTAAAGGATAGGATTTTGCAAAAAAAAGATGGTTTACAGAAGTTTGGTTTTATGCACTGGCTGGGGAAAATGTCTTAACACTGCCCCCTTATGACCGTGATTATATTGGGGCAGATCATAAATGATTGCATGTCACAGCATGGCATGTAAAGGATAACTACAGCTTAAAGAAAGAAAAATGTATAGCTGAGTCCTGTTGATATAAATTCCCTGTAGTGCTTTGAAAACCTTTTCTTTGGAAACATTAACACTTGTTTTTTGGGGTTTTTTCATCTCTCCCTCCGCTGCCTTTCTGGCCCTTGCTATAGACATTCTTCCTTTCTTCTACCTTCTTTTTCTCTACCTCCATGCCCTTGTGTCTCACTTACCCTCCCCCAGTTTCTCCTTCACAGTATTTAATCTTACTCTGCATTCACTCTTAGTCCTCAGTCCCCTTTGGTAACACTTTAGATGAGGGCCCACAATGCACTAAGTAGTTCTTACCAATTATTTGTACTAATGTTGTACTACCAAATCACATACAGATATATACTCGTATGTATAAGACAAGATGTGAAGTAAAGAAATAAGGCAATAACAATTAGGGAAGTTTTAAAAGCACATATAGATTTTCAGATTATTATCTCTGTAACATGCTTGTACTTCATTAAACAATTTAACTGTATATAAGGAAGGGTGAAACTACATTTCTGGCCGTACTTAACCCAGTTGCCAGAAGAAATTATTGGCATTGTACATTTCTGCAAAACCACTTATATTTTTCATTTGTATGTTTCATACATATCATATTAATGTTTTTGAAGTGGTGTTGTATATCAGCTTACGAGATGATCTAGAAGTGGAGAGGATGGTGGATGGCGTGACACCTCGGTGACATGCCTGCTAAGCTGCAGACCACTGTAAACTACTGTTCGTGACAAACAAACAAGTGGTTTTCTTTTTGCCACCCAAAGCTGTTTTACAAGCAGGTTTTTATCACCAAACTTTGGTGTTTTTTAGTGACCTATTGCTGTTTTTCTCACTGGGGATGTGCCATAAAAAGTTTGTTTTTGTTTTTTTTGTTTTTTTGCAGAGAGACTCCTGCTTTTCGTGCTGAAATAGTGCTACGAATTGCAGTTGGGGTTTTTTAAAGACATTGCTGTATTGCCAGTCAAGATAGTGCCACGAAAAGCAGGTATTTCAAGCCAAAACGCAACCTTTTCCCAACCAAAACCAAGTGTTTTTTGTGCAGAAACCCATCCACACGTTAACCATTGCACTGTTAAAAAATAAGGAAACATTAAAATTCAATGAATCTCCTGCATGCGAATGTACAAATGTAATGTGTCCATGGTGTGCAGAAATGTACAATGTCAATATTCTTTCTTGCAGTTGGGTTACCGTAATCTAAAGTGTAACCCGCTCTGTATGTACAATATTCAGCCCCAGCTGTGGCCAGGTGTTGCCCTTGGAATGGGTGGGTGTGGTAAACAGCTCTTTTATTGCCTTAGTTTATGAAGGCAGGGTGAGGGAACTAGAGACCCCAGCTTTACAGATTTAACCCAGAGATAAGTGCCCAGGTCCCTCCTTAAAAATTCCAACTGGATAATGGAAGACATTCTCCTTTATGGACAAGCAGCTGAAAAACTCCAGTAGGAGATGAAAATAAATCTTCATGGCATAATAATCCAATGTTTGGCCATTTAACAGTGAGAACAATAACTCAAATCCCTAACCAGTTATGTCTGCATGTCCCACAGATCGTTTTTTATCTTTTTGGGTTCCATTTCAAAAGATTTGTTCCCAGAAGGATTAACTGTAGGGGTGCTTGGGAGGTTGCAAAGGTTGCAAGGTCACGCAGTTGAGTTATAGTGAAAGTGAATAGACTGAGCTATATGAATGTTATATGTGCTTAAGAGCATGCACAGGTGTCTCAATCATTCAAACCTCTTTTAAAAACAGCAAGATAGATAGATATGTTTGCTTATAGTTGTGTGCATTGGTTGAATGAAACAAAGTACATTTACTCAAGTACTCTAAGTTCAAATTTGAGGTACTTTTTGTTTACTTGGGTAATTTCTTTTCATGCCACTTTATACTTTTACTCAACTACTTTTTCATAGGTAAATGTTGTACTTTTTACTGCACTACATTTATCTGATAAATGATATCTGACTTAGTAACTTTACAAGTTAAGATTTTTTTCAATAATTTTGAGGTTTTTGGACTTTGAAGATTACTCTACTACTACTACTTCTACTTCCAATACTTTAAGAAAAAATCCTGATTATACTTACTTTTACTTTATTTCAAAACAGGGCTTCGCTTGTCACTGAGTATTTTTTTGCAGGATGATATTTGTACTTCAATTCAAATAAGGGATCTGCATACTTCTTCCACCACTGTTTGTGTGTGCTGGTTGACCATTACATAAGTTTGTCAATAGTCAGTATGGGGCCAATAATGGCATTTTACTAAATAGATTCACTATTGCAAATCATTCAAAATAACTTAATGTTTAAATTGATATTAGGCTTAAGGAAACACCATGGTGCTCATAAGAACATGTGTATTACAATACCAGAGGAGACTACATGCTTTGGCCTTGTCCTCGGCTGTCATTCAGGCATTCCCATGCCTGGTGAACGGCCCCAGTATGGGATCCTTATTCCGTTGACAGACGAAAGGGCAAGTCAAGTCTCCCACAGCTCCTGAAGGACAAAAGCCAGTCATAATAAGTCAAGGCTGATCCCTGGACCCTGGGCCCCAGCAACAAGGAAGACAAAGCGTTGAGTTCTCCTCACAAAGGCAAGTTATTACAGCCGAGAGCCTCACGTTGCTACAATGTCAATCAAACTCTGGGCTGATAGAAGAGCTGGGCTGGGCTGTTTTTCTTCACTTAATTTGAGGAAATCAAAAGTATTTGCTCTTTCACTCTCCCCTACCTACTGCTCAAGCACTCTCTATCCTATTCCCCCGTTTTTTTTTACTTTCTCATTACTTCCACTTGCTCCCTCCTCTCCAATTACAGACTAGTCTTTCATCTGCACGGCCAAGGAATGGAGTGATAGGATCAGGAGGAAGAGTGAAGAAAGAGGCTTTGTTGCCCTTTACCTCCCCCCTCTGATACCCCACCCTGGCCTTCTAATAACCCCAGGGCTACTCAGGTCACTCTGAGATTGGGGTTTACACAGTTTTGGCTCTAAAATGCAATGCACAGTTATAAAGAATGATGTACTTTTTCTTTTTTCTTTTATAAAGATTTTTTGGCATTTTTGCCGTTATTGGATAGGACAGTGTGTTAGTGTGAAAGGGAGAGAGAGAGAGAGGGGACAGTATGCAGCAAAGGGGCGAGAGCCGGAGTCAAACCTACGGCTGCTGTGGCAAGGACTGCCTTTATACATGGGTGCCTGCTGTATCCACTGAGCCACCGGACACCCCAAAAATGATGCACTTTAAACTAAAACGCATTGTACTATACTGTCAATAATACATGCATGATTATGATGTCACTCTAACTACCAAAAACTCCATTAAAGGGATAGTTCAGTTTTTTGGAAGTGGGGTTGTATTGGGTACTTATCCATTGACAATATATTAAATACAGTAAATGTCAGTTGACGCGCCCCCAGTTTGGAGAGGCAGGTTAGAATAGGACATGGAAGTTAAGCAAGTGTATGCTATATTGAGAGTATTTTCACATTAATGTCAGGCAGTGATTTCCAATGGGAAAATGGAGCCATTATAGAGCTCTCCTCAAAGCCAGACATTGGCAAAATCAGTAATTTAACATTGCTGAACATAGGAGCTGCTGGTCTAACGTTGCCTCAATCGGTTAGTTTGTTTGTCTTATTGATTGACTTTGGCATATAAAAGGGTTAGTTCGGATTACCTAAATCACACAATAATGCAGACTTACAAACTGATTGAAGCAGCAGTAGACTAGCAGTTTCCATATTCAGCGTGTGGTAAAATCACTATATTTGCCAATGCATGGATGGGGAAATGATGTCATTAATGGCTCTCTCATCAGAACGGGTAGTCTAACAAAAAGGGAAAGTGGTGATACTCTCAATATTGCGTACACTTAAATTGCTACTGATTTTTTTTTTTTTTTTTTAGGTTTGAATTTTTAAGGTGGCTGATACTATTCACAGTAGTGCATTGCTTAGCTCCTGTGTCTGCTACTCCAAACTGGGGCATGCCAACTGCCATCTACTGTTTGTAATACAGTGACTATGGATAAGTACTCCATACAACCCCACTTCAAAAATACAAACTATTCCTTTAAAATCTCAGAAAAATCCACCATTCCCCGCTCTTTTTATTTGTCTGTGCTACTATTAAAGAATAGTTTTGCAGAGTTGCAAAATCCCCCTAAAAAACAGCATTGTAATACAAAATGTTAAAAGGACAACATTTACCAGTTATCTGTTTGCCTTGAGAATCCATGGCATTGTTGCACCAAGGAATTACAGAGTCCATAGGGTGCGTTAGAGAGACACAATGCGTGGGCTTAAAGTCTCATCAATTTTGGTTTTCTTGCCTACTGGATTTTCTGGCGTATTTGAAAGACCAAGTCCTTGGTTGGTATCTTAATGTCGTCCTTGGGTTTATGGAGGCTTACTTTCTGTTAGCTCTGGTGCCCCCACAAGTCCCAGCTAATCTGTTGCTGCGGCTTTCTTGGCAAAAGCTTTCAGATGACATTGAAGTAAATGGAGCCAGACAACAAACACTAACAAAGGAGAAACGCTATCCATAGCTAATGTCTGCATGGGCCTCCCCCTGAGTGATCTGTTACTTTTAACAAGTTGAAGCCTCCGCAAATGTTGTATTTATTTGAGTGGCTTCGATCCTGGCTGTTGCTGAGCTACTGAGAGATTTGGATACATGAACATGCTTTGGTCAAACCAGCTCTTTTGTGTGCAAATGATATATTCCTTTTGGAATTAAATGCTGATGTCACTTTCTGCCATTGTTTTTTTTCCTGTTGGTGCATGGGCGGAGGTCTGTTTGGCACCAGTAAGGAAATTTGAGTTCACTGCGGGGCCCCCTAGAGCCAGGGCCTTTCCCAGGAGCACAGCCCCCCATAGGGTTAGGGCAATTAGGCCAGGTGAATAGGCCAGCAGCCTGCTTACAGTGGGGCCTTGTTCCCTGCTGTAACATGGCCCATTGTCTCAGGACTTGGGAAGAGGGGGGAAGGTTTCATTCAGGAAATGGATCAGGGGATGGGACTTTAATTAGAGTCACCATAATTGTGTATAATGCAGCCGTAATTGAAGATTCGCTAAAAGGAGGGATTGGAGCAGGGTCCGGCACAAGTGAGTGTCCTGGTGAGGGGCTGTTTAGAGGGGACAGGGAGTCTGAATCACCTGGGGAACACTGTCATTCCAGCGCAGCATAAATAACATCTGGTATGTGATTGGAGCAATTTGCAGAAAGGCAAAGAAGGAAAAAAAACTTACTGTTTCTGTTGGTATTAGGGATGCAGCATATTATCGGCACGTCTTTGGTATCGGCAGATAACTGCTTTAAAATGAAATATTGGCATCAGCCTGAAATAAACATTTCTGCTGATATGACAGACCAATAACATGACAGTCTAATTAGGTGACTTTAATTCGCTGAAATATGTCAGATATGCCCTGGTTTGGGCTCTTGTCAGGATTGCCTCATGGAGAGCATCAAGCCTGTAAAAGCAGGAGGCATTATTCAGTTTTGTTTGAAAATTGTTACATAGGAAATAAGTATGGCATGTTTTACATGTAACCCAGGTTAAAGTAGCTTCCTTTTTTTGCCCATTGAAGGTGTACATTTTTTAATTATTGTATTTAATGTCTGCATCTGCCACCAGTGGGCCATCACAATAAAGCCTTCCGCAGACTGTGAGAGTTTAGTGCAAGCTACACTGTGCAAAATGGATCTAATAAACCTAGGTACAACATCAAGTTTAATGTATGCAGACCGTATGATGACAACACCAACTGAATCGCAGGCTATGATGTACGTACATCGACATCAATATGCAAGAGCAAAATGTCATCATCATGTGTCAACCATCTATGCGCCTGTAGTGGTGAGAGAAAAATGAAAACAAACATGACTCCAGCCCTTGCTATAGTGGCATATATGTGTATTGAAAAAAAGTCTAAGAAGGAGGAGAATGTGGAAATGGTTGTGGCCAGCGAAAAAAGGGGTCAACTTGGCATGCCAATTTTGCAACTAGAGCTTGAATTAAGTATTAGCATCTACTAGCATTTAGCAGTGTCGCGCTGATCAGTGCCTCATTTCATGCTCCATTTCTATTGGTTGATAAGTAGATGTAGGTGGTAACAGCAGTCACACAGTTTCTGAAACTGCCAAAATTTATCCTAGGCTGTCTTTGATCGCAAGACCAGCCATCCTTGAAACTCTTTCACTGTGTGATGTAGGACCTCCGTTTCAGAGCCATGACCAAAGATATCGCCACATTTCTTTCATGATGGTCATCTTTCATCTGGTACAACCCAAAATCACACAGTGTATACCGGGCTTTAGAGAAGCCGAAATATGTTTATTTCACTACAGAAGAGACTTGATCTCTGCAATCAGGTAGAAAAAACATATGTGCATTGGCTATCAGCCAAAATGAGTTAGAAAATATTGACATATAGGACATCGGCAAAAATCCAATATCATGCATCTCCAGTTTGTATGCAAGTACTGGAGGAGTGATTGTACTACAAGCAAGCTGAAAACCATGGTTAAAGATGGCCAAATGTTCCAACAATGTAAGAAAACATTGAATGTGTTCTATATTATTGGCCATGCCCATCGTTGTCTCCTCCCCTACTGTCTACCCCAGGCCTGTAGCCGTGCTCTCTTCCAGCCTGTTTTTCTCTGGTGCACAGAGCTGCTACAGGCAAGATAAGGCTGGTCTCCCCGAGTTAGGGCTTAACATAATCCCTCTTCCTTCCTCGGAAAAAAAAAAAAGAAAAAAAAAAACAGTGCTCAGGCTCATCAACACACGGCTGAAGAAGAGAGGAGGAAGTGATGGAGAAAGAGAGAGAGGAGGCAGGAATGGGCAGAAAGGGTAACGAGAGAGAGAAAAAAGCAGGGGAAGGGGAACAGGGAATATAGTAAGACTGCTGCCACACATTTAGCAAAATTTCACCAGGCGTGAAAGAAGTACAAAGGAATGTGAGTGTGCAGTGGCAATGGAGAAAAGAGGAGGAACAGTTTTGCGTTCCCGATGATCAGAGTGTGAGCTAATCCTTTGACAAGGGGGTCTGGGGAAACCCAATCCCGATGCCCGAAGGCCTGACATGCCTAAAGCTGCCATCCTAACACCAGTGGCAGGATTCAGACAATATGTCTGTGAGCCGGGGCCATTTATTGCAGAAGAATAAGCTGGCATGGGCACAGCAGTTCAAAGATGGGGTACAGACAGAGATACTCTCCACCTCCACAAGCACAAAAGAAATTGCTTGTGTGAACAGATAAAACAGCTTACTGTAGATGCATGGTGAGAGTGCTGAAGGATAGATAGATGGATGGATGCATGCTCAGGGGTGGATGAATGGATTACAGTCCATTGTGCCAGTATCATTCACATCAGACCTGGAGGTAGAGTTGGCAGGATGAATTAGGTACAGGTGCTACAGTGTAATCCATACTACTGTTGTCCTATTTTTGTCTCTTGTGAGGTAGCACAACGATAAAAAAGCAGTTGTGATTTGTCATCTTGATCGGTGAATATCAAAGATTGTAAGACTCAAATACAGAGTAAACCAACAAAAAGAAAATGGCAATTCTGCTGTTCATATCAAGGTGATACATCAGTATTGCCTTGACACTAGGTTACAGTCTTGAAAAAGAAAAATCTTTCTTCCAGGGTTCCTATTCTTTTCCATTGTCTCACTTTCTCAACCCACAATCTCATTTACTCTCAAACAAAACAACACATACTCCAAATGATTCATCTCAAGAATAAAGGAAAGCACAATGAGAACTGGCAGGTGCGACTAGGTGTGACAAGTTCCTGTGACTTTCCAAAGTCAAGCTGAATTCCAGGCAGTAAAACATCATTACAGATGGGGAAATAGAGCTGCAATGGGTTTGACACTTCAATAATAGTCCATGATTGAAATGATAGCAAGAAAACCATTCTCTGGTAATGCAACACCAAGCGAAAACACAACCGCACCAAATGCCCTTTTCATCTTGATGTACCAAGGTTCAGTGCTCAAGGAGAGACCAGAAAACATGGACGTTAGCATAATGTCGTCACTGTCTTATTGACCTGATAATGTTTTGCTGACTGACAGCTATTCGTGAGTTTTGACGTTTTAAGCGTCTTGGCTGCTCTTGCTTTAACATTCAATGGGTTCTTTGTTGTGAAGCTAACTTAAAACCAGCATGGGGCCCTGGTTAGAAAGCACAAACAGAACAAAACTTAAGCCCTGAGAATGGCAAGATTCTATCGTCTCTTGTTTTGGCATTTCAAAGAGGCTTTTATTTCATGTTTTCTCTTTTGATGGCACAAAATCCCATTATGTCGAAAAGCAAAACATTTGTGGGTTACCATGTTTACAGAAAATGGTTGGGTTCATTTTAGTGGAGCTGAAAAGGAACAAGAAAATGAAAACGTGACACAGATCGACTTTGCAGTGTATCATAGTGTTAATCATTTTGTGGAATGGAACCGTAAATTAAATTCAGATGAGATGAATGTTTTAATCAATTGGCAATCTGGGGCTGCCATGAGATTGATTGAGAATGTTTCGTTATCAACATACAATTTCCACTGTCTGGAGCCTTATGCTGATTTCCATTTGTGGCAAAGCATGCCACATGCCGTCGAAGTTGTTGACAATTAAAAAGACTGATGATGCAGCCATTCATCAAGTCATACTGCTCTGTTTTATTTTTTGACTTAAAAGTGCGGTATGGGTATGTGTGGCTGTCTCTGGTTCTAGGAGAACAGCCTGAATGTGTGTGTGTTTGTGCCTGTGATGAATGGAAAGCATGCAGATGAAAGGATTACTAAAGATTTTTGTCTGGATAGGAGAGGCAGTGCTTGGGCAAAAAGGGAACACAGAGTGAAAAAGATGGCAGGAGTAATAACAAATGCCTTTTTCTGATGGTTTATGTGTGGCTTTTTAGATGGTTTTAATAAATTCATGATCATGGTATGCAGTCAGTCGTGTGTTGTTTCTGTCTCCTTGGTGCCACTACCAAGTAGACAGAAGATTTTATTTTAAAAGGGACTGGCACGGCTGTTTGTCAGATGCGCCTTGATTACAGAAAGCAAAAAGAACAGACAACATTAAAGTCAAGAGAAATTTTACAATCATTAAACGATAAAAGGAATATTCAGTTGGTTAAAGAGTGGTTGGAAGTAAGAAATTTCCTTTAATCTGTTTTGACTTGAACTCTATATTGTTTATATTAATGTCAATCATGGGTAATATAATGGTGATAATACTGCATTACCAAATTGGGTGTGATACGTGACACTTGTGGTGTTTGATATTGACTAAGAATATTTTATCACCATGAAACCATCCCCAGTGTCTGGAGCCTCAGTTAATCTCATATAGCACAATTAAAATTCTTCCAAAATCTTTTTTGTTAGTTGTAGGCATTCAGATTCCACCAATTTTCAATTACTGCATTTGGCACAACAGACATACAAATAAAGATATTTTCTCGCTGAAAAAACACCTTAAATGCAATAGATAGCAGTATCTAGTGCGAGACATTATTGCCTGGTTAAAGCCAAAATGAGCTCCTTTTGAGAGTTTATTTTTTACGAATGCTCAGCACTCTAACGTGTAGAACCACTGTCAAACTGGCAGAGATGCCTGTGTCTGCACCCACAGTAGCCTCGGGAGATCAAAACGCAATGCAGAAACAAGACATGATGTGCTTGGAGTAAAAGGTGAGACTTACTTTTTCTTGAGCAGAAAGGAACCTTTGCTCCTCTTATTGCTCTCTCCACCTACACATATATCAGAGAATTGGAACAGGATCATGCACATTTTTCCAGAAGATATTTTGGGAAACGTTAGGAATCATTGCTAGCCATGTAGATACTTTTACCTGCTGAGGTTTAGAGATATGTATTGTCTGCTGAGACTTCTGCCACCACTGTAACACAGAGGGGCGTGAATGACATTTTATTTGTGGCGCTCAAACGTTGAAGATTTTATAAATGTGTCTTTTCAGAAACAATACTGTGGTTACTCAGCATAACCCACCAACCACACTGTCAACAGTTTCCACCAGGAACCATTTTCTACCCATTATGCATAATACTGAAAAATGTCCAAACAACTGTCCCCCCCTTTTTTTTTTTACCACTGACTAGCCCCAGTGAACAAAACAAGAATACTTCAGTGGCTGTAAGGAGAACGAAGCAAATTGTCAAGTACTACCTCAATCCTTTGGCTGCCTAACATGAAAATTGCTTAACAAGTTTGCTTGCCGTGCACTGATGCCTGATGCTATACATATGTATATGTGTATATATATATATATATATATATATATATATATATAGATAGATAGATAGCGAACGGTGAACGTATTTGGATGAGACAGTGGAGCTGTGGATCTGGCTGAAAACCAGAAGACACTATCGTGGTAGCAACTTGTCAATCACAAGGTAGCCATGCCCTAAAGCATACCCTGCTTTATTGTTTATTTTACTCAAAATGGGATCATAATATACAAAATGAATATCATCCTGTATTGGAGAAGACTTAAAACTAGCGATTGAGATCATAAAGTAATAAGGCAATTTTTTACTGAAGTAATAAATCAAGTTAGAAGTGGGGTCATTTTTGCTTTGACTTGTATACTACTGGACTTCTTTCAGCAACCAGTGAAGTTACCCCCTGCTGGTAAATAGAAAGAATGCAGGTTTAAGGCACTCTTGCATTGGCTTCACCTTTCAAACCAGGTACTAACCCCTTGAATTGGTGCGAAGTTGCTCCTTAAAAAATCCTGAAAGATCAGTTGAATCATCCTGACCAGAGCTGACTACCCATTCTCCCATATGCATTTAGGGCTGGTTCTAGTTGTCATAATCATCTTCAGTGTTTCTCTGGAGAACTCCCATTGGTACAGTGTAGTTTTCTTCTTATGTTCATAGATTTATTCCATCAAAACCCATACGCACCATCAAGTGATGAGGTGAAAAGAGGCAAAAACATGGCAGCATCATCTCAGATTTTATACAACCGTTTGAATAGGGCTAAAGATTAGAGAAGGACCAAGCCGGATTTGTTGTCGTGCCAATCGACAGACTTGGCTCCAACAGAACCTGATCTGAATGCAAAGCTCCCCAGGAGAGCTATTGTGTCTGTCTTACAGGAAGGCCTGTATCTGTAAAGCCTCTCAGTGTTGGATTAGTGATCTCCAGCATCAGTGATCAGGCCGCCAATCAACTTGTGATCCAGGAGTTAATCAACAGATTTCATATCCCAAAATCAGATCTGCACCAAAATGCTTTGTATATTCTATAAAAGTATTGATTAAATATAAACAAAAGAAAACTGCTGATGCCTCACTATGGTCACTACAACGTTAAATTGATTATTCAAATATATAATGAGTTATGTTAATTATGCTGCGGAATTCAATAATTAGCACGATACTTGTGTTCGCTTTGCATCTTGATGATATGTATGTGAATGTACTTTAGAGTTGTTTGTTTTGTCCATAGCAAAGAAGGTTGGCAGAAAATTAATCCATGACATGAAGCATTCATTTTGTAGCTGTGTTATCACATTGTCGCCTTAAAAATAATAATAAAAAAAAAAAACATTTGTGAGTTTAATCATTATGTAAAATGTTATAAGTTTACTGGAGAAAATATCCTTTTTTTAGACAAGACATTTGATGAGATGAAGTTACAGTTTTGTGACTACTTTTACAGTCTTTTCAGTAAAAACAATATAATGTCATTTGAGATGTAAAAGCTTTAATATGGGATTTGACCTGAACAGCACCGCCGCACAGCATCCTCCCCTTGTCGTGCGAGACTCTTAAGAGGTAAACTGAGACCATTCAACCATTCAGTTCCCAGACCAGATCTTTGCGTGAAAAAACCTGAAGCTTTATAGAAAACTGCCATTCTCCTTTTTTAAGCAAACACTGACTCACCTCCAAATGCTTGGCGCACCTCCAACTTAAACATATATTAAGACATGCCGCAACAAACTAGTGGCTTGATGCGGAAAACTCTTGACGGCTCAACCAGGTGTGAGAAAAGAAAAAAATAAAAACAGGCGTAATTGCTGTTGCACTCTGTAATTAGCATGTCTAAATGATGTTGGGGCAGCACCTGCCCTGCAAGTACACAGGCTGGAGAGTATAATGAAGTGTGGTAACAGGAGTCTTAAAAAAGGTTGCGCTTTTTTATAGGTCATTAAATCATTTTGAGAGTAGAGTTTACAGCTGCACCCGAAGTTATTAAATCTTCATGATATGACAAGTAGAACCTGAGTTGTGTTTGTTTGCCAATTTCCTTGTTTGTTTTCTTCTTGCTATTGTGTGTGAACTGAATTCTAAAGAAAGATCAACACTTTCTGCATTCCTTTCTGAGTACCTGGACAAAAGTATGTGTTTCTATCAATTTATCAATGACAGACAGCTGATGGTGAAATGAAATCTGAGACAGAGTCATAGCACATACCAATGTGAAATAAATACCCTTCTGTTATCATATTAATCTGAAATTCACTTTCAGTGTCAAAGTTAAGTTATTTGTGGAAGAATTTGAATTGAAATGGAAGAACTAGTCTACCTGTTGCAAATTCTGCCTGCAGACTTCTACTTTTGACTACTTATAAAGCAAGAAATCCAGAAATTCAAGCATTATCTCGAATATATTCTTGCATGTCTCTCTGGATAGTCTTCTTACCTACAATAAAAATGTAAAATGCAACTACTAATTACTTGGACAGTTGTCAAATTTAGGGCCTCTTTCCATCACTTAGGATTGACACTGACAGCTCGCTGAATGCTGGTTTGAGCAAGGAATTCAGACGTTCTTAATCCCTGCTTGAGGTTATAATCAGTCAGACAGGTGTGGGTCCATTGTGTCGCTTTGCAAACAGATTCCAGCCTGTCTTCATGTTGGCAACATGTGTGAACCTACCTGGGGTGAAAACAACGCCCAGGAGCAGAAGCTACAGCCTTGTGGGCAGGGACTATTTGCTGAGTGTGCACGCTTGAATTGTACAGCACGACAGGGGGCTAATTGGTGTAGGGATGCATTTAGTCACGTTCTTTGGCATGGAATTCACCACGCTGGGATTTTGAATAAGGATCAAGATCATTTTTTAACATGCATAAGAGGCAGCAAACCAAGTAATATTTGTGTTTTTGTATTTGTTGTGTCAATTTCTATAGATGCCGCTCCTTATGGTGGCTATCACTGCTCAAGACTTGCCAGGACTGGCTCTAAATAATAAAAACAAGCAGCTGCAACTTAAAAAAAGGATCACCCGCTGTTTGCTAGGGGATTTATTCTGGGAAAGACCTACCTGATTCAAAGTGTTTATACAACAGCAAGCCTTTAGCATTTGGTACAGGTTTTATTATTGTTATTCTATGTATTTTGGCCATGCAAGACAAAAAATAAATATCAGAACATCTTGCAACATTACTTTAATCAAACATTTCATCAATCCAAGTCCAAGCTTCCTCCCTATTGCTCCCTCCCACAGACACACACACACACACACACACACACACACACACACACGTTATTGCTGCTAAGAGACACAGGGAGCCGTTGGGTTCCTTTGTCTGTCTCCCACCTCTTACCTGTCTCTGTGATAAATTGGTCACATCTGGCATTTCCCCTGAGGCTACTGGCCACTGTGTGTGCTTGCCAACAGTGTCCGCCTGTTTCTTCTCAATACTTCATCAGCACTACCTTTTTTCATCAAAGTAAGAAAACTTGTATTCTCTGTCTTGTACAGTATGAATCTTAAGATATTTCCTTTACCTTAAAGCCTGCAAATAAATCCCACTCCATTATTGGGGTTCATTTGGAAGAATATATATAAACGTTGGCCTACTCAGCTTATCCTCTTTGTATCTGAGAGAAAAGATATCGGGCTGTTTCTCTCTTGGGAGATGCTCCACGGTTGCTCTCTGCCCAACCACCTCTTCACTTCTGCTTAAAAAACAAATGAAAAGCCAACTCATTGTGACAGCAGCTATTCCTTGCTTGGCCCTCAGGGGCCTGAAAGGAGTTTCTACATTAGGGCAGGGGAGCATGGAGGTCGTTATCGTGAGGAGCCATGCCTCGGAGCTGAACCCAGACCTGTGTCGAGGGTTAAGTGCTTTGAGCTGAAACTACAGAAAGCCAGATGAGTCTGCTTCTGGTGATTCCTTCATGTTAAACCAAAGGCTGAGAACGGCGGTGATTGGTCTGTGTGTTGGCTGTGACTATAGATAATGTCGAGCTCTGTTCAGCTCTTACTTTTATGTGCAAAAGTAAGAGCGGATCGTTCGGCTCCTTAAAAATCGCCACCTTCCCTCTCTTGTTCATTCCTTGTTCTCTTTTTTCAGAGATTGTGAGGAAAAAAGATTATTCTTCAGCTGACATATTTTATCATGCCCTAACTACACTGTAAATTATGCATCTGGTTTGCCGCTCATTATTTTTAAGCAGCATCGAAACAAGGGAGCGTTCCCCGGCCATAAGTCCTAACGTCTTTCTTTCTCTCCTTCTGCCTTTCCTTTCTCTTCCCCTACTTACACTGTACTTATCAGCATCATTACAGAGTCTAAATCCACTATCACAGGCTTGAAGTGATGAAAACAACTATGTCTTGTGTTGGAGGGCAAAATGACAGGATTTAAACAAAAATCTTCTGATCACTGGGATTTAAGATTAAAATTATGCTGACTTGGAAGCTTAGTACTGACATGTTATTGGGAAGAGGTTGAGGTTGTGGGGGCTCAAATTATTCATACACATATGTAGGCTTAGGGTACATACGAAGCTGAATTAGTATACTGTTTAACTGCATAGCTTGCACCAATAAAATAATCAGTAGGGAGCCCATGCCAATAGTTATTCAAATAAAGTCTCTATGTATTTGCAGCTTGTGTGTGTGTGTGTGTGTGTGTGTGTGTGTGTGTGTGTGTGTGTGCAGGGAGATACACATGTGAAATCATTCCATTAATTCCACTTCCCACAATCCTCATTTACATGTTACAATGCCAAAATAGAAAGGAGGTGAAACCGCAACATGCCTGCTTTCTCGCAAAACGTGCGCCGTTTCGAAAGCATCAGGCAACACACCACTGCAGAGGAAATAGCCATGTTCGGTCAAGTGAACACAGTGGGGAAACAGTGTTTATTTGGTCCATGTAAAGGAACACTACCGTTACACTGACATACTCATCCATATTCATGAGGTTTCTTCAGAGGCAAAAAAAAAGACACAAATCTGAATATAGAAATGGAAATTACAAATGCATGAGATTTCTTAATACTACCTCCTACCACCCCAACCCTCCTTCTCTCCTTCACTCTCTCCTCCTACCTAATCCCCCATCATCTCAATGCTCTGTTTCCTCTTTCCCTTGTGTGTTTTATTTTTGTGTCAACTGCACTCATTTTGTAAAAACCCCTCCCTCTCTGTCTTGGTCTAATTGCCCATCTTATTCTATAACACATCCTGCTGTGTGGCTGACGCTTGGTGTTTCAGCCTTTACTTGTAAAACATTCATCACTCCTGAAACTCAGTTTTACTCTGTTTGGACAACTTATAACCACAGTAAAGTTCAACCTGAAATATACATAAATATGTCATTGTGGATATTTAAAGGGATAGTTTGGAGTTTGTGAAGTGGGGTTTTATACCCATATATTTTACCAGTGTATTACCATCCCCAGTTTTCAGAAGCAGGCTCCAAACTAAGAAGCTCATATAGGTATATGCTTAAGGATAACTACTCCATACCACCCACCTCTGAACTATCTCTTTAATATTTACAGAACTGTATATTATTTACATGAGTATTGCTTGCTGTGATTGGCACATCCCAACAAGATAAGAGACATTTTATGAAAAAGGATTGGGTGCATCTAATGCATTTAACTCCATCTGCCGCATTATTGGCTACAGCTATTGATTTTCCTTTCATGATATGGAGATTCATTCACACAGAAGTGGCCATCTTATCCCTGACAACTTTTTAACCTTGAGAAATATGCATGGCCAGGCAGTCCAGAAAGCTTGTTGTGTCCAGGACTAAATTGATGAACTGGCATGCATTAGCATAGTTCGAGTGTTCCCCTAGGGAGCGCCAGTAGCCCGGAGCAGTTCACGCTGTTTTTTGGTGTTTGTGAGTGTGCGCGCGAGAGTGTGTGGGAGAGACACCTACTCTGTATGTGTGTGCCCGCGGCCCCGCTTGTGCAGGTGGGTGGATGCATGTAAGCCTGTCAAGAGCACTTGGAGAGGAGCTGCCAAGGTGAGAGAGATACTGACCCTGGCCACCTGTCCCTGACACCCACCTCACAGCTCTCTCTGTTTTTTTCCCACCCTCCACCGCCAAGTCCTCCCTTTACACACAACCATTGCTCTTTGCTCAGGTGATTGATTGAGTTAGATAGCCCAAGCATTTAAGGCTAAAAGGGAGGAGGGAAGGGGGGTAGGAGGGGTGGTGGATGAATGACTGAGTGGCAGCGTCTCTGTCCTGGCTCAGTCAGGTCTGACCAAGAGCCAAGCAGACAACACCTGCGTCCGGCTGTGGCGTCACCTGGGTAACATGAGGAATGCCCCAACCCCTCAAACCCAGTAACAGCTCAGCACTGTTTTTTAAAAAATTTTTTTTACAATTCTGACTTAATCATGCACCATTACTAGCAGTGATTCGAGGCTGACTGAGCAGTGATTTCATGAGGGTGCACATGAAACTCTCATCAGAGACGTAACGTGCCAGGACAAGTTTCTGAGACGTATTCAGATCATTTGTTTTTGCAACACAAGCCTCATTTTTCTTCTTTTTCTTGTCTAGAGGAAGAGGTTTGTCTGTCAACTACAAGTCATGGTGATTTCCGTTGATTTTTTTTTCCTTTCCACCTAGTTTCCGAGCTTAAAGGGCCTTGTTGACATGAAATGGGGTGAATCCTTGCCGGATGAAAGGGAATACCTTGTCTTGTTGCAGAACAACACAGGGTTGAAGCCGCTTTCAAAACTCTGCAGACTTGGCATGGAAATGGCCACCCCCACACTCAGTCCTCTGTGTTTATGCTTCTCTGAGACTTGTGAAAATAAACACTCTCCCTGGCAGCTGAAGCACCGTCATCTCACTGCCACATAACGATTAAACACATTTTTGGAATCATTATAGAGGATATAAATCACAAAAGAAAACAGAGTTTTAAAGGAGTTTGTCCTTACAAATATAAAAGGAAAATGGAGCGACTTCCTGTGTTGCCAAATGCATTAGCATGGCATCTGCTGGGAAAAAAAACCCAATTCCATTGTGTAATGACTTGTTTATATTGTCACTGTTGTTAAACTGGAATTCAGATTTTCACACGCTGCATTAAACTGTTGTACTTATGCACAGAAAAAGGGAGAAAATGAATTTTCTACAAGCTGCACATTATCCGCGATTCATACTAGCTCCCAAACTCATTTTTCAGAGGTGGAAAGCGTAGCCTTCTGCCCTCTCATCACTCCGTCTTCATTTAATCAGGTAATCCAATAAACTGCCATGATGGGCTCAAAGAAACTGACATCTTACCTCTATGGTAAATGAATGAAACTCAGCAAGCTACGTCATAGCAATGTGCAAATGTAAATAGATTACTCATAATTTGATGGATTGATGTGATTTTTGAGCAAGATAGTTCAGGGACAACAAATTATTCAAAGGAATGTTGTAAATGTCAGATGCAAATTGTCATGCTTGTTGGCATTCGCAGCCATTTTATTGTGCAGCATTAACTCGCTACTATTCTCAAACAGAGCGCGACCTTACAGCATACAAGATGGTATTCAGAAGTAACAAATCGAGTTATGTAGATTCCAGCAACTTTAGTCAAATAAACTTTTTGAAACTTTAGTGCTCAAATACTATCGACAGAAAAACACAAACTTTTTTATTTTGTCAGAAATTGTCTGATAATGTAGGCGTGCTGTCAATACTGAGCTTAGCATCCAGACCCTTAGCTCATCACTGTGTAGCGCAGTAAAACCCATGATTGTATATGAAATATGTTCAGGTCATTGAAAGTCAACAGAAATGCTGTCTGTCTCTCATTTAAATCTGCATTTCAGCCATTAAGCTGATTGAAATCACTACCAAGCGTTGAGTTGGGGGAGTTGAAAAGTCAAAACACTGGTGAAACAAAAGAAAGGCTAAAAAACAATATTGATGTTTCTGTGGCTGTGATAGAGATGGAGAATCTCATATTTAATTTAGCGACCTCGCAGTACAGTTGCAGGAGGAAAAGAGGGTTCACCCGCACACATTTCATTTTTTAGGGGATTTTGTAGGATAACCAGTCACCACCGAGTCAATCCACTGGGACACTTAAGCACTCTGCTCAAGGGTGCCCTGACTATAGCTGCAGGAGAAAGGGAAAAGCTTGGCATGCTTTGTTAGCTGTTCCAGAATTTCCTCATATGATCCAGATTCAGCCCAATGACTTTCCAACCACATCTGCAGAGACTCTGACAAGTGAAAAAAAAAGTGTAAAAACATTTACTGGGAAGACACAACAGGGAAATGTTATTGAGGATAACTTGCAGGACAGTGGATGAAACATTGCGATTAATGCTGTCTGATCAATTTAGGTAACTTCTACTTACCAACACATTTAAATGGAGGTCAATGAAAGGTTGAAATAATTAGTTGCATAGATAAGTTCACAGAACAGTAACAGTCAGTTGACCCCCCGAAATGTCATTATGTTTACCAGCCAAATCCCAAAGTACTGCCTTTGCCCTGACCTGAAAACTTTCACTGTTTATTTTGCTGCATTACACAGTAACAATAACAGCCAAAGCTGGCCAGCAAAGAGTAAACAAGAAGTGCTGGAGCGAGGTCCAATGTAAAATCAAATCTGGATGAGAGAGACAGTGCTGGGGACAAGGACTGAATGTCACAAATGCATTAATTATTAATTGATTGATTAAATATGTGATTTAAGAGTACCTATGCAATAAATCACCTGTTCAAGCTTCTGTTTAAGGTATACTATGCAGGATTGTCAGTTACTGTTTGTAAATACACCTGCCACCAAAAGCTAAAGTTAAAGACAACCTCTAGTTATGCCTTTTTTGGCATTTCACCTCGCCATATTTGCATGATTTTGTGAGACATGTATAGCTGCAGCCACATTCAGTCTGAAGCCAACACGACAAACCACACTTACCACCAGTACAAGACAAACCCACTAATGCCTTGGTAAGTTGGACTCTGCTACAACGTCACTCGATTGCAAAATGTTCTCATCCCAACTAGCCACATGTTGCAGCTCTGTCAGTGGACCTCGACTTCTACATATTACGTGTTAGGTATCTTTCTGCGCCTATGGTTATTCCCCCTGGATGCTGCTACAGTGATGTCAACAAATGCATATGATGAGATAACTTGACACGTGGTTGTGTTTTGGCAACAACGGCACATGCAATAACAGCATGTATGGTTAAGTTTAGGCAGCAAAGTCAGGGATAGTTAGGTGTATGGGAAGGAGGCAAGTGGTGGGGTGTAGAAAAAAAAATCACATTTAAACATTTGTGTGATCCATCCCGCTGCATTCTCAGGTGACGCCGCTCATGCGTGTATTGGGTGGACGTGGCAGGTGTTGTCCGGCCGTCGATTGGCATATAATAACTCCGTGACCGGTTCTGTGCATTCTATGCAAACACGAAAGGTGCCTTTTAATGTTCACACTTAACGCCAAAAGCACTGACAGAGTGCTGCTTTTTTAGGAGTTCAAAAGGAGAATGGCCTGGCATAACTGTGCAGACAAGCCACATCTGTTTTTCAACTTTAACTGCGATACCAATGAATAACATAGTTTTGCAATGAAATTATCATATTGGTAATTTAACAATACAGTTGCTAGCCTAGATTACTGCTGAGGTTTGTCGTTTTTATCTAAGGTGACTTCTCTCTGCTTCAAGAATCTACTGTTCAGGTCAGTCTCTTATTCCCTGCCTCATTCTTTGTCAACAACACTGCAGTCAGTTGAGTTGTGCCCTGCTCACTCAAGTCATAAATGCCCTGAGCTTAACTATAGATCCACCATACTTTAAACCTGTGACACTTCACGCAGTGTAAATTCACTGTGCTGCACTCAACTTTTACATTAAAGCACAATGTGCTAGCCCATTTCATCATTTATTCATTTGGGCTAACAGCATCGTCTATGGGGAGTCCATGATCCTCTGCTCCGAGGAGATGCATTCTGCACTCTACCTGCAAAAGCCTCTCCCTGCTCTTACAAATTTCATCTTTATGAAGGAATGAGGACAGACCATTTTGTCACAAACACAGTTGTTGGCTCTTCAGGGATTGCCTTGGACCTGTAATTGACTCTGAGACACTGTCGCTGTCACGTCCCCTTTTCCCCAGCTGGGGGGGGGTGTAAGTAGCAGAGAGCTGAGTTGTGGAAGGCCAGGGTTGGATTAAGAGGCTGGTGCAGTGAACACCATTAGGGCTGCTAAGACCCGATGGCTCTCTGGTGGGAGAGCAGCGCTAAATGGACTACCACAGTGACATTTTAGCATTGTGCTCCTCTGGGACTGTCACACTCAGCCTTTTAGACCAGTCACAGCTCTCAAAGCCCTTAAGATGGAGAGTTTTGTGACATATTTGGAAGTTTCACATGTGTATGTTGTGGGAGGGATACGGTATTATTGATCAGAATAATAGTTTCATCGAAGAATGTCAGGATACAGGTGTAATTTCGTCTTTTATAATGTGTTAATACCAGCAATCTGCCATAAATGGCTGTTTAAAAAAAGTTATCTTAAATGAAATGGAACAAATTGTCTAATTTCAATGAACAGACAGTTTAGTTCATACTTTTCAGATGCTTTCAGGAGCCTATATATGGTCATTTTCTCCCAGCATTATGAAAACAGAAAGGAAAGACTGTTAAGCTTCAGTCAAATTGATTACATAAGTTGTTGAGAAAGCTGTCAACGTCTCTTTATTTTTTATAAAAAGAGGTAATAATTCTTCAGAGAATGTAACGCGTGAATTTCTGTACCTAGGTTTAGACAGCTTATCGCCTTTCATAAAAAGAGTTGCATCAAATGGTGGGATGTACTACTTAAGGGAAAGAAAGGTGCGAGACTGTCAGCCTTTAGATGCACGTTGTCAAGGAGGATTTTGAATCCTCCGAGGACAGAGAGGGAAAAGCGTGCGTCTTAAGAAGACACCTTTTTTTTTATGGCAGGCCATCTCATCTTCATCGTTGAAAAAAAAATTAAATTTACAGTATACTGGAAGAGTAATCGGATTTAGGGAAACTTGTGCTACTTAAAGTCAGACAGAAAAGGGAAAGGGAAGGATGTGATGAGAAAAGGGGTCAGCAAATGCATCAACATTGAAAGTATCTGAGCAGAGTGTATAGTGCAGGAAATGTGAAAAGCTTATTTTGCTGATATTAGTTAAGAAAAGTGTGTGTTATTGTGTGGGTGTGTGTACGGAAGTGCTTGTGTGTGCATCCATCTGTGTGCTTGTGTCAGAGGAGGGAATGCTGCATTCACCTGTGGTTGACCTCTTGCTGGCAGGTGGACAGGTAAGCTGTGTTGCTGCCTCATTATATTCAGGCACTGCGGAGCTTGGCCTGCCGAGTACTCATAATACTCCAAAACTATCTAAACTGACACACAGCGGCATGCATAGACACATAAACATGTACACATTATTTTTACTTACTCTCTCCCTCTTTCTCTCACTCACTTTGCAAATTCGAATAAACTCATTGCCCTCTATCTTCTCATATCTATCATTCTGTCTTGTTGACAGGTAAACTATCACGTACACTGACTTGCTTCCGCATATGCTTTCATTGACAAGCACACACACTTAGTCATTTACTGTCGCTCACCTGTTTTGCATGGAAATGAGTCAACATAAAGGACGCATGTGTCAGGGCAGTGACGTTAACACTGTTTGAAACTGACTGCACCTAAAGGAAGAATAAATGAGCATTAACACTCACTAACATCTGGATTTTGTATTTAATGGAAAAGGTTACAGTCAGCATTCTCTCCCAGGACAAATGACCCGGCAGTAGCCGTGGATATTTATTGGCTCCAGCCCCAATTGCCTCCGACTGACAATAATGGAAACACAACACTGAGAGGACACACTTACTTTACCCCCTTTGCAGGCGCAATACAATGATATGCTGCCACAAAATATCATCTTTCTTAGAACGAGCAAGCAATTAAAAATTGCACATAATTTAGTCGGCACCAAGTTTGTGAGAGACTGAATAAGTAAGGGATATAAAAAAAAAGAAATAACCACTGTTATGCTTCACTGTACTCCATGTAATGCCTTTCCATGAAGTTGAATGTAAGACACTAGTAATAATTTTTTTGTTTTTTAAAAAGTCACTTGTCTACTGCTTGGCCTTGTCCACAGCTCTGCTCTACTGGCATAGAAGAGCTGTCTATTGCCTATATTTCACAGATTTCCCATGTTTATAAATACTGTATATGCATGCTATTTTTGGTGGGTAAAGGGTGTGAGTGGAGGCTGCTGTGTAAACAGAAAATGAAGGACAATACAGTTGTAGTAATATTACATTAAGTGTTATCAACATGTTAAGTTTGACATGAGAAATACAAGTTTAATATAATAGTATCAAGAATGCCAGTAAACCATTCAGCCACGATGAGCAAAAGATTAATGGGTGATTTTTTTTTTTCCTAGAGTATCTGTCATCACTGAATTCTATGAAAGCATTCCTCTCCAGCTGATTAAACTTCCACAGCCGTCTGAAGCCAGCAGGACAGCTACTGTATGTGTGTTACATCTGCAGCCTGTAATTTGAAAAGTGCCGTACCAAAGTGGAGCGCTATTATGCATAATGATCCATTGTGGTTATCTTGATTAAATCATGCTCAACCAACACGAGGCTGCTGTAAAATGAGCTCACAAAACTCTGTTTCCTTTTCATTTCAAACAGGTCAGTTGTAAATCAGTGTGCAAACAATTTATGATTTGACAAACAGAACTACTTTTTGGCAACTGAAATTTCTGTGTTTAACATCTTTTTTTCTGAAGTGTGTGGCAAAAATAGCATGGCATTCTGACCTCAAATTTGCAGCCGAGTCGCTACAGTAAAATGTTGGCATTGTACATCTCTGCGGACCTTGGATATGTTACATTTGTACACGTCATATGACAGTTAAGATCACATGAATATGAGCTCAGATTCTCATCTGTAGGAGGAGGGTATGGTGGATGGCATGACACCTGGGCAAAAGACTGGCCAAAATTGTGATATTTTCTCACTCTTACTTAAGTGATTCATGTGCCTAAACCTAACCACATGTTAACCAGCACTGTCACAACATAAAATTGAAAATGGAAAGAAAGCATTGACACATACACTACATATGAAATGTACAAACGTATATATCAGTGGTTTATAGAAATGTTCAATGCCAGGGGCAATGGCAGCAGGTCAACCACAGGTGCCAATATCATGTGATTCGGCAAGATTATGACTGTCAGGCAGTTGTAGTTCTGGTCCTATCTGATAGTATGAAACAAATGCAAATTATTTTCAGACAAAAATTTTAAAAAGAATCTGCATCTTCCTTTCAAAAAAAATCAAAAAATTGATATGGAATTTTGTCTGTTTATATAATCACACAAAGCTTCCCTAACCCTACAAACATGATATGACACTAATTTGTTTGTTTGGTTATTGTGAGTGAAAATTTAAACTAGAGCCCACAAATAAGAATTGTTTGTAAGTGAGAGAAAAGGCTTGTCTCCTTAGCAGGCCCCTGGCCTCCATGTAGTACACTAACAGCCCTGGTGCTGCTTGTAGCACCCCTCACATGCCTCTTGATCAATATCCTTACCTGCCATTCAAAGTGAGAGTTTGAAGCAAGAGTCTGAATGTCAATACGATCTCCCAATCAAAACCATATGCTCAATATAACGCATCTGTTCTGCTCCACAGCAGCAGAGTAGAAGACATATTCTGCAGCCCCATTTCATCACAGTGCATTTATTTCACTTTATATCTCGGGACCTCATCTTTAGCCTTTAAAGTATGCCCCATGGGCCTGTGCGTTTCTGACTCGATAAAAGGCTGTATGAATTTGTCTTGCAAATCCTCTGAGCGAAATATGCATGTTGGATATTTGCATGTTTCTGTTTTTTTGTTTCGGTGAATGGGCCAATAAAGCACAACACACACGTATGCACACTGGTGAAAACGTTCCTCAGCACTTGTTGATATATCCACCAAGAAATGCCTTCAAATGAATGGTATTGATTTGTTCAGCTTGTTCAGTGGAGCAGAGCGGCATCGGAGGCTATTTGAATGGAAGTCAGCTCCTTTTAACAGGCCCTGTCTGCCTGCCCGTCTTCCCTGGCCTCCCTGGCTGTTATTGGCATGCTACGCTTATTGATGTCTTAAACGCATACTTTGATTTCTCCACCGTCTGGAAACTCTGCACCGTTTAAAACTTTTAATCGGTTGCGTGCTTGTAGTCGCAGTTATGTGGAAGGCCTGAAAGAGCGCAGTAAACTTTGTCTAACCCTTTCAAAAATGCTGCAGTTGGATTAACATGGACCTAAAGTGTAAGTTCATTAGTAAGGTTTGGCTAAAGTTCAATTCTAAGACTTACTTTTATTTACTTTTATAAGCAAGGATACCTCCAGGATTAACAGAGATATAAGAAATTGGGTTTTCATCATTCCACTGTGGACAAAAACTCAACAGAAAATAGTTTCAGAGATGATAAAATGAGTAATGTGTCTTGGGCAAAAAATGGTAATAGGTGAAGGGAGTTTGGGAGTGTGGCCGGGGAAGATAGGTCGGCTCTAAGTGGGCTTTTGAGGTAGGAACAAGAGCTCTCTAATCACCAGCAAATGAGCAAATGGACAAACATGTGGTCATGGCGCTAGTTTGTTTGTAAATATTTAAGCTGGGGAGTTGTAAAAGGAGATTGAGGAGAGTGCTGGGGGGCACAATTAAGACTTTTAACACAAAGCCAGCCCCCCACCCCTCACCAGTACCACAAGCCAATGACGCTGCACCCCACCCCCCACTTCTTCTCATCCTGAATATCTGTGACCCAGAACCCCTAACAACCAAAAATGCTCTTTAAGAAAGCTGTCAGTCTCCCAAAGTTAAGGGCGCCCACTTTACGGAGGGGCAGCAGAGGTGAGAGGTCAAAGGTTAACTGCAGCTCTTTGGGCTGAAACGGACTTTGATGACAGGTTGTGTTGCTTGCTGATGTGCCAAGAGTGGAGGTCAAACAGACCCTGGTGGAGCTGTAGGTTCTTCATCACTTTAACTGCAGGAATAACAATTAATTTGTCAAGTCCCGAACCACAACACATGTACCTACAACCTGTGGGAATATTTTTAGTAGGGCTGTCAAACAATTATTTTTTTAAAAATCACAATTAATCACAGAATGTCAATAGTCAATCTTAATTAATCAAATTAGAAAAACAACACAAAAACAAAAACACATGTATTTCAAAGAGAGGGTTTTTCCATACGAAATATCTTCAAGATGTTAAAAAATTTTAGGATCCCATTAATTCCAAATGCATATTGTTTAATGCTAGGTTTGATTTCGAAGACAATCAATTTTGCATTAAAAGCTAAAGGAATTAGCTGATAAGACAATCAATTGCACCATCTATTTTACACTTGTACACACACACACACAGACACAATGTTGCATCTCCTAATGCGTGGCCTTTGATTATTGATGGGCTATTTGCAGACCGCCTTAACTGCACAATATGTCTCGCCATTACTTTCCTGACCTCATTCTGGCTTGGGGACAACATTATTCATATGAGAGCCGGAGGAGAGGAAGAGAAAGAGAGATGAGGCCTGTGGGGGAAAATGGTGTGAGTGTATGTGTGTGTGTGTGTGTGTGTGTGTATGTGTGGAAGTAACAGAGGTCTCTAGAATTACCATCAATAACCCACCTCCCCTCCCCTGGACATAAAGAGAGGAGGGAAGGTGGAAAGAAGGGAATAATGTAGTGAAGGCAGAGTGACAAGGGGGCTGACGCAGGGTCAGAGAGGGGCAACTGTTAGCCTAAAAAAAAAGCCAAGTCCAAATGCTATTTTTAAGTTCCTCTTTCCTCTCCTCTCCACAGCTTGGGGTAATTTAAGAGTGTCCAAACCCAGACAGTGTGCGAGGGAAGAAGCATTCATCACCTGAAGAAGACACCAGTGTTCACAAGGCAAGAAGGATGAGGACCCCAAGAGAGGCAAGAGGGAGAGGGATGGAGGGAAGTGAGATAGGTTGAGATAGAAGGAGGCACTGGTGGCTTGCATCACTGCCCACTGGTGTGTGTGTGTGTGTGTGCGTGTGTGTGTGTGTGTGTGTGTGTGTGTGTGTGTGTGTGTGTGTGTGTGTGTGTCTGTCTGTCTTTCACATGAAGTGTATGTACAGTATCTTTAGCTGATGTTGCATTTAATCAGTGTGCAAAGTGACAGGGCTATAGTGTTTGAGACATTTATGAAGACTTGGATTTGTCTTTGAGTCTCCACTGATCGAGACACATCTGGTTTACATATGTCATAGAATATTTAGCTGTAATCTAAGTAATTAGCCTACTTTTGTTGGTTCTCAATTTTTCATTTTTTCTTTAATTAAGCACACCGATGGTAAAGAATCAGCTTTTACACTGACCCTCAAACATCACAATTTGTTGATTTCTTTTTGATTTTTTTTTTTTTAAATTGAAGGTTACATCAGTCACTTCTAGTTAGACAATGGGCAATTGATTTTTTTCTGCGTTAGATGAGAACACGCCTGGGCAGAACTGGTTGCGGTCTTATTGTACGCCGGCGGTTGGCCAGACAGCACCTGCCATGTTTGCATAATATAAAGGTTTGGGAGGCGTCTCTTGAGAACACAGCCAAACTATCCTGCCAGTCGCGTGCACATGATCCAGCATCAGGTTAAAACTCTATAAGTGATGATGGAATGCAAGGGTGCCTATAGGAGGAGTGCTGGGTGGGTCCATCAAACCTTGACTTTCATGCAGGAGTCCAATGTTTGCTACTTGTCTAAATGTGATTTTTTTTTTGCCTACACCACAGTATGTGCCTCCTTCCCCTGACCCTAACCATCCATGCCCTCGTTGCCTAATCCTAACCATCCGTGCCAGCATGTGTGTTTGTTGGGGTCCCGGTGTTGGTTACCATGTGCTTGTGTTTTTAAAATATAAACACATGCAGAGTCCTCTAACCATGTGCTTGTGTTGACATCACTGTAGCTGCATCCTGGAACATATAAAGCAGACAGAGAAGGAGACCGAGAGCATAATGTAGATGCGGAATTCAACTGCAAAGAGCCCACATGTGATGACTTGGGATAAGAACGTGTTAGAACCGGTCTATTGATCAGTAGATAATCCCTTTATTATTGCTGTTACTTTTCGGAATGACATTATTTATTTTTTGTTCTGGTCATGGCCTTTATTGCATAATTCAAGATCATACCACTTCATCTGACTCTATTTAAATTCAAACTGTACCTATATTTAGAACAGACTTAAACTTAATCAACATGGCAATGACTACTGCTGAATCAGGCTTCTTCTAATGGACCGCAAGTGAGCACTTTTGCGAAAGTGTCTGTGGGTCCCCAAGGGCCGAAATAATGTACATGTACTTTTTTTTAATTTAAAAATTTTAATATATTTTGATGAGTCTCAAACACTGGACAAAAAGGCTTTCTTATCAGACAGACCAAATGCCCACATCCCTGCTTAAAGTATGATAACATAGCCTTGTAGTACACATGCTATACATGATTTGACAATGAATGACTGCATCACTACTTCTGATTGCGGTGTACAACTTGTAAAACTTTACCTGTGCAGACCTGAAAATATCAGAATTTCAATTTGCTTGCTTCTAATTAAAATTATATTCATCCTCATGAAACTCATTCTGAACTCATGATAACAGTACAGACGTGTGATGGCCCATTTAATGTGATGGGTTGTTTTTCTTCAGAGGAGCTAAGAAGCTTTTGAAGTTTCTACATTGTCATCCAGCTACATCCAGACATATGCACATCAGTCAGTGGCCGCATTACAGGCTTCATTGTAGTGCTGCATTTAACATGGCACCATTACTTATTTACAAGATATTCACTTGTTGTCAATGCGCAATGATCAATGTGGCTTTTTCTGTACCTCTATATATTATATGTGGCTACATAACGGCTCATCTTCCTTTGCATGTGAGTTAGATCTTATGTTTCCCTGGCATTTTAACAGGAAACATCATTGTGTTGATTTTTACTCAGATTCAATCTCACACATTAAATCTCAGGGGAAGCAATCTGCATGTGACTTGGCATTCAAGTCTCTTGACATTTAGATGGAATTTGTGGCAATAGTAACTCAACATGTTTTCATTTAGGCTGCATGGTGGCTTGAGCTAGCATTAGCATGGTAGGCATGAGACACAACAGGGAAAAATTACTTATTACAAAATTACCAGAACTTGTCTTCTCAAATTGTAATGACTGAAGCCCTATAATTTAGCTGATACTGGCTGCTAATTCACGAGCTGCTTTGACGTGTGCTCAGTGAAAGTATTTCCAGTCTCTGCTCGTGCTTATATCATATATGTTTTTGTTCTCATCAAGCGTCCGGCATGTCTTTATAACTTCCAATAAGTGTTATCACAATCACAGTTATTAAAACAAATTAGGCCAAAAACAAAAAAAAAACATCAGAGCACAGTTAAAAACTGTTTGCTTCCCTTAATCAGCAACACCTGTGTTTACTGGGATGAACTTAAATCTCTGCTGGCCTATGATAGCTGGTACAATAAACCTCCCTGCGGCTAGGCAGGATATTACCCTCAAGTCAGTCAACTTCAAATTTTAAGGCAGCCTGGACGCTAACTTTTTTTTTAAAAGTTAAAACAAAAAGGTTTCTTTTTTTGTCTTTTACAGTGTGCATGTTCAATAATGCCAAAAATTGCCATGATTTACAATAATTGACCATTTTGTAATACTTACAATTTGTAGTTGGGTTTAGTCCGCATTGCCTCTTTTTAATTAATTTCTTGACATTATCAGGAAAAAAAATATGAATCCTGTGTCTCTGTTTATCAGTTTACAAATCTCATGATTCTTTTCAGCCAACTAGGCTTTCTGTGGGCTATTACAAACATGACCTGCGTGCATTACTGTTCAATAGCTTGAACTTTCTCGCTATGGTATGCTGCATTCAAATTGAGTTATTTTGAAAAAAAACCAACTCAAAATATTTATTTAATCTGATTAACATTATGGCCTTCACTCCCTTTATACATTATGAAAAGACAGTCATGCTGTCTTGTAATTTAATGTAGTAATAGAACACTGTTAAAAAAATAGTCACACTGGTGGACTAATGGACTCCCTTTCATGCATCATAGCTATGTCAGCTTGCTTAGGGGTGTCAAAAAGTCATTTTTAGATGTGTTTTTGATAACATAACTTGCAAATGACAAGTTTTCCTTAAAATATGGAAATTTTAAGCCTCTGGTACCACAGTCGAACATTTCCCATTGGCAGTGCTAGTTCCTACCAAAGCAAAATGTGTTGAAGTAACATGCTGTCTTTTGTAAACACAGCTCTTTGTGACATGACAGTTATATACAGTATGGTATTGGTGTCAGATATAGTATGCAGTAGGTCATACATTACACATGACATCAGAGTTCAGCATGAGGCCCTAGTGCTATGAGCGTGGTCTTGCACAGCAGTTGTCACTGACATAGCACTTGTCAGATCTTGACATGAAGGATAGGGTTGGGGAGGCGCAGTAAGAGAGCAGATTCCAGTGCACATCAATATAGTCCCTAACAGAGCAGGAGAGATTACCGTGCTTGTCAATTCCTGCTCACCTGTCTATAATCAGTATGTCAGGTACATTGGGCCTCATGGGTTCCACAGTGCAGGAATGTCCTAGAGGCCGCCCTTCTAGTAACAGAGCAAATTAAAACATGTCATACCAATATTAGCATCTCCAAAAAGCAGTCATGCAGAGAGCTGTGATTCCCACCAATACATGTCATGTCATGATTACATTTCCGTTATCAGCACACATGCATGACTGGTTATGACAAGTGAGGAGACAGCAAATGTGACTGCATAAACCTGAGATTTAAGGCAACACATATTATTTTCTCAGACTTGAACCTCTTCATATGGTAAAAACTGAGAGTGTTTGTATCTGCAGAGTGGGGGATTTCTTTCTCTGTTTTGTAAGCAACTCAAAAGTTTTTTGTCGTCGACCAGAGAGGATTTTGCTCTGGAAATTGTGCCCTGTGAACTCCCAAATTTGGCTACATAATTACCAAAAATTAATCATGCACTTTTTGATATAAGCAGTATTCTTGCCTGGTTGAAATTGAGTGGTCAAAGTTATTTTGTTAATTATGTTAGCAACTCTGAATCCAACTTCAACAGGTCAATGTACCTCTCCTTCCCTCTCCTTCAAAGCCAACTAGCTAAATGATTGTTAGAGCTCCGGGGTGGCTTCCCTTGCCAAAGAAGAAAACTGCATTAACAGAGTCCAGTGGGTCAGCGCGCTTGACTGCAGCTTAAGCCTACTGGGGAAATTCACCCATGAGTAGCTTGTTGGCTGTGACCAGCAGCCTGGCCTTGCGCACAATCCCAAATCCCAAATACCTAATCTGGCCAACCCTATGACCTGACACTGACTTTTAATCTGCCTGGGGTAAAAACAAAGCAAAAAAAGCAAAATGTCAATCCTTTTTTTCCATTGTCCACGTCCAAACCTGGACACATAGGAACAACAGATGGGATTGGGGGAAATACAATAAGTATTAGGCCACAGCCACATAGCAATTGATGGGAAAATTGATAAAAAGAATGGATGAAGTTGAGGTTAAAAGGTGCCTGATGTTTTGTTGTGTTGCACTTGTTCCTGCTTCTCTCCCTCTCTTAGTCCAATTAGAGACTGGCTCTTGGCTAGCTTTGCTGGAAGCACAGTGTTAACTTAATGCGGCGTGAAAAAATCATTATGCCACAGTACAGATGGGCCCAGCCATGCAGAGGAACCTTTGCGCTCCCCTCAGAAAGCCAGTTTTAAACAGGGGCACTAATAAAACTGAGACCCGACCATTTTTTGATGACAACGATGTGTAGCAGGGCACCAAGGGTAATGGGAGAGGGATAGAGAGAGAGAGAGACTGAAGGGGGAGAGAATAAAAGAGTGAGTCACAAAGAGCCAGCTAACAGGGAAAAGATTAAGAAATGAAAACTAGACATAAGAGAGGCTGATGGGTAAGCTGAGTTTACTAAACAGCAAAGAGGGGTGAGTGGTGGTTTCTAATGGGTTCAGATTCTCAGTCTTTTTGCCACCCCAAAAGAAACATTTAGTTTTCCTTCTGAAGGACTCAACCGAGGTCAAGGTCTGTGTTTGATTCCCATCCAAATCCAAGTATTGATCTTTGTAATAAATCCTTCAAAGCAGTTTTAGGAGGGCAAAAGAAACCCTCTGCTTTCTCACAAACACTGGCTACTTTGTCCAGCCCTCCTCTCATTCAGAGATTCTGCTAAAACATTACTTCTGTGAAAGATAGGGGTGAGAAATCAAAGACAGTAAAAATGTAATATATCAAAAGTGCCCCTGGGCAAGGAATAAAAAAAAGAATCCTTTGAAGGTTGTGGAAGATGGCGGCCTCATGATAACCTTTTCACCCTTGTGCCCTTGGGGTCCAAACAGGCGAAAAGCATGTAAACATGTTTTATTACAGCATAAAACTCTGAGGAGGTCGTTGCATGTCTGGACTTCCTTTAGGGCTTTTATTTGCCAGAGGAAGGCATGCTCTCTCTGAGCTCTTAAATGCAATGGCCGTAAACATGTATGACTAAGTGCATGTTAATGGTAGAAAGGTTAGGGAGTAATGGACTCAGTGAAGTATCAGATTTAGCTGCTAGAAGCCTCATGGTGGTGATATTTTACATGCTGGACTGTGAGATTGTGGTTGACTACATCCTGGAGTAACAGATGCAATTAATCTTGATCTAGTGTTCCTGTAGAGGTGTGAATGGATGTCATTGGTCATTGACAGTAGGGATCAGTCACTGTCTTAAGGAGCAAATGACACAAGATATGCTGAAAAAGTGAGAAATATTTAATGGCACCAAACATGAAGGAAAGACGACCAGAAGCAGGTAGGTTGACACTGAATCAAGAGTATGGATACATTTACCTTCAACTCTGGTCTCCTGTTCAGTTCCAACTCAACTAAAACGTTTTCTACTCTTTCTAAAGTTCAGATTTTTAATGTTTAATCAAGTTCTGATATACCACCATGAACAAAACCTTGCCCTTGCTGTACAGTATACCCTAAAATTTAAAATAAACAAAAGTTGTATCGCTGTTAAACCTTTAACACCTAGACCGACATCAGTCTTCTTGTACTGCATTTAGACCCTTCTCAGCAGAATTGAAAACTCTGAAACCCAAGAAGTTGGTTTCATTTCAATGAAAAACACAGCAAAAAAAGAGCAACCTGGCAAGAGATGTCCTGCAAACTACAAATTGCAAAACAAAAGTAAAGGTAAACTAGGAACTATTAAATTTGTTGGACAGTCTTGCAACACTCAAGTCCAGACACAATTATAGTGTTGTATGCAGTTTACAGCTCTTAACATGTTAGAACATGTTATAAATGACTGCCAGACCTTTTTTGTTTTATTTACTTGTTTACTTGTTTTCTTTTAAGTTGGAAGGCAAGGGTCAGATGGGGATATTTGATGAATTCCAGCAAAGATTGGTTTCTTCGGCAGAACACCCCTCACATCTCTAATTTGCCAAATCTGTCATTTCGATCGCAATCCGCCAATTCCTGGCACACCTGGCTTCAAAAGGAAATGGGAGCTGCTTCACAGATTGGTTAATTCATGTTCCGCCCAAAACACGCCCATGACTAATTCAGAGTCTAAATACAACCCCTCTGCACCGTATGCCAAATGTACTCTGGCATGACCTAAATGCATTTGCGCCATGCGCTTTAGACCATGCGCTATAGATTGTCTAGATAGGGCAAAGTGTCCAAAAATAAATTATTAAATACAAATAAAAAGCAAAGGTGACAAGAAAATTAGCTAGGGGGGATTACGAGATATGATTAAAGAACAAGTGAAAAATCTCCAGAAAACTAATTTTAAAAAGTATTTACTTTATCATGCATTTGAAATTAAGTTACATGAAAAAGAAAATGTTTGTTAGCACTTTCTTTAGGTATTTTTTTTCTTTTTGGTTTTGGTGTTTGTTTTATTTTATTTATTTATTTATTTGTGCATATTTTAAGGTAATTTTTAAGTTTTTCTTGTTACGTTGCTTAGAAATTGAGTAAATTTGTTCAGGTTTCTATCTGTTTTTGAGAGCTTCTTTTATGATATTTATTTTATTAAAGTTTGGTGAAATGCTTGTGCAAGTAGCCTTGAGACACCAGTGTGCTTGAGAAAGAACCAGGATGTAAACCAGTTCACAGGACTCTGACACATTTATTACCGCCTTGTTTCTACAAGAGTCATGTTTCTGGCTCTTTACTGCATTTGTTTCAAGACACAAGGCCACATAATTCCTCCTAAGCTGGCCATGAGAAATGCTTTTAGACTAAACAATCCAGGAAAGAATAGTTGACCAGTCATAAAATGCAGTCTTTGTCTGTTTGGGAAAGTAATGGCTTCCTGAGCTAAGTAGAGGAGGTATAGATGCAAATGTGATATGAATCTGAAGTCAAGGTTTTAAGATGTTGGAAAACATAAAATGCTTTACTTATCACAAACAACGATTTCCATTAATCAATTTTTTTTTTTTAAATTTTGTCTCTAAAAACTTGATTCACCACTTAGTGGATTATTTTATGGTTAACTGCAAGCCTCTAATAGCGATTGCAACACCAAACACATGATGATAACAAAGTTAAAATCATTAGTGGTGATATTGTAAGGCGAAACCACCACGGAGAAGAAAACATCCCAAAGCCCTGAACAATTATGGACATATCGCACACAATCCCCATGTAAACAGAGGGAGGAATGCAGCATGACTGCATTCAGATACAGATCTCGATAAGTCAAATCCCACATACGCAGGAAAGGCAGATACAAACCACACAGGATACTGTAAATCGGCAGCGCTCAAAGAGGCTCGCAGCGGTAGGTCTAGATCAAGTCTGTCTCAGGCATAAAGGGTCTGCTCTGCCCCTGGATTCTGTCACACCGTAACCTCCTAGTTAACCTTTTGTTTTATGTCCCAGTATTCCATTACACATGTGCTCTGACGAGGTAGGAGACGGCAGAGTTGCCAGTCAGGGGAGTGGTTGACATTTTGGTGGTTGTTAAGGTTTAAACAGCTCACCCGCAGGAGGCAGTAGATAGAAAATGGAAGCTTGGGCTGAATTGGGACGACCCCAAAGTCATTTTGGAGCAATTCACATGGCATTCCTCTGCATGCATAAGTGAAGAGACCTTTTGGAAATACTAAAATAGAAAATGCCAAGACTTCTGCTGTGCAGATCAAATGATACATCACTGCTGAATGTCATGATATAACTTCTTCATGAGGGTCTGTCACAAGGAATCTTCAACATGTCTAACTTACAACGTCAAATACAGAAGACGTGCTGCACCTTATCTTAGATTAGCATAGAATGAACAGTTTGAAGTCGGAAGAATCAATGAAAACAGCACTAATGCAGACGTTTATGATGATTTCTCTCTCTCAAGACCGCCATATATCAAAAACCTCCACTGCCTTTAATCCATTTAGCGCAAAAAGCCACGTCAGCTTTTCTACACTATGAATAATGAAAGGAGCCCGTAACCCTTGTTGAGTTAGAAAAACAAAACCCAAATTAAACATGAGTGATGCAGATCTTTGACAGCCTGGCTGGTCCCAGTTGACAGGTCTCACTTCTGTCCAAACTGATTCATCATCGACTCACAGTGGCATGGCCATCCTCCACCTGAAAACGTTTATTTATCTCCCCTCAGATCGGTTGGTGAATGAATAGAAACGAGGTAGAGGAATTAATAACAGTGTTAGGGCAATGATAATGGTGGAAAGAGCTAAAGCGTTATTGATGACTCAATCAAGGACGGCCAACCTCCAGCCAGCGTCCCTGTTTCATAATTAGTTGCTGGTTTGTAAAATTGCATTTTATCCTCTGCCAAATACGCCGAGTGGTTGACAGGTAATATGTTAAACTCCCCTGTTATTTATTTGCTACGGAGGTCATTTCACTTTGGTGATACATAAAGCAGGCCTTTATAATTCTGCTGCCTCTGCTTGGTTTTTAAAAGAAGATTATTTTTTTCTCTTGCTCAGGTTTTTGTCCTCACCAATTTCTCATTTCCTTTGAAAGCCAGCTGAAGCTGTGTATTTGCAGCATGACTTCAGTTGCCAAAGACTCACAAAGTGGTGTTGCCAGCTTTTAACCCTTTGAAACCTGAGCAAATTAGTTTGATTTCTTTCAAAAAGATAGGAAGAGGCAATGAGCAACTCACTAAAACATGACCCAAAACATTAGAAGCAAATAAGTAAAAAAGTTACAAGAAAAGTGGGAAAAAAACGCAACAAAGTAAAGTAAAAAATGAAAGCAAACAAGACAGTGATCCCCAAAATAGTACTGTAAATTGCTTTTCAAAATGTATTTATATATAATTTGGTTTCTTGTAACTCCATTTTAAATTTAAAACTATAGTTAATATAAATTTGATGTCATTCTTCCCTAGATTTTAAATATTTTTCCAACCCTGCTCAATTTCTTTTCAACTGATGTTGAGGTCATTTTCTTGTCACCTTTTTCTTCTTTTTCTTTTTTTTTAAATTATTTTTTGGCTTCTTTATGCCTATATTCAATAGGATTGCAAGTTCTTGACGTTTGTGGAACATTTCTTGCCAAGTTGGTCATTGCCTTTCCTGCCATGTTTTTTTTTTTTAAATAGAAATCAAATAGATCAGGCTTCAAAGGGTTATTAAGGAATGATGTCACTTAAATATTTTTTTTTATTTTTATATTTTGCATACTTTTTTGTGAGCTCAAGCTGTAATCAAATGTTATTCTTGTCCCATAAATTCTGCAATAATGTTTGACTTTCATTCTTAAGGTCTTCAGTCTACTAGTTAACCATAATAATATGTGAATCTGAATGTATTTCAATAAGATTTGTTCATTCAAGCACATAAATTTGTTGTTTTAAAACACAGTTTAGGGATGAAATCTTTTATACTATACAGAAGCATAAACAGAGTATAAACACATCCGTCATGCCAGTTTTCCTCTCTCCACTTTACTGTCTGAGCCTGGAAATGAACGACCCATCAGTCGTGTTTAGTCCACACACCATTCTGACACAGCCCATGTTTGGACAGGTGTGTGTGGGTACACCTGAGTGTATTTGCGTGTGTGTTAGCTTTTTTCTATTGGCCTACAAAAGAGGGAGGCCTTTAACACCCTGGCTCGGGGAGCATCTCATCAGTTTGCACAGTATCTTTACAAACTTTTCTCTTTCTTTGATGATATCTTTATTAAGTGGCTCACCTATTTGTCTTCCTGTCACGGTTAGGTAGGTCAACGCAGTAGACCGTTAAAGTCACCTCAAAGTCAACTTTAAT
The DNA here is from genome assembly GCF_026936395.1 of Plectropomus leopardus. Lineage (NCBI taxonomy): Eukaryota > Metazoa > Chordata > Actinopteri > Perciformes > Serranidae > Plectropomus > Plectropomus leopardus. The sequence continues at coordinate 18,626,054 of NC_142180.1, forward strand.
GCGATGTTGAACTTTGGTGGAGCCAGGGGGTTGTATCGCTTCTTGGCTATGATTCAAGTTGAAAATATGTCCCATTGTCTTTACAAGCTCCTGCTGTGTGTTTTTCTCACTCACTCGCCATTCCCTATTATGGCATGCGGAAACATCTAAAAAAAAGTCCCCCTTAATTTGCGTATTTACAGTCTCATTTCTCCCTTTGCATACTGTTTTTTGTCTAATCTCTATCAGGGACTATGCCAAACTCCCATAGGTGGTAGTATTCAGTGCAGTATTTATAATTTCAGTTTATTAGCATATGCTTTTGTTTGCATTCATTAGTTTGGGTGATTTTGAATTGAAAGGAAAGAACAGAGGGCTTTGAGAGAGACAAAAGTGGACTGGGCACACATGGGAAAGATAACTGACAATGTTTCAACTCAGTTATACTGGCCAGGAAGCTATACAAGCCAAGGTTCTGCCAGACTCAGTTATCACTTTGTGCTCTTCAGCCTCCACAGCTTGTCATCTCTGTTATGGCTACACCTTTATTGCTGTTTTTGTCACCTGAAGCCCCAGGGACATGACTGACAGCTCTGAATGTGTGCACCACATACACTGCAGGCACACAGTGTATATTACTGCTATTAGGCCATACAAAGGGAGCATAGGGACATTATTACCATTATTTACAGTATATGATACATACTTTAAGTACTGTTATTGGTTGGTTGTGTAAATAAGATATTGTGTGTCATCACAGCTTCTTAAGCATATCCAAAAAAAAAAAATAAGTGAGAAAAATGTAACCATAGCTTGTCTCATCACACAAGCACTTTATTTCCCTGAGTATGCAAGTAGGCAATCTAGATTCAGCAGTCTTCTTATTTCCATGTCAGCAGACACACTTTGCCATGTCTTGGGGAAGGAGTTTTTTAAGTGTTGCCTTAACCCAAACACCAGATGCTGACCCTGACTCTGCTTCTCTTTCTCATCCCCTGGTTTGTCGTTGCACAATCTCTTCCCGCTGCTGGTGCCCTGCAGCCGACAGTGTGTTATGAACAGCCCCAGTAATACAGCTACCAGACACACGCGTTAACACACACAAACTCATATCAGTGCCTGCTGTTTTAACCACTCCACTGCAGCTGTAAGAGCATGCTGGGAAAGGGGAAGCAACAATTGTGTTCCATTAGGATGATATGTGTAGCACTTGTAGTATGTGTGTGGATGAGGGTGTGTGTGTACTGGTTTAGATGTAAGACAAACCAGACTTTAAGTGTTTATTTTTGTGCCTCTGCTCTGGCAATAGCCATGGCCCGGAGGCAGTATGTTTTCAGTCTGTTTATATGTCCGTCCGTACATCCCATACTTGTGAATGCAGTATCTCAAGAACATCTTCAGGGAATTACTTCGAATTTGGCACAAATATCCACTTGGACTCGATGATGGACTGATTAGATGTTGGTGGTCATAGGTCAAAGATCAAAGTTAATGTGACCTTTTATCGCTCTCATTCTCATGAATGGGATATCTGAAGAACACCTTGAGTTAGTTTCTTCAAATTTGGCACAGACATACACTTTGACTCAACAACGAACTGATTAAATTTTGGAGGCTGAAGATCAAGATCATTGTGACCTTGCATCTGTCTTATTCTTGTTAACATGATTTCTCAAGAAGGCCTTAGACTCAAGAATGACCTGATTAAAATATTGTCACGGTCACTGTGACATCACAAAACATACTGTGTTGTCCATACTTCAAGAATTCACATGTGATTAAGACAAAATTTCACGTTGGACGATGAAATGATCATTGATAACATTTTATATCCAAAAGGTAAAAGGTCATCTTAACTGTGACATCATAATGTTCTGCCTTTTCTGGCCATTAATCAATGTCATTGCTCAGGAACAGAAGGGGTTACATGTAGTCAAATACCAAATAATTGACATTCATTTTGGGCATCAACCTTCAAATTATGCTGATTAAAATAGGTCCTCTGTGTATAGTATCTGTGGTTTCACAGACACGGATGTAACTGCAACTTGACAGGTGTACAGAGGCATACAGCCGTAAGGCGGTATTTGTAGTTCTGATTTACAGCTTATATAAGTATTTGTCATGTGAAGATCTGCATGTCACTGTCATTCCATTGTGCTCACTTGGCGCATTTTTCATTGCTCTTACCCTAAAAAAGAAGTCATTTTAAACATAACAACCAAACCTAATGCATGCTCTGTTCAACACACTGTCACAGTCAGGAGGAAACCCTGTATCTCCAAAATGACTGCTTTTTCTGAATGTTTTGAAATGTTTAAACAGACAGAAGCTTGTAGCATTAACCTATTCGCTAACATGTAAGTGATCGAAATTCAAATTTTCACAACGGCAGCAGGGGACAACTTTGAAGAGAAACACGAATAGATGTTGCCCATGGACATGTTGAAAACATCCTTTTGAAGACTTTGTGTCAGGATGCTGTTTGCGTTTGTGCGTGACAGTGTGAGTGGAATGAGAGTGCTTATCTGTTTTTATGCCAGTGCTACACTTTATGCTTTATTTAGATACCTGAGTTTTTTGGTGTGGAGCTGATGACACTGTGGTATCTTGCCTCCCACGCCTGCCCTGCCCTGACTCACACAAGAGCTGCTAACAGATAAGCTGTGGGAGAGCGACTGAGATATTTTTCACTGGCTCCACTTAGCCAGCCTGACACATTTAACCGCAGACACCAGTTCTGCCACGGAGATGAGTGCATTACTGTAAATATCACAAGGTCAATTTTACTGGCAAGGTTATGTGAATACAAAGAGTTTTGAGGAGATTGCTCAGCTGGTCACTTTCCGGTAGACTTGGATTTGAATCTTGCTGACTTGGTCTCTAATCTCAGCTGTACTTTAGACTCAACCATTGTTTGTCAGCCCTAAACCAAAATAATGGCTTTTTTTCTCAACCAGGTCCACCTTTTTTTTTCAAGCATATGGACTGTATATACTGTAATATTCTCAAAAATCTAAATGTAAATGAAGAAAAATGCATTACGTGGTCAGCTAACTGAATCCCATTTTCACATTTTCTCTTACCCCCTGATATTTGTAGCTATGCAGGTAGTTTTTAGATTTCCACCTCCTTTCCACTTTAGTTGAGTTACGTGGAAATAGATTCATGCCATTTGATTTAGACTTATTTATGTTCATCAATTGATACCTAGAGGACATGGAAGGAGCCTTCTGTCTGTACTGTGTTTGTTTCATCCATATTTATGCACATTTCTGAAAGCTTACGTTACATTACGACCAATGCAGGTTTATTACAAACTATGCCATCATCAATGACAATGTCAATATAAGTATATCTTAACTTAAATTATTAGACCCTCTCCGGTGTCAGTCATGGCTCTCCTTGCTGTGGTGAGATGTTTTTCATATGAACTATTCCCAGTATTCCTCAGTGACAGTGAAACCCTCAGGTGACACGACCCTTATTATTTTTTCTTATTCCTTGGCTTAATATGGTAAGGATCTCCGAAAATAACTTCAAAATAGGACATGTGGGGCAGGATGGCCTTATATGGTATTTTTGATAGTTAATTATGCTAATTTTCAGTTGTCATGAATGCACATTTATTTACCCACAGGTAGCATCCATCATGTTTTATACAGGTATTTTGACAATTAGCTGAAGTTCGGAGGGTTTGCTGACTTAGTATATGAACCCACTGCACAAAAAAGCAACTGAAAAGAGGATTTTAAGATAAAAATACAAATAAATTCTTGCATGAGTCCCAATGTCAGTGGTACTACTTCTACATAAGTTTCTCTCACTTAAGTCACAAGGGTTAATGAGAAAATATAATTTTCTTTTGATTTGGGCAAACTTACCCTTGAAAATAAATGAGTGGGATTTTGGGACATGCATTACACAACTCATGCAGAAATGTCTACCAGCGTTGATCATCACAAAACAATCAGATTGGTAATAAAAATGCAAATGCGAGTGGCAGCACAGAGCACAGAGTCAATGACCTGTGCAAAGACACAATGATAATCTTGTGTCATTGTACTTACTCCAAAATATGTAAGCTGACCAACAGAGCAATCTTCCAAAACCTCGACATGCTCCTTTAAGTCTAGATTTTCAGTGTTTAGAGCATTAGCTAATGGAGATAACTCTAAACTGCATCAATTTACATTCCAATACCAAATCCTCAGCTCTTTGTGCGCCAGCATCCAAAACAATGGCAGGGACCACCTCCAATAAAAGGCTCAGTTTCAGCCAGTGGGAACAGGGAGACTGAAAAACATATCTCCTCCTCCCACTGCTGCTTAATTCCTCCCTACCACACAGATACACACACACACACACGCACACCCTGGGCCTTCTCTTTAGTGGAGTCCGACAGCTCTCAGGGAAGAAGGGATTTTGCTCTGCTCTTTCCAGATGACCTCCTCTAAACTTGGGTCCTGGGCTTAGCGCACAGGAGGAACACAAGAGGGAACAGTGTTGCAAATTTGTCGCCCAGAGTGTTAAAATTCCCCCAGGAATGTTAATCTGGTCAGTCCTCCCCAGCACACACACTTCAATAATCCTCAACCCCGTTGCTTAAAAAGGATTTGGTTGTCCACCACTACTGCTTGTGGTAAGACCATACACTTCTCTCTTAGCCCAAAACTGCCAGCTCTCCAGACTAAAACACCAAAATATTTTGCAGGTTCCATCTTTAAACACCTTTTGATTAAATGAATTGTCAGGAAAAGGGGAAAGAAAAAATGTGAGTGGCCATTTTTGTTCCTGGAGGGCTACTTTCTACTGAACATTTAATGACTTCATGTTCATTCTGCTTTTGATGGATGATAAATCTCACTGAAAGACTTTAACTGCCAGCGTATAGGATCACTTTTAAATGAGATGTACAGCACGTGGAAGACAGTGACTCTTGTTGAATTTCAGTTTTTAAAAGTAAAAATATGAAAAAAAAAATTAACTATCATTTCAATCAATCATTTGTCACAGTGTGATCCCATCAGCTCTTCTGACCTTTCTGTTGATTTCCTTTTTTGTGTCTTCTGACATTGTTGGCTGCTGCTTTATATTGTCCATGTTTCAGGATGGTTCTGTAAATCTGTGGTTTCTGGTCGTGGAATGGTTTAACTTTTTACACATCCTGACCCCAATGAGATGACCACATGGTTACTTCTCTCGCACCATGGGCATCGGCCCCGCTCTGCAGCTGCTTCTGCGTAACTTTACGTAATGTTACAGAAGTGATCCACATCAGATAACGCAAGTAGAATCTCTTGGATGGTTCACAATTTAAACAACTAAAAGGATTTTTTTTTCATTAAAACCCCTACAATCACCACAGCAACTATTTTACGTGGTGTCACATGGTGTGATTGTATTTTAATGGGATTTATTTTTGCAGTTATTTACCTAACTCACCAATAAGCTATTTGTTAAAGCAACCATCTGCAAGTTGTTTTACATTTTAAACTGTCAAACTGTCATTTTCCTTGCTACATACACATTACGAACTCTGTGTGTATGTAGGTGTAAATGGAAGGACTGTCTGCTCTTGCACTGCGCACTCCTGAAATACAAGATAAATTCCACTCGGGGCTACTGTTTATTTCCTTCCTATGCTTGGCTATGTTTCTGAGGAATGGTGTGTATCCAGCGTGTGCATGTTTGTGTATGTCAATACTGACTGCTTCCCTAGAAAAAAATGAGGCAATGTTTACTTGCAGAATGATTTCCTCTAGTTTGAATGTCTGCTTTTTTTTAAAGCCTTCCCTGTATCCATTCTTGCCGTCTCATGGAGAGAGAAACAGGAGGCAACTCGGGGCTTTTTAACTTCTTGACCTTCAGACATGATTGGATCTGTTCTGCTGCCAAGCCAGACAAAAGGCTTCTGAAAGCAAAGAGTCAGCTCATGACTTGGCCTTCGTGTAGTCATGGACAGAGGGAGGGAGAGAGAGAGAGAGAGAGAGAGAGCAATGGAGAGAAAGACAGAGAGAGAGGGAGATTGGAGAAAGAGCAATCATGTCATGCACAACATTTATTTATTCAAACTGTCCATCTGCTGTGTGGCTTAAGCTTGGCTGGTTTACAATACACACATGCGCGCACACACACACACACACACACACGCACACACACTTACTTTTGTCTTCCACATTCACATGCACAGACACATTTCCCTCACGATCAGGACACCCAAAGTTGGTGGAGTCATAACACATTAGTGTTTGCAGTAATCCAGGTTTCATGGCTGTTGACATTGATATTTGTCCTCACATTATGTAAAAAGGTAGTTGACTAATGATTATAGACCTAATTATATGCACAAAAAGGATGCAAGAAGAACAGTTCCTACATATAACATTATGTGCGTCTGCCTTTGCTTTGCTTAAATGTATATTATTTACAATTATACTGAAAATTCATAGAACAGTGTTAAAGATGCATTTGTATATATGTCAAAATGTTCTATGAATAAGTATTGTAAATCTGGTAGATCAGTTATTTGCTACAGCACCAAATAGTAGTTAGCAACTGCTTAAAGATCTTATACTTATTTTATTAAAAAAAAGAGAAACTGACATTTTAACAGAAATTCCTTTACTTGGAGTTACAAATTGTCAATGATGATTCATAACTCACTGGAATCTCTAATACCCCTTTCCCACCAAAATTAATACTTGCACATTGGTTTTTTTAAACACGGGTATAACCGCTAAACATAGGTGAAAGACTGCATTTCCATTGCCTGTGAACACAGCGCTGCAGCACATGTGTCATGTGACTTTCTGTCAGCTTGTGTGTGTGTGTGTGTGTGTGTGTGCATGCGTGCATGCGTGGGTGGGTGGGTGTGGGTGGGTGCATGTGACATCATGGACAGGCAGGAGAACAGGTAAACATTAGACAGCAATAGGAACAGAGGTCTGTGGTTTCTTCTCTTTATATGATCTTATAGTTATTCAGTCTCTCTTAAACTCAGTGCAGACTAACTTAAATAATGTTTGAGTGCTGCGTAGGAGGAGATGGACAGTTGAAGGCATGCCGATGCATCTTGCTGGTTAAGGAGCTGAAATTACTGCATTCACTCGGGTGTTGTGTTCATATCGATGCCGATCAGAGCCGGAGGCAGTATTTACTGAGGTCTACTGCAGAGTCAATTGACCCGGGTGTGAATGCCTATCGTACACATTCCCATTGCATTAAGGCTTAATTGAACAGACAACACTTTAAAACAATGTCAGCAGTCAAATAGAGGAAAGTCATCCAAACCGTCAGTGTTCCTGCCCCTGCATGGTTAGGGGTGGTGTTGATGGGAGATTGTAAAGGAGGCAGCTGTGCATGCGTGGGTCTATAAACAGTTATGACACGGTGCCCTGGCTCAGTGTTGATGTGTCAATGCTGATTCTTTGTGTTATCACTCGACCGTTGAGTCATTGTGATGATGATTTGCTTCCTTGTATGACAGCTCTGTTGTCAAAGCTGGGACACAGTGAAAGCTGAAACATATACAAAGTGGTGTGAAAACAATGAAGGATTATGCTCACACGAGTGTACAGCGATATGCACTTACATGTGGAGGCACATGCATGACTGTGTTCACTCAAGCTTGTAAACACAGAGGGAGGTGTATGGAAAGATGCACTGTCACACACAAAAAAAACGCTTTTGGCCCCCTTGTGTAGTCATTGGTGTATTTTGCTTGTGGAATCCTACCCAAAGAGAGACAATATGGCATGATATAGGGATATTTCCATTAGATACCAAAGGGGTTTGATGGCACCTAAGATTTCTACAGTACAACACATCATCTTTATGGCTGCACCAACTCATGCACAGTCAGATTACTGTGTGCAGTGTGAACAGTGTTAGTTATAGTGACAATTATCACCAGGATCAGCATTTCCTTCCAGCTTCTACAACATTACACAAACTTGTATGATACTTCACGTCAGTTTGTTATCTGTTCTTGTCTGGCACCGAACAATAAACTTAAGTATGTGTTATAATACGCTGCATGCACAGTCCACCTATATGGTATTTTTTCTGTGTGAAAACGGGCTGACTTGGTTTACTCCCACCAACCCTGTTTACAGCCACATAAGGCAGCTGTTTTCTTTGAAGTAGTTCTAAAAAAAAGTCTTTACACTACCTTACAAATACTAAATGGCAGACAGACAAAAGTGCTAAGTGCCTCAAAAATCAGTCAGTGCAATTTTAAATGCCTAGTTTGGTTTTAGTTTGTCAGAACCCAGAAGCATAGATATTTTCCGAACCACTTTGTGTTCAAAATCATACATGAAGAAGCAGTATTGCCAGTTTCTTTTTTTCATACTGTATGGCTATTGAGCTACTGGTTATTACAGCTGAAACATAAATTAGAATATTTATCTTGTGTTTGAGGTTGTGATTTCCATTATTTACATTCCTTCTGTGATAGTTTGCTTAAGGCACAATATGGTCTGAAAAATTGTAGCCACTTTCCAGCACTGGTGCCACCAGCCTGAATGAAGTAGATTCTCATTTAATCAAAAGTATCAGGTGTTGTTTGATTGAAGGTGCTGGCGGTGTTGGAGGGGAAATGCATGGATAGTTTTACAAGAAAAGACGAGACCTGGCAACATTGCCCAGCAGTACGGGCTGATATCCCTGATGAAATGTTCTGGGAGAGCATGTGGTTATTACCCCAGCGGATGTTATTGTACAAAACCGAAGACGGGTAATGAAATGATGTATGGTCTTTTACTGGGCGTGTGTGTGTGTGCTTGTATGTCTGATAGCACACGCACGTGTGTGTGTGTGTGTGTGTGTGTGTGTGTGTGTGTGTTAAATGAGGAACCAGGCGGCACCATCTGCCTGACAGCGGCAACAAAAGATGATGAGATTGTGTCCAAGAGGAAATCTACTTGTGTTTGCCCTGCGTGCCCCCCTGCACCGCCTTTAGTATGCACACACACACACACACACACACACACACACACACACACACGGAAACACAGTGGCTCTTTGACTTGTCACCTTTCAGCTCTCAGGGGGGCGAGGAGGGAAATACACAAGAAAGCAATTTGTTAGACGTCTACGGTGTCACCTTATTGCCTAGTTTCTTTTTGTTTTTCAGGCAGCTCTTGCCAGCAAAGGATGAAAGAGGGAGGGGGGTCAGGTAGTGAGAGAGGGAGAGCACTGGCAAGCACTATCTCAGGAGGAGGGGGGTGTGACTCTGAGGGCGGACAGACTTACAGCTTGTCCCGCAGTTCCTGGACCGAGTGACTCTTTGTTTGACACCTCGGCTGAAAGCGGAGCTCCGCCAGGCACGTCCGCTGCTGGCTGACAAACAGCGTATCCTGTCTCTGTCAGCCCACCTCTCCCTCTCCCGGCCAGCGTTGAGGGTGACGAACAAATGAGAGAGTGGGGAAGACAGAGTGGCAGGGAGAGAGAGTTGGACATAGCCAAAGAGAGAGAGAGAGAGAGAAACATTGAGGAAGGAATGTATCAAGTTTGCCTACTCCTGCCAAGAGACCTGACAGAGGCATGCATTATTGGCATTTTTCATCCCTAGATCATCTACATGGCTCATCCAGTGTCCAGGTTGCCAGATGCTTCCTTGGAGATCTCCGGTTTCACTTTGATAAGAGGTCTTTGTCCCCAAACTGGAGATCTTAGGCACGCTCATCTGGGCAGACCAAAAGCCATTTACAGGATGGAGTAACTGCCCCTATGAGTGCACACAGTAACATTATAGTGTTGGGTGTTCACTTCTTGACATTTATTTATATTTATCACAGCTTCAGCTATGTGGCCATTAGAAAAGGCATGCCACACCTTTGACCTAAAAGCTGCCTTGCACATAATTGCATAAGATGAAATGGGATGAGATGACGAGAGAGAGAAAGGACAGATGGCATGTTTTGTGTCAGAAGCAGATGTTTAATTCTGGGGTAGGAGAAAAACGTGACCAGTCGTCTTGAGGCTCTGTTGTGTAGGGCCAACGAGAGAGAGACGAAATTGAGTTACCATACATTAGCATTGCTTCCTGTGGTGCAGGTCAGCCCTACCTTACTAATTATTTGCAGTTCTTTTCAGCTCAATATCAATTCTTTAAATGATTTCTCAATAATTTCCCTTTTTTAAACAAAGAAAAATAGAATATCTTTTTTAAATAATCTTGGCAATCCCATGCCTTTCATTTGGCTATGCTGTGAGACAGAAGGGAAGGGCAAGAGGAAGTTCTTTTGGTTTTTTTTTTCCTTCAAGGGGGCAGAAAGTCAACCGTGGTGAATTCAGCATATCTTCTGCATCATTACATCTGTACTTCAGGTCTGCTTCACAGATTTATGTTCAGGACAAGCTTGTTGTGGCTCCCTTTCCTTTTCACTTGTTATCAGCTTCCGCTCCATGCCTGACTTCATGCACTTTAACATGTGATTCAATGTAATTTCAGGCTTTTTATTTGCTTATGTGTCAAAGGTGGAATCTCAACCCTGAAACTGGATTTTTTTGTAGGGAGAGAAATTGAAATATGTAACAGTTGTGATAATGTTTTTTTCAGGAGTATTTGCCTAATTGATAAACTAGTGTATATGGTCAGATTTTGTTAAAGGTGTAAGACAGCTTCCTTTAAATTTTCTATGCATGAAAAAACTCTGTCTCTTCAAGTTTCAACTTTTCTGCTGTTGGTTGCCCTGTAACATTTGTTTCTCTAACTTTAGAGTCCAACTCCAATCAGAAATGTTTCTTTTTTTCTTCTGGTCATATCCCCTAAAATGTCTGACCTCAGCGCGTCACTAGAGAGGTGTTTTCATATTCCTCTACTGAGGGGGGCGATGTTTGTGCACTTTCCCAAAAGCTGAGATCCAAAGAATGTTGGGAAAGATAGATTAGGTACATCACTAATACAAAAGCCAGTCACTGTCTATTAGGGGAAACGCATACTGGCAGAGGGACAGACTTTGACGCAATACAAAAAAAGTAACCTGAAACCTCCAGCATGGAGCAGACTTGTCAGTAGATAGCAGAGTTAGCATTAGGATGGTGAAAGTTCTGACAGCAGACAGTGTAGATTGTACCATTTTTGGATGCAAACCAAACCCTGGAGCTTCCTTTCACTTTCTACCAAAAACCCCATCCTACTGTATGTTTCGCAAACACTGACGGTGGCTTACATAGCCACCGTCAGTTAGCCTACACGCTAACAAGCAACATAAAAATAAAAGATGCCAACTATAATTACCATTCTGATTGACTGGTTAGTTGTGATTTTGGTCCACAACAAACTTTTGGTCCACATTTGGGTCTGACTTGGTGCACACAGCTCTTGCATCAGTCAAACAACCACGAGCTGTGCTGGAGAAAGCAGAAAGCAAAACTTAGCATGGAAATTTCTCCAAAAGGGAGAAAGAGTAGATCTGCTTCCAGACCCTTTTTCAGGGGTTGTTGTTTTTTTCTTTTTTAAACTATTACTTGGAAGAACTGTGTTAATCCAAATATTTGTTTTAGTTTAAGTATTTTTTACTTTAAAACATGTCTGGAGAGGGACTTAAAGTTGTATCGCTCTACTCTGTCCCTCTCCTGCCACAGTACTCTGGATCTTTTTATCTACAGTAGATCTTGGATGAAGCAGATATATCTTTCAAAACATGAATGAACTGTTTCATTCAAAAGCAAAGGCAGAAATCAGAGGAAGAACATCAGTCAGAACAGTCACGAGGGGTAAAGCTAGTAATCTGATATAGGAGGACACATTACAGCATCTGATTTCCGAGTTCAAATCAAGTCACAGTACTGTATGTACTTTACTTAATAGGCAAGGGTTATCTGACAAAGGAGCTCTTTGAGAAGAAAATCAAATCTAGATCTAAGAGTTCAGTCAGGAGTTTGTAATGGGGTGCATGCATGTGCACTCGTGAGAATGAATGAGCATTTTATATACTGTAGTAGGTCTGTCATGCTGGTTGTGAGTTTGCATGAGGAAGGGAGAACATGTCTGTACATACAAACTTCTTCCTCTGTAAAAAGCCAAAACCTATTCCTGCTCAGCCTCCAACTTTAGGCTCACTGCTAGCCTTCCCTTCCAGTGACCAGCATTGACTGATGCCATGCATTAGGACCAGACCCCAACAATGGGGCATGATTGCGTGATAACTCTCATGACATACTAAGGCGTGAGAGCTATGACCAACCTACACAATGACTTTCAAAGGAATTCCCAGTTATTTCTGCTAAGGAAATAAACAAACATTTTTATTTCACTTTTCAGAGCGACTGCAATAAAATAATAGAGGCCAGTGAATCATAGGGTGAAACCCACATACAGACATAACAAACCTTCCCACATGCAAACAGTCAAGGCTGAAACACGACTACCTGTCTGCGTACTGAGGGAATAAGAATCACTAAGATCAAACCAGATGTTCTTAAGTCACAAAACGAAGACTCAAGTCACGCAAGTGTGGTGGTTTAACATCAGCATGGCTAGAATGCATCTCCCATTCACTACATGCAATTCAAAAGAAAATAATAAAACAAAAGATATGCAATGACTTTACAGCACAATATTGCACTGAACATGTTTAAGGCCAACTGAAACCAGGGAGAGCATACAGATTAAGCCATTAAGACATGCAAAGTTATGATTTGTGATAGTTTTGTTTTTTTATTTCAGTTAAATAAACAATATTTTCTAATAAGTAGTTGAAAGTTAACATCAACAGCTAACAAGATTGCAAGCAGTATTGGTACAAACCAAGCTATCAACAACCTCTTGCAATGTAGTGCAAAAAACTGTCAGAATGATAAAGTGTGAACACACTCAGTACTATTTACATTTAACAAGCGGCCAGCACATCTAATAGTACAGCAAGAACAGCCGTGACATAGTTCTACCAGGAAAAATATACTGATTTGTTTTTTAATTGGGTTAGTTTTAGCCAATCCAATGTGTTTGTGTTGTGAAACTTGTGGGAGTTGTTGCTGTTGTTTGTTCTTTGAATTCATTATAGAAGTAGTTATGAATGAGTCTGAGTCAAGGCTGAAGTCAGTGAAAGATGGGTTGCCAGTTAAGTGTGAAGTCTGTTAGTTGCCAACTCAAGTGCATATATTGGCTCAAATGTCAGATAAAGATCTAATATTTTCTTGAACATGATATGTCTGTATATATGATATATATTTAGTGGATTCCATTGTTACTGTATTGTAATATAATGTTTTGCCATATATCAGAGTTCAAGCTGTAATCATTTGTTTCCACTAAAGTCTATTCCCTACAGTGCTCCAACTGTCTTTCATTCTATTAACCCCTGTATACACAGGCAGCAGTTTAGGAATACTTCTGTACAGTACAATACTGAGATTTCTGATAAATCCTGATATTTTGAACCCATTAATAAATTTCTGAGGAAAACTGATACCCTGAGCATCAGTTCTCAAACTGTCCTTCTGGAAACGAACAATTCTCAACCATACACCATTATCCTTGCGATTACCAACGGGAGGGAGCACCTATTTATCCCTGGTCAACGACTTAAATTGTGGTGAAGGAAAGTCAATTTTGTTGCAGTCACTATGTTGCTGCTACCATTACAAGGTAATTAAGATGCTAATGGTTGCTGAGTGACAGGAAAGATGGTGATGTAACAAGATCAAAAGAAAAGAAAAGGAAGATAGAAAGAAAATGTAGTGAGGGAACACTTCTTTACTGCTCATGCATAAGTAATGGCACTACAATTCTCGTAGATTATCTGTCAAGTTTGACCAGTCCTATCACTTATTTTAGCTTCATAAAGTTCCCTTTTCTGTAGGTAGTAGTTAGTTATTTTTATAATTGCTTATGCTAAGGTTACTTGTGCAACAAAAGATATATGTCAGGGAGCAGTGAGTAAGATTTAGGGGCACTCAGTGGCATCTATTGGTCATGCAGGTTGTAATAAGCTTTAACTTTTACTGGTTAGAATTCCTTAAGTGTTCATTGTTTAGGAGGTTTTTACCATAAGCCGAATAATCATCAGGTCTCCTCTTTGTTAAATCACTGAATATAGCAGTTTCATGTCACAGATCAATGTTTTTCGTATACCGTCTGGCATGTTTTGAAACGGTCTGCCAGCCCAGCGCCTGATAACTTTAGATACAGACTTTCAGGAGATTTTTACCTGCAACTAAATTATCCGCAAAGGTCTCTTCCTATCCAAAACAAACAGACCCGCTGATTTAAACAGCTAAAAACACTTAATAAAGCACTTTCATGTTGAAAAAAATCTGTGTTTTTTTAACACTCTCACTGCAGAGGGAATGCAAACTATGGTGGCCGATGTGAATACGCGAACAGATCTATCTAGAGCCAGTGTTTGGTTTGTCTGTTCTGGGCTGCTATAGAAACATGGCCATGCAACATGGAAATCTCTGTAGACAAGGACCAGCTTTTACACACTTATGAAAACAAACTTATAATCTTATATTCCATTTCTGCAGATATATTTCCCTAAATCCTACAGACTGGACCTTAAAAAGATGAATGCATGTAATTTTTAGAGGCCAATGTGTGTTAGAGCGAATTAGAACAGTTATCTACAGTGTTTATCCAAATGCTAACAGATTATTTCTTTAGCCAGCACAGTCGTGCCACACCAATGTCATAATGGTCTGTGTTAGTGAGACAATTAACCATAGAAATGACTCTACTGTAAGTGACGCCACAGGCCACTGACATCATTCGGTGATGCTCTCTATCTCAGCCATTTGTATTAGGCCACATGAACAGGGTAGCCTCCGAAATAAATAAAAGTTGAGAAACTAGTTTAAAGCAGCTGGTTGGATTTGGATTTGAGGTGAAGAACTATACATTTATTGGACACTTTTAGATAATGCAGTAATGGAAGGTTAGTTAGTCGATTGCCAGTGTTGCAGAATCCCCCACGAAGGCAATAAACAAAACATCTAAGGTACTTTGTTGTAGTGAAGTCATTACAATGCGAGCTAATTAAAAAAGTGTAATTCCAAGTTATATACCATGACATGTTTTAGCTTAGTAGAGCCTTTATGGGTTCAGGGGTTATAGCTGCAAATCATTCTTAGTCTTTCAGTCTTTCACTGTGTTTGTATGCCTCCCATGCTTATATTTAAATGATTATTTTATGGTTAATGAGAATTATTTATCGTCTTTCCTCTGTTGTCAATCTCCTGCCTCCAATCCCCGTTCTCACTTAATCCCTCCACTTCTGTCCCATCACTCGTCATCACTCTCTCACTCTATCTCTATCTGCTTCTGTCTCTCTCTCTCTCTCTCTCTCTCTCTCTGGCTCTCTCTCTCTCTGTTCGTGCATCCTGCCATCACTCCACATCCAATGTGGTGGAACAGAGGCTGACGTCGGCTCTTCTCCTAGCCTCTGTATTGCAGCGGGCCTTAATTGCTGGTCTCTCGCACAGCACACACAGAACTGCTTTATCTCTAGCTGGCCACACCATGCTTCAACAGACAGCCCAACAGCGGCAGAGGCAACTGCAGCCTCCACAGTGCAACACCCCCTCACTACCCTCTGCATCCACCGCAACCACCTTAAAAGGCTCCAATTAAACCATTACTGTAAGGAAGGGAGGAAGCAGGAGCAGGGAGGGAGGAGGGGAAGAAAAATGAGGCAGAGTAAGACAGAGGATGTATCAAAGAGAGTGAGAGGATGAGCTTGAGATAAATAGGAAATTAAGCATTGTTTTGCCATGCAGGAAAAAACAGCCACAGGGAGGAAAAATATACAGAGCGAATAAACAGCGTGAGATTTCTTGCTATTGCAGAAGACAGATCCACCCTGTAGCACCATACTAAGTGTGACGCTACAGACAGAAGGAAGGAAGGAAAGAAAGGAAAAGGAGAAGAGATATTGAGGCGGTGATTTACACTCCTTTTTCGTCTTCATGTCCATGGAGCCTGGGGGCAAAGGAAATGGCAGAAGGCACAGGGAGATAAGAGTCTTTGTTCTACGGAGGTGTAGAGATCGTTACATTCCACTAGATAGCCTTACACTCCTGTCTAGCTTGGCTGACTAGAAATGAAAAAGAGTATAAGTAACTGTCTGAGCAGGTCAGACGCCATATTTTATCACGGTCTTGTTGGTGGATGCCCTTGGTTATTTTTTAGAGCCTCTCCTTGCAAATGCCCATTGAAATCGTATTTTGATAAAGGCCACTGGAAATAATCTTTGCTGAAGTCAGGTGTAGATGTTGACAGTATCAGTAACATTTGGGAAATGTGTATTTTTTTAATATGTGGCTCTTAAAAAAATAGTAAAACATTTTGGTAACTACATTTGATCAACAACTATTTCAAAAGTGGTATTGAATTTCTCAGAGACTATTCAGTGTTTCTAGAATCTGAGCTTTTTGGGGGTCCGGTCTTTGAACTCAGTGCAGGCAGAGCTCTCCATGATTTTCTGTTTTTCCTCAGCAGCAGTTGGTGACTTGCAGGGTAATTAATTAATTTGTCGATTCGTTCAGAGCTGATCTGATTGATGGATAAGAGGAGCAGCTGCTGCAAGTGAATGCAAACTTTTATATCCAGCAGAATGAGTGGTTAAGTTTCACTTTCAATGCACCTAACTTTCTGCTGCTCTGTCTGTGCCCAGAGTACACAATGCAGTGCAATGTGTCGGGCTGCCACAAAGAAATTAATGTGTGGAAAACCCTGTTATTCCATTTTACGTATGGAGCAGTGCATGGTGTTTCTGGTACACAGAACTGGTGTACCACACACCAGGGTAACACTTTAAAATATTCAATTACAGCCTAGAAACAACCCACAACCCTGACCGGTGCAGAAGTTACTGGACATGTACTGATTCACAACAGCAACACAATCATTCATTTCCACTGCTCTTGAAACAGAGAGTGACTGATGAAGCCATTCCACCACGAGCAGACAGAGGGCCGAATGTATCATCGGCCATGCCACACAATCCATTATTGGCCCTGTAGCTACCTGGAGGGTTGTGATACATGATAATACCTTCTGTTTTGTTTGTCATAAATTTAGGCTCCTAGGCAATACAGAAATCAGTGTCCGAGAAGTATGCTACCTATTTACCCAAGGCGGCCAAGCGTTGAGCCATCTGTGCCAGCTAGTTCATATATTCAACAACGCACCCCAAGGTGCGATACATCAGATATAACAGGCTGAGGGCAGGGCCCAACGTTGGCCATTATGCAGTCAGAGCGGTGGAAAATGACACCGAATGTCTCATTCTGTCCCTCTCTGCAGCCATGCCAAAAGGTTCTCCTGGCATCGAGGCATCTCATTCTACATAATGGTTTAAACACATACAGCAATAAGTCGAGCTGAAAACAGTGAGCCGTGAACTGTTCCATCTAGGAAAATTGACACTAATAGAATACAGTAAGTAGGTTGTGATACACTACACCTCAATGCAATTTATTGTTACATGTGTGAAAGGTTTGAGCAAAGCGCTAAATCTTTTTTTTTTTCTATGGGCAGCCTCTCATTGTGATACTTTGGTGTGAGAAAAAGACAGAGGTTAAGGAAAGGAAAGGGGTGGGACATGGAATAAGAAAATGATGGAGTGACTAAGGGGAAATTAATTAGCTCTGGCTGTCTGTCTGTGTGTATGGAGGAAGGTGAGGATTCAGGGGCCACCCTGGGGCCTTTTCCAGTGTGTATGTGTTGGGGATGGGGTTAGGGATAGAGGGCAAGATAAGATAAGACTGACAGTGGAGGGTGGGGTCGTTTAATTGTGTTTATCCAGAGCTTTGGGGCTGATGTGAGTGTGCATGAGTGTGTGCGTGTGTTCTGAGGGGAAGCTTCTCGGTGGGTCAACATGGCCTCGGAGTCATCTCAACTCAGTTTGACACTAGGGAGACGGATCACTGTTGAGAGGGGCGGAGGACCAACACACACAGGACGTTCAGTGGTGTTTGTTAGCATCCTGTCTCCTTCTCCTTCAATACCATATGTCAGGGGGGAAAGACGGATGAGATTCACCCCCTAACTAAACACAAAATCACCCCCTTGTGTATTTTTAACTCCACAGATCCAGCAATTTCCACCCACCCACCAATTCATACAGGCAATATGGGATCGCTGAAGGCACTGACAAGCTAAAACACCATCCCTGGCTCTGTTAATAGCAAAAAACACCCCACTAATGGACAGAATGGTTTATTGCCACTTCAATCATTCCTGACATGCGTATAGCTAGTCTTTGTGTTAGCCCCCTGTTTCACAGAGGCCATTAAAGGAGCCATCTTCTAGGCTGGGGGTGGGCAGGTAAAACGGTCCCCACTAATGCAACTCATACATAACCTGTAAGCTGTTAGGAGGTCACTACCTTTAGGCATAGATGAATGATAATGCCTTCTATTGCCTCAGTTAAGTGTTCCTGTCTTATCACTTATCTGGTGTTGTTTTTGATACTGTGCAAGTGCAATTTAGACAGTTAACTCCCCAGACACAATGACAGTCTTTCTTTATGCCTGCTGTCAGTCCTGTGCTCTTAATTCTAGATTGATTGTTCAGAATAAAATGACAGACAGACAGACAGACAGACAGACAGACAGACAGACAGACAGACAGACAGACAGACAGACAGATAGATAGATAGATAGATAGATAGATAGATAGATAGATAGATAGATAGATAGATAGATAGACAGATGTTTTCAAGAGAATAAACCTTTCATTTAAATTGACAAAACAGAAGAATCTTTCACTTAGAATGGCAGATGGGACAATATAAAAGGTTTTTGTCACAGGAAAAAATATAGCAAACAGTGGGGTGGGGGGGATTCTTCTGTCTGTGTCATGTTTTCTTGCTCTCGGGGTCCATATGAGGCAAGAAAAGGCAAGCCCTGACAAACACCACACATAACCTTGCGCTTCCTCCGAAAACACACACACGCACAAACAAAGATCAATGGTGTGCCTGTAACTGGGAACTATGACAACTAGCTGAGACAAAGAGAAGAAGAGAGATCCAGATATCATCAGTATTGAGAGAACAACATGATGTATTTTTTTCCTGCCATGTCCCAGTGATTGGCTCAGACAAAAAAGTCATGTGTACCCACAACAGCAATTATGTAAAGACACACACACACACCATCTTCATAATCACTGTAAGGATTATCAGCTGACTCACCTGATAAAGACTGTTTTGCTTAACTTTGACCTAGAGTGTACTATTAAAGAGATGTGTAAGATGCAGCATAGACGCAGTTACAGGTTACAGGGATTCTCCACAATGGTCTTGTTTATTGAAAATATCAATAGTAATGTCTCCGTATGAAATCAAATGATGCCCATGCTCCATGTAGCCAATTTAGATCCATTCAGGGAGATATGTGTCATCACAAGGTTGAAGGACGTCAGCCGTAACTGGCACAATTCACTCATGCGGGGTAAAGTATGCACAGGTGGCTCAGTCTAAATAATCATTAGATCATCTGAACAAAAACAGAATAGACAACAAAGGATTATAAAGCATTCTGCTAAAAAAGAGGGCTTGGTCTAACTAGCCAAACCAGAAGCGTTGTCATCCAAAAAGATCAAGTGTCTCACGAAAGAATATGACCAGGCTTATGACTCATGTATGGCATGTTGTTTCTCTATGGGCTTTTATAAATGAAAAGGCTGAAAAGACCTCCATTGTTCGCCACCTCAACAGATCATAGGAAAAGAATGCTCTAGAAAGTTAAATGGCAATGAAGGGTGTATTCATAATGAAAGCACTCATATGCATGTGTCATTACTGAATGGAGTCCATACAGTATATCGGTGAGGTCATTTAGCTGTGCATGTAAATCCTTTGATATGTGAATAAGACCGATTATAAAACTAAGTAAACAAAACCCCTCCTCTATCCTCTCTAAAATCAAATTCACTGCACTGCACTTCTGGCCATCATATTCAGGTTCAGTTTAATGGGGAATGAGATAAAAGAGCAATAAAGTTTTTACTGTCCAGTTACACAAAAGAACTCTAATAACAGTGAGTGTTTAAAAGACATATTGATTAATGTATTGGATCTGCGCTTCACTTAGCTTCATTCATATTGAAAATATGACTTATTTGTTGATGTCATTCACAAGCTATTGTAGGGAACCAGAGCAAATAGATTTTATTAAGGTTAATGCATATAGGAGCATTCACCAAGTGGATAAATACTGCTTTTTGGAGTGCAGGTGATTTGTACTCCATGAGGAGTGCTCTGCTCTGATTAACATATGCCATTTGGAGGACAATTCATTCCAAATTGCTGTCCTAAACTCCAAGTTTGAATGAAACATCTATGGCAGTGGTAATGGGAAAGCAAGGATGATCCACTGAGTTAAACAGCAATGTAATAAAATGACCAAAAACAGATATGACACACAAAATGGGCTTGCATCCATGAATAACTGGCCCCAAAGTTTCATCAGTGTCAAGATGCTTCTGCTATCCAAGATGAAAGCATTTTACCACCTCCCTTAACAAAGGAAAGGTACCATTTCCCCTCCAGGATGTAAGAGAGCAGCAGAGCTGTTGTAACCTGTCTGGAGTTCCCAGCAGTGATAGGTTGGTAGGACAAACATGCACACATTCCGGTTAGTGTGAAAAAGGAGGTCTTTCATTTACGCTTAATTGGCAACGAGGATGAACAGCTATGATAATTCATGTCTGTCACAGCTGTGATTGCATTTATAGCATCTTGAATGTTTATACATACTCAACAATATCACTACCAGTAAACTTGATTAGTAGAAGCCTTTTAGCAAATTTTCACATAATAGTTGGAAACACATATCTAAGTAGTATGTAGTGTACTGTGTAATTCTGTGCTTTTTTTAAAAAAGTTTTTAGTTTTTAATGTATTCGAAACACACCTGGCCTGTGCAATAGCTAATGTTTCCTATCAAGTAAAAAAAAAACAACATCAGACATCTGAGTGTTAGCAGGTTAACAGAGCCAAATCCAGCTGACTTCTGGGGCATCCCAGTGTTTTGGAGTGCAGACTGAAGGAAACAGGCTAAAGATAGGCCCACTGTGTTCGTTACGGACTGCAAATTACAGGGTAATTATTTTGTAATTACAGGGCCTAATTGAAATAATGAAGCAGTGCACTAATGTAGCAACAGGGATGCAAAGCAAGACTACAAATAAATGGAGCAACAGTGTAGCATGGGGTACAACAACCATTGTGTAACTGTGTGTAGTGTAGCACATTCATAATCCCTTTATTCACACAGATTGCACAATAGGGATGCTACAAAGTCCCTCCTTTACACTGCCTTTGCATTTTTACACAGAACCAAACAACAGCTGCAATATGCTATTCCAGTGTTGGTTTTTAGATAGAATGTTGGAATCGTGGACACAAAAGAGATGTATGTGAAGTTTAACACAACAGCATTGGCCCCTAGTATGACATATAACATACGTGTCGGCAGCGCTTTAAAATCAATTACAATGGCATATGACAGCAATAACAGTCATTAGCCTTCTTTGTTATATGATAGCTAATGTTGTTAGTTTATCGGAGGGTAAAGAGCTGCCAAATCTAATTGTTTTTAGTGGTTTTCAGTACTTTAACATGTGTAACATGTCATATCACAACCTCACATCATCCTGTTCTGCCATCTGTCCCTTATACACAGACACTGTTTCAGCACTGTTACTTCCTCCACTGCAGAGTTAAAGGTGAGACAACTCCATGTCCCTCCATTTTGAAATCACAATGTTTATACAGAACGGCAAGGCAGGATAACAGCTTAAAAGTGGCCAGCCTTGGACAGACAGTGTAAAAGGAGCTATAGATTCAGCGACCTGCCATGATAGTTTTAAAACTCAGCTGTAAGTGTAAAATATTTGTTAACATACATTTTATTATAAAATGTTGTTCTCAGACACAAAAGTGCTCACACTTACAGCCACCATCGACATAAAAACAACTGTTCAGATGAGGACTGCACAATGGAACAGAATTATAACGCACTTAACAGACCAGACATAATTCAGAAATACATTTCTGAATTAGTCTGGATTTATTAAGCCCAGAGCCCTCAGTTTAGAATTGGCATATTAGAAGTACGCCATAATTTCTTCTCATATGCTTGACATTATTTTACAAGCTAAGTGTCTTTACCATGAAAGCCCTAACTTGATTGTCAGACTTATTAGGCAGCTGCAAAATTGAAAGGATATGATTTTTATTGAGTTTTGGAAATGAGTCAGGATCTTTAGACAGGAAAAGGAAGGAAATGTAATAATATAATAAATGGGGCATGTATATTATTAAAAATACAATTCTTAAAATAACAGACTTTTTATATCACCTACTGTAGGAGGTCCACATGTGAGGTTCTGCAGATACAATTTAATAACTCAATATAATTTTCTGATGTTTTTATAGAGGGACAATGCCCTGCCTTTCACTTTCAATGGCAAGCAAGCTTATTATCTGCCACCGTTTTGACCCTAATTACTATACTTTGTCTAATTTACTCATTCGTGCTGAGAACAAAACTGTAGCAACAAGGTCTCCAGTTGTGTCACTCTTTCTTTTGCGCCTCAACCTGAACTCTAACACCATGTGTCGGGCTTTTAATTTGCTCTTCTTTGGGAGGTGAGATTGGAGGGCTTTCGCTGGGGGAAATCGATGGGAAAATGGGATGGAATCTGCTGAGTGGATCAGAGTGAATGGAGTCAGCCCTCATGGGCATAAGGGGAACATTGGAATGAGAAAGTCTGGACAATGTTTTTAACTTCTTCCAGGAGGCTGACGACGGCAATCTGCTCTCCCAAATCCCTTTGCGGAATGTGCTTGCAAGATTAATTTCTTGTTATTTAGAATTGATCGCTTCTTTTTGGACTCATTTGCGCTTGATTCCATTCAGGCCCGCTATCTTCCAGCAGCACCACATATTCCAAACGCAGGAGTTAGTTTTCAAGAAGGGAGTCTGACTGACAGTTTACTGTAAGACTAGGGTCTACAGTTGGCTTGTGGGAAGAGGCATTGGATCATGGATGTGGTTTAGAGGTAACACCTTGAACATACCTTTGCAGCTGTTTTTTTTTCTACAGGCTTTTTTGTTAAGTTGATCTTAATCGCTAACATCCATATAGTTTAATTAAGCATCAAACTTTGGAGAAAGGCCATAGTTCGAGTTCATGCATCTAACTCAATTAAAGCTTTTGGCCGAGTACATAGAATGAAACTAAGGAAGGAAATGAGTGTACAGCAGTCGGTCTTTTCATCTGTTTATTAAAACATTACTGGAATCAATTCATCCTGGTATGTTAATGAGAGTTTGAGGTACAGTAACGGCTGTTGGCGCTGCAAAAGCAAAACAAGTTCAGTTACAGAGTGTGTTTTGGCTTGTGTGTAAGGAAGGGGGGGTGATCAAATATCACTTTCAGCAAATTCCAGGTACAATATGGTATGATCTTAAATTTCCATCATGTAATGACTTGCAGGTGTTATCCTCCATGTGTGTTGCTTCACCGTTTCCCTCATATTACCGCGTCCTTCATTTTTACAAAGCATATTGCTCCACTTTTTGACCCAAAACAAAAAAAAAAGCCCTGAACAGTGCTGAAGATTATCCCCAATTAGCCAAAGAGCTCTGCCAGGAACAAGCTCTCTCTTTCTGTCATCAGACAGTGTATCATCATCACTGCCCACCGCTACAGCACCGGACACCCTGTGATGTGCTGTCGTCTGCAAGGCATGTCAGTGTCACAGCAACCCGTATGTCTAAGCCTCTGCCAATGCGACACACAGCACTGTCACAGAATCGTTTGTAGCTCTCATTTCTCCTTACAGCATTTACTCCCCCCTGCATCAGCTGCTCTCTCAAGCTTTTACTTTCTCCTCCTCCCCCCGTCTCTCTTGTGCCTACATCTCCTGTTAGTCCTTACTAGGCTGATTCTTTGCATGCTTGCATATTTTGAGAACCAGAAAAAAATAAAAATCTTCCTTATAATTCTATAACCTGAACTTAAGTAGGCATGTTGTTTACAGTGCTGCAAAGCAAACTTCCCTCATAAAAGCCTTGCAGGTTGATTTGGCAGCTAGGCCCGTTGGTTTGTCATTTCATAATGCTGACAGTAATTCTGCATTTCGACTTGAGACACAATAATAATGGGTACTGCTCAGTCACACAGACTCTGATGGCATGTGCTTAATGAAGCTTTCCCAATGAGAACCAGCTCAGCTTAGAGCTTATCCAATTGGGGACATTTAAAGCACCACAGCCACTAACATTTATGCTTAACATTGAGGCCATTTTGCCTCCAACTGAGCACTATGGCTCATCTGCTTTGTCACTTTTTATCTCTTCAGCAGTGAACATGATGCTCATAATGATACCACGTTCGACCCTGCCTAAAGGGCCAGTTCAGATTTTTTGAAGTGGGGTTTTTTGGGTTATTTATCGACAGTCAGTTTGTGACATTCAGTAGTTATCAGACAGCACACTGTCAGTTTAGAGAGGCAGGCTGGTGTCAGACAAGGAAGCCAAGAGATGTACTGATGTGGATGGGTCAGTAACCAGTGGCGAAAGAAATATGTAGTTCCTTTACTTAAGTAAAGTACAAATACCACATTGTGAAAATACTCTGTTTCAAGTAAAAGTCTTGACTTGAAAGTGTTACTTAAGTAAAAGTAAGTTATTATAATCTAGAGAATATACTTGAAGTTACCCACTGCAGAAAAAAATAACTTAAAAATAGAAAAAATAGTTGGCAATTTATTTTCTGTCAATTGGCTAATTGATTAATCAACTAATCATTTCAGCTGTACTTGTAAAAACTGTTTGGCAGTTTCTAACAAACATCTTTTAGCCACCTAAACTGATATTGATTATTTTGGGTGGAAATTTTACTAGGTGGCTAAAATATGGTTTGTTCCTCCACAACAGTACATTGCTTAGCTTCCATGTCAAATTAACATGCATAAAGGCTACATGTGGATATGAGTTCCTGTTTGAACTGTGCTTGTATTATGAATCAGGAATCACAAGCATTTTACCTGTTAAATGAGGTACACATCCTGCATCTTGATGATTATCAGCAGCATTTTTTTCATTCCCTTCCTTTTTATTCATGATCCTGTTTAACCTTGGTCAAGCCACAAAGTTTGAATGCAAGGCAAAAAGCTATCACGCATTCCACTTTAATTTGCATCACCCGCTTAGTAAGTAATCATGAATTTAAAGATATTGCAAACCATTAACAGAGATAAAATCATAGAGGTAACATAAAATCATAAACATAAAAAGTGTAGGTCTGTAAAGATAATTAGCATATATGTCATGTAACAAGTGAAATAAGAAGGAGCATTTGTCGAATGGAATGCCAACATGTTCAAAATCTTTTAGCTGTATGGAGCTTCACTCAAAGCAAGTAGTGGCCTCCACCAAAGAAACAGATCTGCTTGCAACCTACTGTAAATGGCATTTAACGCCAAATAGCGCCCTGGTCACATTACCCTGCCGTTTTAATGATACTCCCCTATAGTCTGAGCCAAGCCGCTAATGATCAAACTGGAACCGTACGTAAACACATAAAACCACTCAACACTGTACTTAATAACTAGTTGAGCTGCTTTGGAAGGGTTTATAAAACTGCGCTAAACCGACACTGTCTCCATTTCTCACGCAACAACGGGAAGCTAATTATTTCATCATTGTGCCATGAAAACGGCTGCAGCATGGGTGTTCGCAGTATGGGAGCTCCTTTGATGTCACAAATCTGTCCACTCTTCAGCCTCAGACTGCAGACTGCTTATGATTATTT
Source organism: Plectropomus leopardus (assembly GCF_026936395.1). Taxonomy (NCBI): domain Eukaryota; kingdom Metazoa; phylum Chordata; class Actinopteri; order Perciformes; family Serranidae; genus Plectropomus; species Plectropomus leopardus. Next base: position 18,651,819 of record NC_142180.1, read on the forward strand.
GGCTCTGGGTGGCTTAGTCATTCTTCAGCACATTCATATGATAAAGCAACCACAAGACAAACAGGTTCGGCAGACACATCTAGCCACAACACTGCTTCATCGAATATGTGCCCTTTGATCAAAGTTTATGTTTGCATTTGCTTGCGAGAGCACTTGCTCTGATGACACTTTATAATGTGAAACCAGCATCTGGGTTTGAATACATCTTACAGTGCAAATATCACCCATACGGTGTTCAAATGGCAAACACGTTGCCGAGTTTAATCTTACAAAGTGTGGGATGTTTCCACCTGGAGAACCACTGGTAACATGAGGTCTCCACTGCGCTGCGCTCTGCAATGTGCTTTGTAAAGTGACACTTAAAGGATGTCTGTGAGCCTCCCTTCCTGTCAGAGCCAGCAGTCCACTTGAGACTCAAGTACCAACACACATTTCACACAACCACCCAAAATAACCCTAGCAGGTTGGCACAGCGCACCCCCACAGTGACCGAGCGAGTGCCTGCCATTTACATGGAACTAGACGAGATAACCAGCACAAACACTCTGCATGTGGTTTGTTTATATGATTTATTTTTCCATTAGCTGCCAAGGCTTGTAATACAAAACCTCAACTAATTTTTTCTGTCTAAGAGAAATTAATGTATATTATTCTAAACTGCTGCTGAAAATTGGCCCACTGGTGGATGGCAGTGTTTTGAAGTGCTACTACAAATGCATAATCAGTGCCGTCAGCTTATAGAGTGGCTTTGTATCACATTAGCCAGTAGCAGTCGTGTTACAAAAGAAAAAAAAAACTCGCTTTCTAGGGTTATTCTGGGGCTTTTGTATTGTGCTGGCTGCAGGCAAGTGGACTGCTGCCTTCTCAGCGTGCTGTCAGCCTCTCAATTGAATTACTCTAATGTTTTATCCCGCACTGTTCTCCGCTTGTAATGAAATTAATGCCACTTTAATTTGCATCACCCTCTTGTTACGTCTCGGGGTGCAGGATGAATGTGGCATTGTTTGACTGCAGGACACGCCGGGGAAAAACAACACTGGTGCTTGGAGAGTGTGCATTAACTGACTCGTAAATGGATCTTATGAAGTGTCTTTCAGGGATGCTGAAATTGCTTTACAAGCGTGGTCAGACAGTTTTTGCACTTCATCTTGGCACCCATGGTTTCATCATACATCCATTAGTGTTGCCATAAACCCTGTCACAAGATTAGAGGTTTGGTGGTGCATGTTTCACCGAAGGAGTATGATATAACCCAAATCAGTGTCAGCTGATCCACTGAATCATTCAGTGCAAGAATCAATGTTACATCTTCGGTGTATTCAACCCCACAAAGGCAGCAGCTCATTGATCACTCTGCTCCCTCTCATCACTGCATCAGTTTCCCAAAGCAGAAGGGGAAAAATATGTATTTTCAATGCAAAATGAGCAGAGCTATTACTCCGCATGCTGACAACCAATCAATTCCACTACAGTGTTTTCTGTCTTCAGCTGGAGGAGATGCTCGATAAAATGAGCAAGATAAACCGGGCATGTGAATCTGGCTGTCAAAGCTTCCCTACAGATGGACATTTTACGAGTAGGAGTGAAAGCCAGTATGTGTGACAGCTGTGTATGTGCACCCGTGCGAACCCCTTTAGGCAACTTTGAATAATTGTGGATTTTCACATGACAAGTATGTGTGTTAGTTGTATAGCTGAACAGCAATCAATGAGCCCCAATGAGTACCAATCATCCTTGAAGCAGTTGAACAATTGTTGTCAGTAACAGGAAGCAAGCTTTAAAGTCTGCTTCTAGCATCACATCAAAAATTAATTTCTTCCCTCAAAATAAATAAGTTTTTTTTCTATTTTATCACATTATGCACATGCACAGGAAATAAACAGAAATGTTAGAAAAGGCATGGAGCTGTGCAGTAAAAGTAAATGGTCCGGGATTTGGTACAGTCTTCCACCTGCTACTTGTCAAATAATTCAGCTTTCAGCTGGTCATACTGGCAACTAAGCCAGTCATACACATACACAACCATCTGCTATGTTTCTTCCCACTTTCCCACAATGACCTGTAATTCAGCCAAAATGACATTTGTCAATAAAAATCAAACAGATGTGGAAATCAATGATTTTGAGCCTTATTTAAGTCCATTGATCTTTTGGTTCAGTTCAGTTCAGTTCAGTTTAGTTTAGTTCAGTTCTGTTCAGTTCATTTCATTGTGATTCTGTTGAATAGGTTTTACCTATACAATGCTTTGCTTGTCTTTCTCTCTGTTTTTTTTCCAGTTTTTAATTTCTTAAGGTCATAAAGTAAAATGCATTTTATGCCTCAGTCAACACTTTAATTATTAGTGCTGCCGATTCAGACCTCCCTTTTTTTGTTGTCACTGGTGCGCAGCTGAACTAAATTATTTAAGCTTATAAGGAAACTCCCACACACAGGCTTTTTAAAAGTCTGACAATGGAGGTTAATGCTTTGTATTTGAGATTCAATATTGTTAATTGTTAGTAAGAGAGACAAAAGGTGTACGTTTGTTGTGGAGGTTTAACATCCCTTCTCTAATCAACTTATATTTTTTTCAAATATTTTTTGTTAATTAAAATTTAATATCATGATCTTTCCATAACCTTAACCAAAGTGATTTTTTTGCCTAAACCATAGACTGTATAAATAATGGATGTAGCTACTGTAACATCACCCTCTGTGGAGCACTGTTTTAAAGTCACAAGTTAGGCATTTCAGCTGTCGCTTTCTTGGTTTTTTGAATCCAGAAGTGATCATATAGGGATGAGAGGCTGGAGCTGTGGAGGAGCGAGAGATGGATCTGACTCATAGATTGTGGTTACAGCCTGTCACTCAAGCAGCCCCACCCTTAAATTTGCATAACTTTGGCCCTTAATGAAATGTAAACAGTTTAGTTATATAAAATTTCAACCCCCTGGTTGTTGAAATTAGCTATAGAGACCAAAACCATTCATGTACGAGGCTGTAGACATGTTTATTTCTGCTGTAAAGGTGAGCATTTCAACATGGGGTCCTATGGGGATTGACTCTCTTTTGGAGCCAGCCTCAAGTGGCCATTAGAAGAACTACAGTTTTTTGTACTTGTGCATTGGTTTGAATTTTCAGCCTCAGAGGCTGCCACCAGGCCTAAACCTTAGACTTGAGTCTGCACGAGAACTTGAAGTTCTGGTGTCAAAGTCCTGAACTTTGAACGCACAACCTCTTTCTCAACCATCCCCCCTCCGAAGCCTACGCAGCACATGAATGTTGTGTTTCGTTACCTGAAAGACACGTTGTCTCGGAATATAATCCAGTCAGCAGTCACGTTACTACAACAACATATTCAAGACAGCAGTTTGATAACATACAAAACTAATTTTGAGGTTGCACCGGCAATACTTTTATAATATAGTAGGTCTAGAATAAATTGGTGCCACTTGTTCTGCCTGATTAAATGTTTGGGTGTACCCTAGGAAGTATACTGTAGGTTGTACCTTGGTAGTGGCTAATGGGGTTCCAAATAAGTAAAGCTTGTGCACTTACCCAGTGAAGTTCACATTTGGGCCTATGTGGTTGTTTTTGTGTCATGCATCCTTTTAAAACATGTCACAGTGCTTGATGAAAGCGTCATCTACCTTAATGAATGGACACAGCTGAGATTTGAGCCACATTCTCAAAGGGGAGCTTTCGGTGGCATTTGTTTACTTAATTAAATCATGAGCGCCATCTCGAGTGTGACAGGTGAGCAAAACAGACGGTCGAGGGTTTCTTCCCCTAATCCCATGGAGACACTCGCATCCAGAAGCCTGGCACTAATGATTTCATTAACATGGCTAACAGGGCATCAGTACACCTGTTCACAGGCGTTCCAGCAGATACCTCGGTAACCTTGAGACAACGGTTCGAGGCCTCTGCCAACACTCCTTTTGTTTTATTGCTGCTGTCTCAGCTCTTGTGCAGTTTTATTAAAAGCTACAGTGTGTGGCGTTGAATTTTTCTTCAAACACAGAACATATGTGCTGTTCTGAGTCAAGATAACTCTTCAGGGTTTGTGCCACAGAGATCTCAGCTGTAGCACACTAGGCTACATTGAGAAGGTGTCATGATAATGTTTATTTTCATACAAGAGTAAGTGTATATTGTCAAATCTATGATACGTGTCTCACCTGCCGAGCCCAGGTGGAAGATTTGCACACAATTCTTTTCTTTCAGCCTGCCTAGAATAGCAGATGTCTGACATTTTACACATGAAAGAGAGAAATGAGCACCAAAAAGTTTAGACAGCTACAACAAAATATCTAAAAGTCAATTTTTCTCATAATGCGTCATGCTTGATCTGACTGTTTCAGAAGAAATCACACCCATCTGGCCCTTCAAGAAGATCTGAAAACAATTCATTTGCATATGAAGTTTGACCCGTGCTGCTTTTTTTTACCTTCTTCTTTTTCTTTCGAGAAGTTGAAGCTCTAAATTAACCAGCTGGAATTTCTCTGGTCCTCCTGCTTTTTGCAGCAGTGTCTCACATGGTTCTCCATGGCTCTGACTGTGTCTCTCTCAGGACCCCTTTTCTCACATTATCTGCATGCTTTAATGGTCTGCAACTTGTCAAGAAGGCCTATCTGTCTCCTCGCCCACTCATCTGACAGCCTCAGTGATGTTTCCCCCCTTCCTGCCTCAGAATGTGATCGATAGCCCCTGAGCCCCCCCACCCCACTGTCGTCGCAGGTGGATATCATTAAGGGATGAAAAATGCCCTATCAAACCAAGCAATCCTCTGCCCTCTGTATAAACTGAGTAGTTCAAAAGTGAATACGCATGCAAAGAAAACAGCATTATGGACACAAATATAAACTGTACAAATGTACTTATGCACACACACACACACACACACACACACACACACACACACACACACACACACACACACACACACAAACAAACAAACACTGGACAAGTTACAAAAACAGATTTAAGTTAATTAAATGTTTTTTTCTGTCTTGCCAAGTGTTGAGAAGAGAGGTACCACACTCATGTCTGTTTGATAAATATGAAGGCACCACCTGGTTAGCTTAGCAGAACGATTTGAGAGGATACAGCTCTACTGGCCCTATTTAGAGATATCAAAATCCACCTACCAGCACCCCTTAAGCTCACAAATTAAGATGTTTTATCTACCAAAGTTATTTTTTATACTAAAGTATAAAATCAGCACATTGGGCCTCATCCACAAACAGTTAGTATGCACACATATGTGCTTAAAGTGTGCATGATAACCTTTTACACACACATTTTTCCTTAATAAATATTTTGTTACCTGAATTTGTTTGTAGTCTGCGAACAAATTAAGAACTGCCTCAGACCATGAGAATGCACTAAATGATGAAGGCCTAGCTGTTTTGAAAAATACAAACATACTGATTTACTAAAGCTTAGCATATTAAAACTGGATTCATTAAATAGATAAAAAAATAAGAATAAAAAAATCAACATTTTCTAAAAATGTTAATGCACTGGCTAGGTTATGGCATGGTAACCTGCTGCTGGCTCTAGCTACATATTCACTGTACAGACGTGAGTTTGCTATCAATTGTTTCTTCTAACTCTTAGCAAGAAAGTTAAGAAGTGAATTGCCCAAAATGTTCGACTCTTACTTTGACTTTACAGAAATAACCAGTACACATAAATTATCTTTTAAACTAAAGTGTACAAAAAGGGTCCCTTTTTTAATTTTTAAATCTAAGTAGCATTATCCCATAAGTCTTTATCATAAACTTGCTGGCAAAGTTCCATGTGAGATGTAAGAAGAAAACCTCTGTGAAATACTAATATTAACTAATTTTTCCACCCACTAAATTATTTGACTGAGACTGACACACTGGGAACACGTGAAGTTAACTAGCCTCAGAGTGAGTCAGTAAATGTGATCAGTGTTGGAGTTAAAAACAGAAAAAAGGTAATTGTAGTTGTTATCCTCTTTACCTTTCTCTGTATTTTGACAAGTCTGATATTCAGCCAATATGCAAACTTTAACTTAACCAATACGATTATGTCTGCACTCCTAGAGCTGCTTTAACTTGAAAAAACTGAGTGATCAACTAAAACTTTAATCTGCATGCAGGTCCTGCTCTATCCCGCTGTGTCACACTGCCAATAAGATCGTTCCTGTGAGCCTTACACTGGGAGCACATAACCCAGACATCATGCCCTACTTTGTGTCTTATGCACAGAGCCCAGTTGCCCTAAAAATCAAAACAAACAAAACAAAAAAAAAGCTTCACTCCAGTGTCAATAGGGATGTCTGATGAGTGGTGATTGCAATATATTTCAAAGACTTTAGGATAATTTACAGGAAAACATTCTTCAGCAAAGTGTTAAATTGAATTGTATGTTGTATGCTGCCTTTACTATAATAATGGTTTTAATTGTGTAATAAACCACTAATGACCCAACTGATATGGATGTGATAATTGGTGATATTGGTCAAGATGCCATATACATTTGACATCCTCTCGGCATTTAGTGACATTTACATTTGGTACATTGTTTTTAAGGAGCTTGTATTGAGGTCATGGCTGACACATAGTGGAAAACTGTGCTTATACAGTATCAGTTTCAGCTAAATATAATCTTTTTGCTTTGTAAAGAACTGTGAAATTTTCACAGTGTTAAAAGCTTACTGGACATCCTGTGGGAACAGTCAAACTTTCAAGTTGATATTATCAGCTCCAGGTATAAAGCAGGACTTGGTATGACTATCATGGTTTTCACAGCAGGCGCACAGAGACCAAACTCAAACCTGGAGAGTGGATCAGATCCAAGCTGCTGTGTTTTGTGAGTCAAGCTGTGCCTTAAGAGAGACGTAAGCCGAACTCCTCAGAACAAGTACCATATTCAGGAGTGGCATGGGTCTTGTGCTAGATCCTTGCTGATATGCAGTGATAACAGGCTCTCTTTATCGCACACACACACACACACACACACACACACACACATGCACAGACATGCAGTCGCCCGTGTATACATACGTGCTATCTTTCCGCGTCTCATACAGAAACACCCAGACACACACACAGTCAGCTGTGTGAGATCCCATAACAGAACAAACATTGTCTAGCAGACTACCTCAGAGGACAGGGAAGGTATGTGCTGCCATGAGTGAAAGGCCTATTATTTTAATAGGCCCTTGTGTTTTCCCAAATGCTAAGGTTGCAGTGGAATAACGAAGGCTTCAGCACCGCAGATAAGAAAGAAAAAAAAAAGTAACAAGCAGAGCTCATCGTGCGTTTGTTTAACCTGTGTACAGACAACTGTCGCCGATGTTAAGTGAGATTAAGCTATTAAAATATTGTTTTAAGTCTTTGTGGCCGCGTTACGCCTTGCTACTTCATTGTACTGCATGAAAGGCACTGTAACTTCCAAGGAAATACTGCATAAAGCATGGTTATGTGACTTTAGGGCTGTAGTTTGTTTTTATTTGCGTAGAGTCTAAAACACCCATCTGTGTCTTAGTAGTTTTCCCTTGAATTCGATGAATTGATCCTTGTTTAAACACGAGAGTCACAGAGCACTGTCGCCACTTCCTACTTGTTTAAACACAAGTTAAGTCAGCAGAATAAGCCAGCGATATGGCTTTGACTCCCTGACACGAGGGGAGGCGAGGATGTCTGTGTTGTCTTGAGTTATCTGGAGCTGCAGGACCCTCCCCAGGCTCTCCAAGTCCAGCTACAAGGATGATATATCAGGCTGGGATGGGAGAAACGATAAAGGGAGTATGTAGGGAGGAGCAGTGGGGGTATCTGCCAAGGTCCAGGTTCATCAAACTCTTGTGTTTGACTTGGACCGCTGACGAGAACATCATCATCATCGAGAAACCTGCAGAGCATTTTATTACTGGCCATTATCACTATCTCTTCTCCTCCTCACAACAAAGTCGTCAAAACGTCATGTTGAAAATATGCTGTTTTTGGGGTCAGACGTGCTGTTTTGCGTCAGGCACACAATGCTGAAAGTGCATGACAGTAATTTTCAAACTTTTCCTCATCCAGCAAAAATCATCCACATTTATCAAACTTTCTGTGTCATAAATTGAAAACAACACTTGAGTTTACATTGCACAGATGCCTTGAGATGCCAAAATATCCCTAAGTGTCAGACTCATTACGTGTCTTGTGATGTTTTATTTGATCTTTTACACTTTTTAACTTTGACCATTCTGCCTTTTTGTTCCAGCAAACGCCTCTAATCACACAACCCCAGTGGAAATCAGAAGAAAATTAGGCTACTAAGCACAATGCATTTGGATGGTTCAGAGCAAGTCCTCATTGGCCAACAGACCTCATTGATTGACAGTGAACCCTTAACTCGCCTAAGAGGGCTGCATTCAAATCAAGCAATTATTCCCTGCCAAAGAGGCCGTCCCTGTGGTGTGTATATTGCAGTCGGTTGGCGGAGGATGGGGTCTACATTTAAGGTTGCTCATTTAGAGAACAGTGACCCCTGTCGAGTTTTACTCTCCCATTTGGAAAGTAAATCTAGGTGGTGTCTTTCAGGATGCTAATTTATGTGTCCCCACTGGCAGCTTAAGCCCTGCTCCCTTTTGAATTGGCAACACCACCAGCTGGTGTGTCCTCACTCTTGCTGAAAGCAACATTGTCTCTTGAGCGTTGCAAAAGTGTCGTGCGTTTAAAAACCTGTCCCTGATCCTGACAGAAGTGTGGGCCGAATGGGGTCCAGCTTAAGCACTTTCCTAATGTGTCTTTAGAAACATAAAGACAGTTTCTGTCACAAGCGATGTTACACTAAAGGGTTTACTAAACAGGGCCTTTTTGCCGTGGTTGCTTATCACTGGGTCATCCAGCTGTATTTCAGCAGGGAAATCTTAGTTCAACTCAGTGTTGCAGTACTATTTTCTTTGAGCTGTTTTCTCATAATGTTCCTTTTTCCTTCAGCACAAGACGGGTTGGTGAGTTAATGGCTGTGCAAAACACCTCGATTTATCTGATTTTGGGGAAATACACTTAATGTGTCTGGTAAGAGATGCCTGTCTGAGAGTCAGGCATCTTTTCTTTGCACATTACAGTTAGACTGGCTGTACACCAGGCGATAATTTCAGCAATTTAGCCGCTCTGAGTTGTATACTAGTATCTGAGTCAGAGTAACATCGAGACAAATATCACTGCACTCCAGTCATTAATTGTGAGGGTGCAGTCAGAGCTGTCTTATTATCAGATGTCTTTAGTCACACAGTGTGTGATGATGCGTTCTCTTTGGCTGACATCAGCACACTGCTGCTGACAGGCTCTAGTAAATACAGTATGTTCATGGCAGTGTTTACACCATATTCTCTCTCTGTAGAAATGCTGAAAGGGTGAAAAATGGTTACACGTTTCAATGGCCACAGTGCAGAGAGCAAGGCATGTAGTTTACCTTATTTGTTAGAGAAATGGTTAGCGAAACCTCACTGCATGTTCACTGGAGATTGCTATGTATATCTCTGACTGTTTTGAGCGTGTGTTCTTTTTAAATTTATTTTATTTGTTTTATTTATTTATTTTTTTTGGTGTATCATAGGTCATGGGTTTGGTCATGATTTCATAACAGCCAGAGAAAGATAGTAATATGCTTGAGAAAAAAAAGGAGGATCTTTGAAATTAAAGTTGTATATTTATCAAAAGAAGTTTCAGTGAATCCGGAGTTCTTTCTATGAGTTTCACTAAACGTCTAACTGAGGTTTTGTACATTTATCACTTAAATCTCAGAAAATGTCCAAGTTTGGGGTTTTTTCGTAAATATGAAAAAAAAAACAACGTGGTATAACTTTAATCAAACTCCCCCTCCCCCCAACCCATCTGTCGATCTATCTGTCTGTCTGTCTGTCTGTCTATCTATCCATCTATCCATCAGATGATATTACTTAAGAATAAAGGATTTGTCAGTAGCACAGAACAGAATATTTCAAACCTCTTTCATTATGACTCCTTACTTCTGAAAATGATATCAAGCACCACGCAGCACCCCAAACTACATTTGTATACGAATCCAACCCTGAGTTTATAAAGCACTATGTCAGACACTGCTGCTACTCAGATGCCCTCTCTGTGGTCCTCACATAACCAATATTGTGTGCAGTGGTAGGAATAAAGACAAATGCCTTATGACAGGTGGTTGCTGAAGAGAGAATTATATCCATGACTGCACAGTCAAATAACCTGCATGTTCCCTGTGATTCCTTACTGTCAATGAGCTATATGTGCAACTTTAGGCCAACTCCTTCCTTTCTTACAAGAAACACAGATAGAGATCTTGCACACTGTCTCAAGGATTAAGCATTACTCCCAGGAACAATTTGCTTGTTTTGTTTGGCGACAGTCATTTTGGAATGCTGCCCAAGGGCCAATTGTAAATACCAAGCAGATTCATTACTTATATAAGACCCAAATAATTACACGGTCAGATACAGGAGCACTTGAATATGCCCCAAACCTCCCTAGGGCATTATACACAAAGGGTTTAAAATAGAAACGTAAATGCGCTCAAAAAAACAAAACAAAACAAAAAAAAACGGTTTAATCTGGCCCTAACATTTAGCTCACTAGCTCATATTTGAAGGTGTATATTAAACTGAGAAAAGAACAAGAAAAAAAAAGAGATTTCTCAGGTATTTGCATGCTGGAGTCCCGTGTGTATTTACACTGTGAATGCAGCGATTACTCTCAATTTTAAGAGTAATTATGCACACTAACTCATGCTCTCGCTAAAGAAAATACCCCTGCGTTTAAAGGCAGGATTTTTCCACCCTGAGTCATGGTTATGAAAAGTACCAGTGGGGAAAAAAACTGGGTGGAAATACATTTAGGTTGGTGAGGAAAAAGAGTTTTCATATCCCTTACCTGAGCTGACCTGAAAGCCTTAACAAAGGGCTTTAACAGAGGTAACAATGAGTGAGCTGTTACACAAGTTTATTCAGTTTTTTTTTATAAAGACAACCTTAAAACAACAACAAAAGCAGTCCATAAAGCAAGGGCTCAATGGTACAGGAGATCATTCACTTTTGACTTTGACACCCCCTTTTTTTTTTTAGCTCTCAATAGAAACAAGCTTTTTTTTTATTTGTGTCTTTGTTTTGTTGATACAAAGACCTGTTACGACACTTTATGGTCCTTTTCTCCTTTTTGTTTTGATGTGCTTTGAATGCCACTGCAGCAACATTTGTGACATATTAGGCCTCTATTCACTACCAGTACAATGCATTCATTTAAAAAGGACAAAAAAAAGGTATATCAGATTTCTGACACAGCTTCTGTTGGAGTGTGTATCTGATGTACCATGTGAGGTAGGACATTAAAGCTGAAATCCACGCGTGAAAGGATTCAAAGATACGAAAGCACCTATAGTCTTCCTTGACATATTGTCTCATTTTGTTCTTTGTAAACAGCTATAAATAGCATGGAAGTGAATAGGGCAGTGATCACAAGACACAGTTAAAGGGCAGATACAAAGGTTGACGTGGTCAAACCAACATTTGAGATAACAGCAAAGAGGGAAAGAGAGCATCAGACACTGAGGCATTGTTAAGATGCTTTTGCACAAGTAAGGGAGTACTTACGTCGCCAGACATCTGCATGTCTAAACAGGCTTGATTCTATCCAAGGGCACTATGCATTGCTTTAGCCTATCTCTTGGCAGTCTGTAACACACTGATAGGATAAGAAGAGATGAAGCAGCAATGTGGATGGGTGGTCTTTTTTGAGATTAAGCATTTCAGAATGCTTCAGCATTTTCAGTATTTTAAGACACTGGTGAATTGCACAAGGATTTCAGGGCTTTTGCAGCTGCTAAACGTTCACAAATAAGACAAAAACAAACTGTGTATTCCTCAAAGCACCTGCAAAGGGTAAAATGCACCCCTAACAGTGCTGCCAAACAAATGTGTCTCAGTGCTCCTGTGCTATTTGCACATATTTATGCTTACATCTTGTGCAAAATTGGCCCCTTTCTATGCAAATGAGCCTCATTGCATAAAAAGTCCAATTTGCAAACATCAGCAAAACAGTAATAGTCACATGCAGTTACAGTAAAGTTATTAGCATCTTCAGAGATATATTGGTAACTGAAGCACATTTTAAAAGCATGTTTAAATTCCTTGCTGGGGGTTTTGAGGAATGCCTCTGCATCTCATTCAACCGTACCTAAAGCTCACTGCCAAAAATTTACCGTTACTCTGCCTACTGTATACTTTGCCACTTTGAATATTGAAGTCAAACACAAAAAAAGGCCAATTTGCACTCAGCTGCAAAATTTTAGGGGCTTTTTTTGCGCTTTAATAAAACTAGTGAAATATCTTTTGTGAATTGGCCCTTGAGACGGCACAGATAGCAATTGCAAGTGATGCACGATTCATCACTTATTTGTGAATTTGCTTCTTTGTGTGCATAAAGATTGCTTTATTGAGGCAATTTGTTGCTGTGATTAAAGGATTTATAAGAAGGGTATGCAAATGCAACATGTCAGACGGTTGCATGTCTGGCCTACCTGTTGTCCAATATTCCTGACAATGGAAACCTTGAAAGGAATTATCCTGCTCATACTTTGATCACTTGCCAAAGAAATGTGGTCTTTTCTGTCCATTTAAATTTTGATGTTTTTGCGATCAAAATTTAAAGTTTTCAGAAGCCTTAACTCAGTTTCGCTGCTATTACCTGGAACAATTGTTACCATTTCACAAGGTTCTTATGTGATGGAAATGTTGTTTACTGCTCTAATAAATGGATGACTTGGCCATGGGAGTTATCTCTGCTCACTTCAGAGAATACTTTGGCTCAGTTATGACCCAAAAGACTAACATTATGCTAACAAGATTCAAAGCAAATATCATTGCCTACAGTTGACATAGAGTAAAGTGGCAGTAGAGTCATGCTATTGTCCAAAAATCAATTGTCCCCAAACCCATGTTAAGATTTTCACAGACAAATGACAGGGCATGTGTACTGTTGGCCGCTGCCTGACGTAGTGAGTTGAATAGCGAATGGGATGTGAGATCATAATTAAAATATGATACAAATTATCACTAAGTTCAGAGGGGCAGTGTGCTTCTTGCAGCTTGTGTGTTTCAGTTGACATTATGTGTTGTTCAGAGGATGAGTCACCGAAGGACTACATTCAGTTTTGGAAAAAAAATATTCTTTTTTTTTTCCCATGTATTTTATTTCTAATGTTGAGGTGTCTGCAGCCAGCTGATGCCATTGCCACCAGAGGTTGGTAGGCCAGACTAGCTATATTTCAATATTGTCATATTCTCCAAATAGGTATAGGCTAAAAGAAACTTTAAGTCACTTGTGTTGAATTAGATGTCAGCAAGCTAAAATGTTGCAATAAATTGTAAACAGACGCTGCATCCTTGTTGTTATGGTTGCTCATTTTAGATACAGGCTGATACTGTGAAGCCAGCAAATTTATTTAGAACAGTGAACAGACAGTTTCCCAGGAACTACTTAGTAGGTGTCCATTAACAGGAATTTATGGACACCCTGCAGCAAATCAGAATTGAGTGTCCACCCAGACCATGGTATAAAACAAATGTATTCAGATGTTTCATTATTTTTGGTAAATTAAAATTTAGCACAACAGCTGTTATCACATCCTCCACAAACACAAATAAATTATGTCCAGTCCTTTACAGTCTGTGTATCCAAACCACCCACCTCATGCAATACAGTGGGTACCAGAGGGGGACTACACCCAGCATATTCTCTCCTTGAACCTCCGAGCCCCTGATGTTAATGGATACATGCCATGAGAGGACAGTAGAGTAAAGGTTGTAGGAAGTTGGAACTCAACAGTATCAGATAAAACAAGAACACAGCACTTTGCGTACGTGCCAGGGGGCTGGAACAGCAAAGACAACAACAGGCAGAGAGGAGGTAAACACAACAACAAAGGACACCTCGCCACAATAACACGCTGTGACTCAACTCGTAGCCAAGATAAAGAAACTACACTGAGCCTTTATCAGCTGGTGTGTGAGCACAGGGTCTGGCAATGAGCAGTAGACACAAATTGTTTATGAAAAAAAATTGAATATGATTTTCCATGTTTTCCATGGTCTTACATAAGCCTCACCAGAGCATTCTACCAGAATGGTAACATAAATCATACATTTAAATAATGTAAGGATAGAATATTGTTATTTTAAATGGATCGTTATCATAGGCACATGATATGTGTGTCACAAGACATGAGAGGACTTATCAAATAGTCGGTTACAAAATGGGGCTACAATATGTTCATTGTGTACATCAGCATACCTTTAGAGTGAAAATCCCCTTAATATCAATTACAGTGTATACAGAGAAAGGCAGAATTAGTCGTTTAAGCTGTTTTACCTCCATCATTACTTGTGTATTGTTATGTACAGAATGAAGCCTTCACGGACCATTATCATGACTGATATGTAAAGTTTATTTTCATTATGTAACATGACTCATTGGTCTTCTTTCCTCTTCTTCACCTTCATCTTTCAAATGTTTACCCTTATCAATGTATGCCTACAACAAACAGAAAATAAATAGGTTATATATGACAAAAATAAAATGGATGGATGGAAATTATGGACCACTGAGTGGGCCCACCAGGCACAGGCCGGGGACCCAAAGTGTCAGGGGGCACCTTGCCTTCCCTTACAAAATGTCAAAATCTCAAATTGACATGTGGTGACCAGTAAAAGACTCAAATGACAATAAAGAGACACAAAAAGACCAAAGAGAGTTGCAAAAGAACACAAAATAATAAAAAAGATGGCAAAACAACCACAAAGAGATGCAAAAGCATTACAGAGACACAAAACAACCACAAGGAGACACAGGGTGACTAGAAAGAGGTATAGAACTACATAAAAATTCCTAAAATTACCTCCAAGATACACAAAACAACTACAAAAAGACACAGGATGACCACAGAGACACAAAACACATAAAGATGCAGAAAAACTACAAAGAGACACAAAACCATATGTAGTCCTCTGTTGGAAAGGTTGTGGGGCTCATTACATGTCTGAGCACATGGGCCCACTGTCTCATAATCCTCCAATGACAGTGCCCTCCCATTGTCAAGATGCTGTGACTTGTCTTGTACTGTCACCACTAGAACATTTTTGTTTTTTAGAGACTTGTCCTGACAGCTATTTGATGGATTGCCTTGAGATTTTGGTATACACAGTCATAGTACCCCAAGAATGAATTGTACTGACTTTGGTGAACCGCTGACTTCTCTCGCCCAACCAAACTTTTCATTTATCCACTAAAATATCTTAACACCTAACTGATTGATTACCCTTGAATTTGGTACAGACATTCTTGCCCTGTGCAGGACGTAATACATTGGGTGATACCTTTTTTTCCCCCTTTTGCTGATATTTGCCAAGAACTTCACCGACCTTATACTTTTCCCCGAGCCCTGAGAAAAACTGTGTGTGGCAGGTAATGAATATGCTACATTCTTAACAACAGTGCAGCAAGTAGATAAAAGCTTTATTGGTGATTATTGAACACTGCAATGCAGGTATTGAAGACTCGGAGTAGTCATAATGTCTGCTATCTTGTCCACAATCGTAGCTTAAGTCTTCCTTGTTATACATTTTGAAACTGTTTGTCTTATCACAGCAAAAGTGCAACAGTGCATACCTGCATGGTTTTCAGATCCCTATCAACCCAAAGTTTTAGCCTGTCATCTTCCCCTTTTCTTTCCCAGATGCATTTCTTTCTTAACCCGCATCAGTCTATAAATCTCTCATCACCATGCAGTACAGTAGCCACCTGAAAGAACAAGGGAGGGTGGGGGAGGGTTTGGGTGAACGAAGGCGGAAGGATGGATGGAGCAAGAGCTCAGAGGTCTACCAGAGTGATGACGGCTGTCCACACCTATCTAGGACAACAGTCGTCATGTTTACAGGAAACCAGTTTGACTTGCTGTTCAAACATGTGTTTCACAAACACTTCTGGTCAGCAGTCTGAAAAGGCCTAATTTCACATAGCTTCTTCTTTTAGGTTGTCTCATCCTGGTATTTCTGTCCATTCATCATCCACAGGATGAAGCAAACAAAACTAAAAAAAATGTCAAACAAAAGCAACACCATCACCACCACCACCTGTTCTAGCCTACACTCACTGTCCTATATGTTCTAGAAAAGGGACTTTATAGGGATTTGTTTTACTAAAATAAGTTTTGAGTATTTTTGTCATCATCCCTTGAGTTCACATCTTATGAAGGTCCCCATGTTGACTGCTGTGTTTAGAATCTGTATCCAGAAGGACTTAACTTGTTGTAGAGGAGAAGCTTTGCATTAATTAGCTAAAACTGCAGCAATTTACAATAGTCCCTTGAGTGTTCAGTGCAGTGTTAGCAGATACAATGAGGGAGTCTGAAATAATAACAAACATAAACAAAAAACAAAAACAAGGCAGGAGACACTTGCAAACCAGAGACAGAAAAAAGTCAGTAATAGTGAAAAGGGATTTTTTTTTTTCTTTTTGTCTGTGATCAATATTGTATTTTGGTAGGATATGTGTAGTGAAGCCAACATAAACTGATGACAACACAACTTACTTTCTCGGACACACACAGATTGCCACATATCAAGTATACACAGTTCTGGACTTGTTACATTATTCTTTTTAGTATAAGATTAATAGACAGGATGTTGTCTTACAATTGCACAGGTGAAACGGACCATTGTTTCAGCTGTCACACACGCTCATCATCGGCTGGATTGACAGCTATTCTATCTCATTTGTCATTTAATCTTATGTAGGTTAAATTCTCGTCATTTGCATATTCCTGTCACTACTCACCAAACTAAAACAGAGACTGTTCTTTCGTGGTGGAAACATTAGCAAAATGCAAAAAAGTCTCAAAATGCATTGAGGACACTTGTACTTAGAGCTATTCTCTTGTGAACCAATCACCCAAAAAGCATGTTATTATCAGGTGTAGACAGGGCCACAGTTACACTCCTCAACCTGTCATTTGTAGTAATATCATATAAACTGATGATTTATTCTGCTGCGCTCACTCTGTTTGGATAAGAGCATCAGCTAAATGTCTAAAATGTGAGATAAAAGTGTTGGATGAATGTCATTTTGTTGTCTAGTGCAGCTGAGAGCACTGCACTGACTGTTCGGAGGTTAATTTGTCTTTATCTGCAGGCAACAGTTGCTGTTCAGAGTGAGGATTTAAAGATGTTAGATGCTCTTGATTTGCTTTTTCATTCAAGGCTTGAGTGGAGCTCAGTGCACAATGATTGAAGGGTTGCATTGCAATATGAGTGCGTCGTGATGATTATTATTATTAACTCAGCAGGCTCCCAAACAGAGGGGCACTGACTGCACTGTGTAAAATAATGTTTGCTCATTCTGCAGATATATATTGATGTGTACAGAGGAACTTATAGAAGTTGGAAAGCCACGACAAAAGGTGTCAACAAACAGCATGTTTGAAACGCCCCAATTTAAAGAATCTATCAAATCTAAATTGCTCTGTACCAAACCAAATGTCATGGTAAAGTTTTGTTTTTTATCATATGCATTGAGGAACTATAACCAGTGTTTTGGGTGGAGTCATTTCACATTTTACTTTCAGATTAACTGCTTTAGAATTCTAATGTGGCTGGAATGTTGTCTTGTGTACAACCTATCAGATTGTTGACCAATCATTTATTGCCCCATCTGACCATGTTCACGCAAAGTCAAACATCTATAGCCCAGTTCAGACGAGTTGAAACTTGCAACTAATTGTTATGTCTCTGTCTGCAACATTCAGAAAACCTTTCATTTTACACCAGTACAGCGATGCAGGGTATCATCTGCATAGCGACAAATCTCTGTACTTCCTTTCTAATTTCCAGGCTTATTTTGACGCTGGATATAATTTGTAGCTTTTTTTAAACACAAATGATGATGGTGAGATCATGCTAGAGTTGCATTTCTAGTATTGATGAAACAGCAAAAGCATGAACAAAATAACCAAGCATCACATTGAATGTATTTATAATATATGTGCCACAATAATTAAAAAAAAACAGCACCAATTTGTCAATGAGTATGTGTGTATGACATGCACTTATATAGCAAAAAGCAGCAGCAGCTCACAGTCCTACACTGTCATGTCATTAGGATGGAGACAGACATAATGTACGTGTAAGCTGCTGCAGGGATGTAAATGAAACAGACTTGGGCTCAGAGGGGACAGGCGGCTGTTGAGAATGCCACAGCAAGCAAACACGTGTTTCTAAATGACATGGCCAGCAGTCTTTGCTACAGAGATAATTGCAGATGATTGGCTATTCAAACAGGTCACGTGCCATACATTGTAAAACTAGCCAGTGGCAACTGGACAAGCTAAATCGCAGATGACTCTATCAGCCGACTAGAGTCAAGCTGAGACTGGCCAGCTCACATGACTAAAACTTTATTTCAACATTCTGAATTGATTTTTTTGTTTGTTTTTGTCCCAAATCATGTCTGAACTGGGCTTTAGCTATTAAGTACAAATGCACATAATGTTACCAAAAGAATGGCCCAAATTACAAAAAATAAAGCCCAAGTTGTATTAAACCTGAGTTTTCCCTTAAGGTTCATCAGTCTGTCTGGTATCAATGGTTCCCATCAAATAAAAAAAGTGACAGCCACTGAGAAGAAGTAATAGGCAGAGGGAGAGTAAGAAAGAGATAGAGCATACAATACATAGTCTCTTGTATCGCCTAAAGCAATACATCTCCCTGGAGAGGTTACTACTGACAACAAGACATAAAGATAGAGAGAGAGATGGAATGAGAAAGGGAGAGGGAAGAGTGAGAAAGGTAATCACCTGCTACAGGCATGAGAGGTATGGAGATGAGAGCGCAGAATACTTAGACGTTTCACATCACTCACACAGCCATCTTCACATAAGTGCAAAATGACTAACATCGGCTGCATACAAAATGACTGGGGTAACACTTTGTACCAGGCGGTCACTCATGATTATTCATAAAAAGGCCACCATGGGAAAATTAATGCAAACTTTTAGAATTTCACAGAGGAGAAAATGTTGTTTTCACATCTGTTAGAAGCAGCTGCTCTTAGATTTTTGGTTCCAGAGAAATAAGTTGTAGGTACAGTTGCATCTAAATGGGGTTGGGGCAGTGAAAAAGTTTACCTTTTTGGGTTGTTGTTTTGGTTTTGGTTGGTTTTTCTTAGCCTTATTTATTTTAACCAAAAAGTCACATGCTTGACGACAGTTTGGGTAAAACTGACATATGACCACAAACAAGTGATGTAGAATGTGTCTGTTTTCTCTGCTCTGTTTTAGATGTTCAGGAAGTCCAGTGTTACTGTTAGTACAAAGTCCAGATTTAATCGCACTTCTTTTTTGCTATGCCAGGATTTCAAAGCATTAGGAACTCATGCCTCTAAACATAGTATGTCTTCTTCCATCCATTTAAGTGTGACTTGGTTTCATTTGCATATACAGAATATTTGGTCTGAATTCCAATCCCACGTGCAACATCACAACTGAGTTCATATAAGACAGATGCATTTTCAATTCATTTTATTATTTAAGTCTATTCCTTTCAAATTATTGTGTCATATTGCTCACATATTGTCACATCTCAGGTGGGGAAAGATATAAAAATGTAAAAAGTAAAAAAAAAAATGAACAAGAAAAGAGATGGCACCAAGATAATCAGTTATGTTGTATAATAGTTACACCCAGTCACTTTATCTGAAAGTAAAAGCAAAAGTTAGTTCACCCAAAATGTGGGAAATTCCTCATTGCACAGGCAAAGTACAGCTAGTATAGCAGGTCAAAGCTTTATCAGGAAGTCAGTCTGTTAACTGTGATGGTTGTTTACAGAGGACAGTTTGGCTAATAGTTTTACTGTTTGCCTTGGTCTTTTTTTGTCCAGGCTAGGTAGTCCAACCTCAGGGGTTTGCTTGTCCTGTCAGACTTCTTTTTAACAATGCCGCTGTATTCCCAGATCTTAACACCTAATTTACTTTGTTACAATCATACTACCACTAACAGGAATGATGGCTAAATCTACAAAGATCCAAGTTGTAATACCACAGTCATCCTCTAAGACTAGTCTTTCACTATGGTCTTGATGTCCATTGCTCAAAATGTTTCAGCTGTTTAGTATGTCATAGCTCTTGTCATCTACATTTATGAAGAATTCGATAAGGCTTCACACTGTGGCTTTGCTCTTAAATGTGTCATTATGGGCTTTGAGAGAGCAACAACATCTGAGGAATGCAAGCAGCTGACTTGGTTTTCATGGCACGTTTTGAGTGACACTTGCAGATTGACACTGACTGACTGCGCCTCTGGGAGACTACCAAAGGGTGTGAACCAGTGAGTGTCAGTGTGTGTGACTGTAGCTGTTTGAACATGTGTCTCTATAGTGACAAAAGCACAGATGTGTGTCAGTTTGACAGGCCATTCTTGTCCATCAAGGTGGTTGGTTATCTATTCCTAAAAGCCTGTCACAGCAATTGATTTCACCGTGTTTGTATTGTATTTGATTTACATATTGCTGTTTATTTAAAATTCACATTCTGTGGGAGTTCAATTACATTAATTTAACTTCCTAGACAGATTGCATGCATATTTAGTAGCAGTGGGGTGTGTTTGTGGTGTATTTTCAGTTGTTTATAGCTATTTTTGACACTTTTAGACTAATTATGACTTGTATTTGGCATTTCCAGCAAAGTTCTGCTAGGTGTTGTATTTCTAATGTAAGTCTTACTTTGATTTTGTTGCCCTTAGCAGCAGCCTGTGTCATCCAAGATAGTGCTTTGTTGCTTTAAGTGGCTCAACAGACAGGTAAAAACACTTCACATTGCTGAGAGACAGCCGTGTTTTTAATGTGGTTTGAGTTGTGATTAAAAATTCTCACACCTTGACATGTTTATCACCACAGAAGACCACAGCAAGAAAAGCTTTGTTCCCCAGCCAAGTCATTCAGGTAACTATGCACTTGCACACAGACATAAACAGACCTTGAACGCTGCAGACATAGATACAAACACAGCGCAAGACAATGCAGCGACAGAGATTCGCATCAGAAGCAGAGCCGCTCGAGTAAGCTCATCAATTCAGACAACAAGACAACAAGTTTGTTCATTGGCAAACTTAACAAGACGGAACTGTGGTTAGAATTTCAGTCAGAGACACTTACTGTATGTGAAGTATTTGACCATTTACAGCAGTTATAGAGTTAGAGAAACGCTCTCAACGGAGCAATGAGGATTCTGAAGGGACAGCTAAGCCAACCTTAACAAATGTGAACAGTGGATCTTCATAAAGTCAACAATACAAAAAGCTAAGAGCATAAATACAATATTGGAAGTGGTGGAGGTAGATGCATCAGAAAATGTGTTGGCATATCTGCAGAGTTTTGTGAGACCTGTCAGGCCTATAAAGGCCACTATGTAGATCTTTGTTAAAGTGCAGCTTTAAAAATGTTTAAAAAAAATGTTTTATGCGGGGCTGGGTATTAGTGCTTAAAAAAATAACCCAGCACTAAGTTGTATGTAGACATCTCCTGTCAAATCATACTTGCTTCAATCTTTTTTGTGCCAGACAGCTAATCCTGCATAGTCCTAACGTCCTGCCAAATCAGCTAACTTTCTGTGGCTGCCTTCTCCAAAGCTGCTCTGCTGCTGGTTAGTTAGCTGCTGAACTGTTAGTTCAATGCCTGTCAGGTTAGCACAAGCTAACACAGCAGCAGCATCTCACATTGGAGCCGATATATGGTCAAGACAAACTCAAGATGACACGGAACAACTTGGCTTTGTCATTAAACCCATTAATAACCTTTAGGTGTTGTTAGCTGTGCCAACCGTTAGCCCTGTCATTGTGTGTTTGTAGCCATGGGACTCTCACAACTTTCTTAGACACAGAGATCACACTCCTGCAGCAAAAGCTACAACCCATATAGTCTGTGGTGTTGTGAAGTTAAGTGTGCTGTGTTTGGCGGAGTTGGCAGATCATAGTGTTGAGATGCCACCGAAATGTTTGAAAGCATGGCTATATTACATCTCTTCAGTCATATTATGTGTATCAAATAAAACACTGTGTTGGTATAGGTGTCACTTTAAACATTTTTAAACACTACCCAGTCCTGGTTTTAAGTGCCTTTCATTAAATATAAATAGACTATGTATAAAAAGAGCCAAATGTCAAAAATATGAGAAATATTGAACATAGAAACTGGCCTGTTTAAAGTCCTGTTGAATGCAATGTTTTAGTGGTTCTTGCAGTGGTTTAAAACCTTGCAAAGGATTCTGAAAATGTGTACGTACAGGTACACACACACACACACACACACACACACACACGATAATATTTGACACACAGATGCACACACACTGTCATGCGTGGACACACACACTTTGCCCAGAGCCAGTGCAGTCCAATTACAGGAAGAGCCCAAAGTCCTGCTACATCAAAATGAGCAGGAGAGGATTAAGACCTAGGAAGGGGGGAGGGCAGTGGTGAACTGGCATGCAAGTGGCTGACAGGCCCTTCATGTATCATCCTGTACTGTCTGCCTGGGCATGTACTGGTGCAACCTGTCTGTGTGTGTCGTTGCCGGTGCCTCATCGTACACTTCACTTGTCGTAATCTGCTTCCTGTACTTTCCCCTGCCAGACATACATGTATTTGGGCTTTCGGGGTCACGAAGCTTTAGGAAAGTTAGATGAAACCTGTCACTATGTCATCCAATGTGAACCGGAATGGCTGTCAAACATAAAGCCTTTTAGGTGAAAGAGGACTGATCTTGGTTGAGCTTTGCTGTTTTGTTGCTATTAATGTGTGCTATTTATACTATACACATTTATTTGACATGGTTGATTTTGACAGGGTTTATTTGTGTGAATTGATTTATAGTGTCTGAAGTTCTAGACACAGGTAATCTTGATTGAAAATGGGTCCACAGCCCAATGTCTGAGTTCAACTAAACCAATTTCTTAGAGAGCAAACCACATTACGTTTGCTGCATTTTAAACATGCTCACATGTATGCATGAGGTGCAAAGGCTATCACTCCCCCCCCTTCCTCAGCCACACACCACATCAAGCACAAGCACACTCACACACAAACACACACACATGCGTGTACAGTTTACTTATTTATTTTTCTCACAAGCTGTGCCTGGAACAGATGGCCAGTTTCACGGGCATGTTTGTGAACTCCTGGGTTGGGTCAATCAAACCGTTTTATGGGGCAAAGAAAAGGAGGGAGAGGTAGAGGGACAAAGTGAGAGGGAGGAAGAACATAAAGGTAGAGGACAAAACACACTCTTATCAGATTGTGTTGCTCGGCTGTGCAGGCAGCTCAGTCTCTAAATGGACTGTTTCTAATCTTAATCTGACCAAGTCTTAGTCAAAGCAGTGCTAACTTTAATTTTTTTTTTATGCAGGGAAGTGCTTTATTGTGAGCACAATGGGATATGTTAACAGAAACACTGTGTCACAGTCATACAGATTAGCTGGCCAACTCATATGGAATCACTATTTGAATGTTGAGTACATCCGGTGTAGATATTTGGCGTCAAGGCTCTTGACCTTGTCAAAACATCAAGGTCAGCACAGTATGGGGAGTGGCAACAATGACTTCCACCTGAGGGGAAGGTCAACTTAAAGCCCACAGGTCGATGTTGGGGTGGAGCTTGGGCTCAATACTCAATAGTCTGGCTCATAAATGTAGCCTATCCACTTGTTTTCACAATTACGTTTTATCACTGCTGTCATACTCACTCATTCTTATGTTAACGCATTTGTAGTTTCATCGATAAACTGCTGAAAGTCTGACCCAAACAGCTGATCTGTAGGGTAATATATTTCATGGCACAAGAATACTGTTGAGAAAATGTAGTGCCAAAGGAAAAGGCTGTCTGAAGGACGGTAGCCTATGTAGGCCGTGTTATTGTGGCAGTGCATCTGTCTGCTTCTCCAAACTGGGAGTGAGCCAACTGCCATCTACTATAGGTAAAACACTGACTATGGATAAAATTAATTTAATCAAAGAAAAAAAAAGAGTCAACTCCCTGAACTACCTCAGAGGCCTTATTTCCAAACATTCCTAATTAAAAACAGTCCAGTTACCATTCCTCTCTGTAAGCTAAATAGCATTTCTGCTGAAGAGGAGGAAATTTGCTTTGCTCAAATACCCTATGAGCAAGCTTGTAGAGTAAAAGAAGAGTTCTTGTTTTTACCATATAATAGAATAATTAAATCTGCAAACTTTAGGTGACAATGCGCTTGAAGCTGTGATAAGTGTTAATGTGCTACTCTTTAAAGAAAACAAACTAGACTTATCAAAATATCATTTTTCTTTTTATTGCAATGTCACTTTTACTTCCCTTTCTACTTTCTGGAAAGACTTCAATGGACTACCAAATGGTGATAAAACGGCATTTTGAAGAAGCTTGCTGAAGTGAAGTGAAAAGAGACCAAAGGTGCAAAATCAGGAGGAAAAGAGTTTGTGTGGGGGGATGGGAAAGGGTTTATACAGTTTGTTCTGGCAGTCAAAGAGACAGTTTAGATTAGAGTAAAACCTCAGGCGAGGATCCAGCAGCGTATTCCAACATGAGGGTAGACCTGCTGTACAGCAGGTAATGACAGCCTGGCGTAGTTCTTCCTTCTCACTAATGAGAGTTCACCTTAAATTTGGCCCCTCTGATCTGAGAGACAGCAGCTTGTTAAAGCTAACCCTGCACACTTCACCCTGCATGAGCTTTCCCTATACTTTTAAACTTTTAAAACTGCCCTAGAAACAGGAAGTGTAACCACCGTATTTTGTTCTGAGTTGGACAAAGGACACAGGTCACATTTTTAACTTCAGGTGGTAAGAGGAGATGAGTTATAAGAGCAAGGGGTCAGGCTTCCCATACCTAAGTTTGATGTACTGGTAGAGATGGTATAACAGTGAGAATCAAATCTATCATTGGTGACTAAATTTGTGGTTTAGCTTCTCTAAAATTAAGGTCTACACAGGGATAAATTACACCTGAATCACAATTCAGTAAAAAACAGTAAATACATAGACTAGATGTGATCTGAATCTGTATTAACTCGATTTTTCACTTTTTATTATCTCTGGACATCTGTTTGGCGAGGAACAGTTTCCCAATCTTGACATAGACCAGTTTTCAGTATTTCAACACACTGTGTAGGATGCAAAAATTGGACAGCCACACAAGGAGAAACAATGTGTTAATTACTTCCAAGTGAGTTAGGAATAATTGCCTATTACAGCAATACTTTTGTTGACCAATTAGCAGGACAATGATGTTGGCACCTGAATTTTTTCACACATAAAAATATACTATTTGACTGCTGTGTGGACTTCTGAAGCTGTGGCATTTTAACACAAATTACGCTGTATTATGATGGCTTAGGTAATTTGATAGACAAGATAAGAGCAATTCAATAAAAGGTATGCATATGCACCATTTTACAAACTACAAACGGAACAAAGTCACATTGTGTGCATGCACATATCCGAATGTCATTAAAGTCAAAGCTTAAGGTTTGACAGTATATAACAGCTCACTTATCGAATTCTGACTTTACTTAATGATGGGTATGAAGCATTTTGTTGCTGCCATACAAACATTTGAGTGTTTCTTTATAAACTTAATGTTCTTTTAGGTAAAAAGACATGTTAACACATACTTTGACCCCTCATTGTCAGGAGTAAAGTTTGCTTCTCATACTTCCAGTCTAACAAGCTGCAGCATGCCTTGGATTACAGACTTTTCTCGACTTTGCTGTATTGTCTAGTGTAGCACACTGTAGTTCTTGGCTTTGGGCTGTCACTGTCAGAACCAGCTTGATTGTGTTTGTGTGAGTTTCAGGCTTCCTACTAGACTGTACCTCCCAAGGTTGTGCCTATGGGGAAAACACTAGAGGAAGATGATCTTACTGAGAAAGCCATGAAGACAAACACTTGGCAGTGTTACAACTGTCTTACTCTTCCGAATGGACTCTGGTTGTGCAGGAGTAGGAAGATGTCAAAGGATCTGCAACACTGTTCTTGATAGACGCACACTTTGTAGGACTTTGCAGCAAACACAGAGAGAAATAAATGATCTATAATAACAAGAATAGGTCATGGCGATGAGCACAGATTGAAATTGAAGCAAAAACAAAGGCCAGGAAGGTAGTAAATGGCCCTGAGGTTTTATGATCCCTGAGGGCCAAATTTGCTAAATGGAAGTTCTTGCAGCAGAACACGGTGTTTGTGAAATTGCTTCCCTTGAGACGTGATGCCTGTATATGTCACCATCCTTGCGGGGCTCACGTCTCCACACGGCAGGAAGGACCTGCTGTTGGCTCGGGGTCAGACCTCAGAGGAGATGACCTGTCTGTGTCCTGCCTCTGCTTGTTCATGCTTTCCCTCTTCGACTGTGTCCTCTTTCTCTATCTCATATTCCTCTCTGTCTATAATACTCTGCCTCTTCCCCTCTTGCTTCTCTCTTGCACACTCCTCCCTTTTATACTTACTTCTCACTCTGCCCTTCTTTGTCCTTGTTACCATGGCTACTGCCTTCTTCGAACGAGGTGGGAAGGCAAGAGGACTGATGGAAGATACAGGGGCCTATGATACTCTTGCCATTCATCATTGTCCTTCTCTCTCTCCTCTTAAATCTTTATCTCTTTCAAGTCTTCAATTAACCAGAGCCAGAGGAAAGTCATGCTGAACGAGTACCAGATCTGTGCCTTCTTGTAGTCTTGTTTGTCCAGTAATTGTTTACTTCAGATCAAAGACTTGGAAAAAGTCACACTCATGTTACGTGTGTGGTGTTAATTTAGTTGGGCTTTCAGAGAGCATTTGAGGATTATTTGGGGTTCTCATTTGGTTTCAAACCTTTGTTTAGGCAATATAATGAGCAAGAGTATACCCTGTGATTTTGGTTGGCAAACATAAGGATGTAAAAGTATGAGGAAAAGCAATGGAAGAAACCCAAAAGAAAGAAGGTATATACTCACAAGATGCATAGAAGAGGAAGGCAGATGAGCAGCAACGGAGGAACAAGAAAGGGGAACAGGATGTGCAAGTCTGTGATGCAGATCAAAGTCTAGGTGATACCCAGGGAGGAAAAGGAAGGAAAGAAAGGAGGAGAAAACACACACAGACAGTGTTTGTGTGTGTGTGTGTGTGTGTGTGTGTGTGTGTGTGTGTGTGTGTGTGTGTGTGTGTGTGTGTGTGTTTGTAGGCCTGTGAAAAGAAAGGGCAGTGATCAAAGAAGAGATGAAGCGATGGAGGAGGCAAGGGGGAGACACAGGGAAGAGTGGGAGGTACAGTCGGTGCCACAAGGCCTGTGCGCACATAGCAACTTTTATTGTTGCGTACGCTATCTTTATGGGAACGTTTTCCTTTCATGATCTCTTCCCAATTTTCTGCTAGCAGATGCATGTACACACAGACACACCCACCCACCCACACACAAACAAACTGTCATCACCTTTCATACCAGCTTTGCATATGCTGGGCAAGAAAAGCTCCACGGCTATAAAAAAGATGTGGTCACACTGTGCATCACAGCTTTGCCTTGTTATCCTGACCATAGCTTAGCCACATTAAAAAAAAAGTCAACTGGTGGTACAGTTGAGACACAGACTTCCCGCATAACCTCATTTGCTGGACTTGCCTAACTAATGGACAGGCACCAGTGGAGGCCGAAACAAGGAAACAGCAGGAAAGTTTAAATACACGTGGCTGCCGCGCAGCAGCAGAGGAGGATATTTACATAATGCCTCCCTGATTACCCATCTCCCTGTCTGGCTTGCACTTTTACATGTTGGTCTTGTGGATGAGGGGAGAACGAAAGAGAAAAAGTAACATGGGCTCAATTGGGATTTCCTGTGTAGTGGTGCGATGGCTAATGAGATATTAATTTGCAACCTTGACTTTCATGGCCTTGGTGTGCACAGATCAAAGGGAGAGGATTTGTTTTCTTGATGTGGAAGGTGTGGAAAGAATCTAATTTTCCTCCATTTAAGGTTACATTTTCCTTTTTTTTTAATCCCATGCTTTATATTGTGCAAATTTGTATGCAGATCAGAGGTTCGGGGAAGAGTGAGTCACAACAGTAAAGAATATAGCCTAAGCATTTTTGTTGACGATACTTGCATTAAATAGTGCATGCACAGAGTAGTACTGTCAGGACTATAAACCAACAGGAAACATCCATTGCTGAAAAATTAAGCCAATGCTCAACTTTACAGCAGAAATAAACATGTTTACAGTCTGGCACAAAATTATTTTGTTCTCTGTAGCTAATTTTAACACTTACAGACAGTTGTAGGGGCTGGATTTTTATATAACTCACCCATTTACATTTTATTAAGGCAGAAAATTATGCATATTTAAGGGCGGGGCTTCTTGAGTGACGAGTAGTCCGTAGATAATGTCCTTAGCATCCAGTCAGATCTGTGCTCCTTCACAGCTCCAACTTCTTGTGGTCAGTTCTGGCTCCAATATGGTGATGAGTTAAATGCCAAACTCGGAAGCTTCATAACGGCAGTTCACAATCTCATGGGTGACGTCACAATGACTGTGTCCATCACATCAATGCTATAAACTAGTTATGGTTGAATTAAGCTTTTGACTTTGATATTCTACACTTGTGTCTGAATAAATCAGTTATGACAGTATCCCTTTTTTACCTGTTGTCACCTGTTAACACACTAATACAGTGTTAAAAAAAAGGCTACGTCCTACCCTTTTTGACGAAAAAAATCAGATATTTCTAATGCATGTACTACTTACTGTCTTTGTACTTCTTTCCCTAATATCAAAATGTACAGCATTGCCCTGAGGAAAACTTGGCTGTCAAAAAGCCTTGCTCTAAATAAAAATCATGTATTCCTTGCAACCAGGTTACAAGTGTACAGTAGACTTTTATTTCTTAAAATACTGTCTGAATTTGCTGTGCTAGTATCTCTCCGATGCTGGTGAGTATGTGTCTTGTATCCAAATTTTATGCATAACATCATGTGAGTCAGAGGCTTACCAGATAACACACAAAAAGTTAAAGCAATACATTATTTATGGATTTTTTAAAGAGCCAGGGACCAAATAAAGTTTCACAGTAAACATTATAAATACAAGCTGGTACACGTAGTTCAGTAACATATGCTTTCTGCCACTCGAAACTGCAAAATGTTATTTCAGAAAAGCTCAGCAGAAATGTCAGGGTTTCTCAAAACAATCCAGACCGTTTTGCAAGCACTTACATTTATTTTCTGCCAAGGGGGGCTCACTAAATAGTGTTTGTAGTCATGGCTGAGCAGATGTTTTTGACAAGTGTGAATTGTATATAAAAACACAAGTTTGTAGATATTTTAGGGGATTTTATTTACACTGCTACAATACCAAGAAGCACTGCATAATATCAATTGTACACTCTGTTTACAACCATGTTGACACAGCATTACTGTTATCCAGAGTTACTATTTCCTTCTGCAAGCTGGCGTGTGTAGTTTTATTGTATTTACTTTGACATGACCCTTTAACTGTTTAAAGTGATTATACAGTGGACTTTACCAGGCTGTAACCAAGTTATGTCATCTACAGTACACACAATGATCTAGGTTACTTGATTAACTGAGTTAGGAAGGGAATTTTCTGAAGGTATAAATAGACCAAGTGTTTAAATAGACCTTAATTCACATCATCTACGTCACATGAGATATTCCTCAAATGCCATTTAAGTCTGAGTTTCTCCATACTCGTCTTTTGACGGTCAAATTCCGTTCAACCAGATGACAGTTCTACCCGGCAACTGAACACCTTGTCACATTTGCAGACAGGCAGGAGAGAACATAACTCAGAAAGGGCACTGGGGGGCCAGCCTTGGCCTGGAGGTTAGACGGCCCGAGAGCTGCTGAGCTTCTCTTTACACTCCTTATGAATGATGCATGGCTGCCTGGATTTTGGTTCGGGGTGGGGAAAGAGAGGGAGTGAGAGACAGCAGCCGTAGAGGCAAATGAGCATTGATCAAGGGCGCTACAATTACACTGACCTCAGCTAGTTCCTTCCAGTGGGTGCCCCCAGGAGTGGAGGAAATGGCCTTAGACAGATGAAAAGGTCTTGATGTGTGTGTGTGTGTGCCTGAGTGTCTTATGTGCGAATCTTGAAACGTATTCTATATGAAACGTAATCTTGAAAAAAGAATTCTTCTTTTTCTTGCATGAATTACAAGATTTAATTCTTTTTGATGCGCAGAACAAGATTTTTAAACCCTTAAACCCTGAAATAAAGTCGAATGGATATAACAATTTAGCGCCAGGGGCGTCATAGTAGAGGGCAGAGTGGGACCGATAACCCAGGACCCCATATATATATATATAATATTATATATACAGTATACACAAACACACACACACTACAGCACCAACATACACTGTCATGTCTCTACCCAAGAGAAGGAAATTGTGGTTCTTAAAAGAAAAGAAAGTGATTAAAGGAATAGAATGCAAATTGACTTTGTTGAAAAAAAAAGTATATGAATGTTATCTAAAAGAGGGGAAGAATGGGGGCCCACAGAGGCTGCTTATGCACTCAGATTGGTGCTACACCCCACTTAGCACACCTACTTTTTTAAATGTATTTATTTTTTTTATCCAACAGCAGCAACATGGTATGGTAATGCCTTATATGGGATTGTGAGTAAGTGACAGGGATGAAGTAGGATAAGAGGGGGTGGGGGATGCAGGGGGTGAGAGAGAGAGTTAGGTGTGAGATAAAAGGGAAGGATGGGAGGAATGCAAGAGGGAAGAGGAAAGGTGATACGGTGGGCTGGGGAGTCGACAGATTGATGGATGGCTTTGCTGCAGATGGATACTGAGCAGAAACAGAGCTGAAAAACACACTTTAACACACACACACACACACATGCAACCCATTTAAAGGCATCCATACACACACATTACCATTATGTAAAAATCTCACAAATTGGTGTGTACATACACATGTGAAAGCAATCACACTGGCACATAAACAGTCAGACACTCTAATCCAGGAGTGGCATTCAGATGCAGGCATTTAACCCATTACACTCCATCTCTTTCCTTCTCTAACATGCACACACACACATTATTAATGTGTGTCATGCAGCACGGGGTAGTGCACTGACTAATAACTGTAAACAAGTATCACCATGGGGCCTATCATGCAGCCCAGTAATGGTTATTACCATCATCACTCTTCCTATGATTATCTAGGCCCGTTGTTAGTTTGAACATCGTTCCCAGCCAAATGTACCACTGGCGTTGCAGAAATATATGAAACCCCTCTCCATTTTGCTCATTTACATCATGAGCACATCTGCTCGCAAGGTGTCACCACCATTGCATTAAAGATTTCAAGCTGATCTACTGTCAAAGACAAAATAATAATAATAATGCTTGGTTTGATGTATCTGCAACAAGCAACAACTTACTCGACAAGACTGGAATGCTCCCATCTGTTGCTGTGTTGTAGCTCACGGTGGTGGCAAACTGTGCAAGCAGAGTGTACAATCACCACATGGGGAGCAAAGGCTTGTGGTTGTAAATGCCACAAAAGTCGGTATACTAACAAAACAAAAAGCAACTGTGAAACCCCGTGTGCAGCCTTATGCATCTTATTTTGGGATTGAACAAATACCAAAATGTATCTGACAAGGAGACGCAGTCCGTGTTGGCTGGTGTTTGTGTGTATATGGGTCTGGGTGCACATTTGGGATTTGAGCTCCTTTTAAGTGTTACATGTCTTTATCCGCCAATATAAAAACAAATTTTTTTAGGTCTTCAAAGAGTGTGTCAGCGGTTTTTCACTTTACACTCTTTCAAACTTGTGAGCTGTAGGTCAGAGGGAGGAGGAAAACATGGTTTATCTTTTTTTATTCTTACTTCTCTTTCTCTAAATATGCCATCTTGGCAATCAGAGACATTCTATCAGAGCTTCTCTTCAGTTTATTTTGTCCTTGGACTTGGACGGTGCGCTTTATTCCCTTTATTACCCAGTGCAGTAATGCTCCTCCACAACCTGGCCTGATCAATACTTGTGCTATTTGATGATGTGCTAAACAGAGGGTGTTTGAGGGCACAACTGTATTTGTGAGTGATGAGGATCCTTACCATGCACATGATGCTATCAAACATGTTCATAATGTCTTCATTCATTATTAAAACATAGGTATAAAGCCACACCCAGAGTGCTTTTATGTGCAGGATGTTCTGCAACTATATACTGTTGTTTCGAAATGCAACCAATATGATTGATGACTATCATTACACTGTTTACGTGGGCGCCAAAAAAAAAAGATCAGATAAGATGTTCATTCTAAATTTGCAATTGTATCGACACTTTTGTTCATTTGTGATTAAGTACTCAAACCACAGTTTTATCGGTGTACTAATGGAGTTATTGACACACTTTATATAGTTCGTTAAGTAGTGCAAATTGTTTATCTGAAATTATTCAAGGTGACTCATGATAAAATGACACCTCTCCCAGCCAGAGGTCCTGGTTTATTTTTAAAAATTAAAAAGCTTTCTAATGCCTCTAATTGAAGACCTTTTTTTTTTATCAATAATTTGTTTCATTGTGTATGATCTGGGTATGTGAAGTACTGTTATTGCACACAGTTCAGTTGGTTTCTTCGAATTTTGGATAACTTATGTCCCTGTTTGTGCATATGATATGTAAAGACTTCTCAACGAGCTCTCTCTCTGGTTTGATAAATGCTGAAAAAGTTATGTTTTCAGTAAAATTCTAACAGTTAAAAACAGAGCACACACTGTGTGCTTAAAGAGATCCGTTGCCAATTTTCAGCCAGCTTTGTATCATAACAATGTGGGTAGTATGTGCAAATAAATCTCACCAGCACCGATATCTGCTTAAATCTGCCCGAACTCCAGATTTAACTTTATGATTTTTGTACACCTGTCACCACAGACACAATGAGTATAGAAGCAGATCAAGAGAGAGACCTGCCATTTCTCTCTCAAACTCAAATCAAACTAAGATCAAACTGTAAACTTGGCAGTGCTTACCAAATGTACACCAAGAATCTGTTAATGTATTGCTTATTTCACACCTACTATGTCTTTAGACACATATTTCAATGCAATGTTTGGCTGTAACACAAGAATTTGTGAACAAAAACATAGCACCATACTGTTCCGCCTATTGTAAAAATGGATGGTAGAAATACTTAGATTATTTACCACCAGTTGGTCACCATATTGTTTGCTGTCAAAAAAGGTCCAAGCTTGTATAACATCATTCACCAGTGGATGCATTTATTGGTCCAGTGTGCCATAGTGCATTCTGGTAGTTGTAGGTTTTACCAAAATGCCTTGGCTCTTTTCCTCTGGTCATGTAAAGTATATGCATCTTTCTGCACAGACAGACCACTTTTATGATCGATTTATATTGTGTTTAGTGTTTTCAGCAGTATAACCAATTTAATCAGGAGACTACATGGGAAGCATATTGCATCAGGGCACTTTTATATTGGTTGGTCATGGAAATATCGAACAATTTTAGGTTGGGTTAATTGAAGTCACAAGTAGTCAGATGCTTTTTTTCGTCAGTGTTCAGACTTTGTCCAGGTGTAACCATGACTGACCTCTTAAGAGCTTTACTAAAACACAGCCTTCTTTGTTGCAGCTTGGGACCACAATTTCCTGATTCAATCAAGAAATGAATGGCCCTTCGTCACAGAGGCTCAGATAATAAAGTTGTTAACTGTAAATTCATTAAGAAACACAACAGTAGACAGTTAGAGGGAATTATTGAAATTGCGGCATGCATACGTAATAGTATGTTTATAGTATGCTAATGCTGCAGATAGTATTAGTGTGATATTTAATGTTACCCAATGAGACAAGCAAACCTTCAAAACAAAGCAAAGCCTCTGTATAATCAATATGCATATGTTTTATTACAAGTCTAATGTATTGATACTCTGTTTGTTGGTCTGAGAAAAACATGTTACTTCTGCTGAGATGTCAAAAGGTCTGCTACAGAAAAAGTTATCGTACTCTGAGGGATTCATGCTCAGGGGCACTTCAGCAGAGCCAATTCCTGGAAAAACATTCAGCTTTAATGTAGTTCTTCTTTTTCTGCTTCCTCCAAAGAAGTTAGTGGCAAGCAACAGAAGAAACAGTAGAGCTCATGGAAACACAACAACAGCAATAAGCTGGATTTGATCCCACAACAAACCCACGCTAATAACTCCTACTCACTGAACCACTCTGTCTTTCTCTGCCACAAAATTATTACCATCAAAATGCAAGTCATCCATATTTTCCTGGACACTGTCTGGTTCCCTTTGAAGAATAGTGGACAGAGAGCTGTATGCAGCTGATTAAGCTTCAGAAATGCTTCAGAAATTTCCTCCCACAGAGTTAACACGATGGGCAAGGACATGTTTAATATTTAATAATCATTGCTTTCAATACTGTGGTGAACGGCACATTTTTGTTGAAGACATTTTTATCCCCCAGCCTCTATCTTTACACATACTTGTGTGCACCTTGCTCCCCTTCCTTCCCTTTTAGAAGAGGCTTGCTATGCTTGAAACAGCTGATGAAATTACCATCAGCACGTTTTCCCTTTGCGCTACTACTTTATGTACACAGACATTACATCTTTTCATTCTTTTTACTTTCATCTTTTTGACAGTCAGAGCAGGCTCACTTTGTAATGGATTAAAATGGCAAGTGGACTAGAAGCTACACTTCCTCAAGATGATGAATAACAATACTTTCTACTTGACATAAATACACAAGATAAAATTAATTGCTTATATGAACAAGCCCCCGAGAGGCAGAGAAACACCAAAAACCCATTACTGGACCACAGTGGCAACATGAAACACGTGGTTGGTTTGTGTCTGCTTAGTGTACCGAGAGATGTATATGCACAAATATGCATGTAATGTACAGGCACACATAATTACTGAAGAGAAGATACATGCACTATGCTATGCAAAAAGTACTTAAACTTTGAATTTGTTAATGTTGAGCTGTTGATTTGTGCTGTATTTACCTTTTAGCAGTGTGCTAAACAGTCAGCTGAAGCTGAGCAGCAACAAGGATTCTGGTGCAACAACTAATTCCCTACACAAGTCTAGTGGTGGAATGTAATTGAGTACATAAACTAATATGCGGAACTGAAGTACAATTTTTTAATATTTTACTTGAGTATTTCCATTTTACACTACTTTATGAAAAATACCCTACTATATTTCATGGGCAAATATTGCAGCTTTTCTACACAACATTTATTGGATAATACTAGTTATGTAGTTTATTTATATTTTGTATTATCAAACTAAATTTGCAAAGGAGTTTTAATATATTATTTTCAGTCTGGCCATCCAAACCGGGCCATTCCACTGCTTTGACAGTACTTTTGGCTTAAAATCGAGATGCTGAAAGACACCTTTCGTATCTACGTGAAATGCTGCTGGATGGTGTCAGTTAAGAACACGGCCTGGCAGAATCAGTCACTGTGTTATTATATGCTGGCGGAGGGACAGACGGACAGACATAACCTGCCACATGATACTTGGACAGCGTCACTTGAGAATGTGCATGGATGGAACCTGTCGCGCCTGCATGAAACATGGCAGGTCGGTGTCAGGTTGAAATGCTGCCGGCAATGATGTAATATAAGGAGAGCAAGGGTGCCTATAGGGCGGGCAGAAGGGGCAGTGGATGGGTCCAACAAATCCCAGACTTTCATGTGGGAGCCCGGTGTTTGGTTCCTATCTGAATGTGATGTTTTTTTTCTGCACCTTACCATGTGCCTCCTTTCAGTAATCTTAACCATCCATGACTTTGTTACGTAATCCTAACCTTCCATACCATCAGGTGCGTTTGTTGACATCCTGGCATTGGTTGCCGTGTGCAGTTGTTGCCTAAACGTAACCAGTGTCATCCCACCATGCGCCTGTGTTGACATTGAGGTAGCAGCATACCACAGCATAAATAGCAGACACAAAAGGATACCTAGATCATAATATGTAGACAGGGAAGTGTGAATGTGTGATGACTTGGGGTGAGAACATGTTGCATGAACATATTAATTCATCAATAATTGTTATCCAATAATATAATAGTATGTTATATTCTGAAATAGTCCATTCTGCAAATTAAGTACGTTTTGGTGTCTTTGACGTATATTTTATGCTAATACTTTTGTACTTTTACTTGAGTAAGATTTTGAAAGCAGGACTTTTACTTGTAACAGAGTATTTCTTCACTGTAGTCCTTGTGCTTTTACTCAAGTAAAAGATCATAACTCTAAATTCAACACTGCAGCGCTTACATACATAAACATTTGATATTAGTTAACAGTACCAAAAGCTTCAATCTGTTGGGGTGGTCAAGTTCTGGCTTGAGGATATTGGTAGAGTGCGTAAAAACTATTAGGTAACAGCCATCCTGTGAATATGTATGAATGTTAGTGATCTGGTAGCAAGAACAGCTGTTTGAGCCACTGATGTTGACGCACAAATGAACCAGTGGGTGGCTAACGCAACTTCCCTGCTTTACCTGAACTTATACAATTCTCCATGTGTTTTCTTTACCCCCCAAAAAAGTAATAAACACTGAGAACCATGAGAAGAACCATCTGTGGGATTAACCGACGCTCTCTCTGGATGCTAAACAAGGTTCCCCTATCCATTAAGGAGGTTGACTGAAAATACATGTTCACTTTCTGCCAACTCAGGTCGTAAAAACCAGACAGACAGACTCAGAATCCTTTCTAAAAAATCTCAATAATTAGTATGTTTGAAAAAGAAATAATAGCACATATGCCAGATATGTCTTTATTAATGGGACTGGTCACCATCCTGGGTTCATCCAAACCCAAGTCCTCCACCATTTTGACTCTACCTGCTGTTAGTTAAAACAGTAGTATGACAAGCTTGGAACCTCAATAGGCCAAAAAGTGCCTTTTTGGCAACCTCTACAAACCACCTCTCACTGCACACTATTGTGTTTGTCCATCATACTCTGTGAACAGGCCTTTGAAAGCTCCTTTTCAACAAATTACAACATTTCCACCTCTTTGGGCAGCAGAATCTATAAACAGGAAGCAATCTGTCAGTCATGGCTTCAGTAGCTGATCACTCTGTATGTCCAGAACAGAGTATAAATAATAAAACAAAGCTGCATTTTCATCATAGACGTTGCTCTGACTCTTCTGCGAATGAAGGTGTTATCTTTGAAATTCCCTAAAAGTGAAGACTAGAAGTGGTCAATCATTGCCTGAAAGCAGATTTCCATCCGCTGTGTGCTGCAATACTTTATCCTTGATCAAACATGTATGATAAGTGAATCCTTGTTAGTAATGCTAGCTTATCAAAACAATTTGACAGGCAATACCTGTACTGACCAAAGCGTATCTGGGGACTTTTACACAGCAGCTGTTAGACTCAGCTGCCTTTCACACGACCTGCAACCATTCAGAAAAGAGAAACACATGAAACCTTTAGTCATGGTGCATACAAGCAGTAAAGGAGCACTGACTGCTTTTTGTGAAAGTGTATATGTAAGTGTATTTGTGTATGTACATTCCATTGTGTGCGGCACAACAGTGTGAACAGATCAGTATGTGTGTCACTGCACACTTCTTTATCTGTTTGTTTGATTGATTATCCAGCCACCCCTCAGCATCATTATACGTTCCTATCTATCACTCTCTTTTCTCTTTACACACATACACATATGTACACAAGCCATATAGGCGGCGAAGTAGGCCCAGCTAACGGCATATTAGCCACCTGTGGGCAAGCCAAGTGCTGTGTAAATACCCAGGGGAGAGAGGGGATGAGCCGTGGCGCCCTGTCAGCCCTAATCTAGAAAGACACCTAATCTCCACAATCCCCTGTGGAGCCTTCTCCATCACTCCCAGATGTATGCGGCTAGTTCCTGAAGGAACACCATGGCAGTATCACTGTAGAGATTTCCAGAAGATAGTCTGGGCCACAACAGGCCACAAAGGCTAGATCTGAAGATTAATTAAGAACTACTTTCAGTGCATATTCTTTGGATTAGGTTCTGATGAGTCTAATTTTTTGAAGAAAGATATTAATCAGTCATGTTGAAGGCCTACACACTGGGCTGTAGAGAAAGATCTTTTCTTGTTACATGAAAAGAGTAAATACCTTTCACTGTGTAATTAACTAAATTAACCTTCATCACATTTTTATCTTCATTGCACTGTAGTGACTGAGATCAAGCACTTCATACACTTAAGCAAATTACACTTTTCAGTGGCTGTTCTGAGGTGAAAGAAGATATTCTATTGTAATCATAGGATATTGCACTATTTCCATTATTAGTGCTCTGTATTTATTTGACAGACAATTTACAATGATACAGTTAATTCCCCTGCTCATACTGTAGATGATTTTCCATGATAACCCTTGTGGAACAACTGTTATCATAGGTGTAAATATATGAAAAGATAGGGATACATGTCATCACCATTTGTTTCACTGTATTCATTTGTCACTCTTGAGTGTCTGCCACAATCTCCGACTTGAGTGTGCAAGTCATTCAGACAATATTTTATTTTTAAAATGAATATTTCATGACTTAAAAATAGAGTCAGGGCCCTTGTTTGTCAGAGCTTGTGTGGTTAAGACAGTCCTGCCCAAAGTCCAGACCAGGGGCCAATTTTGTCCTTCATACTGATTTTAAATGGCCCTCAGCTTGTCTTTTAAAATATACTAAATTATTATTACTATGACTAACACGGTATTGGTTAATCAAGCGAGATCACTTTTGCTTTTTTATTTTCATTCACTTCACGATGGCAGGACAATCATACAGTTTATAGACATGCCCAAAAGTAGTAACTTTGTTGAGTATTTTTGTCACTGAAAGGTGAAACTGTTGCATTTGTATGTGATTTTTTTTTTCTCGATATAACTCATATGATGTGAGAAGCAGCTACCCCCCAGGTATTTAACCATAGTCTTTTCTGGCCCCTATTCAAAAAAAGTCTGGACACCCCAGGCTTAAGGGACCTTCACTGGTCACTTTTTTCAATGGCATAATTTATTTATTAATGTATTTATTTTCACTGATGAGGCAAAATGCAGATATAATACGGCCAGTGTTTGGAGAGGGAGTCTTTAGGGGTCTTTTTTGGTTTCAGTGTTATGATCCATTCAATGTTCATATTTTATCTCCATTTCTTTGTGAGGGCTAATATAACTAGCTTTAATGAAAAAAAAGACAGGTTTCGCAACAAACATGATGTTGGCTCAAGTCCTTCTTTTAAATATGTTTTTGTTTTTTTTTGTTTGGTTTTTTTCCCAATGCTCTCATGTAACCCTGGCAAGCAGCTCCTGAAACAACTGGGCAGTATTCAGTTTTTTACAGTTGCTGTTGAAATCACAACTTTCTCAACAAACTTTTCTGGTCAGGATGTCATATAAAGCGCCAAAGGGTTATTTTGATTATATGGCACATATAATGCAGATGTGAACGGTCTTAAGAACACACTGTTGCCATTGGTGCAGACTTTCACTGTGGAGGCCTGAGCAATTTCCAGTCAATTTCTCCTCCAAAGATGGAAATGCTGTCCTTGACTCATATACATGTATTTCAGTAAGGGTCTGGTGAATGAGCAGGAGGTGGTGTTAGAGACAATAAATAATTCCTCTGAATCTGATCCTTGTACAGACACGCCTCCAACACTTAGAATCAGATATGGTCTGCAAGGACGGATGTTTAATAATTGAATTGGCTGCAAGTGAAGGACATTTAAATGCATTCATCTGGTTTAAACAATCTGTTGAAAAAAACTGGCCAGAGACGAGTAGTGGAGAGCTCTGGTTTTTACTGGAACAAGCACTTTCCTGTGGAAGTGGGTCTGAGCTGAACCTCCACCCTAATCCAGTTACTCACACCCAAATGTTACTAATAGCGCAGCTGCACTTCAGATATCACTTGAAAGGTGATTGGGAGAAGGGAGAAAAAACAACAACCAATTTGCATTTTTCAAGCACCGCTCTGGCAGGTGGAGTGCTAATGAACAATTCTATGATCCATTAATCGGGATCTCGTTTGTACATGGCCGTCATCACAAAGTGGCACTTGAGTTTGCGTGGCTCCATCAGAAGGGTTAATGGAGACAATGGTACTAATCAGTCCAAAGCAAACAGCTCTCCTCCAGTTTAAATTCACCAGACAGCCAATCAGGGAGGTAATGGTCTATTGGGGTGCCTAGATTAAATGTATCACTGTGCATCAATGTCATAAAATTGGCCTCATGAGCAATGCTTAGCATGCACAAGGGCATGAAAAGTGCACAATGGTCTGGTATACAGGACAAATACCTCTAACCCATGTAAGATGAGGATAATGTAATACTAGAGCAGGCTTTTCAGGAGGTTTAATGACCCTACTAAGCTCCCAAAATTAGTGAATAAAAGTGGACCACTTTTGGAGATTTCTGCAAATAAGGCCCGATTCCATTTCGTATTTTACCCCAACTCCTCATTTCTAGTGTTAGCTTATTGCGCTGAACAGAAATACAAGAGTTAGTTAATGAAAACTTCCAGATATTGTGAATATGCCATCGTGATTTCTTTTGCATGGGCTACACACAGCCTTTTGCAGTTATCAGCATTCATTCACACATTGTGTTTCATGCTGTCAACAGATAAAACAGGTCATCAAACAAAAAAGAACACTTCATTACCAGGCCTCAAGCGTCAGTTTGTGGGCTAGCATTAGCAACCCCTATTCATAACCTGCTAGTCTGTACTGATATTAGAGGAGTGGCAACAAGTGCAGCGACTTAGCTTTCGACTTCAGTTGCCAATGATTTCTCATTTCATTTGAATGCCGTGTAGCGCTTAGATTTTACCTTACCCCTCAATTCCAACTAGAATTGTGACACTGACTTAGAATCACTGTATTTCAGACAGTTGCTGCAGTAAATTAATTATGCTGCCTTAATACATGCACACACAAGCTTGATTGCTTGCCTTGTCACTGGGGGAGGGTTTTGTGAATCGACAAAAGTTTGATTGGCACCTTTTTGACCAATCATTCGAGAGAAATCATGAAAAAGCTACCCAGAGACACAATATCCTGACTACACTGAACAGTTACAGTATTCCGGACATGTGCCAATTTCAACTCATGATGTTCTGGACAGCAGGCATACCCAATGCTATAAAATGATTGTATCTGTTTTGTCAAATTTCATTGAATACAGAATAACACAATAAAAACACTTGCGCATAGTTATTTTTGACAGTGATCTCTCATGTCTGGCAGAGTAACATTACTTCTGAAACTGTAAATGTAATAATGAGGTGGAATACATTTATAAAAGGAGAGACCTAGAACACTGTTAGACCATTTGATATTTCTTTTTTCTTTTTGTATTATAGAGTTTAATTGTGTCACCCTAAAGTAAGGGAGGGTGACTTTGCTGAAACAGACACAAAATACCCCCCCCCCACCCCCCAAACACCCCCACCCCACCCTCCCGCCTTGTTTGTGCAGCTGAGGGTGCACATTGGAAACTGACCCTTATTTCTCTCTAATGAGTTAATGTCTCTTGGATGGTGAAAAGATCAAAAGGAGGCAACATTGATAACAATGTTATTTAGATTTGTTTTGTGACCTGGGAGTATCATATAAAGTTATTTATGTCAAAAGGTCAGTGTCCAGAATGCCATCGTGGCTGAAATACAGTGAGTCTACTCACTGTAAGTAGGGCTAAGGACTAAGCGGCAGGAGCAAGGGCTGTATTGGGATTGGGCCTAAGTCCATTAAAAAAAAAAAAAAAAAAAAAAACTTTTATTATTTATTTTTGGTCTTTGCTTTATTAAAGAAAACCACTTATTTTACCTCTCCTGTCCTTATCTATCACATGTAAACCATTCTAGCACATTGCATTCTGCCTATCTTACATAGTCTACCAGTTCCTCAGCACTAGTGCTCCTCCTTTCCCTTCTCTCCTCCACATTGACAATTATACCAAACAATGTCTATTCTCTGCCTGCTATGTAGGTCACCTTTTAACCAGTATTAAGGATGGAGGTGTTTGGGTGGATTACAAGGTGAGCTAACAATGGCACATACAAAGCAGCAGACACACACCTTGGTGTCTTGTTGCCAAACACAAAGGGTGAGTGCAGAGACATGCTGGCCCAGCCTTAACTTTATAAGTTAACCGCAAATCAAGAACATGAAGATGTGAAAAAGATGGCAACTGGAAAGAGTGTGATGTGTAACGAAAGAAAATGCTGGAGATTCTTTGCTTCATGGCAACTGAAATGGGCGGAAATGAAAGCTTGATTGTAACAGTAAAATCTTAGCTTCTATAAGATTTAAATGAAAGTGTTGCGGTAAAGTTCCATCTTAGCAGAAAGGAAATATACATTAGTGATATTATAATGAATAACCCAGGGTTTGTAGGTAGCGTAGGTTAATTTAACTGATGCTTTTTTTCCATAACACATCAGTTTTGTGTCTTATTTCCATGAAAACATTATCACTTGTTCTGTTGCAACAATTTAAATGCACAGCGACACCAACTGTTTCATCACCTCATGTCACCTGTGTCTCAGCCAAAAGTTGCACTTGAAAATGATGCAAAGACTACAGCAAACGGCCAACTGTTGTGTGTTCTGCACTCAAATAAGAGAAAATAAGTCTCTATACCAGTAAGTCTCCATAGTGGTAGTCTGTATTCATCATTCATAAAGGGAAACCAGAAGTTAGCACAATAACAACCTAACCTGATGTTGAAACAACAGCTGATATTTACTGTGTGCTAGCGAACAATAACACAAACAGTTGCAAAACATTTCTGTTAAAGAGCTCAATGAAAAAGATTTACTTCATATGAACAGTTTGTTTCAGTCTCACTCCCTCTTGACTTGAGCCATTTGTTTGCTTTACTCGCTTACCTTTCTCTTCTTGTTCACAGAGCTGAGCCGCTATTCAGAGTGATTTCATTCACTGATGTGATGCGCTGGCTTCAAAGTCAAGTTAACATGCTGAATCAGCCAAGAAACAGGCAACAAGGGCCGACCAGTACCAACAGGACACATCGCGAAAACCATGACGACAGACACTCATCAGCAGCGCAACACTGACCAACAGCCCACTGTCGGATTGGATTGACATGTAAGAGAAGCTACTCTCCTCAGTAAACTTTGAATATGATCAAATTGGGTAAAAATACCTGTTTTGCCAAGTCCAGGAGTTGACCTTTGCACTGTCATAAACACTACCCAGGTTGATATGTGACTTTAATTAATACTGGAGAATTTCAAATGGTTGTAAAAACAAAACAAAACAAAACGAAACAAAACGAAACAAAACAAAACAAAACAAAACAAAACAAAACAAAACAAACACCAACAAACAAAACTGACAAAGTCAACAAAACTGATAAAAACTGAGAGATGTTAAATATAAGTGAATAACATAAAAAGCCATTAAGCTTAACAAATTAGGTTGACAATGCCGGGTTATCATTGTAATTGCACCATAGTCACTGTGCACCCCATGCATTTCCACCTCATACAGTGAACCATACATTTATGTCAGAGCCATAATATAAACACTTGACAGGGGGTAAGCCATAATGAGTCAACATGGAGTGCTATTAACTGTGCAGTCCTGAATGATTTATAACCGTGGTGAAGACTGTGGCCAGTTAAGTTGAAATATTACTTGAGACATGTAACAATTCATCTCAGTCCATCATTTGTTGGTTTGTCCTATTATGTCTTTTTGTCTCATCAAGTCAACCAGCATTTCTTCTTTTTTGTTCCAATTTCCATCACTATCTATACTCTAAATATATTCAAAATGATAAATGAGTAAAAGATTACTGTCAGCAAATATAAAATGATCACGACACTAAAGAGAACATGCACAGACATGGCAGGCAATGGGTACTCATCACATGTACCCATTTGGGAATTAAACTAGCATCAATGCCCATTGTGAACAGACTAGATTTTCCGCTTCACCATTCCTCCTCTCTGCTCTGTGGTAAATACTTGAATGAGGTCCCAGTTTTCGTCATGTGTCCCCTCCAACCAATGCGTAGCGATATGCAAAATGGCAACGATCTACTCAGGAGACAAAAAGAGGAGACAAAGCAAATGTCAAACTGTGTTCCCGTGAACTGGGACTGAGACTGGGGGTGCAAGGGTGGGGGCATGTTGGTGTCATGGGGAGGCTAAATTTCCCTGTGTATGTGTGCTGGCAAGGGCTTAAGTGTGCAAGCAGATGTGCCCTAACACACATTGGTTACTTATGCATGTGTGCGTGTGCGCCTATGTGTTTGTACATGCAATTATCAGCTTCATGAGACATCACGTTGTCACAACTGTCTTCCCTCGCTACCCAACACACACACACAAGTCTCACACAGCTTGGTACTTAATGCATGGGGGAAGGAGGGTGTCTGGTGTTACTGTGGGGCCCTAAGCCGTTTAATGACGCCGGGCACCAGAAGCCCCACAGATGGCTAATCT
Source organism: Plectropomus leopardus (assembly GCF_026936395.1). Classification (NCBI taxonomy): domain Eukaryota; kingdom Metazoa; phylum Chordata; class Actinopteri; order Perciformes; family Serranidae; genus Plectropomus; species Plectropomus leopardus. Next base: position 18,696,391 of record NC_142180.1, read on the forward strand.
AACCATTGTCTTCCCCACCCTACCCCTTTGAGCAAACTCCCATCCCATTGGCCCCCCATGCAGCATGCTACTGTTTACCCCTTTTCTAACCAATGCTAATCCTGTTTAGCAACATTCTCAGAACTCTGAATGGCCTTTCCCCCCACCCTCTCCCCTCGTCTTTCTCTTTCCCCTCTCGCTTTTGTTTTTTCAAATGATAAAACGGGGCGGCCGGGTGAAGAAGGGCCACGGTTATCCTCACTTGTGTTAAAGGAGAGATAGGGCCACTAGGGGAAGGGGGCGGTAGAATGAAAGCACGAAGAAGGGTGGGAAGACCTTGGAATGTTCCGGGTTTCTTTCAAGGCGAGTTCATGCCCCAGCTAATTAACGATTATGCTTCATAGTTCTAGCGTTCACTAATATGCGGAGATGATGGATATGGTGCTGACATCCTCAGCCCCCGACGCTGCTCCCTGAGCCTCCCTCTCTCTTTTCTCGCATAGTCTGTCAATCTAAGTCCACTGTGTCAATCTGAGGCCCCAGTCTGGCTGACTGATATTCCCAGAATTCCTTTCCCTGTATCTGGAGGGAGGTGTTTGTGTGTGAGGATGGCATTGTATGTGGCATATAAAAAGACCTCAGTTTTAAATCACATTGCTCCTAAGCGCCCATATGCATAACCAGACACACACACACACATACACACACACTGGCTGTCTGTAACCTCTACCAAAGCGGGAATGTCACAAAGCAGCCTAGAGAGGATCAGTGGATTGGGCCTGTGTGTTCACGTTGCCCTCTCTGCTAGTCTTTTCCCTTTTGTTTCCATACATATCAAAGCATTTTTCAGTTCTTTTGCTCAGCCTGCTAATATGACACATTGCCGTTTATACTGATTTGAATAAGTGGATAAGGGGCACAAAGGCCCACACAGAATAGGGAATGACTTGAAACTCTTTTATCGCCTGCTGAAAAGGACATTGTTACTGTCCGACCTCACCGCCGAGTTCCAGAGGCGTTTCAGCTGCGTTTCAGCAGCGCAGAGATTATAGGCGACGAAAGAATCCACTTAACACGTTTTGTTTTGTATTTCTATCTTTTCCTCTCCTCCTATTTGTTCAGTGGTGGACTTATGAAAAGGAGGAATTATACGGAAATGGGATTGCTGTCTATCTGTTGCGCCCAGGTACTGGCACACTATGACTTCAAAGGCCACTGGAGTACTTTGAAGTGTAGCTTGAAGAGAGACACCTGTTTTCCTTTGTGCTGTAATAATTGTTCAACACAGTGATACTTAACACCCTGCCGAATGACAGGCTTGGATTCCATGAACATGACAATCAGTCTGGGTCACCAAATCCCCATATCCAATGACGTGGCAGAGGGAAGAACACTAGGAACACTAAATGATACTTTACTGAGGTGACTTTAAAAGGCAACTACCCAAGCACTTATCAGTAAACATTGGTTCAACTACAAACTGTGATCTAATATTTGAATTGATATGATAAACTGGCACCTTGTGGTTTCAGTTATTTAATCCAGCAATGCAGCATTAAGGTTTTCCACACATTCATTTATTTGTGGCGACCCACCATGATTAAAACATCTGTCGCAACATATTGATTTTGTATTTTTGGAGCTGTACCGTTCATTAGTAGCAACATTGGAATATATACTGTTCGGTTATTGATTGCACCACAGCGCAGGGCATACTCTGGGCACAGAAGGAGCAGCAGAACATCAGGCACAGTGAAATTGAAACTCAACTGCTGATTGAGTCTAAAAGTCTGCAGTAGCTGCTCTTGTCATCCAACGATCTGATCAGCTATGACCTGATCAACAGATTACAAAAAAAGAACTCATGACGAGTTCCACCTGCGCTGTATTCATGGACCTGCAAAAAGTTCTGAATTTAGGAAGAAGACACACAATGATAACAAAAAAAGGGACTCACACAAGGTGAAAAAAAAGTTTACTGCCCCCCACCCCCCAACCCCTCTCATCATCAGCTGCCTACACACACAGATTCTGTGGGAAACACTGCAGGATCATGAGTCACCTTCTGCTATCAAGAGCTATCATTTCCCCTTTAAAAGCCTTTTGAGAAGCATTTCAGGTAATTAAGCAAACCCACTATCAGCCTACATGGCTGCTGTTGTGCATGTCTATTTTTTTTATCACTCTTAAATATTCAAGACGTCCTGAGGCAACCTTGTCGTTAAAGGGTTTTCTATGTGAAGATGACGAGGAAGGTCTTGACTATGGGGAGGATCCAGTAGAGTGGGTCTGCCTCAGCTAATCTGTAGCCGTGCCTGTGACTTCTCAGCCTCGCCTGTGAAGATGAAAATAAAAAAAATGTATTATTTTCTGACCTCAAGCCAAGCAAATGTGCACACTCTCAAAGCATTTCTCACATTCTATCACCTTGCCTCATCTTCTTTTCATATGGTGTACGCTTTTATCCAAAGGACCTTCCAGTGCTAAAAGTGCATGCATTTTTAGTATTGGTGGCACACGTTCAAACTGAAACCCAGCAGCTATAAAACCTCTTCCTCTTATCTTTCCATCTCTCTCTTTTTTTGCTACTAGAACCCTAAATCGGAGAAACCCAGTTACATAAAATGGAAAGGTTAGTACTTGGGTTACCTTAACCCTATGTCAACACACTTTGTTAAAATATTTTTTAAAAATTGCTGTGGCAAATGCACTAGAAAACTGTTTTCTGCTTTAACATCCAGCAGACTCAAAGACAACATTAGCATTCAATTGGTGTCACGGTCACCTCATGCATTTAAGTCCAACATTCATTGCTGCTGAGACTCAACCTTACAGTTAAAATGTGGCCTCTAAAACAGAAACAATGAGCTTGGGTGAGTCATCAGATGATATATATCTCAAAGCCAGAAACTACAGAAGTTGGTCTCAAACTTGTGATGTATAAAGTCTGGAGCTGCTCCATAGACAATGCATGGGAATATGGTTTTGTGGATCCACACAATTTTGTTTTCTTTTCTTTCTTTTTTTTAACCCAAATGAGCTTTATTCTATTGTAGTGTTCTCTGTTTTGAAACAGAATATGTACCCATATACTCTGATCATTCCCCTGGGCGCTCGCAGTGTCATCTAGAACATCTTTACTAATTCATTATCTATGAAGCAGATCCAGACTTTATACCCTTGACATCACAAATGTAAGCACTCTAGCTTTTAGATTGTAAAGATAATTATTTATGGTTACTTATATTTGTGCACTGTCTTAGACCATGGGAATAACATTTATGATAAATGGTAAATGGACCAGCACTTTCATAGTGCTTTTCTAGTTGTTTGACCACTCAAAGTGCTTTCACACTACAAGTCACATTCACACATACTACATTTATACACATGTGGCCGAAACTACTATGCAAGGTGCCACCTGCCACCTCTTTTTAATAATTCACACACAATCACACAGCGGCAGACTTCAGACACAATCACACACCGACGGCACAGCCATTTATGGTTCAGTATCTTGTCCAAGGATTTTGCTTTGACATGTTGACAAAAGGAGCAGGGGATTGAACCACCAACCTTCCGATTAGTGGACTACCCAATCTGAGCTACAACTGCCAGTATAAAATTTGATGACTTTTTAATTGGCATGAGTCTCTAGGGGAGTATGAAAATGTTGTGCAGAGTTCACTTTCATACTTCCCTATCACACATTTTACATTTGTGGTATGAAATTATCATAAAAGGCCATTTAATTTAAGAGGTGCAGTGCTTGATGCATGCATGCAAGAAACCGATTGGATGCCTGTGGATAAAACAAATTCTCCTAATTGCTTTATCATTAGGTCTTTTTATTAATGGTAAGGTTTTCGGGAAAAAAATGTTATGAAAACTATGCTTTGCTTAAGGTTAGATTCATGTTGTCAAAATTGAGCATAAACATACACAACCATCCTCCATCCTTAACTCTGTTATACCTGAATATCAAAATATTCTAGTTTCGCCTCACCTCCTACTGTATTTCTTTATTATGTACATAAAAAAAAAAGAAAAATCTCTTTTTTGAGCCCAGGGCACATTATTTACATTTTAAGACATTCTGCTCATTCTGAAATTTCATGAGACCAATTACATCCTGAGACCTGTAAAAGAGAATGGCAGGCCAGCAGCATCAGCAGCATGAATCTACAATGTGGTTTCCAAGCTGAGCAATAGGAAGGGTCCAGCACAAAGAGAAGCTCTGTTCCCCCACTGATGAGCCAGCACAAACTGCCAGTCCCCTCACTGAATCATTCCCCTAGTAAATGTCCTTCACCATCGGCTTTTATGCAGCACAGCTCCCGCGCCCAGACTTCAGGCACTGTAAACGGCAAGCAGGGTCAGAGTAATTGAAATCATTAATCGTGTTTTATTCCACTTTGGGGCAAAGTAAGCTTGAATTGGAAAGAGGTAGGTAATGGCTTTGGATAATGTACCAGTCTTTGAGGGAAGCGAATGAAACAATATTGAGTTGTATAGACTATTGAGTTTCAAAGGTGGAAGAGTTGTAGATCATGCACTATTATGTTGTCATAATAAAATCATTGATTTATCTTTTTGAATTAATCTCATACTGTATTGATTTATCGTGTTAAATTTAAGCCTCAAAGACTTCAAAAGACAAATGAACAAAGAAAACCTTTTGTTCACACACGTTGATATCTCTCATTATCTTATTTGTAAAAATGTAAAGCAAAACAAAAGTAAAATGTACTGAGAAATTGATATGCGTACCTACAATGACAAGGACAATGTGTTAAAGCTTTATATGTGTTTTCATTTTTTAAAAACATCAAAGCCTCAAAAGCACTAAAAGATGATTAAAAAAAAAAGATAATTAACACAAGTAGCAAATCTAATATACAGAAACCATTCCTCCCTCACATTACGTAGTGTTGTTTTCTCATTGGATAATCTAATTGCATGTATCTTTGTTTCATGTCATAGAGGCCACAGCGAAACTACAATCACGTGTCTGGACCAGACAGGGCTTAAGGTGACTGTCTATTTGACTGCATGTCCACAGAACAGAGCACCCTGAGGTGCAAGGGCACAACATGTCTTGTACCCCCATGGGAGCTGAACGGCATGCTGACCTCTGGCACCATGCTCCTAGTTTGACTATGACCTCGTGATGTTCCCCCACTGGTTCAGACAGGCCAACAATGTCAGCTTGTGTCTGACCTGTCTCCACCTCACCCTGCTCGAGTTTCAACATCGATAGACACACTGGATGAGGACTCTAAATATGGTGGCCCCTTCATCCCACGAAAGCTGCTCACCATGCACAAAAAAAGTTTGCTCTGTCCCCGATCATAGCACATGCTCGTAATCATCTTTCTCTGCCCTTGCTTGGCCTTTCCTCTCAGCAAAGTATGTAATTAGCAAAGACATACAAATAAAACAAAAATATAAAAATAAAATGTTATATTAATATTATATAGTGTTTCATATATATATATATATATATATATATATATATATATGTGTGTGTGTGTGTGTGTGTGTGTGTGTGTGTGTGTGTGTGTATATATATATAAAATATATATATATATATATATATATATATATATATATATATATATATATATATATATATATATATATATATATATATATATATATATATATATATATATATATATATATATATATATATATATATATATATATATATATATATGTATATGTTTGTATGTATGTATGTGTGTATGTATGTATATATGTATGTGTATATATATATATATATATATATATATATATGTCCAACACAGAAATATGAAAAAACCCCCTCTGTACACCAACCAACATGGTACGGTCCAGGTCCCCCCCTGTTATAAAACCCATTGGATGCTCTCACTTCCTGTTTGGCAGTTTGAACCCAGCAGGTAGGCTAAAATGGATGGGAACTCATGCTAACAGACATTTTAGTGTATGAATTGAATTTAAAGGTTGAATTAAATGTGTTTTGTGTGATAAATGAACTAGTAGAAATTTCACCGGCAGTAATGTCTGAAATTATTGTTGTTAGCAGGTTAGAATGCTAACTTCATATGTTCACCATGCTAACCTGTAACTTAGCCTCAGGGCTTAAGCTACATAATGCATAGAGAAGTGGTGCAGTGATAGTTAGCCTAAAACCACAAAAGTAGAATCACAAGTCAATATTGCTTGTTGAAATAAATGAAATAAATTACAAAATTTCCAGTACTAGTGTGACGCTCTCACTTTCTGTTTGACATATGGACCCAGCAGCTCATGCAAACAAACAATTTGGTGACTGGAACTGAATACAACCAGTAAATGATTTTGGAATGAATATATTAACGGTTGAATTAAATGTGTTTGTGTATGATAAGAAAATGTGTTGCTATATCATTGGCAGTATGCATAAGAAAATAACCAGATATAACTGCTGTTAGCAGGTTAGCATGCTAACTTCATATGTGCACTATGCTAACTTAGCCTTGGGCCTTAAGCTACATAACTAATGCAAAGAATAGTGATGCAATGATGGTTAACCTTACTACACAACTACAACAACTCTATATTTCCTGTTAAATGAATTGTAAAATTGCCATTGCTATTGTGTATTTCGGCAGACTGCAACCAACTCTAAAAGGGCACAGGTTAGCACAGTAACTGCTCCCACTTTTGGCTCTGCTACTTTAGTTCTGGTTTTCTTCCCTCCCCAGTGACCTGGAAGATTTCATCAGCCTCCTTTCCTGTAGATGAGCAATCTGCTATACTAACTGGCTGTTGTCCCTCAACCTCTTAGTGGCCAGGTGAAGTGATATTCTGGAATTAGTATTTCTGGAAGCCACCAAAGTGGTGGGCAAATTGACTTACCAGATTTAAGAAAGTTCAGCCTCCTTATTAGTGTGTTTAGCTTCTTCCATATGCTATATGTGAACCCCTGACTTATTGCCAGCTGTATTGCAACTGCATGGCTGTGTTAAGTAGGTTAGATTATAGGATGAGCTGAAGTTTGTTTTGTTCCACTGCAGATTGATGGTGACTGCCATCACTTTCCTTTTTTCCTTTTGACTTCTGGTTTTCTTGATCTTGGTAAAACTATGTCCGGCTTTCTATTGCCTGAAATTACCAAAGGATTGTTAATCCCTTAGCACCTGCGGGAGTCATTCAGATGGCATGTGTCTTTTATTTTCATCTTCTTTTGTGTACTTTTACTTGTTCACTTATTACAGGACAAAGCCTGGGTGGAATATAAGTTACATTACGTAACCTTTCCACCATGTTAACAAGTCTGTGACTTCCTAGGTGCCAAGGTAACCACAAGCCAAAAACCACTACAGTTACACGGAAATACATACTTCTTTAATATCCATACTTGTAGTGCCTCTAATCCTTAATTTCAACCGAATTATTGCATAATGCTTGTAAAACTTATATTGAATAGCTTTGCGGTGAGGTTGGGTGTGTTTTGATTACTAGCTAGAGGCTCAGAGAGGATGTGGCTCCATCCTCCTGTTCCAAAGCAGGTTGATAGCCTAGGAAACAGGGCCAAGCATGCCTGCATGCTGACACTGTGTGGCATGGCTGGGCAAGCGTTAAGCACTTACTGGAGATGGAGTAGGACTGGTTTCCCTCCCATCATGCCAGCTGGTGCACCTGTTGTTATCAGGTTAACAGGCTTGGGACAGGTTACATTGTGCTTACTCACTGACACACACGGCAAAGGCAATAAAGACAGTGACAGTTGCTTCTGAAATGCAGTTTTTTAATTTGTTTTGTGTCTTTGTCAGATAGCCTTGTTTACAAATCAGTAGTGCAGGCACAAATGCATTTATTGACACTTTAAAGGGATTGCCCTGAATTTTTGAAATGCGGCTGTATGGGGTACTTATCCATAGACATGACATACTGGCACGTGCGGGGGGGGGGGGTGCTGGAGCACCTGCCCCTTTTCCTCTCGATGCCCAAAGTGCCCTTTTGTCGAGTATGTGTGTGTGTATGAGGTTGCCCTCGGTCGGTCACATGATCCACGTAAACGTGCCCACACTTCGTCACTCACCGCCCAGACGTGCACGTCTGGGCCAGACGTGCCCGGACGTGCCCAGTGGAGCCCTGTTCCTTCGCGCTGCTAATTATTTAACAGCTGATAGCCCAATGACTCCGGTGAGTAGGATGTGCAGTGATTTGTTTGTGCACATCTGGTGTATTCTTTCATTGAAAGATGACTGACGAAGTAAAGTGAGCATGAGCAAGTGAGTGTGTGCAACTGAGTCTGCACAATGACACATGCTGAGTCAGGCTTCTTTTTGTTTCTATATGTTTCTTTTGTCTTTGGCCGAGTGCATTAGAGAGATGTATAATTTTACTGTCAGTTGCAGTGGTTTTCCTGTGTTTGTAGAGGCAATGAGGCATAGGCTGTACTGTATGTTATTTCAGTAAAACTATGCAATGTAGCCTACATATACAACAATAACAATAGTAATAATTAGAAGAATTTGAATTGTGATTTTCTCAACCTCTTGTTTAAACATATCAGTACACTACTTGTTTCTAGTTGCATACACACAAACTAAATATATTATGCATTAGTATAAAATGTAGTTTTATAAACTTTTATAACTTTGCTGTCAGTCAAACTGAATGAAAGCCCAAATACATCTAAATGCATGATTTTTATATCATTAGATTCATTTTTACTTAATTACTAGTGCTGTGAATCAGCACCATGGAGCAATTTCATGTTGGTTATAGAGTATATGCCTTGAGAAGGTATGAAATGTCACTCTGTGTGTGTGTGTGTGTGTGTGTGTTTTATGCGCATCAGATTGTAGTTCATCTTCTTCATATTTAGTTACATTCTTTACGAATATAGGTTGCTACCATTTAACCAGCTATACTGTAAGGTATGTTTCTCTATGGTGCTTCAAATATGTGCTCCATGTGCCCCGTTTAAACTTTGAGCACCTGCCCCTTCAAAGGTCTCTGCACGGCCCTGATGACATACATGACATTGTGAAGGGGTCAACAAAATGTTTTTTAGCCACTTAAAAAAAGTCCCACTTAAAAAACAACATTAGTTTAAGTGTGCATTAAATTTAGAATATTTTTCTAGCTTTACCTTAGCGTCAGACAGATTTCCAACAGAAAAATGAAGCAGTTACATCACTCTATTCAAAGCCAGACTCCACTGAAGAAAACAGTTATGACATCGCTGAACACAGGAGCTGTTGGTCTACTGCTGCCTCAAGCTGTTATTTTGTTTGTGTTATTGGTGAGTTTTTCACTTAAAATGATTAGTGTGGATTCACCAAAGTCACACAATAACACAAACTGATCAAAGCAGCAGCAGCAGCAGCTCCTGTGTTTAGCGTGCTTTAAAATGACTGTAACTGTAGCATGGTGACTTTGATGAGAGCATAGATGGGAAACTGAAGCCATTAACGGGTTCCCTGTTGGAACAGGCTTGCTGATACAAAGGTAAAGCAGTGAAAATATTCTAAATATAGCATGCGCTTAAACTGATATTGATTTTTTTAGGTGTTCAAATCACTCATTAGTAATCTTTTGATAACATTTTGGATTTGCTGTTGATGAAGTTTGTGTTGTCCTCAGGCATTAAAAAGTGTAATCATCTGATGATGAAAGCTACACAGGGTGGGTACTTCATGCTAAGTAAGATAAACCAGCTGTCGTTAAGAAAGACTGTGAATCATACTGACTCACATTTTGCCAAATTGCTCAGAATTTGCTGCTCACTGGTTTGTGTCTTTAGTCCCAAATCAGCAGGTTAAAATAATACAGTTATCATTAACAAAGGATAACAACCTTATACAATGGTGTAGTAAAACTTATGAAACTATAATTTTACTTCAGCTTGATTAAATTTTACAGATTGATGCGACATGTTCTTATTGCCAGGTGCTCAGTCTGCAAAGTACTCCCTGACAACTTTCAAACCTGAAACAAATTAAGTTTAACTTTCACTGATCTTAGGCGAATACAAATTATCTTAAAATGTGTTTAAAAAGACATCCCATCTTTCACAAGGTTAAATGTTTTTTTTAATGCTTACCACTGATGAACCCCATCAGATTGTAATGAATTTCCTACAAAGTAATCCGAATAGCCTTTCTTCTCAACAGCAATTATATGACTAAACCCCTTCCAAGAGGTGTGTGAACCCATTTCGTGCCCTGATTGAAAGCTATTCATCACAGTTGGCAGTCTCCTCACTTTCTGCACAGTGCATCTACATGTGCCATGTCTCAGTCCTCTGCAAGAAGCTTCTTACTTTTCAGAATGAAGCATAATGGTCTATGCTTGTGTTTACTGCTCAAGGCAAGTTAAAGGCCTTTTAGCTTTCATGTGGTAAACACCCAGCACTCAGGGAATAAATACAAACTACATTAAGTTACTGTGGATGTGTCACTTGTGACATTGGAAGTATTCTTTTGTAACTCTCTCTGGTCATACGCACTCAACATCAAGTTGCAGTCTTCACTGTATGTGTGTAATGCGGAATGGTTGAAGTACATGTTAAATCAAACACCCGGAAGTTATTTTGTACCGTTTAATAAGCCAGCTAAATAGAAGTGGTTATGCTTCACAATTGGTGCACAGAAACAGACATCGAAAATGTGCACAAAAATAGTTCATATACACATACACATTACATGTCTCTAAGCAACCATATGACAGGAAATGTAGGCAACATTTAGGTGAGTAGGCTGTCATATTAAATTGAAATGGTGGGTGAAAAAAATGGTGTTAAAGATATACAGCATGTGCAGTGTTTTTCCTATAGGCTGCACTGATGGCATGCACACTTAATTTCCCCAGTCATGAGTTTGCGTCCGCATGGAGGACGATGGAGGAGAGAGTCAGTGGAGGATTGCAAACATGATCTTGGGACAGCTTTGTAATAAACCTACAGTACATCATGATTTCTCACCAGAGCTGAACTCTATTTTAGTAAACATGACCGCTCTTTGACCCTTGGTGCAGAGGGCAGATGGTGATGAGGATTAAACCAAAGGCAACAGGGAAAGGAGGGGGGCAAAGGCATGTGGAAGGCGTCAGAAGAGGAGCGTAAAGTGAGAAATTAGAGCCCCTTTTAGAGCTCAGCTGTTTTTTTTCTTCTTCTTTTCTATATGCCATAACAAAGACGTATTACCATAATCACCACTTCTCCACTATCATCAAATCGATTCAATTCCCCTCCTCTGTTCTCAAAGTCCTCTGGGAGAAACATCAGTATCTTTGTCTTCAAGGTGAAACATGCACGTTCTTGTGTGCAGGAATCTATGTTTTGTGCGTGCCTATTGGTGTGTGTGTGAGGATTGCACCTCTGAGAGCACTGTTGGTGTGATCATGTAGACAGTGTTTCCTGGCAGAGGCAATAAAGTCTAGCAATAATCACCAGTCCTGTGAGAGGGTGTGTGTCCTTAGGAAAAAATCGGCTCAGCCAGTAACTGCAGCCACATTATCTCTACTACACGCAGTGGCAAGTTAACAGCGAGAGAACTGGGGTTGTGACCACAGGGTCAGCAGTTCAAACCGATTTGGAATTTCTAAACAGGAAGGTGTACAAGATATGATGTTTGCCTCTCAAACTCACCCTAACATTACTATTTTTCTGCCCTTGAGCAAGGAGACGTGACCCTCTAAGTGCTATAAGTGGAGCAATTTAGCAGCTAGTGGCACAAAATAGTGCACGTGCGTCGGCTCTTATACGCGTATGGCTTTCAATACTAATAAGAAAATCTAAATGCTCTTTAACATAATTAAAATCAAATGTTTGCATTTTTTATAAACTGGTACCTATTTACTACAGGTAACTGCAATTAATGAAGTGTTGGCAAACTTTTGTCAGAACAGAATCCTTATGTATAATACATACTTAATTGCAAATGTTCATTACCTGTGGATAATGGGCTTGTAGGTGACATGGGCAGTTGCCTTGGGTGCAACCCCCTATTTTATGTATTTGTTCATTTTATCCATTTATTCTTGTCATTCAAAAAAAATAGAACATGAGGGAAATAGTAGATTGGAGTGTATGTGGAGAACAAGTAAGAGAAAATGAAAAGGTAAAAGTCATCTAGGATGCAGTACAAAAACAAGAGGAAGATGGACTTTTCAAATATGTATGTATGTATGCTCTTATTATTTGGTATTAATTATTACAGTATGTTGGCTATTTTGTTTCTTGATTTCTCATTAGGTCTTTTTTCTTATTAGTAAAAAAAGCATGATAATCATAATAATAATAACATAAATATTTGAATTATGAATAAATAAATAAATAAATAAAGGATTAGTGGGCGCACAAATAGAGTAAAATTAATTTAAATGAAACATGAATTTAGTGGATGTTTCCTTTATTGCCATACAGCTACTTCCAAGGCAATTGTGTAAATATTTCATATTCATAGTCAGATATAACGTCAAATATAAAATTTTACACGTTTCGGCAAACTGCCTATGGAAATAAAGTAAAATAAATAATGCACTATGATAATTGACATCAGTATTATTGAAAGGATTTGGTGAGGTGCAGGTGCTGCCTCTTTTCCACTCAGCGGTACACAGTGTGCCAGGAGAAGTGATAGCTATTGGATTGAGCTGTGTCTGTGCATGTCTTCCAACTGTCTGCCATGCCTCTCAGCCTATGTGATGGTTTTTATCACATCACACGGGACCAGTGGAGCATGTGTGGAAGGAGGTGTGCTTGTATTGTTGTTGTCAAGCATGTCTAGAATTTCTTTTTTCTTTTTAAACCTGCCGCTAATCCTTTTTTCTGCCTCCGTCAGGGTGGGATGGTGTTCATATGTCAACACAGCAAAACCATCTCCTCTGAAGACACGCACATATTTGCAGCTGAGTATGAAGACATGAAAGTAAAAACACGAAAAGCCAGAGGTATGACCACACACAGTCACGCACACACATGCATTGGTTACCTGTCTGGTACATGAGCAACAGTCAGAAGGATGCAAAAATCACAGCCTGTGTAGTTAAACAAATATTCTTCAGTACTTCACTTGAGAGCAGATGATGTCGTGATTCTAAATAACCAAAGTAACTCCAATGAAAATTTAGTTACTGAACTCATTTTGATGATCATACCACATTAATTGTTGCTCACCGTCTTTCTTTATAGCTTCATTTGTAATTGCACCCCAATATACAGTAACCATTAAGTGTAGGATTAAGGGGAGAAGGATTAAGGGTAGATGAGAACAACAGAACAAACATGACACCACTGGTGTTAAAATGGTCTTACAACCAATTTCCTTTAAAGCCTTACATTCTCTTCCCCTGCTATTAATACTTGCAACATAGTACTAGATAAAACTGCCTCACAAATTAGCACATGCTATAATCTCATTATAGAAGCTGAGTTTATGGGCAGCCTTTGATGTGTGGAGCATAGCTTTTATTTCACATTTTCCATGTGTTTAATATGACGGCTCTAACGATCTAGAATGTAATGAGAGGCAATTGCCTGCGCTAACTATGCCTCTATCGAAAGCCTTTATTGTTCTTCATTGGACACCATTTACACCCTGATAGCGCACTCTGCTAAATTAGGCTTGATGCAAATCTTTGTTAATGAGGGATATGTGAGCACTGTGTGTTTAGGCTTGTCTCAATACAGCTATTAAACACAACGCTCGCTGGTGTAGCATGAGGGCAACAACTATCCTTTAAGCGTGAATGTCTGATTAGTTTATTTAAATCAGTGTCTAGTTTAACAGAATGACGGCTTCTCTCTTTACCAGCTGTCCTACATTTCTGCTTTCACCACTGCACCTCCTCCTTCTTGCAAAAGAGGACAGATTTTACCCAAGATGCATCACGATCTGGCCTTTATATGACCCTGTGTGCCACGATGCGAGGGTTTGGCCACGGGCGGGGTCAGTCATCGGTCATTTTTATCCAATCAGATTCTCCGCTGTGACTGAGCGGCCGCGATTGGCGCTGAGCCCGGTGACGCAATTCGTGTGGCGTCGCAGAGCGGATGCAACTAACATACCAGCGGAAAAAAAAAAAAAATCAGACATAACACGGCCGCTGTTAATCTGGGAAATCGGACAATGTCCCAGTTTTCATGATTCAACTTCATTTTTTAGACAATGAGCGCTTTGGCTTTCCCGCTGCGTTTGCCTTACATTCAAGCTGCACCTCTTTTTAACCCTCGGTCTTTGTTTCGTGACAACTCCGGGCGACTCGTACTGTTTACAGGTCATTGGCAGTGCAGAGAGGTGAAGCCAAGTTTGTAATGAGTTGACACTTGGTTCCACATAAAAACACCTCACTAGCCTTCGAACCCACACAGCTGCACGGCCCACAAGAATGTTAGCACATTATCCAACACCCCCCATTGCCTCACTTTTGTGCGCCTGCCACCCGACATTACGCTGCTTCACTTTGGCCTTGTTAGAGGTCCTTAGGAGGGTCAAGGGGTAAGACCTGACACCTGATGGTAGGTGTAGACGACTGTAGTTCGTGTGTGAACAAAACATTAATTTGCACTCTTGATCTGATTTTTATTGGATCGTTTTGATCCAACATCCACCAGTTTGTATAAATGAAATCATAGTACAAGCTGGAATCCAGCTGTCATGGTTTGAACAAAGATAGTGTTTCCATTTGTTCTCATAAGTTGATGTTATGGCTTGCACTGGTTAATTATTTTCCCCTCAATTGTGTGACGGCAATATTTGCTACCGCTTAAGGCTGTGCATATGGTTATTTATTTTACTTTAGAAGTCACAGGAAAGAGAGAAAGAGAAATTCACTTTTAAATTTTGTGATTTGCTTTTAGGGTAGACAATATATTGGCCTTACTGACAAAATAGGTATGTGTTTTGATGGTGACAAATGGTCACGGCAATAATCCCATATTCTTTCCATACCGAATGTAATCGAAAAATTCCTGTGACACCGTAATGTGTAGCCTTTCTGAGATGTGAAATCTTGACACTTTCTTAAACCCCTTGTTTGTTGTGGCAACACAATAATACAACCCGTTACTGAATTTTCGAGAGACAACAAATAGTCGGTCTTTATTGCCAAGTTTGGATGCTGATGCATTTTATCGTGTGCAGTATGGTTGCAATAAGGAGAGATAAGGCAGAAGCTGGGAATGTGCTCTTTTCAAATCCATCTTCTTTTTTTTTTCGCGGCCCTCTCAAACTTCCTCAAACATGCCAGACATTTTTCCCCCCTCTGTAAATCAAGGACAGTGGGGAGGACGAGGTGTGATTGCTTTCACACCCAGGAAGTAATCACACCAGACCTGCCACAGCTCTGATTAAGACTGATAAATATCGACAAGCAGTTAATGAGATGTCAGCCAAGAACAAGGCCCTTCCCTTCATGCCTACCGATGACACCAATGGGGAGGAAAAATGACCTCGACTTAGCAATGTCATGACTGTCTTTCATGTGTGCAAAGCACAAGCTTTAGTTGGTGAGCAAGATTATTAATGGTGCAGCTGGATTATTCACATCAAAGAAATAGTGGCCAGCAGATGCTTGTTAGGATATTATTCTTCATAATTACATCAGCTAAACTGAAAACGATTATTGTAAATTCTCATTCAGCACAGCAATTTTATTTATTTATTTTTTTTTGTTTTGTTAAGAGGTTCAGACAGACAGAAGGTCAACAAAGGGCTCCTGCAGGCAGGTCAATTAGCTGATTAAAAGATTATCCTTTATGTTTGTCTCTTATTGACTGTTTTTGCTCATACAAGCTGACGCCCATCCTTTGAGCTTAGAGTCTGTAAAACCTATCAGTAAAATTCAAGTAGGTAGGGATTATCCATACTGAGGTCATTTATATTTTTGGTAATGACACTGCACTGTTTTTTCTGTAAAATAAACATGCCCGAAGCCTTTTGCAAACACACTGCAGTGCAAAAAAACTCCCTGAAAGACACACAAGTGCAAGCTTGCTGTACGTCTGCTGAACCATGATGAGGACACGAGCACAGCAGGGGGCTGAAAGAAAGTAGAATCATTATCTCGCCAAGCATCATGTATGCATTGCTGTATGTGTGAGCTGTATTCCCCTGAGTAGAAGGCCCCCCGTCACTGCAGTTTTGTGCTAGGCCATGTGATTTATGCATCACGGTACTGGTATTACGCTCTGTTTACAGTGAATTAAAGCTCTATCTTGATAACTGCAGCCATGAGGACATCTTATCTTCCCACGGCGGCATTTTGATGTGCTTGTTCAATGGCCTCGTGGTACCTGAAGGCTGCCATACCTCTCACATGTGACAGATTCCCACCAACTGTCAGGCTTTGACCATGAACTCCAGGTCACCCATGATTCCCGGGCGCAGTCCTGTCGAATATTGTTTCCCTGGCAGGCATACTCAGCCCATCAGGCAGAAAGACCATGCAGCTGCACCCAGACACCCAACAATAGGATGCTTGTTCTGGGGCAGTAAAAGGTCGGGTCCCCTTTTTTTGGGAAGGGGGTGATGTGAGCGGGTGGTCAAATACTTCAGGGGTTTTGCAATAGGATAATCTTTTGTGATGTCGCTTTGAATGGAAGCGATCATCAGTAGCATTGGACAAAGTGAAAAGCTCGTTCATCCACTATAGAAATATTTATTTACTATATACACCCATTACAGTGCGGGCAAAGCAAAATCAGTGATCTCTTTCGAAACACACGATACATGTTAGAAAATACTTGTTGAAAACTTGAAAAGACTGTGAACTGTGTAAGAATGCATTCTGGAGGTAGACCGTTGACTGTTTTTCACCATTTCAATATGCAGGATTTTGTTTGTTTTGTAGTGGGACTAAAAGCATGCTCAATAACACACTGAAACCATCCTTAACATAACCCCTCTCCCGACAATAACTTATGTTAGATTGACAGCAACTGACATCAGAGCACACAGTGTCACTGTTGTATCATTCACCCCTTACATGAGTGCTGAGTTTGTTAGGCTGCTCAAGCTCTCTTAGCTCTGTCAATCTAATAAATACATGATTAAACATCTCTTAATTGCCACAATCACAAAAACGTGAACTACCCATCACTAATGTAACTCAGTCTTTCTGTGCAGACCGGCCACCCAACCCACTGGTGGTTACTGCTTACTGCTGTGGGTGTGTGCTTTGGGTTAGGCTCTCACCTCTTGTTCTTTGGTTGGAAGGGTGTGTGCTTTGCAGCCATTGACTGTGTGTGCTACTGGGTAAGCTGCTAACGTGAATCTGTCGCCACAGCGCGACATTTGTTCTCTGGTTTAGAGGTTGTGTGTGCTACTGGATTAGCTGCTCAGGAGAGTCTGTCGCTGTGCAGTGGCTCGTTCAGTTGCTCATGTTGTATGTTACTGTGCTAATTGCTTGACGTTAGCTTCTAAGGAGTGTCTGTCTTAATGCAGCAACACAATGTCCATTTAGACTCCTTCAGCAGACACACCCCTTGTGTTTCAGAGTAGAGAACACTGATCTTTTTTTCATGCATTTGAAACCTAATTTTGTGTACTTTTTTTTAAATCATTCAACTTTAGCTGGGTGGTTAATGACATATTTTTCTGTGGTGTGATAAACTCATTACACGTTTATTTTTGCTTTATTCTGACTGAATATTCCCTTGTTCTGCACAAAACTCTTGACTATTTCTAAAAACACCTCATGTTAGTTACAGTCCATAATAAAAACGCTAACTAAGAACTGCTTTTGAATTAATCTATTTATAGTTGTGCCTGGCTAAAAGAGAGGGAAAAACATGCTGATATTGGTACAATATGATGAATGTATTGTTAGAGTAACAGGAATTAATCAAATGCCAAAAACCCTGGGAAGTGATAATCACTTCAGTCAGGTTTGCAAGTGAGTGCATGTGTTGGAAAGATGGTGTGGAGGTGTTGTAGAGTGGAATAAATAAAAAAATAAGAAAAGAAAAAAAGCAGTGAATAAACAAAAGCATGGTGTGTGGAGGAAGTCTGGAACGAGCCGAGCTTATCAAACAGGACATTTAATTAGCATTGTCATGAGAAACAGAAAAATATTATAACAAAAACATGAAATGTAATGTTTGACACATGGAAACTGACACTTCACAGATGACCATTAGAAATGTAATTGAAGGAAATTAACAACACATTTGGATTTTGTAGGCAAATCTCTCATGACTCATATCACGCATATTGCTTATTTTGTTGTTTGTTTCACAGGACCCTTAACTAAGGGAGGGAAACAAAGGTGCAGACACACACACACAAACACACACACTCACACACATACACAGTTCTTTGTTGGAAGCATTTGCCAATTAGCAAGTTGCGGGGCTGGAGTGGTAATTAGGCTTTCCAGTCGGCTGGTGTCTGTGTACAGCTTAGCTGAGACAGGTCCGAAGCTAAATGCCTCACTATTTGTCCAGCAATTATGTCAGGTCCCCATGTCACAGTACAGACGTGACCAATTAGCTGTGCCAAGCTAAAGTGAAAGAGAGGGATTATGGCAGAAGAGATGGGAGAGGATGAAAAAGTAGACAGGGAACGGGTGTGGGGGTGTTAGTGGGGAGCTCGTAAGAGGGGGAGAGTGAGGGATCGTCTGCAGGGAATAAGAGAGAATAAAGGGAGACGGAGTTTGGCTTTGGAAATGAGAGGAAGGAGTGGGTAAGGAGGGTTTAAGGGAGCGGATTTCTTTTTTTTTCTGTTGCTGTGTGATCATGTTTTGCATTGATCCTCGTCCTGACCGACATGTGGCTAAGACATGCTAATGCATTCTGATATTTATGCTAATGCTGCCTCACTGACCGAGCGCGGATGAGAAATTGATCTTAATTGACGTCTCAATAATTCCCCCTCGCCTGATATGGCGGTATTTGATGAAACAAGCCTGCATACAATCAATATTCTCCAGCTTGGAGCAATGCGACACCATGTCAATAGCTGTAGTAAAGTTTACAGTGCAGTTCATCTTGGCACTGGTCCATATTTACCTCAGACTGACAGATTATACTATGTATCTAGCACTTAAAGAGCACCCACTATCTGGGCTAGTCACAACAACTCAAAACTGATGATATGGTCCCCAGTCTGCCTCAGGGTGAATACAATTAATTTGTGTTTCTTTACATGGTGCTTTTAAGTTTCCTCTGCGGAAGTTCTGCAAAGAAACTTCAGAATATTTGTCCGTGAAATGCTGCTGGTCCATCTTGTGACAACAACAGTGGAGAACAAGAAGCTGTAGAAGTTGGAGATCTGACATGAAATTTATTCTGCCTGCTTCAACACAAAAAGAACCCACATAATCCTCTGTTGAAACTTCTGCGAGCGCATCTGGGGGGGAGCGTTTCAAAAATATCTGCTCTACCCAGACACCGAGACCACCCGTTCCAAGGCTCTGTATTTAATTGGACAGGGAAAGGGAGAAGAGGGGAGCCAGGGGACAAGGCGAGGGGCGGATGAGGTAGAATCTATGATCTGAGCATCTTTCCTTTTTTTTTTTTTTTGCTGGAAAACAAGACTGTTGGCTCACTGCCTGCAGAGATGAGAGGAGCTCGTATAAATTAGTGGGCTTGAAAGACAATAGGGGGAGCTTTGGTGTTTCATGGTATTGACATAGCTCTATGGATTGCAAACTTTTTGATTTGATTGTGACGTCTCTCGAAAGAAAGGTGACCCTGTTTTGTCGATTACTTTTGTGAAATATATAACATAAATTGGAATTAGCCAGGCACATTTTGTTATTCCTGCAATGTAACTCTAGTGTTTCACAGCTAAATTTGGCAAAGGATAGCGGACTTTAACTTCAATAATGGCAAGGAGCTTAGCAACTAATGGAGCATTAGAAATAGATGAACTCTGGGTAACTTCTCCCAAGGATCAATATCCATTCATCAGGTGCCTGTAGCTATAAAGATGAAAGACAGCATTACAAAAAAATATTTTCACAGACAGTGTTACTCTAAATGTCCTCGGGCTTTTCCAAGGCAAGCGGAAAAATGCAGGCTAAACCTGTCTGAAACACAAACATCAAATCAGGGAGCTTTGGATGAAAAATGAACTCCTGCTTACAGGTATACTGAGAACATTTATAGAGATATGCAGAGGTGAATTCTGGGAGTGTAGTGTGTTTATCTGAGGCAGATAGTGATCTGAACTGAGGCTTTGGTGCCACTTTATCAACAAGAAATGTTAGTGATAACTGCAGAAGTTCTGCTAATGATTATAGGAGCAGGAGACAGCCATAAATGATAAGCAGTGAAAGTGAATGCGTTTGTCTTGGGCAACTACCTGACTGTAGAACATGTGTGATTATGTGGGGTCCGGGTGGAGGGATGGAGAGATATCTAGGTACTGGTTGGCTAGAGGGAAGTTCACCACAGTTTATCTACACATACTACCCACCTTGTTTTGATCCTAAGCTGTTCGAAATTGGCAAAGTATCCCTTTAAGTCTAAATGAAACAATCATCAGTTCAAAACACAACATAAAGACTCAGGAGATCAGGTCACATTTCTTAAATAATTTAATTGCAAAAGGGTCTTTTAAAAATATTTCTACAAGAATGCATCATCATTTTTTAGTAATTTGTTGTGTATGTCTGCACCATTAAATACATCTTAATGCTTTTCCAAAGAGGAATTAACAATTTTCAGCGCTTTACTCCCCTCGCAATTCACTATACATGTACAGTACTCTCTGAAACATCTCGCACTTCTATGTATGTAGAGGGGGTTTTCAAAAGTGACCAAAAGACAGATGTGGGGTGAGCTTGTTAGAAGACAGAAGAAAAGACAGTACGGTATATTTATTTAAAACAGACAACTGAAGAAAAGAAAGCTGTAAGGGAAGGGGTTTCCGTGGAGGGTGCGTGTGTGTCTGTGTGTGTTTGACCATCTGTAACATAGAGAAAGAAAGGTGGAAGGAATGTTGGGAAAGTTTGAATCCTATTGGCACACAAAGAGATAACCACATCTGAAAAAGCCTAAACTTTGCTGATCAAAGTGTTTCTGTATAAATTGGCAATCCTTTTAGTATACACACACACACACACACACACACACACACACATATACACACACATACACAAAACACAACAGTCCATCTTAATTTCAGCAACGTGCAGTGAGAGGGAGTTTCTCTCCTCTCTGTGAATGTTAAGTATTACACACTTCCATGAATGTGTAAAACATCCACTTAAAGATTAATTGTTTGCAGTTGATGTGGTGGCAGTTTAATCATTTTAAGATGCGCAACAGTGCCAGTTGAGCTCATCACTCACAGCCGGTTGACTTTGGTGAACACAACTCCAGACCCCAGCGCGCCATGTGCACCTCATCAATAGTTGATGCAAGCTCCGAAGCACTGCCATTTTTCATGAGTGGGCATGTCTGCCATCTGATTGTGTTTAGCCTCCATATGCCCCCCTTCTCAATTTTTATGCTCATCAACTGTGTCTTATTTTTGTGCCACATGCGACTTTGCAACAGTGGGGTTTTAGCTGATTGAATGATTGAGCTGAGTGCAGGGAGAGGGAGTAATATTGTATATTCCTGGAAGACTTTGGGTGAAAGTGAGCTTCTGATTGCATTAATTCTCCTTTTCTCTCATTTCCTTAAGTAGACGCTGTCACTTTTGTCCAATCAAAATCTTGTTTCACTTTGGGTAGAGACAAAATAATTCCGCAGAATGAAATCAGGAACACTGTTTGTTCATCTAACAGGCACTTTTGACAATTTCCCATCATAACAAATCATTTTGACGAAACCTGCGCCTCTGATTCTCAGTCATTGTATCAGACACAGACACTGATGAAAAAAGTTTAGGATGTGAGACTTATTTCCCGTGTAGTTTGAGTACACAACAGTCAAATAACTACTTGATTGTGTACTACAGCTGTTACAGGTTAGTAAGCCCTTTACTAGCAGTGTACTAGCAGTAGTGAAAACATCTGTATACGGAATGAGATGAAACAATATAAAACGGGGAACACATTGTTGTTTTGCATAATATCCCCCATGGCTTCTGAAGGGACTTTAAAAGAGACTGACATAAGTAATATGGAAAGACAGGCTGCATGGCCACTAACATCACGCTATCATTACACGCCTAACTAATAATATTCACATATTGCATTGATTAGCTCCAACCCCAAATGATACAGAGACTGTTTGGAAGATCACACCAATGATGCAGCCCCATCCCTTAATCCACTACCTTTAAACACCCCTATGTGACATTGCAAATAGTGCAGTCTCCGTGATGCAGCTGCTATCATTTAGGATGAGGGGGTCTGCAGATTTTGGCTGTCTGCGTGCCAGGGCTGTTGATCCTGCATTGTACTAATCATGCAGCAGGCTGAGCTGAGACAGGATGATTGCAGGCCAGACAGGAAATGAAGAGAGATAATGATAGGTCAGCCCGCCGTATGTCTGCGCTCGCTACACGCTCACGTCCTCGCAATGCCAGATTGGCTGCCGCATTAATCGACCTGACAGACAGGGACCAATAGGTTTCTCTGATGGCTCTGGGTTCTCTGATGAGGATCCTGATGCAGGGGGCGGGGGGGAAACTGCAGGTCTAGTGATGGTTTTCTGCCTTTAGGGCAGTTGAAATGATTGGCAGGTAGTCTGTATAAACTCTGACCTTCCCCTTTAACAGTCTAACACGAGATGGGTGGGAGGACCCAGTTGTTGGAGGTGACAGTAAATAAGTTAAATGAAAACCTCGGTTAAACAAAGGGATGTTTTTGAGTGGTTTGTTGGAGGTTTTGAATTGGAAAAAATAAATGTGCCTAGAAGACTATTAGTAACAGTTCACTGTTTCACAGATGCTCTTTGTGTTGAGAATGAGAATAGATTGGGGAAGCTTAATATCCAGTTCAGGTGGCACACAAACTTGACCACACCTACACAGACACTCAACGACAATGGACGGAGAGCAAAAGGGCGCTATGTTACTACCAGCAGTCCAACCACAGGTGTTGTTCATCTCCTCCTCTCTACCTCCAGACATTCACTCATTCTCTCTCGTCTTACTTTCGGCTACTTTCACGCTGAATCAAACATTTCACAACAACCATTTTGTCAAAACACCGTTTTTTCTTTTGTTATTTATCGTATTTTTGTTACAAAACATGTACAGGCTGTTTAGAACAACAACAAAAATACAATATCCAATTTATATTCAATTTCTTTTGTTTAATATTCATCAATTCATTAGGTGAATCCTCTTGGAGTTTATCTTCCTTCTTATTGTTCCACTGTCCCAAATACAGTCCATCTGGGTGTTGGTGGGGGTTGGGGTTGGGTGGAGGGCGAGGTACAAATAAATACATAGGGCAGGATGTCAAGAAATTAAAACAAGAATTTTGATTATTTCTAAATCCAGATAATAGTAAGTAGAAAGTAAGGTGTCCATCGTGGTTTCTCTCAGTTTCTGCATGGTGCATATATATATAATTTCATATATATATATATGTATGTCCTAAGTTCATTTTTTTGGATTCAATAAAAAAGAATGTTTAACAGTTGTCCACAGAATATAGCGTAATTGTTTCAGATATATTTGCTCCATGTCACGGTTCAGTTCATGCGTTAATTCTCCACGGTGGGCAAATAGCAGAAGCTGTATTGTACAGTATACTCGTGTGCAACTTGACACACCCGCACATCCAAGCACACTTAATCACACATACACGCACACATGCGCACGCACACATACAAAAACCCACACAGAAGGCCAAGTGGTCTTTCTATAGTGTTGCCACAGTCCTCGTCTCCCCTTCATCACATAAAGCGTCCAGCAAGGGGGGGTACTTGGGTTTGACCGGCCACTTTGAAACCACAAATCTCCCAAAAAATGTGTAAGAAAGCCAAAAAACAAAGAAGAAAAAATGCGTGTGGACAAACAAAAACAAAACCTTTTTTTTGTGTGTGTGTAAAAACACAGTTGATGAGCAGGTGATTCCAAGCTGTGGAGCTATCCTGAGTCACTTCAGGTCAGAGTAGGGAGGTCATCTTGTGACCTTTGAGGATTCAGCAGCCAAAACAAGTGTCCAAAAATGTGGCTGCCTTCCTTTGACCTTTTTGACCTCTGTCATCCTCTTGACCTTTGACCTCAGCCCATCATAAATCCTCTTCCACCACCTCGCCCTTCTCCAGCAAGTGCCCGTTTAGATAACACCTTCAATATGAAGATGGAGAACGACACACACGTGCACAGTAAAACAACCTCTATCAGAGAAAGAACAGTCTTCGATCTCCTGCGTTTCTGAAACACTTCTGTGTCTTGTTCCACTCGTTTGTGTGAACATTTTTTCACTTTTTTTATTCTTTACTATGTGTTACGTCCATCAAAGCTGGGTCGAGAGGTCACAGGGAGGGGCTCTTGCGTGAGGATCAGAGTGTGACATTTCAGTTACAGGGCTAAGGCCAACCTCACTAAAACACACATGCATGCAAACGTCAACCCACACCAGAGCTGGTGAGGCACGCATGGGATATAAGGGGGTTCTTCCTCTTTCAAAAACACACAAATTCTGATTGGATGGAAAAAGAAACAATGACGAATAACAAAAAAAGCAGGAACAGGAAATGGAAGTGGTAGTGAAATAAAGAAAAAATAGTCAGAGGCACTGCAAGCCAGTTTCATAGCATCTAATTGGCAGAGATGGGTCAGGCAGCTAGGGTTTTCCAATGGCTCTCTCTGGCACAGTTCCTCCCCCCTTTTTTCCTGTCTGGCTGTCCTTCGACTGCATCGGTCTGTTGTCCTGTCGCTCACACCTGGACAGGAAGTGTTTGGTTCATCTGTAGTCTCATGTCCTGAATGCTACCAAGTATCTTCTTCTGATGGCCAGCCAACGTAACCCCTATCCGCAGCAAGTCCCTGTAGAGTGAGAAAAAAGGAGGAGAAAATAAGAACAGGTGGCTCGGTGGTAAAAAAAAAAAAAAAAAAGTAGGCAAACATCACATGTCTGAAGTTAGAGTGCAGATTTCACTTTTCACTTATAAGTAAACACCCGCTCCACCAGGTGGGAACAGGAACAGGCAAGCACCTTGGCAATCACCCTTAAAATGGCTTCCAGAGGGTATGTCAACAGAATAGGGACACTCATCCAGCTATAGTTAATGTTGGTCTTAATGCAGCATAGTTGTGTTGCCCGGCAGGTGGGCAAGAGGAGGGGAGTCAAAGGGCCATAATGTGATAGTTAATGATTAAAGAGCATACTTAAGCTACTGTTTGGCAGCTGGCAGACTTCACAGAGTCACAGGCACTTAGCTACAAAAACAGGAAAGATTTTTTTCTTTTTAAATACTAGAAAGATTACTCAGTTAGGAGCCTGTCATTCATACTTAGAATGGGTCTATGTGTCAGTGAATCAGCTTTAACTTGGCTACTGTTACACAACATTCCTCTCAGTGCTTAAAAATATCCATTAAAAACTACAGCAAAAGAGACTGTAAATTATTCTTTTAGCCGAGGGCTCACATCAGCTAATGCGTGATCTTTAGAGTAAGTAGACGGCCTTGACCTCAAGTTGAGGGTACAGTGGGTAAATATGAAAATATTGACATACAATTGACATTACTACACCATTACAAAGGCCTGGGAGAGCGCTCCTGCTTTGGCCGTTATTAGTCAGACGGCATATCTAATCATCATGGCTATGTTGGTTTAACGCTGTACAATTATATCATGAGAACCTGTCTTTTCCGCTCGCTTGTTTGATTTCCCTAGTCGATAGCTGAGGAGAGAGTGGACGGCGTCTGGGACCGCGATTAGCTGACTGTTGGGGCTCTGCACAGTCTGCGTCTTCTCCGTTCAGTCACACATACACCCACGCGCACACACACATGCACACTAACAAATACAGCATAATCTAATATCACACGCAGACATCATCCACTCTGCTTGTCTCAACTACTTCATGGCCCCATTCATTTTAGTGCAGAAGTGTGCACCTTTACACACACACACACACAAGCACACACATACAGAGCATACATGTGCACGCACAAATCCACGCCGCACATCCATCCTCTCCAAAGCCAAATAAGGGTGCATCACTGCAATTTCACACAAATAAATAGTTTTTTTTTTTTTATATATTTCACCATCCCCATCAGTGCAGCGATGGAGGATGAAATGATAATAAATGGGCACCATTAGAGGAATTACTGGCCATTAAGGGCAACAGAGAGCCACAGTACACCACACCTGTCAGCCTGGCCAAATTGAAACAAATTACCCCCACCTCCATTGCCTATTATGCAGCTAATGAGGATAATTTATTTATCATTATAATCCAAATTCATTTATTTGATCATCACTGGCTTCCAATTTTCATGACTTCCATTACATCATTTCCTGTTTGTAAACACAGCAGACGGTGGGGGAGTCGTCAAGGTCAACTGGATATTGTAGTTAAGGAAGCAGAAATGAGTGCTTGCTGAAAAATTGTACTGCACTGTTAAACTGTGTTTGTTGATTGTGGATCAGAATTATGGCTTTTTGTATGATACTGTACAATGGCTTTTTGTCTGGCACACCATACTATGACTTTTTTTCTTGACTATATTATGGCAGTTTAAACACACTATTTATTATTTTTTCATTGCTATGACAAGGCAATTGTATAGGAGGTCATGAAAAATCATGACAAAGTGACATATACATCATAGTATAGTATGTCATATAAAATTATGATAAAACGTTACGGTAAAACATGTAATGAAAAATCATGAAAAACAAATGTTAGTGAAATATGTCGTGAAAATTCATGCAAACATGTCAAAGAATAGTAGGTAATGGAAAAATCATGAAAAAAGGCATAGGATGGTATGTCATTGAAAATGAAGGAAAAAATTAATATATGTATATTAATGTATATCATAAAAAATCATGAAAAAACTGTACTACAACATGTCATCAAAAATAATTAAAAAAAACGTCATACGATAGTATGTCATAAAAACTCTCAAACATTTCATAGCAATATGTCATCCAAGTCATGAAAGAAAGTTAAGTAAAGAATGTCATCAAAAATTAGTAGTATATTGTTGTTCAAAAAATCATCAAAAACAACATAGTATAGTATGTCGTTCAAGAAATCATCAAAACCATCATAGTATAGTATGTCGTCCAAAAATCATTAAAAACGTCATAGTACACTATGTCATCAAAAATCAGGAAAAACATCATAGCAGTCTGATGTGAAAAATCATGCATTAAAAGGTAGCAGTATACTATGTTGTGAAAATCATGAAAAAAAGATTACAGTTTAGTTTTTTGTTGAAAAATTATGCAAAAACGTCACTGTATTGTATGTTGTGAAAAATCATGCAAAAATTGTCATAGTATAGTATGTTGTCAAAAATCCTACAGAAACCTCAAAGTAGACTATGTCTTTAAAATCATGCAAAAAAAACCCCCAAAAAACAGAATAGTATGTTGTCAAAAATCATGAAAAAAGTCATAGTATACGAAGCCTACTCAAAGTGCCTACTAAACACAAATGTAGTTGTGCAGCAAAATGGTCCCTGACAGCGTTTTCCCATTCTATCTGATGCTTTTGGGTGAATATTGATACCTAAATGTGTATGTATGTATTTCTTTATGTCTGTAATTAATTTGATGTCTGAACCTATTCAGAGCCCCCTTTTCACATGTTATCATGTTTATTTTAGCCACAAGACTATTTTTATTCGCTCAAGGTCAATCTGGACCACACCAATTTGACTCTCAGACTCAGCCCAGTCAATCACTTCAAGCCTGATTAGCTAACTCCACTCCCTCTCCACTCACTCGGCTGTCATCTGTGCCACCAGGTCAAAGGACGCAAATCCAGCGTTGACAAAGTTGTCACGGTAGCGGCTCATCTTGATGGCGTCCAGCCAGTCCCCCACAGTAGTGAAAGTGGTATAGTCAGGCACACAGCGATCAAGCAAGGGCTGGGATACCCTACATTGGGGAGAGGGGGAGGAGGGAGAAAGAGAAACAGAGAGAGAGAGAGGGTTAAGGTCGTCACTCTACTGCCTCTACCGGCCAACCTCACCCCCAAACGCCCCCCGCTGAGCGCCACCTCTCCATCTCTCTTCTCCCCTCTCCTCTCCTCTCCTCCACATGTAGGAGCTGTGTGTTGGGGGGTGGGTGAGTGGGGGGGGTCACTTTTATGACTGGGGAGAGACTGGCTGGAGGCGTGGGTGGTGGTGCTGCAGCTGGTAAGGCAAGGTGGTGTGTGTTCATAGAGCAGATGTCAAATCTTGCCTTGAATGATGACCACAAACATTGAAACGTACAAGGAACAAATGTGGTTTAAATCTGATCTGAGAAGATTGGATTCCTTGCGGTTTTTCCAAGTCAGCTCAAATCAGATTTGGTCTCCATGTATGAACATGAGTTTAATGAGTAGGCAATAAGCCACAAGTGTCATAGTACATTGTTGATGCATGTACAGTACACTGACTCAGGGTGTGTTTGAACATAAACGCATATGTTCTGGAGCATCACCTGAGGTTAGCTGGACAAAAGGCTGCAACACAATCTCACACAGGTGGAAAGACACATTGCTTGAGAATGCTTAGTGACAATGGATAAGTATGAGGGATGTAAATACATTGTAGTGTGTGTGGTTGCATGGTATATCTGACTCATGCACACACTGCCAGTAAGATGGAAGGTGTAGCTCACAAACCTGCAAGCATGTTTGACTGTGCATCGGTATGCATATGAATATACTGTAATTAGTTGTGAGGCTGTTTCTTTAATCGTGCGTGAGTGTCTATCCTTGAAAATGTGTTTGAGTGTGCATTTGCATGTTCCTGCACACCTGTTGACAGCCCAAAAGGTCCTTTTAAAGAAGAACCTCATGTGCTGATCAATGCTGTAGATAGAGAGGCCACCTTGGGAGTTTTAATAAAACTGTGCTACAACTCAGGGAGAAATGGAGCGGATGAACAAGAGGTAGAGGAGGGAGACAGGGAGGTGTGGGGGGAGCTGAAGGAGGAGAAACAGATGAGGGAGCAAGCTAAAGAGAAAGAGCGCCACTGTCTCCCCTTCTCTCTGCTCTGTTGATTCCTGTCATCCTTTTTGATGGCATTAGATTCATTAACAATTAAAAGAGGAATGGAGAGAGAAAGAGGGAGAAAAGAGAACAGGCATAGAGGGGGGAGTTAATAACAGTGATACAGAGGCTCCATTGAGTGGTGTAGATGGAGTGATTTTTAATAAGGCTTGTGCTTCTGAGCCCAAGGCCTCGGGCCGTCGTTAACGCCAGGCTATGGCTTCTCTTAATGGAGTATTGTTAGTCGTCCTCCTCTAAAGTTGGCTTCAAAAGGGTCCAGACCGTTGTGGGCCACATGTGAGCCACAAGCAGAAACACAGCAGGAACGCTGGGTAATATTGTACTCAAACTAGACAGTTACAGGCAAGCCTAAATTCAAGGTCAGGTTGGGACTGTCAAAGTTCCTCTTACGCAGCACACACTTGGAAACAGGAATATGGTCGACGGCAGACAGACCGTCTGGACACCACAGTCCTTTTACCATCCTGCTTTCATCCATTGAAATGATTTCCAGTTTACAGTCTACCATCTGCTTGCATCCATGTGAATGCAGCATTATGTATATTTTTAAGAACTTTAGAGAGTATGAATTTCTGCTTTCACAACCGAGACTCAACAATAGGCCGATAAACACAGAAATGACACTGGTGCCAGAAGCCAAACATCACCAAACGTCATTTGTTCATTCCACTTTACACCTACAATCCAGTATGCAGTCATGCCAAGTCTGCATAACACACACAACCAAAGGCCTTTTATCCCAGACAGTGTTAGCTAACCTCCAGCCACCCTTCAATGCCGACCAGGACGGCGGTATCATCTCTCACTCCTCCCTTGTTAGATCTGTCGGCAGGAGGCCACCTCTCCGCTGGCCCGTTTAAAATCTCGTTAGTGGCTAATTAAAAGGCGCTCCCATCTCTTTTTTGCATCGCCTTAATCGAGCTAATTAACCGCAAGCCTAATCTTCTAAGAACGTCACTCTGGTGGCCAACCGAGACCCTGGTTTCCCCCCTGAGCCCAAACCAGGATTGTCTATGGCCCTCCCTCAAGACAGAAAGACCCTGATGCAGGGACAGATAGGTAGGTCATCCCCCCCTCCCTATCACTCCGACTCTGCCACCTTCTATCCTCTAAATTCTTTCCAAGAAACAGGTTGCGGAGCAAGGTAGTTCAGCTAAATGTAGATGTGACATCATTGATTGAGCTCCCAGTTGGTGGAGTCGCTTTAAGGGCTGTATTGAGCCATGTTAATTTGGATTTGCATAATGGCCCAAGCTGCATTTGTGAGAACTAAAGAGTTGCATGGGAAGAAATCTGCACCTTATAGGAGTTAAGAGATTGTTACAGCTGAGTCAGAGTGACTCACAAACACCGTATCTACTTGGATAACGAATATTTGAACAGTGGAAATCGTTATCGCGGTTGCACGGCTCAGGGGCAAATAAAATGGCTTGGCCAGTGCTCTCACGGCTGAAAAGTCAAGTGACTTAATTCGATAAACTAATGACCTATTACTGTAATCTATCACAAGTCCAGCAGGTCTCCTCCAAATATGAGTGAAGTTTTTTAGAAAGCAATCAGCACTAATATCCATTTTGCAATGACCATGCTAAGACATTACTGCCCTTTAGGAAGATCACTAATCAGCCCAATAAAACCCAACAAGAACCTCCAGAGAAACTATGAGAAAAAGCACCACAGTTTCTATTTCTATTATCACCAGCTTTACTTAGCATACGTAAGATACAAGATTTGCGTTAAAGCTTTTCCAACATACTTTTTATATCAGAATATTAAAACTTACCCAGTGGACTGTGTGCTGTTAGTGACCACCTTGAGGCTGGCAGCATTGCGGATAAGCTTATCCAGTGTGGCCACAATCTGGGTGAATTTGGGTCGCAGGTTTCTCTCTTTCACCCAGCAGTCCAACATGAGTTGGTGCAGTGCTGTGGGGCAGTCCATGGGTGGGGGCAGTCGATAGTCTTGCTCCACGGCATTTATCACCTAAGAAAGGACAAAAGAGAAATCACAATCACGTTTAATCACTGAGTACGGTGTAGAGGGAGGATGGAACACAAGGAGAGAGATGGGTTGATGAAAATAGCAAGTGAGGGAGGACAGAGGAGGATGAATGAGGGAAATGATGGGAGAGTAAGAGATAAACAGGAAAAATGCTTTAGGGAATGCATACTAATAAGTGCCACAGAAAGATCAACTTTGAGTGGTAGTTACGGGCGGGTATATATAGAAAAAAATGGCTTTTGTGTGATAGAAGTGATAGCAGAAGTGGTTAAAACTCTTCTTTCATATTCACATTTACATCTTCAAGTACAAAGTGCTGCTGTTTAATGCTGAATATTTCAACAGAATTACTTTTTTACCACTAACACACACGTATATGTATATACATATATGAGTGTGTGTGTGTGTGTGTGTCACCTTTAGTAACCATGTATCACATTATGTAAAACAAAAAATATCTGCTTCATATCTGCTTACATCTTGATTGCTCATGTCCCAGTACGGCCGCTCGCCATATGACATCACTTCCCACATGACGATGCCGTAGCTCCACACATCGCTGGCTGAAGTGAACTTCCTGTAGGCGATCGCCTCTGGAGCCGTCCAGCGAATGGGGATCTTTCCCCCCTGTGGATATGCGAATGAGTAGGTGAGCATGAAATACTGGAGGGATGGAGCACAAACACAGAGTCACACACATACAAGAGGGAGAGAGAGGGTGAGAAAAACACAGTCTAAGGGAAATGTTGATGCACAACACATGGGCACATGCTGCACGACCCAAACACCACATACACACAAGGTTAGTAAGACAGTTACAGAAAATGACAGATGTACAAACACTTGAAACTAGAAGAATATTTAATGCGCTACAAACTGTAGTTTTCAACATCAATATATCACCATCATAGAATGGCTCATATTACCACCAGATTGTTTTTTTACCGTTAGTAAGGTATGAAATAAATACTTGACAAAGAAATGATGTTGCAAGATATTGGATGAGATATTATGCTGTGATATATTTTTTAAAGCTTTTTTATGACATACTTTGATGTTTTTGTATTATCTTTGATTACATAGTATTGTACAAGTATGTTTTTGGTGAGTTTTGATTTTTGAACGACATACTAAACTTAAACATTTTGGATGATTTTTGAAAGATGTGCTATACTATGACGTTTTTGACGATTTTCGGACGTCATACTGTACAATGAGATTGTTGATGATTTTTGGACAACATAAGACACTAACGTTTTTGACGACTTTAAGATGTCATACTATACTTTGACGTTTTTGTTGAATTTTGGTTGATATACTATGCTATGTTGTTTTTGATGATTTTTGGACAACATACTATACTATGACGGTTTTAATGGTTTTGGGAAGACATATAGTATAACGTTTTTGATGATGTTTGAATGACATACTGTACTGTGACATTTTTCACAGAAAACGCTATGTAGTGTAAAAAACATTACTAGTTACTGATGTTCTGTTTCCTGTTTTATGTTGTATTTTTACTCCTTGTGTGTAACCTGTGTTTTTTCTCTGTGTCTCCCTGTCTCTGTGTGTCTCTGTGTCTTGTGACTCCCAAGCCACTCAAGAAGAAGGTCCATGTTTATCCTCCCAGACACCAGCTCAAGCCCTTGCCCAAGGTCCCCTACAACCAGCTTGCCAGCCACCAGCTTCCCTCCCAGCAGACACCACAACCTCCCTCCCAGCAGACACCACAACCTCCGTCCCTGCTCCACGACTCCAGTCAGTGCCTTGGGTGATCCCCATCCCTGCTCCATGACTCCAGTTGGGACCTGGGCCAATCCCTGTCCCAGCTCCCCAAGTCCGGTTGGCGCCAGGACCGACCCCAGATTCAGCTCCTGTCTCTGCACCCCTGGACCGCAGCCCAGCTCCAGCGCCTCCCGCCCCCCCTGAACTGCTCAGCCCACCTGGACGGCCACCTTGCTGTCCCCCGGACTTCTTGTTCCCCCTCTGACCTGTTTTTTCCCCTCAGTCCTGCCCTCTTGTTTTCCCCAGATTTGCTCTGCCCTGCCCTTTTTGATTTGTTTACGCTTTATTGTACGCCATTGTTTTCTGGTCCGTCATGATTCGGGGGTTTTGTTATACTGTGGACTTTGTTTTGGGCTTTTCTTTCTTCTACTTTTTCCTTGTTTGTAGTTACTGATGTTTTGTTTCCTGTTTTATTTTGTATTTTTACTCCTTGTGTGTCACCTGTACTTTTTCTGTCTCCTTGTCTCTCTATCTCTTTGTGTGTTTCTGTGTCTCTCTCCCTGTCTCTGTGTTTCCCTGATTCTGTGTCCCTCCATCTCTGTTTCCTTGATTTGTTTCACCTGTGTTATCAATTTTTTACTGTCCTTCACTGTCGGTCTCCCCTGCACACGTGTTTCTCGTCTCATTTGCGCCAGCCTAGTGTTTCCAGCCACACCTATCGTCAACCAGTCCCTGTGTTTTATCCTTGGTCAGATCGACTGTTTTGCTCCTTGTTCCTGTTGTGCCTGCTGCTTTGTTACTCTTCTCCCTGCGGTGTTCCTGCCCTGTGTTTCACCTAAGTGCGTTTCATCAACCTGGTTTGTTTATGTTTAATTTTGCTTATGTTTTAATTTCTTCTTTGTATTTTGTATTGTCTGTTCTTTTGTGGATTGTCTTCAGCATTAAAGATAGCATTTGTTGTTTTGTTTGGTGTTCCTCAGAATTTAGAAAATGTTTTGGGCCTTTTTTACAACGTTCTTTAATATGGCGTATCTTGGCACGCTATTTTATACTTTTTTAAAGTGTTTTTAGCAGTTTTTGGGATATGCCATATTTTGACTTTTTTGCCATACTATAGCCTTGCCTTTTCTGCCATTTTTTCAAAATTCAATATTATGGTGTTTTTGGCCGTTTTTGCAACTTTCTTTGCTATGGCGTGTTTTGGCACGCTGTTCTATGCTGTTTTGAGGTGTTTTTAGCAGTTTTTGGGATATGCCATATTTTGACTTTTTTGCCATACTATAGCCTTGCCTTTTTGCTCATTTTTTCAGCATGCAATATTATGGTGTTTTTGGCCCTTTTTGCAACTTTCTTTATTATGGCATGTCTTGGCATGCTATTTCATGCTGTTTTGAGGTGTTTTTAGCAGTTTTTGGGATATGCCATATTTTGACTTTTTTGCCATACTATAGCCTTGCCTTTTCGGTCATTTTTTCAGCATGCAATATTATGGTGTTTTTGGCCCATTTTGCAACTTTCTTTGCTATGGCGTGTCTTGGCACGCTGTTCTATGCTGTTTTGAGGTATTTTTAGCAGTTTTTGGGATATGCCATATTTTGACTTTTTTGCCATACTATAGCCTTGCCTTTTTGGTCATTTTTTCAACATGCAATTTTATGGTGTTTTTGGCCGTTTTTGCAACTTTCTTTGCTATGGCGTGTCTTGGCACGCTGTTCTATGCTGTTTTGAGGTGTTTTTAGCAGTTTTTGGGATTTGCCATATTTTGACTTTTTTGCCATACTATAGCCTTGCCTTTTTGGTCATTTTTTCAACATGCAATTTTATGGTGTTTTTGGCCGTTTTTGCAACTTTCTTTGCTATGGCGTGTCTTGGCACGCTGTTCTATGCTGTTTTGAGGTGTTTTTAGCAGTTTTTGGGATATGCCATATTTTGACTTTTTTGCCATACTATAGCCTTGCCTTTTCTGCCATTTTTTCAGCATGCAATTTTATGGTGTTTTTGGCCGTTTTTGCAACTTTCTTTGCTATGGCGTGTCTTGGCACGCTGTTCTATGCTGTTTTGAGGTGTTTTTAGCAGTTTTTGGGATATGCCATATTTTGACTTTTTTGCCATACTATAGCCTTGCCTTTTTGGTCATTTTTTCAACATGCAATTTTATGGTGTTTTTGGCCGTTTTTGCAACTTTCTTTGCTATGGCGTGTCTTGGCACGCTGTTCTATGCTGTTTTGAGGTGTTTTTAGCAGTTTTTGGGATATGCCATATTTTGCCTTTTTTGCCATACTATAGCCTTGCCTTTTTGGTCATTTTTTTCAACATGCAATATTATGGTGTTTTTGGCCGTTTCTGCACCTTTCTTTGCTATGGCGTGTCTTGTACGCTGTTCTATGCTGTTTTGAGGTGTTTTTAGCAGTTTTTGGGATATGCCATATTTTGCCTTTTTTGCCATACTATAGCCTTGCCTTTTCTGCCATTTTTTCAGCATGCAATATTATGGTGTTTTTGGCCCTTTTTGCAACTTTCTTTGCTATGGCGTGTCTTGGCACGCTGTTCTATGCTGTTTTGAGGTGTTTTTAGCAGTTTTTGGGATATGCCATATTTTGACTTTTTTGCCATACTATAGCCTTGCCTTTTTGGTCATTTTTTCAACATGCAATTTTATGGTGTTTTTGGCCGTTTTTGCAACTTTCTTTGCTATGGCGTGTCTTGGCACGCTGTTCTATGCTGTTTTGAGGTGTTTTAGCAGTTTTGGGATATGCCATATTTTGCCTTTTTTGCCATACTATAGCCTTGCCTTTTCTGCCATTTTTTCAGCATGCAATATTATGGTGTTTTTGGCCCATTTTGCAACTTTCTTTGCTATGGCGTGTCTTGGCACGCTGTTCTATGCTGTTTTGAGGTGTTTTTAACAGTTTTTGGGATATGCCATATTTTGCCTTTTTTGCCATACTATAGCCTTGCCTTTTCTGCCATTTTTTCAGCATGCAATATTATGGTGTTTTTGGCCCATTTTGCAACTTTCTTTGCTATGGCGTGTCTTGGCACGCTGTTCTATGCTGTTTTGAGGTGTTTTTAGCAGTTTTTGGGATATGCCATATTTTGACTTTTTTGCCATACTATAGCCTTGCCTTTTTGGTCATTTTTTCAACATGCAATATTATGGTGTTTTTGGCCGTTTCTGCAACTTTCTTTGCTATGGCGTGTCTTGGCACGCTGTTCTATGCTGTTTTGAGGTGTTTTTAGCAGTTTTTGGGATATGCCATATTTTGACTTTTTTGCCATACTATAGCCTTGCCTTTTCTGCCATTTTTTCAGCATGCAATATTATGGTGTTTTTGGCCCATTTTGCAACTTTCTTTTGCTATGGCGTGTCTTGGAGCAGCTGTTCTATGCTGTTTTGAGGTGTTTTTAGCAGTTTTTGGGATATGCCATATTTTGACTTTTTTGCCATACTATAGCCTTGCCTTTTTGGTCATTTTTTCAACATGCAATTTTATGGTGTTTTTGGCCGTTTTTGCAACTTTCTTTGCTATGGCGTGTCTTGGCACGCTGTTCTATGCTGTTTTGAGGTGTTTTTAGCAGTTTTTGGGATATGCCATATTTTGCCTTTTTTGCCATACTATAGCCTTGCCTTTTTGGTCATTTTTTTCAACATGCAATATTATGGTGTTTTTGGCCGTTTCTGCAACTTTCTTTGCTATGGCGTGTCTTGGCACGCTGTTCTATGCTGTTTTGAGGTGTTTTTAGCAGTTTTTGGGATATGCCATATTTTGCCTTTTTTGCCATACTATAGCCTTGCCTTTTTGGTCATTTTTTCAACATGCAATATTATGGTGTTTTTGGCCATTTCTGCAACTTTCTTTACTATGGCGTGTCTTGGCACGCTGTTCTATGCTGTTTTGAGGTGTTTTTAGCAGTTTTTGGGATATGCCATATTTTGACTTTTTGCCATACTATAGCCTTGCCTTTTCTGCCATTTTTCAGCATGCAATATTATGGTGTTTTGGCCCATTTGCAACTTTCTTTGCTATATGGCGTGTCTTGGCACGCTGTTCTATGCTGTTTTGAGGTATTTTTAGCAGTTTTTGGGATATGCCATATTTTGACTTTTTTGCCATACTATAGCCTTGCCTTTTTGGTCATTTTTTCAACATGCAATATTATGGTGTTTTTGGCCGTTTCTGCAACTTTCTTTGCTATGGCGTGTCTTGGCACGCTGTTCTATGCTGTTTTGAGGTGTTTTTAGCAGTTTTTGGGATATGCCATATTTTGCCTTTTTTGCCATACTATCGCCTTGCCTTTTTGGTCATTTTTTTCAACATGCAATATTATGGTGTTTTTGGCCGTTTCTGCAACTTTCTTTGCTATGGCGTGTCTTGGCACGCTGTTCTATGCTGTTTTGAGGTGTTTTTAGCAGTTTTTGGGATATGCCATATTTTGCCTTTTTTGCCATACTATAGCCTTGCCTTTTCTGCCATTTTTTCAGCATGCAATATTATGGTGTTTTGGCCGTTTTGCAACTTTCTTTGCTATGGCGTGTCTTGGCACGCTATTTTCTGCTGTTTTGAGGTGTTTTTAGCAGTTTTTGGGATATGCCATATTTTGAGTTTTTTGCCATACTACAGCCTTGCCTTTTGGTCATTTTTCAACATGCAATATTATGGTGTTTTTGGCCCTTTTGCAACTTTCTTTGCTATGGCGTGTCTTGGCACGCTGTTCTATGCTGTTTTGAGGTGTTTTTAGCAGTTTTTGGGATTTGCCATATTTTGACTTTTTTGCCATACTATAGCCTTGCCTTTTTGGTCATTTTTTCAACATGCAATTTTATGGTGTTTTTGTCCGTTTCTGCAACTTTCTTTGCTATGGCGTGTCTTGGCACGCTGTTCTATGCTGTTTTGAGGTGTTTTTAGCAGTTTTTGGGATATGCCATATTTTGCCTTTTTGCCATACTATAGCCTTGCCTTTTGGTCATTTTTCAACATGCAATATTATGGTGTTTTTGGCCATTTCTGCAACTTTCTTTACTATGGCGTGTCTTGGCACGCTGTTCTATGCTGTTTTGAGGTGTTTTAGCAGTTTTTGGGATATGCCATATTTTGACTTTTTTGCCATACTATAGCCTTGCCTTTTTGCTCATTTTTCAACATGCAATATTATGTTTTTTAACAACTTTGCTCTTCTTGTAGTTTGTTGCTATTTGAGGTGTTTTTAACAGTTTTGGGATTTGCCATATTTTGACTTTTTTGCCATACTATAGCCTTGCCTTTTTGGTCATTTTTTCAACATGCAATATTATGGTGTTTTGGCTTTCTGCAACTTTCTTTGCTATGATGTGTCTTGATTTGTTCTATGTTGTTTTGAGGTGTTTTAGCAGTTTTTGGGATATGCCATATTTTGCCTTTTTGCCATACTATAGCCTTGCCTTTTGGTCATTTTCAACATGCAATATTATGGTGTTTTTGGCCATTTCTGCAACTTTCTTTACTATATGTGTCTTGGCACGCTGTTCTATGTTGTTTTGAGGTGTTTTTAGCAGTTTTTGGGATATGCCATATTTTGACTTTTTGCCATACTATAGCCTTGCCTTTTCTGCCATTTTTTCAACATGCAATATTATGGTGTTTTGGCCCATTTTGCAACTTTCTTTGCTATGGCGTGTCTTGGCACGCTGTTCTATGCTTGTTTTGAGGTGTTTTTAGCAGTTTTTGGGATATGCCATATTTTGACTTTTTTGCCATACTATAGCCTTGCCTTTTCTGCCATTTTTTCAGCATGCAATATTATGGTGTTTTTGGTATTTTGCAACTTTCTTTGCTATATGGCGTGTCTTGGGACGCTATTTTATGCTGTTTTGAGGTGTTTTTAGCAGTTTTTGGGATATGACATATTTTGACTTTTTTGCCTTACTATAGCCTTGCCTTTTTGGTCATATTTTCAACATGCAATATTATGGTGTTTTTGGCTGTTTTTGCAACTTTCTTTGCTATGGCGTGTCTTGCTGTTCTATCTGTTTTGAGGTGTTTTAGCAGTTTTTGGGATTTGCCATATTTTGAGTTTTTTTTGCCATACTATAGCCTTGCCTTTTTGGTCATTTTCAACATGCAATATTATGGTGTTTTGGTTTTTCTGCAACTTTCTTTGCTATGGCGTGTCTTTGGCACGCTGTTCTATCTGTTTTGAGGTGTTTTAGCAGTTTTTGGATATGCCATATTTTGCCTTTTTGCCATACTATAGCCTTGCCTTTTGGTCATTTTTTCAACATGCAATATTATGGTGTTTTGGCCATTTCTGCAACTTTCTTTACTATGGCGTGTCTTGTTGTTCTATGTTGTTTTGAGGTGTTTTAGCAGTTTTTGGGATATGCCATATTTTGACTTTTTGCCATACTATAGCCTTGCCTTTTGGTCATTTTTTCAACATGCAATATTATGGTGTTTTTGGCCGTTTTTGCAACTTTCTTTGCTATGGCGTGTCTTGGCACGCTGTTCTATGCTGTTTTGAGGTGTTTTTAGCAGTTTTTGGGATTTGCCATATTTTGACTTTTTTGCCATACTATAGCCTTGCCTTTTTGGTCATTTTTTCCACATGCAATATTATGGTGTTTTTGGCCGTTTCTGCAACTTTCTTTGCTATGGCGTGTCTTGTACGCTGTTCTATGCTGTTTTGAGGTGTTTTTAGCAGTTTTTGGGATATGCCATATTTTGACTTTTTTGCCATACTATAGCCTTGCCTTTTTGGTCATTTTTCAACATGCAATATTATGGTGTTTTTGGCCATTTCTGCAACTTTCTTTACTATGGCGTGTCTTGTACGCTGTTCTATGCTGTTTTGAGGTGTTTTTAGCAGTTTTTGGGATATGCCATATTTTGACTTTTTTGCCATACTATAGCCTTGCCTTTTCTGCCATTTTTTCAGCATGCAATATTATGGTGTTTTTGGCCCATTTTGCAACTTTCTTTGCTATGGCGTGTCTTGGCACGCTGTTCTATGCTGTTTTGAGGTGTTTTTAGCAGTTTTTGGGATATGCCATATTTTGCCTTTTTTGCCATACTATAGCCTTGCCTTTTTGGTCATTTTTTTCAACATGCAATATTATGGTGTTTTTGGCCGTTTCTGCAACTTTCTTTGCTATGGCGTGTCTTGGCACGCTGTTCTATGCTGTTTTGAGGTGTTTTTAGCAGTTTTTGGGATATGCCATATTTTGACTTTTTGCCATACTATAGCCTTGCCTTTTCTGCCATTTTTCAGCATGCAATTTTATGGTGTTTTTGTCCGTTTCTGCAACTTTCTTTGCTATGGCGTGTCTTGGCACGCTGTTCTATGCTGTTTTGAGGTGTTTTTAGCAGTTTTTGGGATATGCCATATTTTGCCTTTTTTGCCATACTATAGCCTTGCCTTTTTGGTCATTTTTTCAACATGCAATATTATGGTGTTTTTGGCCATTTCTGCAACTTTCTTTACTATGGCGTGTCTTGGCACGCTGTTCTATGCTGTTTTGAGGTGTTTTTAGCAGTTTTTGGGATATGCCATATTTTGACTTTTTTGCCATACTATAGCCTTGCCTTTTTGCTCATTTTTTCAACATGCAATATTATGGTGTTTTTGGCCGTTTTTGCAACTTTCTTTGCTATGGCGTGTCTTGGCACGCTATTTTATGCTGTTTTGAGGTGTTTTTAACAGTTTTTGGGATTTGCCATATTTTGACTTTTTTGCCATACTATAGCCTTGCCTTTTTGGTCATTTTTTTCAACATGCAATATTATGGTGTTTTTGGCCGTTTCTGCAACTTTCTTTGCTATGGCGTGTCTTGGCACGCTGTTCTATGCTGTTTTGAGGTGTTTTTAGCAGTTTTTGGGATATGCCATATTTTGCCTTTTTTGCCATACTATAGCCTTGCCTTTTTGGTCATTTTTTCAACATGCAATATTATGGTGTTTTTGGCCATTTCTGCAACTTTCTTTACTATGGCGTGTCTTGGCACGCTGTTCTATGCTGTTTTGAGGTGTTTTTAGCAGTTTTTGGGATATGCCATATTTTGACTTTTTTGCCATACTATAGCCTTGCCTTTTCTGCCATTTTTTCAGCATGCAATATTATGGTGTTTTTGGCCCATTTTGCAACTTTCTTTGCTATGGCGTGTCTTGGCACGCTGTTCTATGCTGTTTTGAGGTGTTTTTAGCAGTTTTTGGGATATGCCATATTTTGACTTTTTTGCCATACTATAGCCTTGCCTTTTCTGCCATTTTTTCAGCATGCAATATTATGGTGTTTTTGGCCCATTTTGCAACTTTCTTTGCTATGGCGTGTCTTGGCACGCTGTTCTATGCTGTTTTGAGGTGTTTTTAGCAGTTTTTGGGATATGCCATATTTTGACTTTTTTGCCATACTATAGCCTTGCCTTTTTGGTCATTTTTTCAACATGCAATTTTATGGTGTTTTTGGCCGTTTTTGCAACTTTCTTTGCTATGGCGTGTCTTGGCACGCTGTTCTATGCTGTTTTGAGGTGTTTTTAGCAGTTTTTGGGATTTGCCATATTTTGAGTTTTTTGCCATACTATAGCCTTGCCTTTTTGGTCATTTTTTTCAACATGCAATATTATGGTGTTTTTGGCCGTTTCTGCAACTTTCTTTGCTATGGCGTGTCTTGGCACGCTGTTCTATGCTGTTTTGATGTGTTTTTAGCAGTTTTTGGGATATGCCATATTTTGCCTTTTTTGCCATACTAAAGCCTTGCCTTTTTGGTCATTTTTTCAACATGCAATATTATGGTGTTTTTGGCCATTTCTGCAACTTTCTTTACTATGGCGTGTCTTGGCACGCTGTTCTATGCTGTTTTGAGGTGTTTTTAGCAGTTTTTGGGATATGCCATATTTTGACTTTTTTGCCATACTATAGCCTTGCCTTTTTGGTCATTTTTTCAGCATGCAATATTATGGTGTTTTTGGCCCTTTTTGCAACTTTCTTTGCTATGGCGTGTCTTGGCACGCTATTTTCTGCTGTTTTGAGGTGTTTTTAGCAGTTTTTGGGATATGCCATATTTTGACTTTTTTGCCATACTATAGCCTTGCCTTTTTGGTCATTTTTTCAACATGCAATATTATGGTGTTTTTGGCCCTTTTTACAACTTTCTTTGTTATGGCGTGTCTTGGCATGCCATTTCATGCTGTTTTGAGGTGTTTTTAGCAGTTTTTTGGATATGCCATATTTTGCCTTTTTTGCCATACTATAGCCTTGCCTTTTTGGTCATTTTTTCAACATGCAATATTATGGTGTTTTTGGCCGTTTCTGCAACTTTCTTTGCTATGGCGTGTCTTGGCACGCTGTTCTATGCTGTTTTGAGGTGTTTTTAGCAGTTTTTGGGATATGCCATATTTTGCCTTTTTTGCCATACTATAGCCTTGCCTTTTCTGCCATTTTTTCAGCATGCAATATTATGGTGTTTTTGGCCCTTTTTGCAACTTTCTTTGCTATGGCGTGTCTTGGCACGCTATTTTCTGCTGTTTTGAGGTGTTTTTAGCAGTTTTTGGGATATGCCATATTTTGCCTTTTTTGCCATACTATAGCCTTGCCTTTTTGGTCATTTTTTTCAACATGCAATATTATGGTGTTTTTGGCCGTTTCTGCAACTTTCTTTGCTATGGCGTGTCTTGGCACGCTGTTCTATGCTGTTTTGAGGTGTTTTTAGCAGTTTTTGGGATATGCCATATTTTGACTTTTTTGCCATACTATAGCCTTGCCTTTTTGCTCATTTTTTCAACATGCAATATTATGGTGTTTTTGGCCCTTTTTGCAACTTTCTTTGTTATGGCGTGTCTTGGCATGCTATTTCATGCTGTTTTGAGGTGTTTTTAGCAGTTTTTGGGATATGCCATATTTTGACTTTTTTGCCATACTATAGCCTTGCCTTTTCTGCCATTTTTTCAACATGCAATATTATGGTGTTTTTGGCCCTTTTTGCAACTTTCTTTGCTATGGCGTGTCTTGGCACGCTGTTCTATGCTGTTTTGAGGTGTTTTTAGCAGTTTTTGGGATATGCCATATTTTGACTTTTTTGCCATACTATAGCCTTGCCTTTTTGGTCATTTTTTCAACATGCAATATTATGGTGTTTTTGGCCATTTCTGCAACTTTCTTTGCTATGGTGTGTCTTGGCACGCTGTTCTATCCTGTTTTGAGGTGTTTTTAGCGATTTTTGGGATATGCCATATTTTGACTTTTTTGCCATACTATAGCCTTGCCTTTTTGGTCATTTTTTCAACATGCAATATTATGGTGTTTTTGGCCGTTTTTGCAACTTTCTTTGCTATGGCGTGTCTTGGCACGCTGTTCTATGCTGTTTTGAGGTGTTTTTAGCAGTTTTTCAGATTTGCCATATTTTGACTTTTTTGCCATACTATAGCCTTGCCTTTTTGGTCATTTTTTTCAACATGCAATATTATGGTGTTTTTGGCCGTTTCTGCAACTTTCTTTGCTATGGCGTGTCTTGGCACGCTATTTTCTGCTGTTTTGAGGTGTTTTTAGCAGTTTTTGGGATATGCCATATTTTGAGTTTTTTGCCATACTATAGCCTTGCCTTTTTGGTCATTTTTTTCAACATGCAATATTATGGTGTTTTTGGCCGTTTCTGCAACTTTCTTTGCTATGGGGTGTCTTGTACGCTGTTCTATGCTGTTTTGAGGTGTTTTTAGCAGTTTTTGGGATATGCCATATTTTACTTTTTTGCCATACTATAGCCTTGCCTTTTTGCTCATTTTTTCAACATGCAATATTATGGTGTTTTTGGCCCTTTTTGCAACTTTCTTTGTTATGGCGTGTCTTGGCATGCTATTTCATGCTGTTTTGAGGTGTTTTTAGCAGTTTTTGGGATATGCCATATTTTGACTTTTTTGCCATACTATAGCCTTGCCTTTTCTGCCATTTTTTCAGCATGCAATATTATGGTGTTTTTGGCCGTTTCTGCAACTTTCTTTGCTATGGCGTGTCTTGGCACGCTATTTTCTGCTGTTTTGAGGTATTTTTAGCAGTTTTTGGGATATGCCATATTTTGACTTTTTTGCCATACTATAGCCTTGCCTTTTTGGTCATTTTTTCAACATGCAATATTTTGGTGTTTTTGGCCGTTTCTGCAACTTTCTTTAGTATGGCGTGTCTTGGCACGCTGTTCTATGCTGTTTTGAGGTGTTTTTAGCAGTTTTTTGGATATGCCATATTTGGACTTTTTTGCCATACTATAGCCTTGCCTTTCTGGTCATTTTTTTCAACATGCAATATTATGGTGTTTTTGGCCGTTTCTGCAACTTTCTTTGCTATGGCGTGTCTTGGCACACTATTTTATGCTGTTTTGAGGTGTTTTTAGCAGTTTTTGGGATATGCCATATTTTGACTTTTTTGCCATACTATAGCCTTGCCTTTTCTGCCATTTTTTCAGCATGCAATATTATGGTGTTTTTGGCCGTTTTTGCAACTTTCTTTGCTATGGCGTGTCTTGGCACGCTGTTCTATGCTGTTTTGAGGTGTTTTTAGCAGTTTTTGGGATTTGCCATATTTTGAGTTTTTTGCCATACTATAGCCTTGCCTTTTTGGTCATTTTTTCAACATGCAATTTTATGGTGTTTTTGGCCGTTTCTGCAACTTTCTTTGCTATGGCGTGTCTTGGCACGCTGTTCTATGCTGTTTTGAGGTGTTTTTAGCAGTTTTTGGGATATGCCATATTTTG
Source organism: Plectropomus leopardus (assembly GCF_026936395.1). Classification (NCBI taxonomy): domain Eukaryota; kingdom Metazoa; phylum Chordata; class Actinopteri; order Perciformes; family Serranidae; genus Plectropomus; species Plectropomus leopardus. The sequence continues at coordinate 18,740,893 of NC_142180.1, forward strand.
ACTTTTTTGCCATACTATAGCCTTGCCTTTTCTGCCATTTTTTCAGCATGCAATATTATGGTGTTTTTGGCCCATTTTGCAACTTTCTTTGCTATGGCGTGTCTTGGCACGCTGTTCTATGCTGTTTTGAGGTGTTTTTAGCAGTTTTAGGGATATGCCATATTTTGAGTTTTTTGCCATACTATAGCCTTGCCTTTTTGGTCATTTTTTCAACATGCAATTTTATGGTGTTTTTGGCCGTTTTTGCAACTTTCTTTGCTATGGCGTGTCTTGGCACGCTGTTCTATGCTGTTTTGAGGTGTTTTTAGCAGTTTTGGGATATGCCATATTTTGCCTTTTTGCCATACTATAGCCTTGCCTTTTTGGTCATTTTTCAACATGCAATATTATGGTGTTTTTGGCCGTTTCTGCAACTTTCTTTGCTATGGCGTGTCTTGGCACGCTGTTCTATGCTGTTTTGAGGTGTTTTTAGCAGTTTTTGGGATATGCCATATTTTGCCTTTTTTGCCATACTATAGCCTTGCCTTTTTGGTCATTTTTTCAACATGCAATTTTATGGTGTTTTTGGCCGTTTTTGCAACTTTCTTTGCTATGGCGTGTCTTGGCACGCTGTTCTATGCTGTTTTGAGGTGTTTTTAGCAGTTTTTGGGATATGCCATATTTTGCCTTTTTTGCCATACTATAGCCTTGCCTTTTTGGTCATTTTTTCAACATGCAATATTATGGTGTTTTTGGCCATTTCTGCAACTTTCTTTACTATGGCGTGTCTTGGCACGCTGTTCTATGCTGTTTTGAGGTGTTTTTAGCAGTTTTTGGGATATGCCATATTTTGCCTTTTTTGCCATACTATAGCCTTGCCTTTTCTGCCATTTTTTCAGCATGCAATATTATGGTGTTTTTGGCCCTTTTTGCAAATTTCTTTGCTTTGGCGTGTCTTGTACGCTATTTTCTGCTGTTTTGAGGTGTTTTTAGCAGTTTTTGGGATATGCCATATTTTGCCTTTTTGCCATACTATAGCCTTGCCTTTTTGGTCATTTTTTCAACATGCAATATTATGGTGTTTTTGGCCGTTTCTGCAACTTTCTTTGCTATGGCGTGTCTTGGCACGCTGTTCTATGCTGTTTTGAGGTGTTTTTAGCAGTTTTTGGGATATGCCATATTTTGACTTTTTTGCCATACTATAGCCTTGCCTTTTTGCTCATTTTTTCAACATGCAATATTATGTTGTTTTTGGCCCTTTTTGCAACTTTCTTTGTTATGGCGTGTCTTGGCATGCTATTTCATGCTGTTTTGAGGTGTTTTTAGCAGTTTTTGGGATATGCCATATTTTGACTTTTTTGCCATACTATAGCCTTGCCTTTTCTGCCATTTTTTCAACATGCAATATTATGGTGTTTTTGGCCCTTTTTGCAACTTTCTTTGCTATGGCGTGTCTTGGCACGCTGTTCTATGCTGTTTTGAGGTGTTTTTAGCAGTTTTTGGGATATGCCATATTTTGACTTTTTTGCCATACTATAGCCTTGCCTTTTTGGTCATTTTTTCAACATGCAATATTATGGTGTTTTTGGCCATTTCTGCAACTTTCTTTGCTATGGTGTGTCTTGGCACGCTGTTCTATCCTGTTTTGAGGTGTTTTTAGCGATTTTTGGGATATGCCATATTTTGACTTTTTTGCCATACTATAGCCTTGCCTTTTTGGTCATTTTTTCAACATGCAATATTATGGTGTTTTTGGCCGTTTTTGCAACTTTCTTTGCTATGGCGTGTCTTGGCACGCTGTTCTATGCTGTTTTGAGGTGTTTTTAGCAGTTTTTCAGATTTGCCATATTTTGACTTTTTTGCCATACTATAGCCTTGCCTTTTTGCTCATTTTTTCAACATGCAATATTATGGTGTTTTTGGCCCTTTTTGCAACTTTCTTTGTTATGGCGTGTCTTGGCATGCTATTTCATGCTGTTTTGAGGTGTTTTTAGCAGTTTTTGGGATATGCCATATTTTGACTTTTTTGCCATACTATAGCCTTGCCTTTTCTGCCATTTTTTCAACATGCAATATTATGGTGTTTTTGGCCCTTTTTGCAACTTTCTTTGCTATGGCGTGTCTTGGCACGCTGTTCTATGCTGTTTTGAGGTGTTTTTAGCAGTTTTTGGGATATGCCATATTTTGACTTTTTTGCCATACTATAGCCTTGCCTTTTTGGTCATTTTTTCAACATGCAATATTATGGTGTTTTTGGCCATTTCTGCAACTTTCTTTGCTATGGTGTGTCTTGGCACGCTGTTCTATCCTGTTTTGAGGTGTTTTTAGCGATTTTTGGGATATGCCATATTTTGACTTTTTTGCCATACTATAGCCTTGCCTTTTTGGTCATTTTTTTCAACATGCAATATTATGGTGTTTTTGGCCGTTTCTGCAACTTTCTTTGCTATGGCGTGTCTTGGCACGCTGTTCTATGCTGTTTTGAGGTGTTTTTAGCAGTTTTTGGGATATGCCATATTTTACTTTTTTGCCATACTATAGCCTTGCCTTTTTGCTCATTTTTTCAACATGCAATATTATGGTGTTTTTGGCCCTTTTTGCAACTTTCTTTGTTATGGCGTGTCTTGGCATGCTATTTCATGCTGTTTTGAGGTGTTTTTAGCAGTTTTTGGGATATGCCATATTTTGACTTTTTTGCCATACTATAGCCTTGCCTTTTCTGCCATTTTTTCAGCATGCAATATTATGGTGTTTTTGGCCGTTTCTGCAACTTTCTTTGCTATGGCGTGTCTTGGCACGCTATTTTCTGCTGTTTTGAGGTATTTTTAGCAGTTTTTCGGATATGCCATATTTTGACTTTTTTGCCATACTATAGCCTTGCCTTTTTGGTCATTTTTTCAACATGCAATATTTTGGTGTTTTTGGCCGTTTCTGCAACTTTCTTTGCTATGGCGTGTCTTGGCACGCTGTTCTATGCTGTTTTGAGGTGTTTTTAGCAGTTTTTTGGATATGCCATATTTGGACTTTTTTGCCATACTATAGCCTTGCCTTTCTGGTCATTTTTTTCAACATGCAATATTATGGTGTTTTTGGCCGTTTCTGCAACTTTCTTTGCTATGGCGTGTCTTGGCACACTATTTTATGCTGTTTTGAGGTGTTTTTAGCAGTTTTTGGGATATGCCATATTTTGACTTTTTTGCCATACTATAGCCTTGCCTTTTCGCTCATTTTTTCAACATGCAATATTATGGTGTTTTTGGCCCTTTTTGCAACTTTCTTTGCTATGGTGTGTTTTGTCACACTATTTTATGCTGTTTTGAGGTGTTTTTAGCAGTTTTGGGGATATGCCATATTTTGACTTTTTTGCCATACTATAGCCTTGCCTTTTCTGCCATTTTTTCAGCATGCAATATTATGGTGTTTTTGGCCGTTTTTGCAACTTTCTTTGCTATGGCGTGTCTTGGCACGCTGTTCTATGCTGTTTTGAGGTGTTTTTAGCAGTTTTTGGGATATGCCATATTTTGCCTTTTTTGCCATACTATCGCCTTGCCTTTTTGGTCATTTTTTTCAACATGCAATATTATGGTGTTTTTGGCCGTTTCTGCAACTTTCTTTGCTATGGCGTGTCTTGGCACGCTGTTCTATGCTGTTTTGAGGTGTTTTTAGCAGTTTTTGGGATATGCCATATTTTGACTTTTTTGCCATACTATAGCCTTGCCTTTTTGCTCATTTTTTCAACATGCAATATTATGTTGTTTTTGGTCCTTTTTGCAACTTTCTTTGTTATGGCGTGTCTTGGCATGCTATTTCATGCTGTTTTGAGGTGTTTTTAGCAGTTTTTGGGATATGCCATATTTTGACTTTTTTGCCATACTATAGCCTTGCCTTTTCTGCCATTTTTTCAGCATGCAATTTTATGGTGTTTTTGGCCGTTTTTGCAACTTTCTTTGCTATGGCGTGTCTTGGCACGCTGTTCTATGCTGTTTTGAGGTGTTTTTAGCAGTTTTGGGGATTTGCCATATTTTGACTTTTTTGCCATACTATAGCCTTGCCTTTTGGCTCATTTTTTTCAACATGCAATATTATGGTGTTTTTGGCCGTTTCTTCAACTTTCTTTGCTATGGCGTGTCTTGGCACGCTGTTCTATGCTGTTTTGAGGTGTTTTTAGCAGTTTTTGGGATATGCCATATTTTGACTTTTTTGCCATACTATAGCCTTGCCTTTTCTGCCATTTTTTCAACATGCAATATTATGGTGTTTTTGGCCCTTTTTGCAACTTTCTTTGCTATGGCGTGTCTTGGCACGCTATTTTCTGCTGCTTTGAGGTGTTTTTAGCAGTTTTTGGGATATGCCATATTTTGCCTTTTTTGCCATACTATAGCCTTGCCTTTTTGGTCTTTTTTTGAACATGCAATATTATGGTGTTTTTGGCCGTTTCTGCAACTTTCTTTGCTATGGCGTGTCTTGGCACGCTGTTCTATGCTGTTTTGAGGTGTTTTTAGCAGTTTTTGGGATATGCCACATTTTGACTTTTTTTGCCATACTATAGCCTTGCCTTTTCGGTCATTTTTTCAACATGCAATATTATGGTGTTTTTGGCCCTTTTTGCAACTTTCTTTGCTATGGCGTGTCTCGGCACGCTGTTCTATGTTGTTTTGAGGTGTTTTTAGCAGTTTTTGGGATATGCCATATTTTGCCTTTTTTGCCATACTATAGCCTTGCCTTTTCTGCCATTTTTTCAGCATGCAATATTATGGTGTATTTGGCCCATTTTGCAACTTTCTTTGCTGTGACGTGTCTTGGCACGCTATTTTCTGCTGTTTTGAGGTGTTTTTAGCAGTTTTTGGGATATGCCATATTTTGACTTTTTTGCCATACTATAGCCTTGCCTTTTTGGTCATTTTTTCAACATGCAATATTATGGTGTTTTTGGCCATTTCTGCAACTTTCTTTAGTATGGCGTGTCTTGGCACGCTGCTCTATGCTGTTTTGAGGTGTTTTTAGCATTTTTTGGGATATGCCATATTTTGACTTTTTTGCCATACTATAGCCTTGCCCTTTCTGTCATTTTTTCAACATGCAATATTATGGTGTTTTTGGCCGTTTCTGCAACTTTCTTTGCTATGGCGTGTCTTGGCACGCTATTTTCTGCTGCTTTGAGGTGTTTTTAGCAGTTTTTGGGATATGCCATATTTTGCCTTTTTTGCCATACTATAGCCTTGCCTTTTTGGTCTTTTTTTGAACATGCAATATTATGGTGTTTTTGGCCGTTTTTGCAACTTTCTTTGCTATGGCGTGTCTTGGCACGCTGTTCTATGCTGTTTTGAGGTGTTTTTAGCAGTTTTTGGGATATGCCATATTTTGACTTTTTTGCCATACTATAGCCTTGCCTTTTCGCTCATTTTTTCAACATGCAATATTATGGTGTTTTTGGCCCTTTTTGCAACTTTCTTTATTATGGCATGTCTTGGCATGCTATTTCATGCTGTTTTGAGGTGTTTTTAGCAGTTTTTGGGATATGCCATATTTTGCCTTTTTTGCCATACTATAGCCTTGCCTTTTCTGCCATTTTTTCAGCATGCAATATTATGGTGTTTTTGGCCGTTTTTGCAACTTTCTTTGCTATGGTGTGTTTTGTCACACTATGTTATGCTGTTTTGAGGTGTTTTTAGCAGTTTAGGGGATATGCCATATTTTGACTTTTTTGCCATACTATAGCCTTGCCTTTTTGGTCATTTTTTTCAACATGCAATATTATGGTGTTTATGGCCCTTTTTGCAACTTTCTTTGCTATGGCGTGTCTTGGCACGCTGTTCTATGCTGTTTTGAGGTGTTTTTAGCATTTTTTGGGATATGCCATATTTTGACTTTTTTGCCATACTATAGCCTTGCCCTTTCTGTCATTTTTTCAACATGCAATATTATGGTGTTTTTGGCCGTTTCTGCAACTTTCTTTGCTATGGCGTGTCTTGGCACGCTATTTTCTGCTGTTTTGAGGTGTTTTTAGCAGTTTTTCGGATATGCCATATTTTGACTTTTTTGCCATACTATAGCCTAGTCTTTTTGGTCATTTTTTCAACATGCAATATTATGGTGTTTTTGGCCGTTTTTGCAACTTTCTTTGCTATGGCGTGTTTTGTCACACTATTTTATGCTATTTTAACGTGTTTTTAGCAGTTTTTGGGATATGCCATATTTTGCCTTTTTTTGCCATATTATAGCCTTACCTTTTCGGTCATTTTTTCAACATGCAATATTATGGTGTTTTTGGCCGTTTTTGCAACTTTCTTTGCTATGGTGTGTTTTGTCACACTATTTTATGCTATTTTGAGGTGTTTTTATCAGTTTTTGGGATTTGCCATATTTTGCCTTTTTTGCCATACTATAGCCTTGCCTTTTCTGTCATTTTTCAGCATGCAACATTGTGGTGTTTTTGGCCGTTTTTGCAACTTTCTTTGCTATGGCGTGTCTTGGCACCTTGTTCTATGCTGTTTTGAGGTGTTTTTAGCAGTTTTTGGGATTTGCCATATTTTGACTTTTTCGCCATACTATAGCCTTGCCTATTCGGTCAATTTTTCAATTTGCAATATTATGGTGTTTTTGGCCCTTTTTGCAACTTTCTTTAATATGGCGTATCTTGGCATGCCATTTTCTGCTGTTTTGAGGTGTTTTTAGCAGTTTTTGGGATATGCCATATTTTGACTTTTTTGCCTTTTTTGCCATACTATAGCCTTGCCTTTTCGGTAATTTTTTCAACATGCAATATTATGGTGTTTTGGACGTTTTTTACAACGTTCTTTAATATGGCGTATCTTGGCACGCTATTTTCTGCTGTTTTGAGGTGTTTTTAGCAGTTTTTGGGATATGCCATATTTTGACTTTTTTGCCATACTATAGCCTTGCCTTTTCGGTCAATTTTTCAATTTGCAATATTATGGTGTTTTTGGCCTTTTTTGAAATTTTCTTTGCTATGGCCTGTCTTGGCACGCTGTTTTATGCTGTTTTGAGACATTTTCCACAGTTTTTGGGATATGCCATATTTTGACTTTTTTGCAATACTATAGCCTTGCCTTTTCAGTCAATTTTTCAATTTGCAATATTATGGTGTTTTTGGCCCTTTTTGAAATTTTCTTTGCTATGGCGTGTCTTGGCACGCTATTTCATGCTGTTTTGAGACATTTTCCACAGTTTTTGGGATATGCCATATTTTGACTTTTTTGCAATACTATAGCCTTGCCTTTTCAGTCAATTTTTCAATTTGCAATATTATGGTGTTTTTGGCCCTTTTTGAAATTTTCTTTGCTATGGCGTGTCTTGGCACGCTATTTCATGCTGTTTTGAGGCGTTTTCAGCAGTTTTTGGGATATGCCATATTTTGCCTTTTTTGCCATTTTCGGTCATTTTTTCAACATGCAATTTTATGGTGTTTTTGGCTGTTTTTGCAACGTTCTTTGCTGTGGCGTGTCTTGGCATGCTATTTTATGCTGTTCTGAGGCTTTTTTAGCAGGTTTTGGGATATGCCATATTTTGACTTCTTTGCCATACTATAGCCTAGCCTGTTCGGTCAGTTTGCCAACATGCAATATTATGGTGTTTTGGCTGTTTGAATTTTTTTTTGCTATGGCATGTCTTGGCATGATATTTACTGCTGTTATGAGGTGTTTTCAGCAGTTTTTGGGACATGTCCTTTTTTGACATTTTTTGCCATGCTATAGCCTTGCCTTTTCATTCATTTTTTATGACATGCATTATCATGGTGTTTTTGGCCCTTTGTGCAACTTTCACATTTCATGGTATGTCTTGGCATGCTATTTTATGTGGTTTTTGTTACTATACTGTGGCAAGATAAAAAAACATCACAATATAGCATGTCGAAAAAATTTTCAGTCAGACAGTCAGTCATTTTCTGTAACCGCTTGTCCTCGTAAGGGTCGTGGGGGCTGGAGCCAATCCCAGCTGTCATCGGGCGAAAGGTGGGGTACACCCTGGACAGTTTGCCAGACAACCATACACGCTCACAGGCTCACAGTCACCACCTCAGGGCAATTTAGAGTCACCAATCAACCTGAGCTGCATGTCTTTGGACAGTGGGAGGAAGCCGGAGACCTCGGAGAGAACCCACCCAGACACGGGGAGAACATGCAAACTCCGCACAGAAGGGCCCCCACCTGGACCGATCAGTGTTCCAACCGGGATTGGAACCGGTAAATTGCTTAAAAGTAAACAATATAGCTGAAAACGATATAGTGTAGTACAGTGTAGTAGTGTAGTGTAGAAAATAGTCAATTTGGACATGTCGAAAAAAACTGCTGAAAATGAAATATTACATCTTGCAAAGATACTTCATATCATACCTTGTTGAAAAAAAGCGATAATATAGCTGTTTGAAAAAAAGGCTGAAAAAGACATAGTATAGTATATTGAAAAATCTCAAATTTGACAAAGGGCTGAAATCCGCACATTATAGCTTGTAGAGACGCCTCATCGTACAGCATGTCGATGAAAATGGCCAAAAGCATCATAACATAACACGTTTAGAAAAAAAAAGGTTGAATACGACATTGTGAAGTATGTCAAAAAATCTCAAATTTTGAAAAGTCAAAAAAAAACAGCTGAAAACTGCATATTAAAGCCTGTCGAGACACGTCAGAGTGTAGCATGTTGAAAAAAAAGGCCAATAACGTGATAATATAGCATGTCGAAATAATGACTGAAAACGAAATATTATAGCTTTTAGAGACACTTCATAATATGCCATGTTTAAAAAAAGGCCCAAAACCTCATAATATAGCATGTCGAAAAAAATGGCTGAAAACGACATAGTATTTAAAGTCTAAAAACAACATACTATACTGTGACATTTTTGATGAATTTTGGGAAAAATACTATACTATGATGTTTTCGATGACTTTTGAAGGAAAGAGAAAGAGTATACTATGACATTTTTCATGATTTTTGGATGACATGCTATAAGACATAGTATGCTATATTTCATGAATTTTGATGACATACTACATACTAAGACATTTGTGTTATTATTATTATTATTATTATTATTATTATTATTATTATTATTATTACTTTTTCGTGCCAGAGCTCATGCTTATTCATGACCATTGTAGTCAACCTCACAGGACCTTATCCTTTGTGTCTTATCCTGCTTCACAAATTTGACATGTTACATCATAGAATATGACAGGAGCCAGAATCTGTCATATTAGACATATCACTGGTTATTTAGCTGCGTAGCTGACAACGTTTCTAGAAATTTTCCAGGGTCAGTGGACACATGCAGTGGCACCATGGGCAATCTTCCTTAGGCCATATACACAGCTACCAGTGTCAACCACAGGAAGATCTGCCATTTGATACATGCAGCAACATGTCCATGTAAAGAAAATTACATAGCCACAAATGGATCCAAAATGTTTCAAATTCAGATATAAACACAAGTTAAGCTGCAATATATATTTGTTTGATTCATATTTCCAAAAGTTTTTTTTTTTTCCCACCTACACCTTCCATCCATGGTTGAACAGGAAAAAAGTCCCTCTCTTCACATAATGGTCATGTCGTGAGAACAAGCTTGACCTAGATCTATTTTGTAATACACTCCTACTTGGCAATGCTGTGGATTACTTTGAAAAAGAGATTAAAACTATTTACATATTGGTGACATATTGATGTTAAAACATTACATGTAGCACCTTTAAACATTTCAAATGCGAATACACTTACACAACACACAAACACATACAGACACTTATTCTCTGACTCACCAGGGAGCTGGTGTATGTAGGGTCTGTAGGGTCATCCTCGAGGAAACGAGATAGGCCGAAGTCGGACACCTTACACACCAGATTACTGTTGACCAAGATGTTACGTGCAGCCAGGTCTCTGTGCACGTAGTTCATGTCTGACAGGTACTTCATGCCTGCTGCAATACCACGCAGCATGCCAACCAGCTGGATAACTGTGAACTGCCCGTCATTGAGCTGGAAAAGGGAGAGAGAGAATGACAAGGATAGATTGTAGATCAAGGTTGGATGTTCAAAGGAATAATATGCTTGCTCCTTTTCACCCATATGTGTCCTACCTGTCTATTTTTTCAGTGTCTCTTACAGTAATTTCTTTGCATATGTCCTCTTACCTGCATGTTTCATCTCCTATCACTTACACTGTAACGTTTTTGTCTTTTTTACATATCCATCCTCCAGTCTCCCCTTCCCCTTTCTCTAACAGACAATGTATGATGTCACTTTGAGGCAGTGATTCATTGGAGAGTGAGCTCTTTGTAAATGTCACCAATCGCCCAAATGCAGCATTTGTCAGATAACCATTGTGGGCTTTGCAGCAGAGCTTAAGAAGACCTTTTATGTCTCCAAAGAAAGTGAGATAACTAAAAGCAAGATCAAGCAGATTTGCATTGGCTTATTTGCTGGATAGTGTTGCATTATTGATAAAATCACAGATACATGGTTTATAAGAAGTAGCTATTATTAGAGCTGGTCTTGCAAGCAATGTCTTTATTTGTGGTGATATTTCTCTTACCCTTAGGAAAGAGTCCAGTGCTCCATTCTCCATGAACTCAGTCACAATCATCACTGGCCGACTTTTGGTGACCACACCTTCCAGGCGGATAATGTTGGGGTGGTCAAACTGGCCCATGATGGAAGCCTCAGACAGGAAGTCTCGCCTCTGGCGGTCAGTGTAGCCCACCTTGAGAGTCTTGATGGCTACGATGATCTCCCGGCGCCCGGGCAGCTTGAGGCGACCACGACACACCTCTCCAAACTCTCCTGCGAGAGCCCACGAGAGCCAGCCAGAGAAACAGCAAAAGAGGAATAGGAGGAAATAGAGAGAGAGAGGGAGGGGAGAGAGGCATGACGGAAGAGTGAAGGAGAGTGGGGGAAAAGAGGGGAGAGGGGACAGTTAACTGGTTAGAACCAAGGAGCCAGGGAAGGGTAGCAGGAGGGGTGGGACGGGGAGGGAGGGGCGGGGACTGCAAGAGAAGCCAGGACTCTAGGCCATTGTCAAGGGATGATGGTGGTGATAGGGAAGCATACAATGACTTTGTGCTGTTATGCTATTGATTAATAGAAACAGCATGGTGCGTTTGAGGCATGATGACGAAATGTGAGAAGAGTTGAAAAAATAATGCTGATGTTGAGGAGTGACGGTGTGGGGAGCTGAGTGGGGCAGAGGGGGGTGGGGGGTCAGGGGGTTGGGAGGGGAAGCTAAGCTTCGGAGTGGCTGGAGTAGCGGGCACAGGAGGAGGAGATAGGTGGAGACAGAAGCTTGGGGGTTTTCGGAGTTGTGGACGCTTTACGTTTAGAGTCTACACCAAGCGTGTGCAAGAATGCAAGAGAAGTTAGGCAATGACAGCGATGTGTGTCAGCATGGGTGCAAGGGTGACAAAGGTGGGGAGACAGGGAAGGGGACGGAGGATTGGAGGGACGGATTGAGGAGGGGGTAGAGGAGAGGAGGGGGACAGGGAAGACAGGGGTTGAGGGTTTGTCACTTTCAAGGCGAATGCTGGGAAGCGACGGGTTTCAAGTAGTAGCCTCAGAAGTAGAAGTCGTAGTAGTAGTAGTAGCAGTAGTAATGGTAGTAGCAGAAGCAGTAGTAGGGACTCCCATCTCTGCCATCACGACGTCCTCCATTTTGGCTCAGATACAATGCTAAGAAAACTCAACCTTAATTGGAACAGTCCTGCAGCTTTTGAGCAGAGATATTACTTTTTAAATATATCAAATGCATTAAAAATATTTTGCTATCTACAACAACAAAAGTTAGGGAGGATTTCTAAAGGAAGGGACACAACCACATAATGCCAGGAACATGTGTTAAATAGAGTGAACTAGAAGAAGCACTCTTTAATAAAGAGGTTCTCAAGACACTAAAAAGTGGGCAGGGTCAGAGATAGCCAATCCTGGAGAAGAAATATTTTAATGTGTTATACCCCATTTAAACTGGATTAATATTTCGATGGGATGCGGGATATAAATGTTAGGAATTGCTTTGTAAAACTCAACACATTCCCAGGGCTACTACACATAAAACAGTTTAATTTAAAGATAGCCATAACCCATTTGGTGAGCCTGTAGGGCCTTATTCTCCATATGGGCTTTAAATAATAACTCTATGTCAGCAACCAAGTAATGGGGCTGTGTAAAATTCTTTTGTTACACCCCCAGAACTCAAATTGTGGTGACTGTTGACATTTTAAAAAAGAGAAACTGGAAACTTAGTGAGTTACATCCAAATGCGCAAATTGTCTATAAAAGGTCCAACAAGTGTGCAGAAAACAATAGGGTTGTAATTAATACTGAAAGAGATAAGAGTGAAAACCACAAACATTAGCTCGGACAGGATTAACATCTTCCCTTGAGAAATAAATCCTGTCTGTATGGGGCTTTAGTGTTGCATTATCCAAAATCTGCTTCAATTAGATTCAAAAATATTTTTTCAATCACTCAGAAACGACTGCTGGTTCTCTCTCAATCCAGGATTGGTCTCTGTTTTAAGGACACAGGTGAATTTGTGAGATGATAATCCACCATAGGCATTACAGCTACTCTAAATGCATATGGCATGGTAAACAACGTTAAGGGTTCTAGGACTGTGATGGTGCTAACTTAAAGAGGACATATTGTAGCTAGTTATGCTTTAAACACAGAGTGCTAAAGACATCTGTAAGACTGGGAAAAAGGGGGGGTTCCTAAGAGATGACGAGTATGGGAGGGGAAAGGAGCAAAGGAGAGGGCTAGCGATGAATTGAGTGAAAGTACCGCTTGGTGTGAAGTCCTCTAACGGTATGGCCTGGAGGTGACTAGCAGTCTTCCCCCTGTAGCTCAGGAGCTTTGGTGGGTTACCTGCGCCGATGACCTCCTCGATCTTCACGCAGGAGACGTCAATCTCCTTGGCAAACTCGCGCACTGCCTCATTGGGGTCCTCATAGGTGAAGGGGTCAATGTAGACTTTCATTCCCGGCGTTACTATAGGGGATTCAGTAGCAAGAACAGGAAAGTGAATCTATAATGTCAAATACAAATTCAACATTATTCTTTATCATCCAAGTATAAGTTAATAAAAGATCTGTTATTACACTTTATTATTGGATAATGCGTCAATTCATGTTATGTGAGGTGTACCTCAGTGTTTGCAGATGCTCAGTCATGACTTATAGTAATGACTGTGCATAAGTAATGCTGTTAGAATGTAAATAATGCAAAAAGGACGGGCATCTCAGCAAAGAGACTTACTGTACTGCTGCAGTTTCTCTGTGTACTCCGACTCTGAACCATTTCTCTGCTTTCTGTTGAGAAAGATGAAAACACAAACTGAATCATGTGGACTTCACACAGCAGGGCGCAAGCACCGGAAAGGAACAAAGACCGGCAGAGAAAAAAATATCTCCTAATAATGTCTGCAGAAATGTAGCCACGTTACGGTGTGGCTTGGGGAAAATATTTTGTCTTTTTTGCATCGGAAGCAAGGGATACACTGTAGATAAAGTTTGGATCAATGCCTGGTGGTAAAATGATTCATACTTGGGGACTGTAACATGAGTCTAAACAAAAAGATATCATACCATTGTCTGAAGCAGCAAGTGAAAGCCATTCACTCTCAGAACCCCCAAAATGAGCAGCCGAGACAAAAGCAGACTGAAACAGCAAGCTCAGCTGTCTCGCCTTTCTCGCCCTACAGACATCACACTGTTCATTTCAATTCAATCTGCCTCTTATTTTCTCCTTGTGGACTCTCTTTCTATCTCTCTTGCTGTCATTCTCTCTTTCCCTTTTCATCATTGCTCTTCTCTCTGTTGCCCGTGTCTCTCAGTTTCTATATTTTCATCTTCATGCATGTATCCCTTCTGCAACGGGGAGCGGGAGGGAGGACACAAAGACGATGACAGAGCGAGGGGGCTGGGTTGTTGAAATTACATGTTAATATGCTTCCTTTGTTGTCTAACCAGTAACCAGGGCAATAATACCCGATGGTGATTTGCATCTTATTTTAAATTCTAATTCAGTTCCGGAATATGCCGAAGTGTTTCGTTTTGTATTACAACTATTTTCTCCTTCTTCTGTGGCAGTCAGCGCAGTAGTTAAGCCAAGACCCTGAGAGAGACACAATGTAGCGGTGTGAAAATAGAAGAGAGAGAAGAAGCAAGAGGGAGAGGTGGGGGAGCAAGGGAGATTATTATTCAGTCTAGCGTGACCGATGCCCACGCTTGTCAGCCACTGCCTGAACTGGCTTGCGAAGGGAACCCTGTGGGCGCTAGTCAGTGGTGGGTGCCAACCTTTCACACGTATACACACATGCACTGCATTTGCTGTCTGACAAATGAGTGGTATAAGGATAAACGAGTGTGGTTAGACCCAGCTGATGTAGTGTCAGACGTTTTGAAAGGTGTGAGCAGCCGTTCGCATCTTCCCAGTCAATTGGGCTCAGCAGACAGGGGCGCATCTGGGTTCTTTGTGGTCGGGCAAACGCACAGTTGATTCTGAGCGCTGGGCCATGAGGACAGGCCTATCAGGCCCAACAGCTGTTCCACCATGCTGTGTCCAGTGAGCAAAGTAGCATTTTGGCCAAAGTTGTTTACTATTCACAGATTCAGAAGGCTAATCTGGCATTCAGCAGCCTCACAGGTGGCACAGCAGTCCACTGAGACTGTTCTGCGGTGGTTTGGAGGACATGCAAACAAAGTTGACATTTGAAGCTTGAATTTTTTTTCAACTTGAAGGAAAAATATTTTACATAAATGTTTCTGTATGTCTTCAATGCTTTGTATACTACAGAGTACATGAGTCATTTAAGACATGCTTTGCCACATCTTTCACGTGTTCTGTCTTTCTGAAAGGATGAGAGAGGAGTTATATTCTGACCTGAGGCAGACAATAGCAATGACCACAACTGCAATGATGAAGACCAAGGTGGCGGTTGCTGATCCCACGATGAGTGGCAGCTGCTCCTGCCATGACTTTGGAGGGTCGGCTTTAAGGTCAAAAAGAAAGAGTGGTTACTTGGCCAACTCGTCAAACATACACCCACACAAGTCATATGTATAGCTGAAGACTGTGCCACTGTGTGCTCTGCCATGAGTCAAACCGTAGGCTTGTATGCCTCTCACGCCCACGTCATAAGTGTATGCTTATATAGGGAACCATGCCCTTGTGTTCTTCAGGCTGTATTAAGCATAATACAGAGCAACCTGAGACTAATGAATGTGTGTATGAAGACTGAAAGACTATTCACTTACACTAATGATGAGTATGATGTAGAGCAAGACTGAGGCTGATACTTTGACTGATTGCTAGGAAATGGTAGATTTTCGCCAAATCATAAGTCATTTTCTCTATAAGGATTTCAGTCTTTTCAATGAAAAATAGGCAAAGTAGCTCCTGGCTCGATAAGCTTTTGAGCCTCCATTATGTTCATAAGCTTAAGCATAGCACTATTCTCGAGGTATTGCTGCTAAGCCATAAATATCCCAATATATCCCTGGGTAATGAAGTAGGTATAGGAGGAACATACTTTGCAGGTTGGTGCTGAAGTCGGCCGGGCTGCTGTAACGGCCGTAGCCGGCCACTGTTCGGGCGCGGACCTGCACCACATAAGGTGTACCAGCCTTAAGACCTTCGATGCGGGCATTGCTCCGTTGTGCAGTCATGGTATGGGCAATGGCCTCCCCCTGATCCTGTAGAGACAAAGAAAGTCGGTGATGAAAACAATACCAAATTTCAGCCCCCTGTGTTGTGCCATTGATCATAATCCCCTCTCTGATGCTCTATCCTCTCTTACATGGCAGACCAGTCTAACCAAGCAGGGGGATGAAAAATATTAAGACAAGAGCGAGAGACAGAGAGACAGATAGTAGCCGGTGTGTTAATCCAACGGGAGAAGGATGTGACAACACACAGAGCAGATATACACTGTGTGTCTTTGTTCTCTCCCCGAGGAAGATCCAGCCACAACTCTCTGGGCCCCTGGAAAATGCAGAAACTTTCTAATGCATGGATTGAGAGAGGACAGGGTATAAGAGGGAGGGCAAGAGGGAGAAATGGAATTAGGGGTACAGAAAAGGGCAAAGCATAATAGAAATATGGGAAAGGATTGGGAGCAAAGAAAGAGAGAAAAAGGAACGAGGGATCGAGGGATGGGAAGAGGGGAACAAGTAGGAGAGGATGATCACACAAGCTAAGATTGGAAAATGGTGACTTGCCTCACTGCAACCATGTGTTTATCAGCGGAGGCATTGTTTTCCAAATTTACAGAAACACAGATGTAACGAAGACCATGCAAGTCAATGAAATTGGATTGAATTAGAGGTGTTGACTTACATTGCTGCTTACCTTCTCATGGTACTTAATCTCATAATCCAGAATGATTCCGTTGGGTTTCTCTGGAGGCAGCCAGGATAGGCTCATGGTGCTCGCTGTAGCTGCCATCAGGTGAACTGTGGGCACTGCAGACGGAGCTACACAGGGCAAAATAAATAAAGGAAAATCCGTTTTATTTATTGTTTTCTATGTTATGCCTTTTCAAGTTCTACACCCTTTGTATGTCCACAGAAGCCCAAATACAAAGTCTTAGGCTGTGGGCTTTGTGAACAGCTTTGGCCAATAGTTAGTATGCAGAACCATTCCCCACTAATGCTCAAATTCTCCCCCCCAGAGTCCTCAGGGAGGGAGAGGGGATGTCTAATTCTCCTGTGACAAGAGAATCAAACTGCAAAACTGATGGATAAGTCTCTGGTACATGCAGTTCCTTCAACCATGCACCAACTGTAGGCAAGCTTAAGGGCAAGTACACATACAGTCTTAGACTTTTCACTTTTCGTTTTACTGCATGCCTGTTGAATTACTGCTGCATTTTGGCTCCAAACTCTCGAGGAAGTGTTTGGGAACAGTCATGTCTTCCTCTGTTTCTAGTTTTCAAGAAACCATATGTACTGAGCATACTGTTACCACGTGAAAAAATGTGTGTGCACTATATAGATTACATTATTTATATAAAATGCACACAAGTATACAAGTAGTCTTACATGCATGGTTCCTGGACACACACTCACCAAGGAGCTTAAAACACACTGGCACTCCACCCACCTGAGCTTTTCATGCTTTGTTCTCATGTGCCTATTAATGGCCAACTGCTGTCTGTCTCCCTGTCTCTCTTTCCTCTCTTCTAAGTTTAGCCTTGTTTTGCACCTCTGACTCACTACCTTCTCTCAGTCTGCTCCATCACTTTTGTTTCATAACTTGAACTGTCTATCTCCAACTGTAACTTCTCTTCAAAACTTCACTTTTTCCTACACTCACACCAGTCACCTTAAACTCCCCTGTCCTCTTCAGCTCTTCACTTTTCATCTTCCTTTTCAACACTGCAGACCTACATGTCTGCTCAGCCTCGGTCTCCCACCCCTCCTTCAAGCTTTTTAATCCCCAGTCACCCCCCCACCACCCCACCCCACCCCCTGTTTGTGGCCAGACATCCTTCTGTTTCTCTCTCTCTTTCTCTTTGCTCTCCAAACCTTCCCTCTCCTGCTTCTTTCCCTTCCATGCCATCCGCTCAGGCCCACCACATCTCTCTTTCTCCCCCAGAAGACAATGCTTTCTAGGCAGATCCCCTGGTTACTCCAGCCAGGGGATTAGGGGCCCTCCTCCGGGAGAAGACATTGAAGTAACCATGGAGGTGGCCCCTGGGGCTTATCACCGCCCTAGTATTTATTTTGGTTCTTAAAAGGTGAATGCACATGCAGGGATGGTCTTGGGACAACACCAGGGGATAATCTGATCACAGTTGATGCTCTCTTGCCCCCTCCTTTACCTTCACCTCTTATTTTGCATCCAACTGACCCCAAGCATCCAAAGATGGACATTGGTCCCTGTCAGTCCAGTGGTGAACCCCTTGTTAAACAACGAAGCCCTCACGTGGGGCCCTGTAGGGCCTTTGGGTCCTAGGCCCACAAACAGAAGGCATTCCTAAAGCATCTTTTAGGAGGTTAGAGGTGAGGAAGACAAGGCCATGGAGAGAAGAGATAAATGATGGGGGAAGGAAGGAGAAAGGGATAATCTTTGGTGTTGTTTAAGCCTGCAGAGCTAGCAAATTTGACATAGCGACTAAACACATCCAAGGCACAACATAAGAGCCCTGGGAGAACCTTAACAAAGACCAACCCACAACAACTGAAGTTCAGAGTAAGCTCAATAGCACTGAGGTTATTTGAGGTAAATTGAACCAACTGAAATTGCCAAATATCAGTAAGTAATTGCAAAAAAGATTAATCTGCCTACATAACCACTTACCAACCCACATACCTATCTACTGTGCCTATTTTAATCCAAAATCATTAACCCTTAGATTTAATTTACACTTTATATCTCAAAGTTGTGAGATATATAAGCAATAGCTTGTCATTACTACTATGTAATTGTTCTGTTTATAAATTAGCTGTGTATCAGTCTTTTATACACAAAATATTTTATTTTATCTCAGCACTTATTGGCCTAGTTACTGTTGTTGCTGTGGGCTGGAGGAGTGGTGGGTTGGAAGCAGTGGGCAGCTAGAATACTGAGGGTTCAACACTTTGAATACACACTGCCTCGCTATTGCTATTTGCAGCAGTGTTAGTACAGAGCAAGCTGTGGGCGTGTGAAAAAGGTCCCTTTCTAAGCTCATTCAGAAGAATGTCTTCTTTCTCAATCCCTGTTCAAAGGGAAAATATGTAACACACTCCTACATGCACACAAGAAATTGATCTCTACTTCTTAAGCGCAGAACGTATTCTCTAACATTCTTTTGTATCTTCTTCCAGCCTTTGAAAGTCGGCAATGCCAACAAGTTCAATATTGATCTTTGACAGGTAAGCCACGGGGCTGCAGCTGCACCTACCGGCCTGATTTGTGGTGATATTCACTGCAGAGAACTGAGGTGCATAGGGGCTCTTGTTGGAAACACCGTTGACCGCCTGGATCTCGAAACTGTACTGGGTGTGGGCCTGTAGGTTACGGACAGCCACGCGGCGCTGGGTCAGGCCCAGATGGCGCGGTGAGATATCAACGTTGTCGTCACACCGGGAGCACATTCCCCGCTCAGGCAGGCACTTCTTACAGATGACGTTGTAGAAGATGTCTTCACGGCCTCCCAGGTCACGTGGGTCGCTCCATTCCAGCACGAGCGAGGTTTCGTTCACACTGGAGATGACACTGCGTGGTGCAGAAGGAACAGCTGCAAAAGGGAGGTAAAGCGTGGATGAGATGAGGAAAATAGGTTTGGAATGAGAGCAAATTTAATCTCCATGCACAATAGGTGTTAAGAAATTTGTCTTGGTGACAGTACAGAGACATGCTGACAATAGCCAGAGATTCATATTGCAAAACACAGTTTACATATCATTATACACACATACATTCATTATTCCATTGCTGCTATTCGCACAATTCATGACCCAAGAATCTCCCTTGTGCTGTAGTATTAGTACATTTTTCATGCATTAACTAGAACATTTTTTTCTTCCAAATAACAAGAGTCTGTTCCATCAGTTCTTAAAAAAATAAAAGGACAGGAGTTCAAATTTGAATTGCATGCTCATTTCCACTGTGTGTCTGTGTGTGAAGTGCTGGGGGGGAACAGTGAGACAAACTATTGGCAGAGCCTTGGCAATTCTTATCCAATTACCGGAGCCTTATCTCTCGCTGCACTGTGGGAGAATCAGCCCCCCACCCCAGCAACAGAAAAAAGGATCTTCTTCTCTCTTCACCAATGAATTAGCTCCTACGTGTGCGTGTTTGCTGTTAACTAAGGCACTGCTACTAGAAAAATTCCTCCACTGTCTCTCTGAATGGCTGCATCAACAACAGATAGACTTCCCAGCAGAGGTGGGCGGGGGAGGGGGTTGGTTGATAACGTTTCGAATATCATTGGGAAAGCAAGCAGACTTGTTTGCCATCTGTGTGGCATGGTGGGAATGTCCTCCTGAGGGATTTTATCAGCCATTAAGGACAAAATTCAAAAACTGAAGTTTGGGAGGACATTCACAGTTAAGAATTTTTGCTTTATAGATAACAATACATTCGATTACTGCCTGAATATGAGGTATAAATCTATATCTGTCTGGCTCTAAAAGGGATTATAATAACAGCATCTCACATTATCAGTAAGAAAACAAACAAATAAAAACATGCTGATGTTATTCATTCAGTTGAAAGCAATCTTTACTTACTGGTACAGGGGGAATCAGGAGAGTCTGTGTCTGAGCGGTAGTAACCGTTTCGACAGGAGCAAATGCTAGATGCCCCTGAACTGGCACGGCTGTTGGCTGGACAAGGCAAGCAGAAGCTGTCTCCCTGTTTAGACTTGAAGGTACCAGGGCTGCAAGCTAATGGCAAAAGAAAGAACAAATGGAGAAAGAAAAGTCTTTATAATTAAGGTAAAACATTTTTTTTGCTATATTTATATTACATTTGTGTGGGTCACATTTTCCAAACATTTTCTCGTCCCGGAAAGTAAATACTGAATTTAACTTTCATATATCTTTAGCTTTAGCATGCAGTCCTTCACAGCAGGATGTCATGTCTTAAAGTCACATTATGTAGCAAATAGGGTTCATACACTTTGGTGCCTACAGAAGGTCTCTGAGTGCAACACCACTGTTGTACACACATATAGCGCTGTTACGCCTCTCCCTCATGGACAACATGCATTTGTTGACAAGTTAAGGAATGCAGAACCGGCGAAGACACTGTGAGAGGCAAAAGAACCATGCTGACTGAAAACATTCAGTAATATTACTGGATTTTGCGCAAATATGACTGCTAGTGTCTACAACACATTGTTTGCAAATTATTTGCATGTAGAATATGTTTGTATTCAGGTAAACTGTGGCCATGACGTCTTTTGGCTGTGGCTAAACGGCAGAATTGGAGAGGGTTATTTATTACATGCTAGTTGAGACAGGTCTGTTAGGTTCCTTATTCATAAGGCTTACTCTAAGATCGACACCATCAGAGACGTAATGAGACAAGCTAACTGGCCTCTTTTTAGCTGACAACTAGTGTGTGACATTGTGCTGTAAAGCCGTACGCACTGCTCATGAGAGAACCGTGGCCTGCTGGCCAAGTTACATAACGCTGAAAGCAGGTGACCAGGGCACTCTGTGTGAATGGGATAGGCACCATTCTCCCTGTTGAGAGTGGTGTACGATTAGACTGTTCCACTTCATAACGGCTATTTTTAGAGGTGAAAAAGCTAAATAATGCTGCTTTAACTATAGTGGATAATTTTATGGTAACACTATTCCAGCTCACTGGTAAAAACAGCTCATTTGATGTGTTCAGCATGTGCTTGTTTATATACATGTGTGCACATACACTGGATTTGTTCCCTACATGTTCCCTTTTTCCCCCTAATGGAGAGTGCATCTTCTACAAACTGTAGTGGCGAAAGGAGATAGGGTTTTTGAGCAGCATGTAGCTGTTTGTATAAACCCGTGCTCACACGATGAGACTGTCAACCCACATTACATACACGACCCTCAGAGCCAAAACGCTGGCATGGTGCTTTCATCTGTATTATGAAACACATATAAACATACACAGAGAGAATCTGAGAGGCACACACAACACATGCTGAGGTGTACACAAACATGGGTCTGGGCACAACTGTACAAAGATACATGTAAACATAAGCACACTCTCCTGGCCACAAGTCACTCCACACTCCAGTGTGCTCAGCGTTTTGATGCTTTGGCCTGTGAGATCGCTCCCTTTACAGACTGACACAAAACCACCTTTGACATAGTTCACTCTAAACTGGCTCTCTCTTGGTTAAAGCCTAGTTAATCAGATGAAAACACTGCTGGCCTTTGTGAATGCCCTATCTCCATTTATAGCTGCTGTTTGGAAGTTTATAACTCAGGTGATCAGTTGCAGACGTGCAGCGAAACACTGACAGCGGTACCATGATCCAGAACACTTTGGCAGGCTCCATATCTTTGATAAACAGTCTCGTTAAAAGATGAATGAGTTTGCCGCAGTGCTTAATAAAAAAAGACGAGAGCAGGTAAGACAGGCAAAGTTTACAGGGGCCAGTTGATTAGCTGACCCACCAGCGCGTTGCTCGTCAATGTCAAGGACACACTGCTGTGTTTGTTCCTCTGAATGGTAATCATCACCATAGCTCCTGCGTTTGTTTTTCACTCCCTGTTAAAAACAACCAGGGTTGGAGGTCAAATTTACAGCAGACCACTTCCTGCTCTTGCTGTTCGCCTGTTTTTTGTTTTTTTTTGAAAGTTCAATATTAGCACAAAATCGCCAGATGACTGCACCGTGTACATTAGCACTGAGTGTGTTTGTTCTTCCACCATTAATCAGAGTCATCCACACCGCCAGCTAACAGGAAGTACTGTTTGATAAACAGATAAGAAATGACCTCGAGTTTTACCAGGTGGGAGAACAACTTCTTTGATTTGACCAATCCAAGTTTGTTTAAGTTATACCAAAGTACAAGCAATTTCTCAACTTCCATGGGATGACAGTGTTAGTTTTTGAACATGTTGGCCTAATGAAAGATGTTGATGGAGCATTCCCATTAACAGAAGCTTTTTTTTTTCAGAATAGGGTTGAAAGTGCTGATCAATCACTTCCAGTGAGTAAGGGGGTCATCCTCTGCCTTTTATCAATGCTCCCCTCAGAGGATACGCTAAAGAATGGGGAAGAAAGAGAGACAAGGGGCAAGAGAAAAAGGGAGGGAGCAGTGGAAGAGGTGGAGGCATAGAAAAAGCTAATCCTGCAGGCGCTTTTTTCCCCTCTTTCCCCTCTCCCCTGTGTCTTATCCTAAGCTCTATGTTCATGCAGAACATAGAGCTTAAGAAACTGATTAGAATGTATGCTGAAATTGGAAAGTGTGGAGCATGAAGGAAAAAGAAAAGAACATTCGAGGTAAAAAATGGGCAGTAAACGAGTGGAAAGGCAACAAAAAAGGCTCATCGATTAATATTAATGCAGGCATCCTTAGTGTAGCTCTTGTGGCGTATTAATGAGAGCAGCAGCCTTCAGATTAGGAAAGCACAGGAAGGAGAGGTAATGGCTAGTACAGC
This sequence comes from Plectropomus leopardus, assembly GCF_026936395.1. Lineage (NCBI taxonomy): Eukaryota > Metazoa > Chordata > Actinopteri > Perciformes > Serranidae > Plectropomus > Plectropomus leopardus. The sequence goes on from NC_142180.1 coordinate 18,763,973, forward strand.
AAAAAGGGAGAGGGAACGATGTTGGATGCTGCATGTTGGAATGGGGACAGAAAAGCAGAGAAAGCAGAGAAAGCAAGAATCATGGTAAAAAGGTAATGAGAAATGAGTATAGTGAGTGGACCTAAGGAGAACTGAAGTGAGAAGAGAAGAGAGGGGGATTTATCCCATGTGGTTTCCAGTGACGCTTGATTAGAGAACGTTTTATTAGGGCCTAGTCGCCAGGGCTTTAACCTTGAGCTGCCAGGAGCAAACAAATGAGTTTTTAACCACATACACCATCCTTTAGATTTACTATGCTCTCACACATACATGTACACTCTTCGTCTAAAGGTGAACACACATATTCAGGGTCTGCCAGAAGCTGCCAGTGTAAAGTATCCACCCACTCCCTGCTGGATCACTAGTGTGTGAACTTAAAGGTCTTCTCAGTCTCATCTTTTTTTTGCTATAAAAAGAAGAATAATCCCTCTAAACCTGGGCAGGCAAACCACACACAAACTGTATACATGCACAGGCACCCAGCCGATCAATAAACCTGCCGGGTCCCTTCGCTCCCTCATTTTGCCGTCTCCATTTGACCTACGAATCCTAAGCCTAATTTTACGCCCCCATACCCCTCAACACACTCACAATTTCCATTTATCCCTCTCTCTCCTCCTGCTGTCACCTGCACTCTATTTCATTCGGGACCTTGCTGTTTAAATTCACCTTGCTCTCAACCCCTGTGAACCTGTCATGTTTTCCATCAGACCTCAAACCATCATAAGGCCTCTCAGAAACAGACAGCCTCCCCTGCATTTCCATTTATTTAGCAACCAGCTGCCAGGCAAAACTGAGGTCAGAGGAACAAACAGGCTGCCTGCTGACGCTGTCATAGCATGTATTATTCTACCTTGTAGTCATTGGATTCATGTGTCGAAGAATACAAGGCACATAAATGGCACATATTAAAGTGGCAGCTGGACAATCTAGTGATAGAGGCTGTAACCTGTAGCCCAAACAATAGAGGTTCAATCTCCCCAGCAATCGGTTTGTGTCCACAACAGGCGTTTGTCAAGATAAAGCGTCCTTCAGCAAGACTTTGACCCTCTTACTGCTTGCTCATTGTAATTCACCCTGCATAGAACCATAAGATACTGTGTGCCGAAAATGCAAATGTAACTTTTTTCAGCAGTAATAATGTGATACATTATTGATCACCATAGGGAAATCCCCCCAACCCTACCACCATCTTCCAGTAGGGTAAGTAACTGTGGAATAAGATTCAGAATAGCGCACATGCTCTGTAGATTTGTAAAGATTCATGGACTTGCCTGGGGTCTGTTCAGCTGCTAAAATAGTGCTTGAATCTCATGTACCCTGTTGAAGTTTCTCTTTAACCTTTACATTAATCTACCATCAAACACTGTCCAATAAAATCCTGGACTGACCAAAAATACCAATGTGAAAACACTCACCTTGACACTGGGTATCCTTCATGGCTGGTTCAAAACCAGATGCACAAGTGCAGGCTCCGACAGGAACCATCCACTCGCCATCTCCATTGCAATAAAGTTTCAATGGCACAGACACCTCCAGGGCATTGGGAACACAAGTTCCTGGCGCAATCACCAAGGAAGTTGCCTCAGCCCCAGTTGCTGTCTCTGGGAAAACAGCAAAGTTGGCGATGGTGGTCGAGCACTTCTTGTAAAAGACCCTCACTGAGATGAGCGACATGCAAGCACCAAGGTCTTGGAAGGCCAAGTAGAACCCGGCTTTGGACAATGGCCCAAAACTTCGGACTTTTGTGTTTACCCGCCCAGACTCAAGCATGGAAAAGCTCTCATCTGGGGCAATAGTGTCCACTTTGACATAAGGGTTTTCCATCCAGAAAGGGCTGGTGGCTGTGGCCGAGTCTGAGTCAGACTCATAGTAGAAGAGGTTGAAGGTCTCTTTGCAGGAACCGGGGATGTTGGGAATGCTGTTGCAATCACGCACTGTGAATTTCATCTCCACATACACACGCAGCACATCCTTTCGTGGGATGAAGTCACTGCGTAGCCAGTTATTCTGGTTGAGCTCACGTACATTGCAGACTTGGTACGTCCGGATGGGGTTCATGGCGTCATCATAGCCACTCACCTCTTCCCACTGAAAAGAGAGTAGAAAAAAAGATAAACAGGTTAGAGGCTGTAGAAAAGTACTGATGTCTTTGACAGTGCATCTGTCTGATTTCTGTAATGCACATTCACCCATCTCCGGACACCTTGCGTTGAAACTTTTAAAGCTACATTCAGTTGCATTGCAAATAAAGAATGGAAGAAACACAGCAGAGATTAGGACCTAGAGAGAAAGAAGAAAAGGGTTGCTTTTGGGGTATTTTCAATTACATTCCCTTTCCTTTGCCACGCTACGCTTTTCATCTCTGGTTAGTGTAGCGAAAAGCCGGGGACGAGGACTGCAAATTCATCTCAATTACAGCAACCTGTCACCTCCTCACCACAGAGCCACCACAGCATGTTTACCTCGTATCTGTTTGGAAGTAGCAGCCACATTGCTTCACAACCAATTACGCTTCAATTACAGAGCAATGATCGCAACGTCCTCTAATAAAGACGCCGGTTAACCTTCATGATTTTCGGTTTTTACACTCCCCTACATCTTTCAATGCTACTACAGTACCCAGGGGGTGAATTACTCAGGATAAAATGGGATTAAATTTTCTAAACTTTGATTACCAGCTTCATTAAATGAGCGCAAGCAAACTAGACTGTAAAAGCTGTGCTGTGAGACACTGTAATCTAATGCATTTTCAATCTCGAATGAGGACACCACGATTAAATCATTTCACTTCAAATAACGATTCCTGTGTGTATAATATATCTTTGCGCACATGCGTGTTCGTGTGCCGGTGTGCTGAGGGATCTGCTCCCCTTTACTATCAGACAAACAGAGTGCATTTATGCCTGGCAAGTTTATTTGCATAGCACCTTTCAAATACAAAGGCAAAGTGTTTGCATAAGGCATGGCAATGCATTAAAACATTTAATAAACAATGATGAGAACAATTAAATAGAGCAAAATAAAACAAGACAAAGGAATAAATGCTAGAGTGAGGCTGTATCTTAAAATCTGTACTACTGTGCATTGCTGTCATTGGACTTCCTACCAAAATCCATCAGACTGAACCTGTGACCTTATTACAGGATGGTCTTCACATCACTCAGCCCCCATGCCACCCTAAAATACAAAAATACTTAACTCTTAAATGCCTAGAAAAATTTCTAACAAATTTAATATCTATGGTTGTACTCTCAGGACTGAAGTTTGCATCGAAACATTTGACTGTCTCCAAGTTCTTGCATAAAGGCACCAATTTGCTCTCCAGAGTCAGTTGTTTCCATATGAGCTCTGTGTTTCTTAATTGAGGCTGTGATATGGATGTGGTGGAGACAAGGCTATTCATCCAAGACCCTAGAGGCCATGAGGGAGAGAGGGAGAATGGGCGTAGCTCGGCCGTGGCATTAAAACGATGGCCCAGCAAAAGCAAGAGAGATGGAGGAAGCAACCAGAGGGAATCGATAATCACCGACCAGGTCAATGAGATAGCTAAAAGCATGAAGTGTCAATGGGTATTTAGTTCAGTGTAATAAATCACCCGCTGCAAAGCATTTGTGGGTGTGTGTATATGAGGTTGTGCATGTTTGTTTAAATGTGCTACTGTGAGTCTGTCTGCCTGAGTGTGTATACCCTCTTTGTGTATGTTTGTTTGAGAGTACATAGGTGTGCATCTGTTTGTGTATGTGCATGTTTAAAGAGAGGTCATCCCCCGCCAACACACCCGAGTAGCCAAACACTCTGAGCGCCTGCTTACCAAGCCTGAATGAATTAAGTAGGTCATGTGAAAAAGGGTCAAGTTTCTTGGCATCGATTTTCAGCAAGATGAATCGTTATGCAAGATTTGTGATCCACTCCATTTTCTTTGTCCTTTCCAATCAAAGCTTTAACTCTAACTTTCAGATGACAATAAACAATGCGTCTGTGACGCACTATCACCCTCCTCCAAGGTCCAAAGGGCCGCAGGAGAAATATGTTTTGCAATTATTTTGGCAAAACTATGACTCTTTGGAATGAGGGCGCAGTTCATGCTGCTGGAGTTTGAATTATCAACATTTGATGAATTTAAGGTGAAACCAACCTTGGTTGAAACTTAGTATTATTAGCTTTACGCACTAGCTAAAATGCTGTAGCCCCAACAAGCTTTTGTGTGCTTTTATTTTTTGTCTTTTGTAGCTCTCTGAGGCTAATTCTAAGGACATGTCAGCTTGTTCATAACATGTTTAGGCATGCTGTGGGCCTGTGTAGCATACAGTAATACGCTAACAAGAGTTATTATCTCCAAAAGTTAAGGTATACTGTTATCAGTGTATGGTTATGAAACACTCTGTGGGTGTCATTCCAGGTCTAAGGGGAGCCTTGCAATAAAGTGGAATTCCCCTTACATGATCCATCTGTTTTGGAAGACAAATGATATGCTATATGGACTAAGTTACATACAAAACAAGGAGACAAAGTGAAAATTGGAAATCTGAGCAACAGCATGAGTGCGGCTTGCGGTAGGTGACGACAGGCATACGCACACCTTGACTGAGACATGCATGATGCACAGATGCTACAGGCTATACAGACAGACAGTGAGACATAGAAATCTGCATACCAAAGTGCAGACATAGAGGGCAAAGAAAAATACAGAATACATGTACACACACGCACGCACATAATGGTATGTGTAGGACGTGCCTCACACATATCAATAATTGAATGTGCTCTTACGTTCAAACATTCAATAGCTTCCACAACTACCTTTACACCGAGAGCGCTGGCATTAATAGTAGCACTTATATGCCACTTGTCTCTGGACTCACTGTCAAAAATACACAGTTTATGTTTTCTCCGTGGAGCTTTATGTCTGATGCTTTATCTGAATGTGTTGTGTAACACTGTAAAAAAACAGTGATGCTGTGACTCAGACTTGGCTGGACAGCATCCCCGGGAGAGTGTGAGTAGTCTGTGAGTGGGTCTTCTTCTAAGATTTTTTCTTAGAGATTGATTTTTTTTCTTTCATATGCTGTCTCCCTCTCTGCATGGACATTTCTGTGGATTTTACTTAATCTCAGTCTCGCTGTTCCTCCCCTCCCTTCCAGCTCTCTCAGTATGTAGTTGTGTTTGTCCTCTCAGCCACTGTATCAGTTCCTCTTAAACACTAGTCACCCCTAACAAAAACAGGCTGCGACGCTCCCGTTGCTAGACCTCAAAAGCATACAAATAAACACAAGTACAATACATTGCGCATAAAAACAGAAACAGGACATCGGGGCAATGGATTTTTTTGTGTACGAGAAAAATAAAAGGAGGGAAAAAAGGTTGGAAAACTCAGGGACAGCCACTGTCTGTGGCACATTCTGCTACAAAACAAAAAAGGCAGGCAGGAAACTCATCGAGTCTTTGGGTTGGTAATGTGGGAAATCTGGAGTGCAAAAGGCTCTCCACTGTATGTATATCTGTTGAAAAGGAGCATCTGTTGCGGGTTTGCTTGGAAAACAAATGGGGAGGCGTTTTTTAGTTCCTATGCCATTCTGCACAGGACCGGTGGGAGCATCGCTGCTGCATTGTAGCTTAACGAGGAGTAGGGGGGCAGACGGAGGCAAAGGAAGATGGACGGATGGGAAGACGGAGGGACGATGGGGAAGGAGGGCACCGAAGACTGTGAGGGGTTTGTCCCACTGATTGTTGCAGCTGAGGTAGCTAGTGTGTCTGGATTCATTAGTGCTTAGTTACTTGGAAGTAAAGGAAGGGGAGAATAAGGAGGGTGGGCGACTTCGAACAGCTGGGGTGGAATGTTCGTGCAAGTGTGTTGGGGTAAAAACAAAATGTAAAAAATGGGGGCCCGCCTTTCAAAACACAAGGGCCAAGTCAGAGGGCCACACAAAGGCGAGGGGAGGAGTGCTGTGAGTCTTTGAAGTGTAGCTGAGGAGGGGTCAAGACTCTTTTTGCTCCTCTTTAGGCCATTGTGGAGACCACATGGGAAAGCAAGATGGGGCTGTCACAGGCACTTTGTGTGTGGTAGATTTGGATGCCAGGGTGTGCAAAGGGTCAACGGCAAAAAATATTTTAGTGTTTAAAAGGTTAGTTCAGGAGGAAACTGATGTTTTTCACATGTTTTAAGTGCACTGAGGCAAGGGGAAAGGAACATCTGTGACTGGGCGGGTCAGTGAAATTGGATTGCAGTGTATCTTTTTCTATTCGCTAAAAAGCGCATCATGTTGAATACCAAAACATATCCTGTAGACTGATTGACTGGTGAAGGTGTGCAGAACTTTTCAACAAGAGACATGCAGAATGAACACTTAAGGAACAGGGTGTGAGTTGTAGAGGGATTTAGTGGCACCTAATGGTGAGGATTGTAGATTGCAACCAGCTTAAACTTCTCCTGGTTACAATTCCTTCTGTGTGCTTTGTTTAGGCGGTTTTCATCATGAGCTGGATTATCAGCAGAGGTTCTTTTTTCTCAGAAACAAACAGACTAGGTGATTTTAACTGGTAAAAACACTGAATAAAGCCAGTTAACATTACAAATCAGTATCTCTCCATTGGTACATCGCTGATAGGCTCAGCACCTACTAATGTGGGCACACCTTGTTTCTGATCCGGACATTGGGAGGTTTTTGACATAAGCTGAACTATCTGCAGGGGTCTCCTCCTCTCGAACACAAACAAACTTGGTGACTTAAATCAGTAAAAACACTGAACAAAGCAGTTTCAAGTTACAAAATAATGTTTCTCTGACACTGTCTGGCTCATTGGAGACAGACCATTAGCCTAGTACCTGCTAATGTGTGCTCACAATTTGTTCTCATAACTTAGGATCCAGATATTAATGAGTTTTTACTAGGAGCCGAAATAGCCGTAGATGTCTCTTCCTCTCCAAAACAAACTGACCCAGATGTTTTTTTTCCTGACAGGGGTTACTAACTTTGGTGGCCAATGCAAAACCATGAATGCCCCCATCCAGAGCCAGCGTTTGGTTTGTCCATTATGGGCTACTGTAGGAACACGAAATCTCTAAGGACAAGGACTTACACACATATACATGGCTCATTCTAAGGTAACAAAAATGCAACGATTCTTACATTAAAGAAAATACGTTTATTGTATTGTATTCCATTTCTGCCAGGTTTTGTCCCCTAAATCCCACACACTGAACTTTGAATGTGCTCATATAATACAAATATAGAGTCAGAGTTACTGTCTAAACATGAACCCACACGGTTATAAGAAAGAAACAAAAACAACAGCAGTTTTGTTGGGTACACAATTATCTCTTCACTTTAGTCTGTCTTTCACTAAATGATATCACACACACACACACACACACACACACACACACACACACACACACACACACACACACAAACTGCACAGATAACTTACCCCGGTCTCAGGGTGAGAAGTCCAGGCTAATTCTGTCGTGGCCCACTTCGTGTCCATCAGTGTCTCTGTGAACAGAAGCAGAAGAAAACAAGCAGGTCAGACAAAGAGGAACAGGATGACAGAGGAGATCAATAGAACTTTCAATAGTTTTACAACAATGTCATAAAACCTGTAAAATGAGCCGCGGAAAAGATAAGAAGCTCGGACCAAAGTTGTTCTCAGATAACTGGCTGAATAACCGTATGACAGAAGGCGCGGGCTTAGAGTGATATTAGATTCAATTAGCCAAAGAAGTAGTGTACGTCTGTGGGTGACAGGAAGACCAAGAGACAGTGGGAGCGCGATGCATAGATCGAGGTGGGTGATCTGTGAGGTATTGTGTGACATTTATTGCGCCTCCTCGTCTGGCTAATTAGTCTCAATTAGACGTTTGCTTTCATACAGGGGAAAGGAAACAACAGCGAAGTCTCGCTGAGAAATGGTTCCGCTTCCCACAGGGCACCGCAACACACACACACACGCTTGATAACACCCACACACATACAAAGAGTAACAGGTTGTAAAACTGCACAAGATATATAACCCAGCAGAAGGCTTGAATGGAGAAGGGGGGTTATAAAGTTAGGTGTCACAAAAGAGGAGCTCTTGAGCGGAACGGAGGTCAATATGCTTCAATTGGATTCACTTTCTGTCAATACTTGAACACTTCACGTTTACCTAACTTTTATGCCTGTCCCTTGGCACACACAGAGAAACACAACCTGTACCAGTGCACACAAAATGGTGGATCTCCTGCAAATCCCTTCTCTCCCCTCCACTTTCCACACTCTTGTTTCTCCTGGCAGAGATGCCGGCTTTGTGAGAGCAGGGAAGAAACACTATAAATGTTGAGTCTTTTACTACCTGGCGCTCAAGGCGCAGTATGCAGCCACCGTTATTATCTCAACCGCTGTGCTGTTCTACAAGACAGTAAAAGATGATGAAACAGCACTGCTAGAGAGTGAGCTTGAACTGTCCCTGGTCATGGAAGGTGTTACGTACCATTTTTCCTGCCTCAGGTGCAGGGGACAGAACCTGAAGAAGTCTCTCAGCCAACTTTGCTACTCTAGTTTCCAAACTCTAGTGAGATTTTGTCTGCTTCTGTCTTCCTTTTTTTTCCCTGCCTGGTAAGTCAACAGGAAACAGGACTTGGGAATAAAAGAGTAAACCCCAAGATTTCACCTTCTCATCTCCAAATACCTGCTGCCACTACTGCTGCATTCAGGAGCACCACCAGTGACAAATGCAAATACCCTTAAACTCAAAGACCCCTTGGGAATTATGTCTATCTCTGTAGAGATGACATGCTCCTATAGTTGAGAACTCCAATTGAATTCCACCCCCTCATTCTTTGAGTGACAGTGTCTCTGACATGTGGATGCGCCTATTACACCGGTGAGAAAACATAACTTTCAAGAGACTTCCTGCCAAAGGGAGATATGTTCCTGTGCGAAAAAACACACCAAAAAAAACCACAATCGCATTTCAAATATAGCTGTGGCTTGTTGCCCTCAGGCAAAATGGTGTGGAAGCTTCACTTTGAGCCAGTTCATGCAGAGAGAACTGTCTCTCTGGGAGTGGCTCTGGAAGTGAATATCATGTACTCGCAGGTCAAATACAGCTCACAACCTTTGTCGCAAACAATCCTCACCCTTTCTCTCCTGTCAGTCTCTCTCTCAGAGCTGATAGCAGAAATGCTTTCAAACAAATCATGAATTCAGTCTGCTTTCGCCGAGAGCTCTCTTTGTAACCAGGTGCAATGAGCCACGTTTGTCTCTTGAGCAAATAAGGGCCTACTAGTGTTTTCATCTCTGAAACTGTGTCAGTGCATATTAGCTGCGGGACTTCCCCTGACTCATACCATGACAGTGTTTGATTTGGGACCTGTTACCGACAAGCTTCGCAGGTAGGTAAGCTGCTGTGGTGGAAATTATACACCTCTGCCGCCTAGTGTTTATTATTATGACTGGGGCTGTGTGTATGGTGTGTTGGCTTGTCATTAGAGCTGACCTTGCTGAAAATGACAACACGGTGAAACACAATGACATACGGGAAGCGTCAGTGAGGGGGAGATGAGAGAGAAAGAGCGGGAGAACAGAAAGAGAAATATGCAAAACACACACAGATGTGCAGTCTGACTCAGTAGTTTAGACAGTGGATCATTCGGGAGTGCGTGTGCAGCAGTAACCCTTCGCTTCTCGATGCATCGGCATTGTTTAACCTTACCCGCTCTGTGTTTGTGTGAGTGTGTGTCTGTGTGGGAGTGTAATTGTGTATGTTTGGTGCAAAGCTCTGTATTGTGCCCCAAGTGGAGCACCAATCCAGAGTCAATGGGCCAGAGCAAAAGCACTGAGTGACCCCGACCTAACCCGGCCGCTCCCTCTCTGTCAGTGTGTGTGTGTGTCTGTTGTGCTCATTTGTCTCTGCACACTACATTTGTGTGTGTGTGTGTGTGTGTGTGTGTGTGTGTGTGTGAATAACACATCGGACAACAGACTGCAATATTCATGACTGTACAGCAAATTCTGACACCTGTGCAGACACAGAAAACACACACAGTAAAAGAAACAAAACATAGCAGATAATAAAGTGCTATATTCTCATGCACAAAGCAACCATTTCTGTCAAACTCATGCTATATGGATGATATAGGATGAGAGAGAGGCAGAGTAAGACAGATTAAAGAGAGAAAAGGTATTTTTTTTAAAGCAAAACAACCTCTGAAAGCTTCTAAGACCATGCTGGCGGCTTGCCTAATGGGCCCAGTCGAGAGGGAGAGAAAAAAGAAAAATAAACGGAAAGAAAACCAGAAGGACAAGTTGAGGGAGAAACAGCCATTGTGTGACTATAAGATCCTCCCCTGTACACAGACAGTGTTCTCATTTGCCTTTTAGCTCCATACGTTTCACTTCACTCTCTCATATCCTGGAAGTGCAGAATGAGAGAAGGAAAGATTGTAGGTTGTAAAGGGGGGGAGCAAACAGAGTAAATCAGGCAAATGAACATGCAAATTTACTGCCGTAAAACACACATCTGCGCGTACACACACACACAGTGGAGGATGCAGATGTGGGAGGTAGCACTGGATCAGGATACACAGATGCACAAAGCTGTTTAATCCATCTTCCTCGCACGCACTTTCACTTTTTTCTCATTTATTTCCAATCTCTTTCTCATCATCCCTATGAAACGATGGATCTAATTCCCAATCGTTTTACTTTCTCCATCTCTTTCTTTTCAACCAACCCCCTCTTATCTCTCACTACTTTCTCTCTCTTCCCCCAACTCGGAAGTGATAGCTTTGACCTCTTTTCACTCGTCTTTTTTCTCTTCCGTTCCCTTCTCATCCGTCCTCCTCTTCTTGCCAATCTCTATATCTGTGCTTGTGTTTTCACGCTGCGATGTGATGGATGTGACGCACGCAGTACAGGGGAATGTTTTTCAACCTCCTACTGCTTACCAAGGCTTTTCAATTAGAGAGTCGCTGTTTGAGTAACCTGAGGAATCCTTTAGTAAAGTGTTATTTATGATCGGGGTCAAATGCACCTGGGATTAGCATAACAAACACGGGGGGGGGGGGGTGCTTTTGTTTTCTCTACGAACTCTGATAGTGTGAGAAAAAGTGCAGAAATGCAAGCAGACTTGGAGAGATCACATGCAGGCAAATACACACGCACACACACACATGCACACACGCAAAGCCAACCCCTACACTTTAATCCTATAATGACAGGGCAGGCCTAATAACAGGGGAGGGCACTGAAGCATTCGTCCCTATGGCCTCATCCAACACACACACTATCACTTGCACATAAACACACACACAGCACCCACAGTTACAAGCCTCTTAAAATATTTCTTTGTTCAAACAAGCAGACTTCTTAAAAGAAAGAAAAACCGAAGGAGGAAAGGGGAAGAAAGGCTATTGAGAGAGAGGAATGTGTAGTCGTTGGGGCTAAGTCTCCAGGTCGCTATAGGAGCAGACAGGTGAGGGATTTAGCTTGGATCTCACCGCAACTGTGAACTTTTTAGCATTTTCTAGCTTTTTCTATGTTAACGTGACCCTGGTCCAAAAGTGGGTTGCAGGTCCAGTCTGACTGGCTGTTTTTCTGTTTGTTTGTCTGTTGCAGTTGCACAAAATACAGGCCTACCTGGGGCTTATCCCATTGTGATTGGCTATTAACAGATGAAAAAGGCAGATAAATGTGACTTAGTTCATTTGGAATTATATTCAGTTATGTGAGAGCTTAGAGTTTAGCTAAAATGTATTTCTCAAGAATGGGTTCTGAATTCTCACAGCTTTCTCATGCAAAAATCAGTTTCTCAAGTTTGAGATGCTTCATCGCTGCGTTTAGCCACTGAGCCAACTCAGTGGCTTCGGGAGGGGATGGGAGGTTTTGGATTTTACCCCAAATATTTTTAGAAATTACCCAAAATTTTAAAGCAAAAAACATCAGAAAAAAATTTAAAGAAAAAAAAAAAACATTGCCAAACTTTTACAGAGAAAACATGCTCTTGGATTTGGAGGGAATGTCTTCTTTTTTTTTTTTAAATTGGCAATTTTTTTCTACTGAGGTTTGGGCTAAGCCTCCCATTATCCTCAAATCTGAGAGAAACACCCCTGGTTTTAACTAACTGCACTTTATTCTTGCAACATGTTTTATGTTGTTGTGTTTTAAGCCCACGTTATTTACATTTTGTCAAATAAATCGAATATGTGGTTATTTCTCGTATGCGTAGATCTTGAACCAATGACTAAAGAGAAATCTGGCTGAACCAGTAGGGAACCGTTTGTCTAGACAACCCCGGAGATATGAATGTTACAGACCAATGTTTGAAATGTAAACAAAAAGCTGACTTAATGGCTTCCTGTTAGCTTGGCTCCCTGCTTTAGGTGCAAAAAAATGACTTATTCTCATGCTAGCATTAACTGCTGCATTAATGAAATGTGATGACAGCAGGATTTTGTCATTGACCAAAAAAAATTGAAGGAAAAAAGACCCCCCCTCCCATGACTTCTTTCCCTGAATCCTTCAGGCTTCTCCACTAGTTAATTATTTGCTCCCCACCTCTTCTCTGAGTTGCTTTTGTTGTATTCTTCTACAGTCAAACAGACCAAGCACATGGCAACCTGGCATGGGGCAGCCACTCCATTAAAATACTATGCTGCCTGGTTGCCAAACACTTGAGCCTCTGTTTAGCCACAGAAACAGTGAAATGTGTCAACATTGAGAGTGAGGACCCCACGCTCAACTTATTAGCGCTATTAGCCTGATTGCTTTCTGTGCTATCTTTGTTGGCTCTTCTTTTGTCATCCAACGTGAAGCGGAGGCAGAGAAAGAGGAAGAGAGACACAGGGAGGAAAAAAGGAGAGCAGGAAGAGAGATGCTATTCAAATTCAAATTGTCCAAGCAGCCTTTTTGCCTTTGTGCGGGGCCAGAGTGCGATGATTAGGAGAAGTCCCCTCCATTTTATGGCGAGACCTCCCCTTCACCACACACACACACACACACACACACACACACACACACACACACACACACACACACAGTCACAGTCACGGTAATTGGTTGCTGCGACATGGACAGGCCAAGGAGGTGATTCCTCTGTGGAATTCCTGAACGGACTACCCCACCCCCCCACCCCTGACAAACTCCCCCCTCCCCATCGGCACACACACGCACTCACACATACTTCGCCCCACTACCACTCACTGTCAGTCATCCCACAATGGCTGTCACACAAGAGGTTCGTCCTGTGTGTGTGCGCTAACAGGGTTACGCCGTCGATGCCTTGGAAATAAGCTTCCACTCCACCTTTCTGACTCTCTTGTTCTCTCTCCTTGTCTCTCATTTTTATCTCTCCAGACTCCTTTACCCCTCTCTCTCGTATCATCTCTCCCAATTGGGAAGTCTAATGAACGCAAGTCTCTGCCCTCTGCATTTGTCGCTGGGCCCCTGCCCTCAATTATTTCCCCACCGTCAAAAGATACCTCAGGGCTGAATACAGTTTGAGTTGTAACAGCATGCCATTTTCCTTTTTGTCCGTCTGCTTGGCCTATCGTGTCTGCCGAGGCAATTTCTGCCAAGCAGCTCTTGCCCGATGACTCTGGGACTTGTGATAAATAAACAAAAACAAACACAACAATGTTCTTTTCTGTCAGAGGCTTTGAGGGAGCAGAGCAGAGCAGTTGAAATGGAAAAAAGAGCTTTGATCGAGGCAAGGAGGACATTGTGAGCTAGTGCAGCTGCTTTTTGAAATTACATGTGTGAGTGTAAGTGCCGGTATGTGTGTGTCTGCTGCGACCAAGGAGTGTATTGCCTTTTTCAAGGGCTCATGAAGTCTAGTCTAGTTCCTGTACTGCTGATGAACTGGGCCCCTTTGTCTTTACCCCCTCCTTTCTTTCTTTCTTTCTCTCACCCATTCCTTGTCCCTCTCTCTCTCGCCCTCTCTCTGCCCCTCCCTATTCCCTTCTCTCACTAACCCTCCTAATTACAAAGCACAGAGGATCTGACGAACAGGTAGCCCTAAGGGCAGCTGTCTACAAAACCAGGTGTGCCTCCATGTCTGTGTGTGACTGCATGTGCGTCAGCATGTGTGTGTTTGAATGTGTGTGCAATCATGTGTGCATTTTTCAAAGCGGGCATCTTGCTATGATGAGTGAGCAGTCATACGTGTGCCTGTTTAAGTCATTGCAGGCGGAAATGTAAGTGGTTGAAACTGGAGCTTCTGCTTTGTTTACTGTACTGTCACTGCGGCTTTTAACCTTGTTCCTCTCAGGATTAGTCGCTCTAATGTTGGCAATTTAGGAACTGTGAAGCACCATTTGCACCGCCTGTTTAAAGTTGGAATGTTGCACCGTTAATCCACCTTGCAATTTTGTATAAAAGGTACGATCCAGAGTTGTCTCATCAAAGAGGTAGTAATGCACCACATCGTCATCTGTGGGAAAGGGACAGCCACCAGAACAGGACCATGGACAAGATGGGTATGACGTTTTGACAATGTGTTATGTGTGCGACCCACTGCCAGGAGATTTAAAAAGCAGCTGATAGCAGTTAGTCGCTACCTTGAAGAAGAAGCAAACGAAAATGTCAGCAAACTGGGGAGGTCCAGAAGATCTTAACCCTCCAAGGAGAAGATGAGATCAATCACCATGTAACAAAGATGGGAAATGATTGTTATTGCCACATTGTACTTCTGTTGATAAAGTGCTGCCTGACACGTATGTTATATGTCACAGTGGATGCTGATGCTGTTGTGTTGCAAGTCATGCCCATCAGACCTGTTTTGCTTCTGGAACGCCAGCATGTTATCTTAAATCACACACTGGGGCGGCATGATAATGTTGTTGTTTAGTTCTGTATTTAAAAACAAAAAAGCTAATCCGATGTAATGAAGAGACTTCATCGCTGACACTGTGTGATCTTGATGCAAAAAGTTCTTAAGTTACTATAGGAAGCTACAATTTCATTATGGCTTTAATGAAAACGCTAAAAGATGAAGCTCCTAAACTACAGCTCCCCTTAAACTCCCTTTTTGTGTGTGCATTTATGTGTGTGTGTGTGTGTGTGTGTGTGTGTGTGGTGTGAATGAGCACGCATTCTCACACTTCTGTTCCCCAAATTCCTGGTTAACCACCCAACCCCTCACCCTCCCCGAGACCCAGCATTCACAGCTGTCTGCATTGTCCCATGGGTTCACTGAATAGCTCTGTATTCGGTTGCTATTGAATAAGTCACAGCCCCTTCATCAACGGTACTGACAACATAACACATGCACACACACAAACACACACATTCACGGTTAGAGGTGAGCCATTAGCACTTGTTTTATTGGCTACTTGCTCTCTGACAGAGGCACTTTAGATTACCTTCGAAAATCCAATTTTTGAAAGGTTAGATGGGAATCCTCAATAGTGTGAGTGTCTGCATTTTGTCAGGAGTGCCATCTCTTCTCCTGTTAGTTTACCTCAATTTAATCAGCAATTTTCACTGCCCTTGTTTGCCTTTTTAGGAAAGCAAGGATGTTATAATAGTGCAGCAGATTGCCCGAGATGAGCAGTTTAACTTACAGCTGACTGACGTGGTGTTTCCAGCCGAATACTTGAGCTAGCTTTGAACCTACAACCTTTTAGTAACTGCTTCATTTCCCATACTGTGAGAGCTGCACTTAACATTTTGCTCTCAGAGGGGGAATGTGAAAGCTTTTGTTCACCGTCCATAACATTCCACATTTATCTCTGTGTCTCTCCCTGCTACTTTACTCAACATGTGCACGGCTATCTTCACGTGTGTGCACTGCCTGCACAAAACTGCTGATGCAGACCATAGTGACTCAATAACAGTTTTGGGCCTTTGTTTGAGAAGACCTAACCACCCGGTTTTGTTTTTAACAGTCATGCCTCTCTGCGTGACGTGAAGTTTACTGGGTTTCATTACCAGCTGAAATATTCCTCTGAAGGAGTCATCCCAGACCCTGCTGGTTTACGACACTAAGATGTTTGGCCTTGTCATAAGAAATCTAATTAAGGCTGTCAGTACTTTAACTCACCTTTTAATGGAAACAAAGCTAGGGGGTAACATGTTTGATGCTGACATCATGTTAATTCAATATATAACTCTTACATTTACAGTGAAAGAGGACAATAACATTGCAAACTACCAATTCCCTTTTGCATTTTTCCATGGGTTGAAAAAGGTTCTAAAAGAAATCAGACTTGAGTCATAATCGACCCAAGTACTACGTCATTTTAGCAATAATTTTATAAGGTTTGGTGTCACATTTACAACTTGCATTTCATTTTGAAAAGGCATGTTCCTCATGTGCAAACAGTTATGTTCAGGGCATCAGGTCTGCCTATGTTTAACTACCACCAGAAAACAGGCACAGAACCAGATTTCTGTAGGGACACGGAATGTTTACATCACTTAACACGGAAACTATTGCCTCAGCCTTCACCTAAGAGAAGTGATTTTTCATTCCCAACCCTTCCTGGAAATTCTCCATACCTCTTTCTCTCTCTATGTTTTACAAGATTTCATAATTCAGTCTGGGTTCAGATTTTTTCCCCCTCCAATAAAATTCAACATTCAGTCCTGACAGTAAACACTGTATGAACATAACACTCTAGTCATGAATGAGATTGTGACTTATGCACTGTGTGCCTCTGCGTGAGACGCCTTGATGCCATGATGTGATTTCCTGGTGAATGACTCAGCCAACTGCGTCTGAAAAATGCAAACAAGCGAGCAAGGAGCAGGTTCGTTTTTGCCCCAAGGATCTGCATATGGAAATACAGCTCTCCTAGTCAAGTTTTGTGAGTATTTGTGCGTGTGTGCATGTTTATATTAGTCAGAGTGAGAAAGGAAGCGAGACAGAGTAATTTGGCTGTCTGTTTGTGTGTGTGTTTGTGTATGAAGGAGTGTGCGTGTGTGTCACTACAGCTGTTGATTTCATTCCACCTCACCTCACGCTCCCTGGAGGGGCAGCAATACCTGGAATACAATTCATATTTAAAACACAATAATGTGTAACTGCAACCTCAGCAAGCTGTGATTGATTTACTAGTCTGCCGCGCAGATGAAAGGCAAGCAAATACATCACACACATACACATGAGCAGACGGAAGGTGCACATTTCAAACTTCTATAAAAAGACTTCTTTGACACATACCGAGATAACAAGCAGGCGACACACCTCCAAACATCAGCCCTGCCATTACTTTGCTTTCAACCACACCTATTTATATCATATACTGTAAAAACTGCACTCTCTGGTTTTTACTCCGGCATTACCTTCTGTTGTTAGTGGGGACTCAAAGTCTTGCTCAAGGGCAGGGGAGGGGGGTTTGGTCCCCAGGTTTAGCTACAGAGTGAGCGCCTCCCTCTTTCTAACTGATCTCCAACTCTCTAACTATAGAAATTCTGCGATTAATCACAATTTTAAAAAAAATAATAATCTGATAGCCCTAAAAGAAATGAATAGATATATATTGAACAGCCAAATCTGATTCAACTGAAATAATTCTGAGTTGGATACAGCCCTAAAAAAACAGTCCCCGTAAAACATAATTTCAAATCTTCTACAACAGACACATTTCTCTACATCTATCTATCTCATGTTCCATTTACTTAAAGCTTGTTACTGCTGTTCAACAGTTGCCTCATTATATGTTCATCTACAAAGGGAGAGAGACATAAAAAGGGGGGTGGTAGAGTAATTTGCCCAATGAGATAAAGCAATGCCGATATTCTTTGATTTGCTGCTTTGTCTGACCAAATGTGCGGACTGCTTCTTAGTGAATATGGCTAATGAACAAGCGGTGTGCTTTAGCTCGCAACCCTGATAAGAATCATGTGAGGTAGCACAGACGCTAATAAATATGAAGTGCCTCAAAGGTCAAACGAGAAGAGGGAAAGATGGATTATGATTTAATTAGTCTTGATATAAGCTTCATTCTACTAAACAGTCTCATTTAAATGGTGAAATAAAAAAAAAAAATCAAATTAAATTGAATCAAAGGGAGATATGCAGGTATGAGAGGTAGACATCCATGCTCACATACATATTTGTGCATGTAAGATCAAGCATCAGCTGCTATCTATGTATCTTTCTTTTCGTCTTTATTCAAAGAAGGCAGCATCCTGGAATTATTTTAGTCTGTGTCTGTGAGCAGAAATTCACCTGGCGCCTGTGCCTCTCTAAGGGATTTTGGGTATTAGGGGTGCAGGCTAACTTTCTGACGGGTGAGTGTCAGGACTCGCTAACCCCATCAAAGTCACATTTAGCATATCAAGTATGCCAATGGTGTTTCTGGCAGCCAACAAACTTTACCTTCATTAACCCCCTTAGTCACATTTCTACAGATTCTGTGTCCTTTCGTGAGAGCAAAGACTTCTTGGGAGTGTGGCCTTGTGATTACACAGACCACGCTGCAGCTAAAACATTACCGGTTTGATCACCAAGGTCAGTGCGTGTCCATTAATAGACTGTAAAAATGTCCTTGAGAGAGAGAGACCTCTTTTTGTGATTGTAAGTCGCTCTGGAGCAGTGAAATTAAAATGTTGGAACATTCACGTCAGACACAAAAAGCAATGAATGAGGAATGCATGTGGAAACAATAATAGGATATGTGCCAACTCTCGCCTGCTTTTTCAATCCATTACTTCCCAGCCTAATACAGCCACAGCACAAAGGAAATAACTATTGAATATGGGTTTATTTGTCTGGATAAGCAAGGGGGAGGCGAGTGGAGAGAGAAAGACAGGGAGAGAGATTCCCAGCTTTGGGTGTGGCTGCTTGTGATAAAAAAAAAAAAAAAAAGTCATTCAGCGCACTCTCATTTATACCAGCATTGCTTGGAAGTCTCCGTAGATTTCAGCAAAGAGAGAAGACGGGAAAGACTTGGAGTCATGGAAAATAGGGGGATGGCTGGGGGAGCAAGAGACGGGATGGGAGTGCAAAAGAAAAGAAGAGATATTCAAAGAGAGAGGGAGGGAGCAAAGCAGAGAAAGAGATGGGAATGAGAGGCAATGGAAGGGGGCAGTAAGGTAACAAAGAGGGGGTGAGGAGGGAGGATAGAACACAGAGGAGAGAAAAGGAGGGAGAGGAGAGGATGGAGAGCTGGTACACACTCTCTTGTATTCCCCACAGCCCCTGTGCTTCTTTCATTGCCACTGTGTTTTTGGCATGCTGACATGCAGCGGCCTTCAGAGATTGTGTGTCTGTGTGTGAATGTGTGTGCAGACATCTACAATCTCCTCTGTGTGTTTGTGTGTCTGCTTCAAGTGTCTGTGTTTAACATGCAGCCTGATGGGAACTGTTTTTGCTCATTGCCTTACTGCAGCCCAGGGAGCCATCGTCAAATGCTGTCTTTTTTCTACTCTTCTCCTCTCTAGTGCTTAACCCCCCGACACACATACACACACACACCACACCACCACACCAAAACCACCCCCAATACCCCTGTGCCAGCCAGGGCGTCCATTCATAACAGCTCGATAGCTCGGGCAACAGACTGTGTGGAAGATAACAGCACAGATTCCCGGACCAAACACATGAAAATGTGATAGCAGCAACTTGTCCTTGGGGAGTAATGTGTGAATTTCAATGGAAACATTTCATTGGTGCTGGGAATAGTGCGTGTGTGCACTCACACAGTCACCTGTGTGAATGAGTGAGTATCTGCTTGTTTGGGTGAAAGCTGGCGATTATTTGACTGTCTCAGAGGCACTAGAAACATAAGCGTGCACAAATACACACACACACACACACACACACACACACGGTTTTGTTCAGTAGGAGGTGGGCTATTGTGCTGCCTGTGCAGTCGGATTGTGTTTGAGTAGTTACCTCACAGCTCTAATAGCAGGTTTTAAGCAATTTCGTGTGTCAGCAATGGCTGACTCAACAAACAGAACTCAATCGCATGGGAACACAAACCCATACTGTACACTTACACAACGCTAATGCATACACATTATGCATAATACATTATTTAAACAATAATAACACTAACACTCATACAAATAGAAAATGAGACGTATTATTAAGACTCATACAGACATACGCATGTGCACAGACACACACATGCACGCATGCATGCACGCACACGCACACACACACACAAACACAAACACACACACACACACACATACAAATCCTGTTTGTTCACTGGAGGTGTAGCCTAGAAAGAGCTGGAACCGGGCATTGAATAAAAGCCATGGCTTTTTGAATGGCTGAGCACCACAAGAAAAGGGCTTAGCACCCAGCTTTACCATTCTGTTTCAATAGCCACTGAGTCTCTCTCACAAACACATGCACTCTCTCTCTCTCACTCTCTCTCTCTCTCTCTCTCTCTCTCACTCACTCACTATCCCTCTGCCATTGTTTCTCTTAATACAGTCTCTCCTAATACAGTCATCTGCCAACATATCAGATCACCTTACAACGCACTTCCAGTGCAGCATGTAATGATCGTGTTGAATCTAATTAAAGATGGCTACTTCCTGTTACACCCGGAACAGCTGCCTGCACGTCTGCAGCGAGGGGCAAAGCCCCAATGCGGTCCACATTTTCCGAATGCCAGTGGCTTCCAATTACTTTAAAACAGTTTAAAAAATACTGTGGTGGTAGAGACCAAAGGTCTTTGAGGTTTGCTTTTTTCTTTTCTGCTTCTCTTCGGAAACTTGCAC
The DNA here is from genome assembly GCF_026936395.1 of Plectropomus leopardus. Taxonomy (NCBI): domain Eukaryota; kingdom Metazoa; phylum Chordata; class Actinopteri; order Perciformes; family Serranidae; genus Plectropomus; species Plectropomus leopardus. The sequence goes on from NC_142180.1 coordinate 18,784,678, forward strand.
AGACAGGATAAACAAAAAACAGAACCAAAATAGGACCTGGGGACTACCCCATTAGCGTGGACGCCAGCTACACATACTAAAAGCCGTCTTTTGGCTCATTGAGCAACCACTCATGATTTATGAAGATGTTGCAGGGTAATTATCAAGTCAATTATCACCGCCAGTCATGTTAATTTCCCAGGTATGCCCTCATTTACCTGTGAGGAGGAAAAAAGAGGAGGGTGGGAAAAAAGAAAAGGAGAAAAAAAGCAGATGGGGATTTTAGTAGAAGAGTAATTATACTCTACCCCCACCACCATCACACATACACATCATCGCTCCCCCACTCCCCTGTCCTCTCTTTTCAAAAGGAAGGATAAGGAGGACCAGGTGACGAGCAAGCCCTGCGGGCAGATTGCTGCTTCTCACATCAGCTCGTTAAGTAGACGGAGGGCTTGTTGCAGTTTACCTGCTTGGCCAGTCATTAGCCACCCAGGTCAAAGACGCAGAGAACAAAAGCGAGGCTAGGGCAGTTAAAGTCAGGAATGCAACCCACCAGGTCAGGGCTCTGCGGGCCTAATACACTCACACGCGCACACACCCTTTCTGTTCCAGCTCTGCAAATCCATTTGCACATGCATTAAAGCACAGATATCTCTCTCTCTGAATCCTTTCAAATAGTTGGAGAATGGCACTTTATGTAAAACAATAAAAATCATAATGTAGTATGCAATGTTGCAGACACAAACTGGAAGGGGAACAATGGCCCAGATGCACTCACACACCAGATGCTGTTTATATAAAACACTGGGCAAGGTAAACTGGGCAGGTCGTCTGGTCTGTCCTTTCTCGTTCCCACACTTATCCTTCCTTCCTTCCTTTTATTTCAGATTCTCTTTTGTCTCTACCTTTATGACAGAGTCTCTTCTTTACACAAACGGCTACCACTCCCATTTCTTCTTTTTCTTCTTCCAAGGTGTGTGTTTGCTGCCTATGCCAGCTTTGGAGCGAAGTAGTTCAAGTTTCCACCCCAGAGAACCTTGGCAGCAGCATTGCTCTCAGTGCATGAGATAGCTGAATACAACACAATTTCTGCCTTTTTTCATTCTTTGCACTTTGAGCAACAGTTAATGGTCTATGATGACAAACAGCTGCGGATTGATTACTGAAAAGGGTTTGTGTATTTATTTCGGGAACCAGGCTTTTATTTCAATTCTGAAGCGGGTGGAGGCAGATAAATGTGTTTATTTGTTATTGGGCATCATTAACTTAAAGTAAGAGGTGCAGGGGCAAGATCATTATTATTTATGACTATTTTGTTTCTCGATGCCACATACCCACAAATGGCTTGGTGAGATTAATCACGTTGATCTGTGTCGGAGCGGAAGCTCTCTCTCACGCTATCTGTGTGTCTTTCTGTCGCTCTCCCCTCGCCTCGCCACCAAGATTCTCGTTGCACCCGCATTCTTAATCGCCACTGACTTAATTAATCTCACACTTGGCTGCTGTAATAACTTGACTTGTTAGACCTCCTCTGTGCAAATGGACTTCGCCTCTTTAGCAGCTAAAAGCACCAGTAATGAAGCAGCCCGGAGATGGGCAATGAGCGAGAGAGCATCAGGAGCATCCATAAAAAGCTTAAAACATGGTCATGTCAATGCTAATATCTGCACGACCTTACATTACATGTACATTTTAGCCATTTAAATTTGCATTCCTGCAAATGGGTTTAGTGTAACTGCAGTACTGGAGAATAAACTCAATTGCAAGATGATATGAGAATATGCAAACATCTGACAGAATTCTGACAACAAATGCAACAAAAACCTTAATGTGACTCTAGAGATATGATGCAATTTGAAGGAAATAAATAAAAGCTGTGGAAAAAGAGAAGTTTTTGCACGAGTTGCTGTATCACTTAAAAATATTATTACCATGTTTATTTAAGCCATTTATATAATTGCCATAATTAACAAAATCACTGCTGGGAAGATTGGCAGTCTCTAACCTCCAAAATACACATCATGTTTTACCACACAGATTCCAGGAGCCTGGCAGTGCAACTTTATGGTGCACAAAGGGATTAACTTTATGACACAAAACAATAACTACATTTATACAATGCAAAACTTCTTTCCAGTTCCCAGATTGCAACAAAATGATCTTAATAAAATGAAAGGTTGTTTTGGTTCTTATTTGTATGTTTTAGTAGCTTTTTTATTCTTTATATAGCACCTTTATATAAAATTGAAAGTGAATGAAGAGTATTTGGGATGTAAATAATAATGTGGATGACAATGACAGAACAGGAAAAAGTTACAGCCAGATTACAGCATTCACTCCACCTGTTCTCAGCTCAGCTCAACATTATCTGGTCAATATCATGGTCAGGGATTGGTGAGGTCCCAAATCTTATTACTTATTAATGTATTTAACCTATGGAGAAACCACTCGATAGATAGCCACAGCACAGAATCCGGGCTCTGGGCAATTAAAAGAAATTGACGGATGGACAGACAGACATACAAGGCTGCTGGGGTCCATATGGCAGGGGGCTTTTAGAGGCCCACTTCAATTACATAAAGACCTCTGTGCATTGGCATGACACACACAGGGCCCCAGACAGCAACACCAGAGAAAGACGGAATAAATCATACAGAGCTTAGCAACACACACACATGGACACACATTTACGCACATACACGTGCACAGAAACAGAGTGGCAAGGACACAAGTCCCAAACTGCTTTACACACTTGCACGGGCAGACATAGCCGCAGCCAGAATGAGCTTTCCGTCTTTGTCTAACACACATACACAAACATCCTGTCATTGTCGTAGTGAGATAGATGTCTAAATAATCGCACCATGATTACAGAGGCACTTGCCTCACCGATCCATACTCAAGGACCCTCACACACTCCAGCAAGTCCACTAAAGCCACGCCAGCTGACTGGCCTAGAGTTTATGTTTTGGCTCCTCTTTCATCTGAAGGTGTCCTGTTGTCCTTAAGGCACCTGAACACAGCATAAATCTAAGAGGCAGAGGCTGGTCGTACTTCAGGACAAGGGAGAGGAAAAGGACACTATCTAAACAGGAGGAGAGGTTGGTTGAAATTTCATGGTTTGGCTAAATGATGTGGTTGGCAAACGATAATAGGGAGGGAACAGAGAGCTCTAGGTTAAATATATATATATATATATATATTTTTTCTTTTAAAGGAAGAAATATAGAATGATATATAGAATGGATGTTTCTAATTTCGTCACCTGTCTATCTTTCTATTCCTCTGTCTTTCTCTTGGGATATGTAGGAGGAATATAGGCTACCCTAGATAATGTATTATTCACTCATCATTGATGTGTAACTAAAGCTGGCAGTTAGGAGGGAGCGGAGTGTCACCAGTAACCCCACACAGCCACTACCCACCTACACATACACACACACACACACACACACACACACACACGCACATACACACAGTAGCTCTAGCCACAAGGCTGCCAGGCACCCATTGATTTATGTGCAGATGACATGTCTGTGCACATACATACACTTACACACACATTTTTCTGTATCTAAAACATGAATTTCCATCTGCATTTGGTGTGCATCTGTGTATCTGTGTGTTTGTGTGTATGTGCAAGGACACAGAAGGTCATCTGGGAATTTCAACAGGACCACAGAAGTATTATGAAGGTGCCACATTATCGCCGGCAGACACCAGCAACTGTGTGTGTGTGTGTGTGTGTTTGTGAATATTGCAGTGTGCTAGACACCCTGGAAAACCAAATGTGGGGTCTAGTGGCTCAAAAACTTAAATAAATAAAAAATAATGTCTGTGTAAACAGAAGAGGAAGGTGTAAAGTAAATCAAAAGGACATGGATTTTTTTTCATACATTTGTGGAGGTCATTACTTAAAAAGGTCATGTTAAAGGGACAAGTCAATACTCAGTGTATACATTAACCTTTGCTGTTCTGACAGGCCATTGAGTTTTAAATAATTGGGATCCACGATACTGGATTTTTTGCCAATATACAATATGCCAATATATAACACCTCATTTGGCTGATAACCGCTATTGATATATCCACTTTTTTAACCCATCTAATTCTACTGATCATCAAGCCTTCTGTAGTTGAACTAACATCACATTATGCATACTCTTATCATGATGGCCCACCAGACATAAAATACAGTGCTTTTCAGTGTATCTAATATTCAATCAATGTGCAAAATAAGAAAAATACTTCAATTTAGGGTTGATGTTTTGTACATGTTCACTTTGACAATTTAAAAATCATAATTAAAAAAACAGTTTGTCATATCAGAAAAAAACAGAAGTCAATATCTGCTAATGCTGATGGCGTGTTGCTATTGTGCATTCCATGTTTTGAAATATTATCTAGATAACTTGGAAACCAGAGAGACTTATGGGATAAATTGTGGCGTAACAACAACAGGTTCTTTCAGTTAAAATGGCTTTCTATGTATACATTTAGGTAAACACAACTAAGAGGAATCGTGTTTGGCGCCAGAGTTGGCCAAGAGAAGCAATGTTTAACTTTTTCGTAACTTGCCCAGAAGTTTCCTCACCTACCCACCTGCCTTATTGTGATCCTTATAACACAGCCTCTGGCAAACTTTGCTAGTTAAAAAATAACAACCCAAATGTTTATGCCTAAGCTCACCCATTAGCGCAAGTGTTCAGCTGGGTTCACTTCTGTTGTGGCCTGTGGCGATACAATCTGACGGGAATGAACAACAACGAGGTGCACGTTTGTTTTTCTCCCCAACAGGGGGACACAGGAAATGAGATGCACCAAAAATATCAGAATGTTTCCATGCAGCTCATATGTGTTCCATCTACCTTCGACACACATGCAAATACATGAGCCAGACCTCTTGGTGGTCCAAGTGAGCTAGGTGGGGTTGGTACTGCTCCAACCGCAGGGTGTGGATCAGCACTGACCTGATTAGTCATCGCCCTGACCCTGAACCAGCATGTAAGAGTGGGTAGAATACAAATGAATCCCCAGGGCTGCTGGCCTGTAAATCTGACTTGGGACCGGTGTTTATGGGATTCAAACCGCACCACACAAGGCCACAACGGATGGGCTTACTGACCCTGAACAGTGACTTCATAGAAAGGAAGGGAAAAAGGCTTTCGGGCAGGGTGTTTGCAGGACTGATTAGTAGTTCCAGTAATTGCAAGATCGGGGTTTTAGTCATGATGTCATGCCACCGCCATACTTCCTTCAAAAAGGTGTTGTGAAGTCAACAGTATACATCTGTTTTTTTGCCTTGCAACAGGGCCCTGTTTAAAAGAAGATACACATATCAATAAATCATGGCAGAGTTAAAACTGCAAAGCCCTCGCTGCTCTGGGAGAGTGTTAATATTTCACCAACATGAAGCCTCCCGTTCTGTTCCTTCAGGTTCTCTTCCATATCTAATGAGTGTCAAGGCTCAACGCATCCGGGCTGCTCTATTCTTGAGTTAATGAACAGGTGAGAAATTACTTAGACAGACGGAGATGGAAATTGATTTTTTAAAGTGTTGCCTCATTATCCCATGCGGGGCACTTTATCCAGTACCACAGAAACACAACACCAGTCAACGTGGGTTGTGTAACGTCAAGGTCATATGGGTGTTATGGTTCTGAGTGTGCACCGACAGAACAGGGGTTGGCGGTCTGGATTGAGATTGTATGGATTGTCTGGAAGCAGGGCCATTAGTGAGGGACTAATTAGGGGAGACCAAGTGGTCTCCAGCACCGGTCGAAGCCAAGATTCATAAATAAGTAAGTGCAGGGGCAGCTTGGTCGCTTAATTAACAAAGCGTGAAAAAAGGGTGTGAATCCCAAGAGGCACAAACCCAATCTGGTTGCAAGGGTGCACAATCGGCAGTGATCCTGTCGATCTTGGTGGCATTGATTGATGGCAAGCCAAATTGAATCTCTAATCATCACCACCGTTTTAGCTCCTGCCCCCCTGGGGATCTACAGAGGCCAAAAGTGGCACAGGGGGTAATGCTTTTGTATCCCATTCCCAACACTACTGGCATAAACATTGCAACCCCCCACAACCTTTCTCTTCTGCTCACTTGACCATCCCCATCTGTCCGGGGGTTATCTGACCCCCGTGTGTGTTCTCGCTCACACTTTCATGTGTCTGATGATTGTTTTCACACTCTAAGCTGTTTGGCTGAGGTATTTAAAACCCAGACACCTCTCACGACTCCCACTTAGACACCCTCTGTCACCTAAAGCAACATATTGCCTTACAACCCACTGAGGCAGTCTTGCTTTTCTTTTTGTAGCTGTGCCTTTTACGCTAATCTTTTTTATTGTCCAAGCTGACAGGCAAGGAACATGTTTTTTGCAAAAAGCCTGGGGTGACGTGTTGAAAGAAAAGTACATGTCAGACCTGTCATGTCAGGAAACAATTTCGGTCAGTGGAATGAGGGGAGATGACATGCATTTGCAATGCCTTTCAAGTGCAGACTTTCCTCTCTCCATGCACAATAGGAGAAGTCCTCTTGACAGTCAAGACCTTATCAAGTAGTAGGCAACAACAAAGAGTCTCTGAGTAGTAAATAGCATCTGTCTGCTAGCTGCTTACTGTCACCGTTGGGAGTTTGATGTCATGAGGACGCGAGATAACAGGGAAAGGAAAATAATACTGCAATTAGGACCTACTGTAACTGTGATAAGCTGTGGTCACAGAGGAGGGAACTGAAGAGGGGCAGAAGGCAGAACGATGGACAAAAAGGATGGGATGAAAGAACAAAGGGCGAGAATGACAGTTAAAGAGAGAAGGCGGAGAGATCATAGACTAAGAGAAAGGCTGGGAAAGGGACAAGGCCAAAGAGAGTGACGGGGTGGTGAAGAAAGGGAAGGTAAACAGCATATAAAAGGAGGCTTTGTCTGCTGAGGATTTTTGCTTAATGCCGACCTTTTTTGGTGGAAAGCCTTGAACCTTTCGGTTCTTCCTCTTTGGCAGGCTGCAGCGCCAAGCTGTCTGGCTGGCACAATACATAAAGGGACCTTGGAGTTGGTGGTACCTGATAAACCAGTGCTGCAATTATAAAGCCTCAAACTTCCTTCAATCAAAGAGCAATAAAATATATTGGTCCATATAAGTCAATGACCATGAGAACCAAAGGTAAACACTGCCAATCTATAAAAAGACACCAAATGTTGAAAAGTGACACCCTGCTTTCTCTCCATTGATAACCTAGATTAACAGGGCTTTGAATTTCTCAGACATATAACCGTGAGCAGGTAATAAAACCACAAAGCTTGGCTATTTCTAAGCTTGCAATCACGGCTCATATTAGATTTGTGTTTACTGACTCGCTCCCTTTGCCTTTTGTGGAACTCTAATTATTTTGTTCCATCTGCCATTGACTCAACCATTCTGACACTATCGGTGATTGCATCTTGAAATTGTCACACAATGTTTCTATTGATCTGCACTAGCTTGCTTGTCAGATTCATTTAAAAAATGCTGGCAGATTCCTTCCAGACTGCAAAGCCCAGACCTTTCATCTGGGACTAATGTGAGTGTATTTGTGAGCGAGATGCAGAGACTGAGGGTATTAAAAGATACAGGTGCAAAGCCATGGATGTCTCCTTCCAGGCACAGTCCTGTATCTGGGAGGAAACTGCATGGTGTGAAAGTGGAGACCTGTTTGGTGGCTTGCGTCCAAGTCAGGAGATTTGGCGTCTCTGCACAGATTGATCTCACAATCTCAGAACCCACTGCTGCTCTGTTCCTCCACTCCTCACACTCCTTCCTCCTCTACTTCCACCCCCTACCTGTCCTCCTTCACCCCCCAACCTTAACATAATTGACCTTGGCTCCCTGCAACCTCTGGTCTGAGCAGTTGCTTCTCTCAACACCTTTTGAAATGAACCGGTTGGCCAATAAAAAGAGGTAAGTGGCTTTTGAAAATGAAAACCCTTCTCTCACCTCCCTCTCTCTCACTCTGCATGGCCTCACACAGGCACACACCTCCAACTTTGAGGGGCTTTAATAACTGATAACCTTTTTGACTTTGACTCGGTAGGTGGGGGAGTGGACATGGAGAGAGTTGGACCCACCATACACATCGCTCACCTAGCCAAGCTTGGGGCTCACACGCAAGTAGGGCGAGGCAGTAAATACCTCATGGCCAAGAAGGGGCATCCCTGGAAGCAAACGAGCTTGCACCTGGCTGAAATCCTCCACCTGCGATGCAGGAATCCACAGTGCTAACACGCTAGTCTCGCAAAGGTAAAAGGAAGGTCAGCTACCATGTATAAACTCGAGGTGATGACGTCTTGCCTTCTTGATCTTTTTTTAATCCCTTCTCTCTCTTTCATTTCACACACATACATACACACTGCTACACACCATCAAAATGCTATATTTCTGGGGAACCAAAGTGGATAAGAAATGAGGAGCGCTTTGAACTGCCTGGATTTTTCAAGCCCCTTCTTCTCCTCTCGATCTCTGAGCTCCCCTGCTGCTCTGTTGGGACGGGGGGAAAGGGGCTGATGATCGATGGGGTCTGACAGCGATGAAATGAATGGAACCAGCTGATTGATTCATTAGCAGAGGAGTGAGTGGACGTGGATGTGGGCTCTGACCCTAAGAGGTGTGCATGCATGCGTTGGTGAAGATTTCGCAGGGGCTTGAGTGCATGTGTATTGGGCGGAGGTAATGTGTGCATGCGTGTGAGATTAAGCAACTGTCACCATTCATGTGTGTTAAGTGTGTGTGTGAGTTGGGAGGTCAGAAGGGATTTCCATAGGGTGTGAGAGGGGAAAGGGAAGCTGTTTATGGCCTGACTTGGCACAGAGGGAGGGGGTCAGCGTATATTGTCCAGTGCTTTCTTCTGGCTCATTGCAATTAGTCTTTCGCAGCACTCGTCAAATTCCTGTTAAAATCACAGCTAACAACACACAGGCATGTGCACATTGAATACATATTTGAATGCGCATGATTTGTATATGAATTATACTTTTTAAGCACAGTTGCTGTTAAACATTTAAGGTAGAACACATATTGGGGACATAATGTAAAACCCTTTGTAAAATAGAATTTTAAAAAATGAATTTAAACAGTTGCAGATGATTGCATCTTACAATCAAAAGAAAGAAAGTCTGCAGAACAGTCTCTCTTATAACATAGGCAAAACAGCTCTGTGATAAAGCTGATGGCAAAGCCACAGGGTGGCCTCCCTTCCCTCCTCTGTCTGCTGCTGAAAGCACACTTTATGAGTGTATCTGTGTCACCCTCACACACGCACCGCTTTATAGCCCTCTGCCATCTACCGCTTTACCAAATGGACAGGTGTTAGGGCCATCTGAGTAACAAAAGACCAAAAGCAACAGCTCCACATTTGCTAGATTGCCCCCGTGAAATGCTCCCCTTAATAATAGCCAGTTTCTGACCTTCCTTTCATTGCCCTCTAAACATTGCACTCACTTAAATATAAAGTCACTGTGTCACCGAAACTCTGTTCCAACTTGAGCTGAGGTTAAATAAATGCTCCTCACAGCTGGCAGTGCCTTCAGGAGGCTGCAGCGTGGAACCATGGGGATTATGTAAATATCTTGACAGGAGGTCACATGTGATCGACGCTGCTGCAGCTGAAATGTGTTGGATTCAGCGTGTGTGAGCTGTGCAAGAGAGTGGGGGTTCGAGATGTTCAGAGTGAATTTGGTGCACTGTTGATAAGAGAGCAAGGGTCTGGTTAAACCTGCTGCTGTTCTCAAGAAGACAAAAAGGGAAAGGGAGAAATATTTAATAGAAGTGGGGAGCCCTCCTCTTGCCTGCAGGCCTTTTGAAGTGTAGATGAAGTGCAGGTGGCGAGTGTTTCTGACACTAAGGATGAGAAGTGGGGCAGAATGAGGTGTAATAGCTGCCTGCTGCAACACTGTACTCAATGTGAACACTCACATGCAGACTTCTTACCAAGTAAAATATACATCGCTCAAGCACTCCTGTTAACCATAATGCATGTGTGAGAACACATGCATTATGGTTAATTACACCCATTGACATTGGGCATTTGAGCCCATCACATCATTCTTGAATTCAGCTTTTCCCTTGAAGCCTTTCCTTTCATCACACTGCGCTGTCTGCTCTAACTCTTGAAGGGAACAAGGCCTGGAGCTAGGCCCTGTGCCTCAGAAGTCCCACTATCCACCATCCAGCTATGGTTAAACCCAACAAAGAAAAATCCCTCCCCATTTCCTTCATCTCCTTTTTATTCTTCTTTTATTTAACAAGATGGGCAAAGGCTGAAACCAGGTGATGTGGTCTTTCTCCCGCCTCAAGGCACACTATTTTACAGCGGCGTCCACTCACCAGACAGATGTAACTGACTATTTTTTAAAGACAAATATCAAAGATCTCTTTCTGCTCCATCGGCAAAATTTGTTACAAGAGTCTGTGGCTCGTAAAAGAAGGTGGGAGGAGGCCCTCAAGTCTACTCCCTTAAACTCCACCCTGCGTTCCTTTGAATATCCCTGCTTCTTCTCTGCTGGCTGAGTGACGAGTGGCATGATGGCTGCCGCATGTCCATGTAGGCCCATATTCGTCTCTCACAAGTGCTACAGGTCCTACATGCAAAAAATACAACTGCACTAATCTGTAGGCTGGCCACGCTGACAAAAAGAAGTCACACGTCTGACCCAGTCTCTGACCGTGCATTTGACCCAGTGTGTTTGTGTGAAAGTTTATGTGTGTCAACGAGCCGTGGAAAGTTGCACAAACGGTCCCTCTAAATATACACACATCCTCTGTGAGTGTATTTTTATTCGCCACTGGAAAAGGATAACCCCTGGAGCTTGATTGTGTTAAAAAGCTATTGTTGAGAAGGAACAAGACCAGCCTTGGGGAGCAAGCCCCCTCCAAATTAATCCAAAAAGACCCCCCCATGACCTCTGAATAGGGGTCACAGTCGTGGGTTGAGAGAGGGTGGAAAGCACAGCAGGTCCTAACTCACTTTATAATGTGGACATTTTTGACACATGGTAATTTCAGCTGCACTTTATGGACATCCGGTGCAGACAGCACCTATAAAACGCCAACTCCGATGGCCATTAATATTATGTCAAACATTTCGTCAGAATTTTGAAAGCCATTACTGTTCAGTGAGGACAAAAGAGGGAGTACATCCCAGTCTGAGTCGTTGTGAAATACCCATCATAAGTTCACATATGCGCACACGCTATAAAGTTTTCCTATGCTGAGCTTTCCCATGACAAAAAATGAGCAGGTTCTGAGTAAGGCATTGTTCAGAAAACCTTTAATGGTTATAAGAAAAACTTTAAGCTGAACCTCTTAGTCAATGACAAGGACTAATACGGATGATGGCGTCACCTCTCTATGCTGCCATCACAAGACTTTATTTCTAATTCAGTCCACCTTAGTAACAGGAGTACACACAGCCTGACATATTTTATCCCCAGCAAAACACAGAAACAATATCCAGCCCCTGTAACCTCCTAAACCCACATATACACACTCCTACCCCCTTGATGTACCACCCATCTTGCTCTCTCTCACTCTCTTTCACTCCGTGTGTGTGTGTGTGTGTGTGTGTGTCTCTCTCTCTTGTTCTGCTCGGCTGACTCCAGACACCAGCAGTGTGTCTGTGCAGTGAGCAGGCCCAGACACATTCGCCCTCCCCTGCTTGCTCTCGACAGTGGGTGTCAAAGACCTGCCATCCCACAAGGCCCCTGTCGGATGCCAGGATGGACTGCACACACAAGTGCCATACACAAAACAGCTATACATGCAAGCTGCACATACAGATTTAGAAATTGTCCAGAAAATATCCTAAGAATATCCTACACTCATAAACCTGACACACTGTGGCGTATTTCATGAATACAAATACAATTACAACAATAATACCAAAAAGGCAGGACCCATTTTGCTATTACACTACTATATTAGTATGGTTATATTTGTTTAAGTGTTAATTGCGGTAAAATACAGTATCCGTTGTACTCGCACACGTCACATAAACACTGGTCTTATTTAACTACGTCATGTGAATGTCTGCATTAAACTGTTCTGAGCATCAGCACTACTGACTCAGAATTGTTTCTGTTATACACATATATACATCACCACTGACATTTAAATCAGCTGAAAATATTTAACTGCATATAAAGGTCACTGAAAACTAACAACCTACAAAACATATTGTATTACTGCAAAAGTAATATGGTTGGTTTTATATTCTGCTTCTGTTGATCCTGTTTCTGTTGATCCTGTTTGTTAAGCCCTAAATAAACACTGTACAACGGACATGACTTGATGACATCCCCAGTGTCATATTTCGTCTTATCTTCACTAAAGACTTCACAATTCAGTGCTAAAGACTCAAAACTGAGTTCACGACATCCTTTTTTTCACCCTCACTGCCTTATTTTCACCAGTCATCCTGCTTCATCCACTTCCCGGTGTGTGTGAAGGCCCCAGCAGGCCTGACACGGCTGTTGCTTGCCTACATGTGAAATTCCAGCTCGGTGAATCTTTCCCCTCCGCCATATGAGCCGTGAACCATCAGTTGGTGCACATGAGCGCTCCTGCAGGCCCGTTGCATCTGTAAAGTCTGTCAACTCTGCTGCTCTCTGGGTCTCTGATCCAAATCCGCCCCATATCCCAACCACCACCTCACTGCAGCCGCCCCCCCTTTTACCATCTCACCCCAACTCCCAACATGTCGTCATCCATGCACTCCCCCTTCTTCCTGAGCGCCTTACGCCAATCTGAACCTAAGTCACTGTACATCTGTTCAACATGGCTGCTGCCTGGTATATGACCTACGGTCTGACTGTGTTCCCCGTCGAGGTCAATACACCGGTTTACTACAAGGGCGATGGACAATATCTTTATGATTTCCTTAATTAATTTATGTGTATGTGTGTGTATAATTGTAATTCACCATGATTCGAAATGAAAATGGAAACATGATAGGACCAGGTACTGGGTTTATTGATATGTATTTTATAACAAGTTTCAAATTGAGTTGACCAATAATAATAATAGAAGTAAAATGCTACTTAAAATACTACCACTACTACAAATAATAATAATAATTATTATTATTATTGTTATTATTATTAATTGTTTATCTTTTAATGCAACATTATATATTAATATTATATATTTTTATATTATTTACAATTTCCCTGTGATAAAATCAATTTGTTGCTTTATTGTTTGTAGGTCTTAATTCTTACTTACAGGATGTAATAATACCAATAATAATAATAATAATAATAATAATAATAATAATAATAATAATAATAGAAATAGAAATAGAGATATTATTGTCATTATTAGCCTATTACTGTTATCATTGTTATTATTATTATTATTATTATTATTATTATTATTATTGCGAACAATTTGTGGCGATCCACATTAGTGACTGCTAAACAGAAGCGAAGTCATCCTTCACCCAGCCAATTGATTCAGGGCGCATTGATAAATGTCCCTTATTAATTGGTCTTGCTTCTAGCAGGAAGACAGGCAGTCTCCCGCATCAAACCTGATTCTGCGGTTTTAAAGGGCTGAGCGACGCTGATTCCCTCAATCAATAGGACCGCATCAATTGACACTTCAAACACTCTTCGTGTGTTGCGTGTGCGCGTTTTGTGGACTATTTACATCTATCTACCAGCAATATCTTATTATGTTTCAAAAGCCGAACTTTTATAAAAATCTAAGATATATTGATAGAAAGTTCACTGATGGTCATTTACCATTTTGCTGACCTCCCCGCTCCCTTCGGGAATGATTCATTAGTAGAACTGCCAGAATGGCTTTGCTTTTATTTTGCAAATTCCCTCTCACGCCTCTTTAGCACATTTCCACTCGGCCCTTGAATGGCGTGTGATAGCCGCCACAGAGTCACTAACAGTTCCCTTTGTCACTTCAATTGTGACCCTACACACATTTGTTCAGTAATTTGCTTTTGAATGTTACGCGGAGAAACTCCTGGAGGAAAGTTTAACATGGCAGCTTCACTGTGAGGACTGCAGGCCACACATGACTGATGCTATAAATCCTGATGAGGGCCTTCGGACAGCAAGTGTGCCGGACAAAATGGCCCCATTACTCTCTTTATCATTCATGGCAACACTCCCAAATACTTAAAAAAAGACCCAAACTCGAATTTTGATCTTTTCTTTTACTTTTTTTTTTTAATTTACAGAGGGAACAAATATCAAAAAAAGTCGCCATGTCTACTTTTTCTTTAAGTCATTAGGGGTGAAAAACACACCAGTTTAATAATATCAGCAAAGTAACATAAAAATAACTCTCTATAATTTCAAGTTACGCGTGTTTTATATTTATGAGAATGTAGTTTACACACGTTTTTCGCTTTTACTGGAAAATCCCCCAAATCATAGCATGTAGTGAAAGGAGAGCGAGATTAGTTTCTTAAATTAAAATCAAATAAATGTTTTTTATTTATTTATTTATTTTTATATTCAACTGTAACAATAATTCACAAACCTCCCTCGCTCACATTTTAGGATTTGCCACGGCTTCACTGCCAACGTCTGATCATATTAATAATAAAATAAGGATAATGGCGAGGGGACCTCCTCTGCTAAAGAAAGAGCGAGGGAGAATAAATCATGAGAGTGAGTTAGATGAGAAATGTGCCAACTGCAAACAGGCACAGGAAAGCTCCCGTGGAGGTGTGATCTCACCCACATAAAAACATAAACATGTGCGCTTCAAAGGGTCCTGTTTGTGCGTAATCACTCCACGAAATGCACCGCCATAAATAGAAAAAAAGCCACGGAGAGAGAGTGGGGGAACCCTGAGCTGCGACCATAAAAGCCCATTTGTCTTCGTTTGGACAGAGAAGTATTCCAGGTGAGAGTTGTTCAACTGGAAATCGTCCTAAGAGGTTTAGGTTTTTAGGATAAAGTGCAAGCATAACCGAGTTGACGTATTCGTCATATTAAATACGCTCTTTTTTTCTATGAACGCAAGTCACTTCAGCTGTGGCACCAAGTTTGTTCACCTGAAACTCCCTCAGCAGCTCGATGCTAGAGTCTGGAAAAGAAACAGTAATATATCTTCTGTCAGGATCATATAAACACCAGAATGTCATACATCAAGGATGCATAATAACAACAAACTCAGATAAACAGCATCGAAGTGGGTGTGCTGCTCACTGCTGACCTGAATATCATTACGGTGCCTGTTTTCGTGCCCTTTTTTTCAGTGCTTCCTCCCTCCATCACAAGTAATTTACACCGAGGAGTAACCACACCGCCTGTGCGCTACACAGGACTGTCATCGACGCAATTTGTCTCCTCAGCTGCACTGATAGCAGCAGTTCAACAACTAAGGCCTTCCTTACACCCACTGAGGCAACTGAATAACCTGACCTCCCAACACAACGATCTGCATCTCATTTGGGCAAAAAAATAATGAAGACAATAACTTAAAGTAGAAATCAAGGTCCTGATTCTCAGACAATTAACACATTTAATTATCTAAACTTTAAAAATGATAATAATGATTTAAAGTAAAAAAAAAAAAAAAACATCCACCAAATTAGACGAGATGTGAGCTGAATATTGCATAATTTAAAACACAGCCACAAACAACCATTATAACATGAATACAAAATAAATCCTGTGCAAAACAGCTGATTATTCTTTTATGGACCTCATTTGAGCCACGCAAACACACCCAGTCAGTTAGCTAAGATAAAGTGAAGAGGAAATGTTGTGTTTGCGGCAACTGGGAGCTCGAAACGGGCGAAACTCTTGCTGTAATAGGCACATAATAAAATAATTAAAAACAAACTTAATTTACAAGATTGAAAGCGTTGGGTTTCACCATTACATGTCAATTTATTCACGGATGTGGGCAAAAAGGAGGGAGAAAAAATATAAAGGAGCGAAAAAAAAAAAAAAGAAAAGAAAACATGAATTCATTAGGAGCACTTCCCCGGGCTGTGTGACCCCGGGACCCGGAGAAACGCATGGTCGAGCTGAGGAAACTTCCACCACCAGGCCGCTTGTTTCTCCCTAAATCGCCATAAAGCCAGATATTCCAAAAAGAAGCCCCAGCAGCGGCCACGAATCTCCCTGCTGTATTAAAAGACTTGGTAAAACCCCAGCCAGGTCAGTGAGGGACAATATATATCATCACGTATGTAGGAAATAGATTATTCTAACGAAATGTATAAACTTCAAGCCCCTGCGCAGCCAACTTGCTACTATTGTCAAAAAACACATCTGTACCTCTTTCTCAACCCCCCCGCCCTCTCTCTCTTTCTCTGCATCTACCTCTGGAGCCCCAAACTTCTGCACACGGAGAACCCACTCATCCATTCAAGCCATGTGTTTTAAGTCAGCGGGTCCCAAATCGGGTCCGATGACCTGCAAGGGTCACTGAGGAGGGACCGGGGGGTCTCTAGCAAAATACAGAACAACAATTCAGGAATAATCTTGTTAAGGATAAGTTGGGATGAAGAAAATCGCAATGCAATGCTTACATACAAAGTCGGGAAGTTAATTATTTATTTTTTTAACAACATCAAACTGTATCTACGTTTGCTTGGTGGTTCTAATGTGAGATATTTGAGCGAACAAGTCACTTCTGCTTTGGGACTCTTATCTCGGTGTTATTTAGAGGCGGTAAAACAACAAACCTTATCAGATAGACTATTTTCCAGCCATGGATATTCGGGTATTCTTTATGCCTCGTCCAGGAGTGTGAAAAGCAATTTAGTCAGACAATTTCATGAAGAGTTCAAGAAGCAGCGTGTAGCTTAATCTTTTTTTCTCAGCACCGACTGTTACAGGCCTATACGGATGTTTCTGTCAAATTAGGGTCAAGACACTGAAAAGTAAGCTGAGAAACATACTTGGATCAAATCAAACATAATCAGTTTAAAGTATTTAGGCTACTTTTGTGGTTGTTGAATAAGGACACGAATTTCCATTAGAATAAAATTAATTAAGGTTTCCACTCGGTGCAATGTAGTCTCAGCCTGTGCATCTCTAAAGGCAGCCTATTCACTATATATAGCTGATGATTGCCTTTAATTTCAAAACTTTGACGTCAAGTAGAAAATTGTCAAGCAAAGTAAAAAGTTGCCTTTAAAAATGATTGCTTATTTTTATGTCATGATTTGCGTACTCCACTTATGTACTGAAGAAAACTCTTAAGATGTTGTGCGGACAGGTCGAGAAACAAGCAGGGAGAGAGAAAGGCGTTCACTGAGCCAGTGGCCCACTGTCCTACTTTCCTACTGGTATCACAAGCCAACCGGGAGCCTCGACTGGGCTCCAGCATTCATAGTTCAAGCTTTAGGCCCCTTTCAACCTTATTTCCACTGTTACTTTTTTTCTGATTTCCCCAATCAGAGTAGAGTGAGACATCTCATGATGTGTGAAAGGGATAATAGAAGAGTGGGACACTATGCCTCGCAGGGGGGAAAAAGAGAGCGAGAATTTCACATCGATTTTACGCACGGCAAACATCAACACTCAGCTAAAACAAATGGTTTTGCAACTGTCATAAATATAACTGCAAATAACCAATCGATGGCACTTTGAGAAAACGCATTAACTCATCGAAAATTAAAATAAATAAATGATGAAATTAATATGTAAAAGAATGAGTGACCGTTAATTTGACTCTGTTTACTAAATAGCATTTTGCGTTATAACGCGTTTTTGAAATAACATTTAAAAAAATCTATTTATATATATAAAACGGTATTTCCAAATAAACTGAGTATCAACAAAGGCTATTACCGTTTTTAAGTGTATACTTTGACCTTAAACTGATAGTCCACATGTCAAAAGGCCACACACTCATGCAGCCCCTAAATACACGCAGCCGACCTGAGGGAAAGTGTCCGGCGGAGCTTAGAGCCGCGACTCCCCGATGAGATACAGTGTGGAGCTAATTTCCTTTAAGTATTGTGGAAAGCGCTAACAGCCGGCGATAGCTGGTGTCACAAAAAAAGAATACACAACCAGCATTGAAATGGATGAGCTTTCGCTGACGCGCATTACAATTGTGTATTGAAACCTGCGCTGGCCACATGCGCTTGGCCGCGTAAAGCCAATAATGCCATCAGCAATCCCTTAAAATAAGCCAGGTGGCTTTTATGGAATGAATTGTTAGTTTTATTCGGGAGTGGTAGATAATGGAGAATTTTGGGGAGACGGGAGCCTCACCCGCTGCGGCGCCCAGCCTCTGAGAGGCATGGGTGCTGCCTATTTGGAGGAAAAAATACGCTTTAGGCATTCTGCAACGCAACGCCAACTAAAGATGACATTTCTTACCTTCAACGGCGGACACCACAGGCAGCAAGAGGCTGCATAAAAGCAGAAAGTAATCCATTGTCATAAAGCAGTCAGGTCGGACATGTAAATAGAGCCACGAGAGAGAGAGGAGGGAACACAATCCTGGGTGATCCGACGCTCCACGCACCCAGTCCCGTCCCAGTCCCTGTCCCAGTCCCAGCTGTGTCAAGCCTCCAGGACCAGAGTTACCCCAATTCACCAAAAACACGCAAAGGCGAGGGAGAAATAACAACCTTGGTGTAAAATGTGTGAGAATAGAAGCCCTTTGCGATTTTCAGTGATCCCCAACGTGCCTTATCAAACCTGAGAAAAGGCAGCGGGCGCAAGTCTCCCAGTCCTTTCCCCTCGCATTGAGCTAATCAGCTGAAAACAGGTAGTCCAGTCCGCGGTCACCATCCGGAGAATATTTCCAGTGATGTGTCGCTGATAGTCAATGAAAAGAAAAAAAAGAAATAAGAGCCTTCGCGAGGAGATCCAAAGACTTTCTCAGTGGTCAGATAAGCAGAGATAGCCGCACTTGTGTCAGAGCCATGCTGTACGGTCCCGAGCCTGGCATGTGCACGCTCACATGCGTCCACGATCAAGTGGTATTCCTGTAAAGAAACAGCCGCGCGGTTTGTAGATATTTATTCCCTGAGCGAATTTATCAGCTTCGGCTGCTGTGTGGACTGTGTGCTCTTCGCTCGGCTTGTGCTGGAATGAAGCGTTGTGGAGGAATAACGAGAGAGAGAGAGAGAGAGAGAGAGAGAGAGAGAGAGAGAGAGAGAGAGAGAGAGAGAGAGAAAGAGAGAGAGAGAATGGGGGGGCACCAGGAGGAGGGGTTACGGTTTTGAAGCAGCTGCGTTAAAAAAAAAAAAAATGTCTACCTTGACAATCATTTAGTCTCACATTTAGTATCAAAATAAAATGATTGTCTGCTTGAAACAATGGTGCATTCAGAACAGTTTTTCTTCTCCCCAGAGCTGTCTTCTTTGTTTACGCACAATTAAAACAGCAAACTAAACGATCTTCTTCCCCAGACACTTGATTCAAAACGCCTCTGTGCGTAAAATAAAGTAATTTGATATTTTTTAGTGTATATATATATCAATTATAACATATAGTTTGAATGATTCGCAAACATTAAATTAATGCCTGGATTTTTATTTATTTATTTTTTATTTATTTATTTAATATATGTAGTGTGTCACTGTCTTTCCCTTCCTGGGACTCGCAGCCTCTGTGCCTGTGCAGACATGGACACACAGCGCCTCCCTGCGGGTCGCTTCGTTTCGATGGAAAGGAGAGAGGAACTTTCTGCTTCTTTCATTAAAATACTTTTCTCTCCGACCGCGCGACTTCAAAATATTAAAGCATTTCGGAATAAAGGAGCTCCGGTGGACAAATTGGACACCCAAATTTAAAAAAGAACCGCTTCTAATGGAATTTTCTGTGAGTATAATAGTGACATCATCACAACCAATGCATTCATATCCCAGACTTCGTTTAAAGAAATATTTATATATATATAAGTGAATGAAAAACGCAATTTAAGACTAAAACTGCAATGATACGCTCATGAGAAACATCAGCGTTTGCCACTAATTTTGATTTAAGCGTCCGTGGCGGCAAAGTTTTCTTTTACATTTACAAGAAAAAAAAGGAAAAACTTTCCTAGACGCGACGCTTTTTCTTGATTGGAACTTTTAAGTTTACAGTTATTTAAATCGATCGTTTCTGTTTATAATGCAATGAGACGTTTGACTCAACTGGTCGGACCAAAAAGGGAGCAGGCGGTGTTTTTTTTCCGGCAGGATTAAAGACCTGCAATTTTCTTTTCCTCTTCCTTAGGTTTGTTGAAGAAGAGGGTATCCGTCACGACCGGGCTTTTACAGCCTTTCTCCTCAATCTCAGTCTTTATGCTTGTTTTATTGTAACAGTAAGTGCTTCGGTGAAACAGCAGTAAACAAAGTTAAAGAATCTGTCAAGAATTATGCACTGCAGTCTAACCGGCAACTTTGAAGAACTTACTTTTAATTTACAGGAATAAATATTGTTGCTTTACGCACATGTATAAGTTTAAGGGGTCATTATTGTGCCTTAAATTGACGGGAATAGCCATTTGGTCTCTCAAATAAAACCCTGTGCTCTGTGGGGGAATCACAGGGCTGTCAGCACACAGGTTATAGGCACACTTTGCTTTATAGGGACCATTTCAACAATATTGACTCTAACTTTAACAATGAGTACTTTTTTGTCCGATTTGTTTTGTTTAATTTAGCAATAACCAGCTAATATATTTAAATTGTCAGACTTACAGTAACAGAGATGACAGCCTTTATATAAGAGGCTGAATTTGGCACACTTAGTTTTAACACTAAATAGTAGGAGTCAGCTACATTATTAATCATGTTGAATATTGATGTGTTCTGGAGATAAGAAAGCAGTAGAAAGCTGAACATTACCCCTCACATAAAGTTATTAAAGTTAATGTACTTTATTCTGCATGCATAGAATAACAATTATGTTGATAGAGTGGAATTTATCGGCCGTTCTGCACACATATAAAGAAATGTATGCGGCGTGTTATGTGGAAACCAGACCTGTGAAATGTCAAAGTGAAGTCAAATGACTGGTCTGTTAGTATAAAGTTGAAAGGTGATTGGATGCCATTTCCTGAGAGGTGTAAGCAGTCAGATGG
Source organism: Plectropomus leopardus (assembly GCF_026936395.1). Taxonomy (NCBI): domain Eukaryota; kingdom Metazoa; phylum Chordata; class Actinopteri; order Perciformes; family Serranidae; genus Plectropomus; species Plectropomus leopardus. The sequence goes on from NC_142180.1 coordinate 18,805,705, forward strand.
AAGCATGTGCTCTGTTGTGTGTCTCTGGGTTTTATGGGTCAGTGTTGCCTCTGTCACAAAGTTGGCTGGTAATAAATAGTTTTTAAAAAAGATAATCTTTTGGCTAATTTGTGTCATTTATTTCCAGTATTGCAGTGATCAGCAAAGTCGTTTCTTTTGTTATAACCGAAACGCCCACTCAGTTTAACTTAACTGAATTATTATGAAACTATTTTTTCTTTTACTTCTAAGTTAGTTTTTATGTGAAACAGCAGAAATGTTGATTTTGATTAGAAAGAAATAATTCAGTTCTTTGATTTAACTGACCAAAAACAGAAATTACATTTTTTAAGCATATTGAGTTTAAGCCTCTAAGCCACAGTTTGAAATGTGCTATAAAAATATTTTTTTTCTTGACTTGAATTTAAGAACGAATGCAGCCCACTTTATCAACTTAATTGTCTGAATATTGCAAGGTAATTAAAACTGATTTGGTTTTTTTTTTCAAGAGTTGTTGATTTGTTGTCATTCTGCTTTCAATGATTTTGTTGGCTGAAATGTTCCATCACTTGTAAAACTGCTCTAAATTCCACCCTTTATTTAACACAAAAAAGATTTTATTTGTTTTAGAATTGGATTTGGAGCGAACGTGGAGGAAAATTTGGATGAAAAGGTTGAACCCCTGGATGTGAATAAGAAGTTCTTCAAAGTTTTCCAGCTGGGTGTTACAGATCAACTAGTCAAAGGGATGTTTTCACTTTGTGTTCCCTCGTGTCTGAAAACTTCTTTTATGTTTGCATAATATGATATTCATTTTTTAGAAGGACTATAAAGATAACAAGGGGAAACGATTGATCCACACTGTTTTTACGCACTGTAAATAGAGATCAGCTCAGAGACAAAATATTACTTGAAAAGAAGAACAAGGAAACAATAAACTGCTGGAAGCATAAATAGTGCATTTTTCAGCATTTTTTTTGAACAATTGTTAGTCTGTTTTGCTCCTGTGATTAGTATTCCTGTTGTTTGATGACATAGAGACCCAGTATATGGATAACACACAGTTAGAGATTGTACTATGTTATTTTAACACTTATATTGATGTATGATGTATAGGTGTTATAGACAGAATATTACAGTAGAAATTTCCTGTAACGTACTGTTTACTGTAATTAATATATATATGAAAAAATCCTTAAAAATACATATTCAGAAGAAGTGACAACTTTGTTTTCTTTCAGAAACATCAGATTGATTTTACAGTAATATTCACTGTAAGTGTTTTGTATTTTTACAGTGAAACATTTTTGAAAAACATTGTATTATCTGTGATGAATAATTTCAACATTTTGGTCTCGATGTGCTAAACGACTCACGAATTTATTAAAGGCTCCCTCAGACTTGGTCAAAGGGTTTTCGGGGGGGTCAGTCTCGCCATCTCCAAATTTGTAAGATTCCCACACGAATTCTTGTATAACTCACAACGACATAGTCCGTTTGAAAGGAAAATCATTTTATAAGTGAGGCGACGTGGGTAAGAGGATCTGTGGTGGCTTCAAAGAAGACTGTCTCGTTTGTTGCCAAAACCACCGCAGCCCCAGCTCTCCTGCCTGGTCGCCATTAAAGGGCAACCAGAAGCACACAGAGTTCACAACAGCTACCTCTGTTACTTCTACGGCTGCTCTTAAAAGGAAATGAGGTAGAAAGACTTTAGAGTAACTTTGCTAAGAAAAGAAAACAGAATTTACTGAGTTTTGTCACAGGTCGCTGTCAACTTTGAAGGTTTCTTTCACAAGATCAGAGAGTCTAAATACTTACCAATGATAAACAAAAGGGGGTAAATCTCAGAGAATTGCTGCAATCTCAACTGTTTGCCAATTAAAAAAAAAAAAAATAAGTGTGTCAAACCATAAATATGGGCTTGGTATAAACCAACACACTGGGGGTGGGGGGAACTTTTTCCAATGACTGGAACATCCACATTAATAAATCAAAAGTTCTGTGCTACATAGTTCGGTTAGGTTTTTACTAAACTTTTTGGAGCAGGTTTATTTTTCTACGTTTTATAGTTTGCGTCATTTTGGTCTGGTTTGTCAGTTGAGAGTTTTTCTCCTCTATGAATGGCAGCATTAAAACTGCCGCGTCATTATATACTGACTGTAGTCGGTGCTAAAAACCCACACACACACACACACACACACACACACACACACAGTTCGCCTATTTCCGGAGACGCTCACTGATATTGTTTTTCCTGGAGACTTAGCGTAACCATTACCCATAACCAAAACATGCCTGACCCTAACCATCACCCTTACCTTTACCCTATAATCTCCCCAACGAGGACAAACAGATATTTTAGCTGTTCCTGAATGCAACTGCTTTGAAACCAAATTGTGGACACCATTTTGTCCTGCAGCAAATCTGGTTTGGAGTCAGCAATTTGTTCCAAATGTGACTTAAAACAAACACACATACAGTACAGACACAGAGAAATGGTCCACTAAGTGTTCGTGAGAAGCACCTGGCACACATTAGAAACTCAATAAGTAAAGTGGCAGACATTTTACTGCCATATGGAAATTTCTCAAGCTTACACCTACTGCGCCCTCGCCAGACCCTCACTAACCTCATCCATCCTTCCTCCCACTCATCTCATGCCAAGATATCAGTGTCTCTACTTTCTCTCTTAAAACGCAACACGTAGACACACACACACATAGACACAAGACCTTTTTTGACACACACGCAACTTGTCTTTCCCTTCCTCCCTCACAAATCACATGCCCGGACGCAAACACAAACACACAGTCACCCCCTTTAGCATGCATAAAACTCTGGCAGACTTCACACACACACACACACACACACACACACACACATATACACGTAACACACCCCCTGTAGCCCTTATGTCTGGGTATGGTCTAATAGCAGCACTAATGTGATGTGAGTGTGAGGGGATCGCTTTACTCTGGCAATATTAGGGGAATGGTGAGCCGTTGGTAATGCTGGAGTGTCTTTTGACGTGTGTGTGCGCTCTAGTGTGTGTGAGTGAACAGGCAGGGTACTGGTAGTACTGGTGGAGGAGGAGGTGGTGGTAGGAGGCTCTGGAGAATCTCACAAGGGCTCAAAGCTGGAATCCAGGCAGAGAGGAGGTGTGTGCGCGTGTTTGTGTGTGTGTGTGTGTGTGTGTGTGTCTGTGTCTGTGTCTGTGTGAGGGATAGGGGGGCTGTTTACAAGAGTTTCGGGGGTGGGGAGGGGTGGGGGTTTAATCCTAAAGGCCTTCACCACTGACCGAGCACTTAACACAGGATCACAACTGCAGCCTCGACTGAACCCCCTCAAGACCACCATCATCCACCCCCCTCGACACACCAGCACTACACACACACCCAACACCAAATCCACTGTCTCGCCTCCAGCTGTAAATCAGCACCTCCCCCCCCAACCCCCTCACCACCACCTTCTCTCCTCTTCCCTTACCACCACCAACACCCCAACTTCTGCCACAACCAGCTACTGTCTGTCTCTGGTGAGTATCTATCACCTCTCAGCACCTTCTCCACCGAACACAGAAAAGATCCACTTCACTGTCTCAGGTGACTGCAGATTTATGACTCACTCCCCACCCCCATCACCCCGACCCCGCTGTCTTTGTGCCGACAGATAGACAGACAGGCATTTAGGCAGACAGGCAGTCATACACGTATGAGGATCACGGTGTCATGCAGGCACACACATGCTGACAAACAGCCTGAGCATGCAAATTACACGCTGTGTGGACAAAAAGTGAGAGAAATAACCTCTCAGCACTTTGATGGGATTACGTGGACAGAAACAGACAGTAGTATGACAGTACGTGCACGTGGCGGGACGTTCACGTATTCAGGTTGAGTCAGTGGGTACATGATCTCATTTGCTTCCAGTGCCGCCACCTGATGTTGAGCCTCTGGATCCAGCGGAAACTTGTAACTGTAAACAAAGATTTTAAGACACCTCAAAAACTTCACCCTAACCTCAACCAACATTTCAGCTGCACAACATTAACTGGTGCTCAACTTTCTGTAATTCACTCGGTTAATATCACTTCAAATTAGAATGCCAAGTTTGTCACATATTGCACATTTTTATCCATTTTCAGAATCAGAATCCGCTATTTATTTTATAATTTATTCAAGGATTTTGAAATATACAGCTAAAAGCAAGGCAAACAAAGCCGGACAATAACTTGTTTGCAATCATTATAACATGCAAAATTCAAATGGAGGACTGGAGGTGATAAATCCATCTACTGCATGGTTTCAAAATAAAGGAACATGACTACAATAAAAGAGTTGGATGAACCTGAAGGCAACAGGTATCATCTGAAAACTGAACTCACACTGGATGTGATCCACACAGAATGAACAAAAGTGATTTTCCCCACAGCTTGACAGATTTGCCCTGTGCAGACTCGATCGTCACTTTAAATGACCGTGTCCTTACATTATATGGTGAGCCACTGAAAGCATCAAAGAGTCTATTATGGGCTGTAACTATGGCGTGTGCATTGGGTGGATGACTGAAAGGACAACTGTCTTGTTTTTGGCTTGAGTGTAAGTGTCTTTCATATTTCAACTCTGTAACATTAAATGGATGCACCATTGAAAGGGTAACTTTACTAACTAAGTAACTTTAGATACAAGTCTCTACCAACAAGATCTACTGTTTCCAGAGGTCTGGTGAAATGCCGTTAAAAATTGTACTTCAGCTACACAGAGAAGTTTTTAAAGCACATTCAACACGAAGCATGTTTAACACTTTAACATTAATGTTTGACATTAGTCAACTCTGCTTTTCCAAACTAAAGACTGATTCATATCTGGCGCTGTTTCTCAGTGAGTTCGCCTTTTACTTCTCCCCTTTATATTCTACTATATTCAGAATTTGAAATGCTCCATATTTGATCAGTTAGAAAGCCATAAATAGCTGAAATCATGGGCATTTGTGCAGTGTTTATAATCTTTGCCTCAAGCTGATTGTGCTTCATCTGTACAGCGCACTTATGAATAGTATCAAATGCAAATAAACTATGGTGTAATTGTGCAGAGTGCGAAAGGTGCTGGAAAAATATTGGATAAATCAGAGAAAATCTGGGTAACTAAAAAAAAGCGTACACAAACACACACAACACTATCTCACATAAATATCTTAAAAAGCAAAAAGCATCACCACCTTGTCATGACGTAATCACCTCTCTCAAAATTCTTTCTGTTGCTGTTAAATATCCCTTGTGTGTCAGGCAATTTTTCTAGCAAATGCAAAAGCTGAACTGGGTATAGGTTGAAAAGAAGGTCGGAAAACTGAAAATACAGAGTAAATACAGAGTAAAAATGACACATTTTATTCCAAACAGCATATTTCTTTGGTCTAAAATGTCTGTGGGGCATCTTAAATCATCATATTAACTTTTTTTCCCTAAATGGATTTGGTCTTACTTCCAAAGAACTTGCTTAAAGTAAAATAAGAAAGCAAACACACATCAGTCCATTCACCTCTCAGTTTCTCAAAGGTGTTTTTCTCTGCCTGCTGTTTTGCCACCACCATGCCTCTGTTCTTTGTATTACAGTATTTTGTCTGGCCTGAGTGGCAAAGTACGTGGGGGGAGGTCAAGGCAGACACACTGGCCAGCAGTAACACTTCTGTGCGCTTCAGAGCTTTTCCCATTAGCACAATGGAAAAATCCTGGTATTGCTACTATCATTGCAATTGTAAATGCATGGCCTTCCAAATGTGTGACCTGTTCCCTCTCTGCTCCCGGAGTACGCCTGCCTGTACATTCCAGATTTATATGCTGTCTCCTTACAACCACGGCTGAGCCTGAAATATCTCAAGTCAGACTCGTGCCAACAAAATCGCTTTAGATTCATAAATATTCTGGACGTTTCCATTGAGGCAGTGGAGTACTTTCACGTTGGACTGAAAACAGAGCACTCAATTTACTTTAATAACTAAATGTTTTGAAGAAAATACAGCCGTGACAAATTCCCAGGGACAAATTCCCAGGGACAAAGTCCAGACGAAGAGCGGGAAGAAGGAGCCTCATTTGACGTCAGCCGATATCAAAGGTCCAGGATGAGTAATCACCGGTGCTGGTCCAATAACAGAATGATTGATTGGCCCAGAGCCCCACACTGTCTGAGATAACATTGTTCAAAGTGTCCAAACACAATGTCAACACAGTGTCTCCCTCTTGGGCCACGTTCTTCCGCCATACCTAGAAACCCACTGTTGACCCTTGACCTTTCAACATGTCCAGCTGCAAAATGCAATCTTCCATGCAGTGTTTGACCCTGAGGGTTGCCAACGGTGGCAGATGCTTTCTACTGTAGGTTACTGGAGGTCATCTTAAACATCTTTCAACAACAAGTCAGGAAATTAACTTATTACAGGAATTTTCTGCCATTTGAAAGAACATCAAAATCTGTGATAGTGTAGTTACTACGTGACTCATATCTCATACAAACGACCTACTCGAGGACGCTGACTGAAGCTGAGGTCAATAGCTTTGGTGTCCACTTTTTATGGGCATCAAATCACAACAAATCGTCTCTGTCTATTTACTGTCAGTCCGGTGAAAAGGGATTTTCTTCCTCCTCAGTGTCCAGCTCCACTCAGGCTCTCCCAGAGGTAGTTAGTCATGACAAAGTTTCTAACCACAAAAGCACATGGTTTCAGTTTAGCCCTCGCTACCATTCAACATGGCTCCCATCCGGTTTCTCTCCCTCTCTCTGCATGATCACACCACTTGTATACGACATACCATGAACCAAAAGCTGCGTAATGGGAAGCAGATAGTCTTAACCACCAACACCACCCTCAAATCTGGACACCCGATAGGAAATGTCATCCACATATTTGGGTAAATGCTTGTAATATTTCTAATGACTGCCTTTATGAGTAAGGGGGCTTTGTTGAATCATTTGAAACCTGAATAAATGCATCTTAATGAGACTGTTTTAGAGATTTGGTAATGGTGCAGAGAGTCAGCTGGTCAATTAGTAAGTTGGTCTTTTACTCGGCCCGCTGGCTATTGGGCATGTTGTGAGAGAGCACAGACACCTGGCAAGATTTTGCAACACTGTAGTCATTCAGTGTGTGTGTCTGTGAGTGTGTTTTTGTGCAAGCCAAGCCCTTATTACCTCAACGTGGGTGAGTGTGAGGTGGTCTGTGTGTGCATGCGTGTGTGCGTGCTATGTCCTTATTACCTTGGCACATGTGTAATGTTACCAAAGTACTTATTACCCTGGCATGGCATTGCATGTCTGTGTGTGAGAGCTTCTTTTAGCTTCTCCCTTTATCCCAGATCATACACCCTGAGTACTAGTTAGCATTTACAGCAACAAAACACAGCACGACGGTCACAATCATTAAGAAATGTAGCCTGCATTACAGGTTGGTAACTGTCATGGTACTCATACCGAGACAAGTGATTTGATTTTTAATCTTTTAATATTTCAATAAAAGTTATAAATAATGTTTTTGCTATTTGGTGTCAGCTACCTAAACAACAGGGTTACATCACATCCAGTATTAGCTTGGTTCACCTATAATAATGCACACACACAAAAAACACACATAATATCATCATAAGGAAAACTTAGGTTTTGTTCGTACAGACTCTAAGACATATTCACTTGCAGATTGTCTTTCTTTTTAAAGGAATCCTCCCGTATGCAGTCAGTTCATGCTCTAAATGAAGTATCAAAAAATGTTTATATACATTTTCAGATGACATTTATAATGTTGCACTTGATTGTTCATGCGAAAAGTGACAAAACAAGTTGTGTCAAGGATTACAAAAAACACCTTGAGAGAGAAGTTTAAACCTTGTCTCATCTCTGACCTCTGCACAACTGGCCAGTCACGGCATGAAGAAGGTTAATTTTGGACAGTTTCAGAAAGTTATTTAATGTATCAGACACAGCCTCTTCTAAGCTGGCATCACAGAGGTGCAGGGGGTTTCTGAAGATATTTGAACATCCAACGAGCAGTTCAGATGAAGCATACTGGCAGCTTTACCCTTGATAATCCACAAGTGAGTGCACGCTGATTTACCTGTGTTTGAAAGGCATTTTTTCTAGAAAAATTGCCAAAATTAAACAATTAATCATAGCAAGATATTGTAAAACATGAATTATTATTGGATTTCAAATTTCCAATGGTCCCTGAACACACACAATCTGTGAGAAACGTTTCTGAAAAAACAACTAAATCTTAGCTTTAAAAAGTGAAATTTCTCACTTAAACTTAACTTCAACTTTCTCATTTAAAAGTCCGCCAAAAATAACCAACCAGTATGCTTAACAAGAGTAAAAAAAAAAGGATTTTTCTTCAGCTCCAGGATTTCGTTCCCAACTTTTATCTGTAACTTTCAAATATCAAAAGGGTAAGTTTTTGAAATCTCAAAACAGCAGCAGTGCCAAGTTCCTGATGTTTTTTCAGATGGCTTCTGCTGCCACTGTGGTGTAAAGTTTATTTGAAAAAAACGGTCATTATATTTATATGTTGCTAATGCTGGCTGTGTGTGTGCTGTCATGTGAGTGTGTGAGTGGGTGTGATGTGTGGGCTTATTAATTTTTGCTGGTTTTGTGTGGTAGGACCAGGATTGGTGGCTGTCAAGCACCCACATTCTGCTTAATTGCAAACACAACTTGTGTAATGGTGAGACCTGTAAGGAGGGTTTGCATTTTGCTTAAGAAATTAGCTGTATGTTGTGGTGATAACTGTTTGCTCATTTCACTGGCTCCAGCATTCGACATTAATATAAAAAAATACATTTATTTTAAAAATATGGGTGATGCATTTTGCCCCTGTAACTAAGGCAGTCTGAAGGGAAAATATTTGTCACTTTGGGAAGGGTCAAAATAAAAAAATTAATTAAATAATAATAATAATAATAATAATAATAATAATAATAATAATAATAATAATAATAATAATAATAATAAGTAAATAAATAAAAACAAGGTCACTCCACAGCCAACCCCCTCTTATGTCCTTAAGGTAATAAGGTAAAAGTAAAGGCTTGGTTTTGGGGTGAACCAACTCTTTAATATGTTTGTGATGTATGAAGATCCAAAAATCAAATCATGCAATATAACACTGTAGTAAAGCATGTATGCCAAGATAAAACAATGTGAATGTAATAATAAGTAAAAAAGTAGAGCTGGCAGCACTGACTAAAAGTATGTCTACTATCAAAAAAATTATCTGAACACAAATGTGTTCTCAAGTCCAGCAGCGAGTTATTGCAGCAGTCACAAATGTCTTTTTTCTGCTTTTACATAAATATTGCCTATGAGGACCCCAACACATAAGGATCTATCTATCTATCTATCCATAGATGAAACAAACACTCACAATCACTCTGCGGTTTCACAGTTGTCTTGGCCTCCTCCACACTTGAGGCAGACAAACAAAGCAGGGCAACATAACTGTTTTGCCTCAGGGCTCTGACTTGTCCATACACTTACACGTGATTACATCATTGATATTTGAGGCAACAAGTGAAATTCCTGCTGCTAGGCTGTAACTCATAATATTTCGTATACTTATGAGTCACAACAAGTTATACTGGGCTAGTTGCAGGTGGATTGTTCACACATAATTGCTATCCTATTTTGTCTGGTATCGGAGGAAGCAGCCACTATAATCAGTAATAATGGACTGACGGGAGATGACTTTCAGCAACTATTTGTTGTTGATAATGTTGACTCAACTTTTATTCAACTCGAGACTGAAATGGATTATTTAAAATTTGGACTTGTTTCAAACCTGACAATTTGTGCATTGTTTATCTATTGTTTACACTTTGTAAATGTATATTCTTTTAAAGTAACTTTTGTTTTTTAAAGACTTTTTACTGTCATATGCCCTTCCCCATACAATGTTGTCCAAAAGCTACACAAAATCAGAGCTAAAAACTGAATGACGCCTGCAGCTGGCCGTGCGGCTTTAAATATGAGGTTTGCTATAGCACATTGCGCTCTCACTTTCTCTACTCATGCGTGCTGTGACAACCGACTGGCAGAGCACAAGAAAAGCAAGATCCCTGGCAGTGAAGCTTATTTGGTATGTAATTCAAGAATATGCTCCCATGCACAGACAAGCCTGCACAGTATGCACATGGCAGTAGGGATGAATGCATGCAGTTGTGCAGGCGCACACAAACCCATGACTGTACCCAACAAGCATTTGACAGACAGCGACACGCAGGAGGTGGCCAAGTTAAACCACTCTCTAATTCATAATGACATTTACATGACACACAGGTTGACTCTCTAGGAAAACATTAAAGCAGCTTTGGAAAGTGTGGAGCTGATATCATAATAGTATTTCTGATTTCATGAAGCAAAGCACGCAGTGAGGATGGAAAAAATACCATAATAACTATGGTGCTATATTTACTTGGGTGCAGTCCCTCGTATAAAGATATATCCAACATTAAAATGTCTGCTAAGTATACATGCTTGAATACACACATGCACAGAGACAAGTTATGGATTTGCAGACTTTTTTTCTCCTCTTCCTAAGCAGCCCCACCCATTTTTTATGGCACAAATATACACAGGAAACACTCACACTGCCAGAACCTACCCACACACCAACCCCTAACCACCAGTCAGTTGCCTTATGCCTGCTGCTGATACAAACAGACAACACAAAACGCTCTGCCAAGACGCAATCAGTCAGAAAGAGCACCTCAGTGATTTGTTATGAGCAGGTGCTGTGAAAAAAAAATTGACAGGCAATGTTTTATCAAGACAGAGTGAATTTACTGTCGGTAAATTGATAGTCGACATAATGAAACAATAAAAATGTCTGCAGCACCAGTCGGGACAAGGTGCTCTGTGGTTGTGGCATGTTTTTGTGCGTACATGTGTGTGCGTGCATGTGGTGTGTGTGTGTCAGAAAAGATCCATTGCCCTGCAATTCAGCAAACCAGCGCATTACATACTCTCATTCATGCCTTATTGTTTTCCTAACTGATAAGAAAGTACTTGAGCTGTTTGCAAACAGTGCGTCAACAATAGGAGAGGACAATGGAGCTATTCAAACGCCAGGGAGAAGGAGAACAGGGTAATAATAAGAGGGGGGGAAAAGAGAAGGACGAGTGTGTGTTTGAGAGATGTGTGTGTGGTTTGTGGGGACAGAGAATAGGTGGCATTCAAACAAACAAACTTCACCAAAGTGGCTAATTTTCAGCATTGTAGCATTATATCATGTCTCCCTGCTGCAAGTCATCATAGGGTGTTTAGTGACTTTGCCCAGTGCTCTCTATATACCTCTACCCCTCCCACGACCCAGCCACCCCCACCCACACACAGGTCTGTCACCCATGGCGATGTGAGTGATCTCTGTATGGACGCTGCTGAGCAGCTCAAGGGGGCATCTGGTCTTTTTCCCTTCTCAGTCGCTGAAATGTAAACACCCCAGTTGCCTGGATTTGCCAAATGAGCACCTGGTATTTCAAAGTGGCCTCCTGGCTGTGTGACTTTTTTTTTCAACTTGGGGTGGGAGGCAAGGCTGTTCTGCATTATGGAGACACACAAGCATGCTTGCACGCACACTCGCTGTTGTTCACCACAAATGTAAAGCGGGAGTGGAGACGCGGGGTGAGACAGGCCAGCAGGCCCACACACGCACATGTACACATTTGACACAACTACTTCAACCAAAAAAAAAAAAGAAGCATGCTTAGGGTATGTGCACACTATCCACTCGCACACACATACTCTGCACACTTTGTCATTCCCTCACCTGGCCTTGTGTTTAGTCTATACAAAGTGTAATGGTATACGGTCGGATTACTGCGACCCTCTGAGGTGCTGCAGTACAGCGGTGTGGTGTGTGTCAAGACTGTCTGTCCTTGTCCCTGCGGGCTGCTGCGACTTGTCATCTAAACTGTTAGCCACAAAGAGCTAAACCAGACCCAAAAGCTTCACACTGTTAATCTGAGGAGAAAAAAATTGGGGTCATCACTCTGAATATCAGTTGTAAAAATACAAATGCTGCCTATGCTTCAAAGCAGATGACTGCTCAGCTCACTGGAGGGTGAAGTACCCAAATATTCAAAAAAGTAGAGTGGGTGAGACCATCCTGGATATTTACAGTACAAAATCTATCTAAATTGTTTGGAAAAAAATGGTACCAAACACATTTTGGCATAGGGCTTCATCAGGGTGTTACCATGAGTTTTTTTTACATAAAGATCGCACTACAGGGACCCTATGAAGTGTCTTCTTTATGCCGCCTTTACATATTTTTCCAGAACCAAACAAGGTGTAACAAAACAGCATCAGCACTGTTGGCAATTACAATAATTTACCATTCATGTTATATAGCAGCTGATCTTTTTCTCTACTTGGTGGGTAAAGAGCTCCCAAATTTCATTGTTTTCCTAATTTGTGGAAATTTTGACTGTATTAATGATAAATATGCTGTACAACAGCACAATGCACTGAAGTACTCTCAAGAAAAAAAGTGTCAATATATGTGCCAACATCATATCTAAAGTCATCAGTTCAGTATCTCCTCTTTCCATTATCGATGAGCCAGCATATTAACATACAGTTATGTCCACCCTGCTGTGCTGTATGCTAACAAGCCTATTGTATCCCTCCTACTTCCCCTGCTGCGTTTTTCTAATGTCTTTTTCAAATTGCTAAAAAGAAAGGAGAACAGATAAAATAATTTTATAATTTTGGGGACTCAGTTCTCTGCATCATAAAGGAGCCGGCAGTCCTCTGTGGTGTAATTGCTCATTGTGTTGTTTATGATAACAATTGCCAAGCAACTTTTGGACAGATTTTATTTTGAAACAAATAACATGTCTGAAAAGTGTTCTTCTTCTTTTTGCCAAAACATACAAGGAAGACAAATGAGAGTGACTGTAACGGTCATATCACAACATAAGAAAACAAGTAAAAAGCTATGATATCATTCGGACACCCACAATGCCTCACAAAATGTAATCATTCATATGACAAAACTGCAGCCTGCCGCAGACATACAGACAACATCCCCATTTGGCCTGGGGAGCCTTTTACTCATCCCCCGTAACCGCTTCCTAAAATGGAAAATGTTGTCCTTCGGCTTACACTGATGTGATTTGTGGTCTGATTCACAGTCATGTGATAACTGACGGTGTCATGCCACTGCATGCCTCTACATAGACAGTGACGGGCCAGCGTTGGCTGTCTATCATCAGTGTGCACTGACACATCCTGGCCCACACCCAATCAGACCTGAGTGACGCATCGTGGGTAGAAGGTAAGGTGTCTCCTAAACACATTCTATGGCACTGAATCACCTGAACCACCAGTTTGGGATATGAGTGAGAGTCTGAGTTGTGTTTATAATGTATGTGTGTACGCATATGTGGTGACTGTGGTTACTGGATGAATGAATGCAGAATTTGGGCTTGAGTGGGTGTGTGTGTAACAATCTGTATTGTGGGACAACTGTTTGGTGTGTGAGATCATAGATCAAAGAATGTTTTTAGGTGTGTGTGTGTGTGTGCGTGCGTGCGTGCGTGCATGCGTGCGTGTGTGTGTGTCTGGGTGTCTGTGAGTGTTCTTTCACGAATCAGCGAACAAATCAGGCTCACTTCCCCTCTCTTGCTTTCAGGAAACTTTTCACGAGGGACTGTGATACCCTCCTCTACCCACTCCTGCACAAAAGTGGTGCTCTGCCTTTATAGCAAATCTCTGTTTTCTCAACTGGCTGCATCCACTGGGGAAAACAGAACACATTCTACAGACAAGCCTGAGAAACACCCTGACAAAACAGACTACAAACAGCGAGCACGGGTACAGAAATGCTGATAACGTCAGTCTTCTTTTTTTCATCTCTTTTCCCCCGTCACCATCCACTTCTACTGTATCTGTCATTGTTTGCAATTTTGTCTTGGCTATTTTCTGCTGTTCTGTGTGTTTCCCATGGGTGCTGATGGGAAAAAGAGATCAAGGCAACATCTCATATAGACTCCCCAAGGTTGCAGGACCTTGAGTTCTCCCTCCCAAACAGTGCTCCACCCTTGCTTTTCATTACGTCTCTTTGTCTTCTCTTCTCCTCTTTGCCCTTCCTTTCACTCTTTTTAATCCAAACTTTTGCAAAACGGGAGCTCTGTGGTCTCCTCCTATGTGCTGGGGGCAAAGGTGCTCTAGATTAAAAAGAACCTCGCAAATTGAATTCACACTTGATGAAACAAACAGATTTGCATGTGTCTATCCGCCTGAGACAAGGTGGCCAGCTCCAGGCAAAGAACTGTCCCACCTCTGAACAGTGTAATGCGCTCAACTAATTAATGGGCTGTTATTGGAGAAATGTGTCACAGAGTTTGAGGTGAGGCGATGTAGAGCGCCGCGACCCCAGTCCAATAAAGGTTGAGGTCCTTGCTAATAAGATGGAAACGGGTCACTTCTTAACCTAGTGAAAGTTTCCAGTTTGTACTTCTCCTTGTTAACTTTTGTATCAATCTGCCTCGTTCACGTCTCCGAAAGACAGATTCCTGCTCTGTTGGTCTCTCTTGTCAAAAGGCTTACAGATTCATTTCTTTGTATTATGGTGGCAATATGTAAAGTATTCAGGCTGCTTTGAAGCCATATTGCGGTGACAGCTGTGCATTTCAGTTGACAGCTGAGTCTATTATCCCCTTCCTTTTTTCATCAAAGGATGTGTTTCCTCACATTACATCAACTTAGAAATTACAGTGATATGCTGAGGCAATAAGTGTGTTAGAATTCCACAAGCTCCTGGGTTCATTTATGTGATGCATTTTCTTCATTTGTTGCCTTGGGTCCCAACGGGTGGTGTTATTTTATGATAGCTATTTCTGTAGCGGCTCAGGCCACACACCGCTACGACAAGGCCTGTTTGCCTGGTGTTTTGTTGGCCTTTATGGCAGCCTACCCGCTGGTTGCCAACAGAGGTCAGTGGGGAGATCAGTTGGGCATCGGCGACCACAGATAAACCCTCCTCTCTCTCTCTCTGGGCATGATGGGAAGGCTCATGGGACGAGTGTGGGCAGACAGGCTGACGCGTTTCCTCCCCCTGTCTGTCCCTTCAGCTATTTACCAGACGGAGGTCCCATCCAAGCAGGAATTTCACACCCTATTGACAATGTGGCTTCTGTCAGCTGCCGCTCCAGCACCCATTACCAAGGGCTCATCCTTCCTTCCGTCTCCTCCTTGTTTCTGTCTGTGTCACTCTCTGCCTTATTTTAATCCTTCAAGGGGGTTCTGCCCTGTAGGTTGCTGAAAGAAAAGGCAGGATCCGGACTTTAAAATCAAGGATCAATGGCTGGTCAGGGATGTGTGGCTAGGGTGTGCCTTTGTTTCTCAGGTGCTCTATTGGTTTAGCTGGGTGAGGAGGTGTTGAGTGCTTAAAACAGACAAACTAATGAGACATGTGACCTTGAGGAAGGGAAATATGTTAGGTAATGTTTGGGACAACATTTGGACAGCTTGTAACTACCCGTGAAAGGGTCTTCATTTTTAACACTGACTTTCCAAACCAGGGTCAGGCTTTAATTCACCCAGTAAGGTTATTGGCATCTAACAGTTATCCACCATTCTCATGAAGGTGTTAACCACTTAGTTTCACCTTCATCGTTACCAGGGTGTTTCAGTTTCTAACATTGCCTTAAAAATGTACCAACAAGGGAGCAATTTTCTTGGAGAAGAGAAGTGTACTCTGTTGCACCTGTATCCTGTTACCACACCTAACAGTGATGTCGCAGGATCCTGGCATCCACCTGCAAATCAGTGATGCCAGGTAAAATATTAATCCACTGGACTACAGAAAAGATAACATTTCCTTGGGGTTTTAGGTTACTCTTTAAATTTTCTGTTAGTTCAGACAGAATTGAAAGTTTGGACCAAAGATTTGAAGTGGTCAACCACTCCATCAGATCCACTCAACTTCAACTGTAATATGTATGGAAAATGGTAGAAAGCGCCGGAGAGGCAAAGCAGCTGTGTACAGCGGGGGGTGCAATCAGAGTTGCATATAAAGAATCACAATTGCAGAAATGAAAATGTCAAAATGAAAATGTAATAGGTTTGTGATAAGTGCCACTGCCAGTATGATAAACTCATTCACTTCACTAAGTCCCTCATTATGAGGCCAATATTGGTTCAATTCATCTCGTAGAGGTCTGGTGGGGTGAAGCTGAAGGGTGGGTGGGGCATCTTGGAGGATGAAGACAGAAAGGGCAGAAGCTGTGTGAGGGGGAAGATTGGCTCACAGTAGGCAGCAGAAGACTTAGACCCACTAAGAACTATGCCATATAACGTCTGACCTTGTCAGCCATAAAGTGTTTAAAGTCGCTGTACTTAAATAGGGAGTGTAAAAATATTTATTAAAAAGAATGGGGAGAAGTGATATTGTTTTAAAAATGGAGATAGTGCCACAAATTTTTCAGACAGTCTGTCCTGGAAGACACTCTCAGTTTTGCACTTAGTTGTTCCCATGAGAAGTGACAAAAGTAGTAAAGAATAAGAAAAAGATGGCTGGAGAGAGAAGTCCAAACCCTGGGTGGTTTAAACTTAACACAATCACAAAGAGAAGTCTGTGTGAATGTTGGACATAGTCCCCTCCAATCCAGCGTCAGAAAGATGTGTGTGTGTGTGTGGGGGGGGGGGGGTTTATGAAGCTATTTGACCATACCAAAAACAGCTCTGCATTTAAACAACACTAGGGGCTGCGTTGGAGGGTGAGTGAACTGATGAGATGGCAAAAATGTGACCCAGGAAGTATGTTTGAGTAAAAGATACATGACCCCTGTGTCTCATTTGAAATTTAAACACACTTAACAAACAGCTTTGCCTTGCAAATCTCAGCCATTTTACTATGAGTTGTGTGTCCAGTTTTTGTTACCTCTTTGTTGCAATAAGGTTAACCCATCACCTCTCTTCCTGAAACATAACAATGTTGTAAGGTAAAATAACATCAACTCAAAGGTTTCAACTGCATCCGCAAATGGAGCTGGCTCAGCTGTCCCAAAACAGAGCAATGTTTCAAGTGAAATTACAGAGATGTGAAATCCCTCAATTTGCAATTTGAGTTGCATTTCAGCAGTAAATGTCTGCACATAGAGTACAGGGTTCGGTGTATTCATTCCAAAATTGAATCTTGCAAGTTCTCAAAGTCTGATGAATATGCACCTCGGTGACAATATCAATGCAATCAAAGTGAAAAAAGTTATTCAGTCCACATAACAACACATAGTTTCCAGGTCATGGTGAGGCACAATTGAAAAAAATTCCTGAAGATAAGATCCAGACAAAGATGATATGGACTGTGGCTGCAGTTAGAGTAAAGTTACAGCTAATAATACAGGAGGGAGAGGGTCTTTAAGAACTGGGATTATTAATATTCAGATAAAAGTGCCAATTAAATTTACTAAATGTAAATGTCCACTACGCCTGCCTCATCTAACATATATAATTTCTATAGAGAGCATTGACATGAATCTATCTGTTTGTCAAGCCAGCGTAAAACACACCACACCTAAATAATCCCACTGTCGTGATTGTTATTCTAAAGGAGGGCAACCTGGATTCCCTTGACTAAGGCTGTCATAAAATGTCTCTCATCAGATATAAGTGTTCCTTCCTGAAAGAGAAAGGTCACATCCTCTCCTGCAACGAGACACGTGCAGCGGGGAAAGGGAGTGTTGCTTTCTCTTCGCTGTGTGTTTATGTGTTGGTGTAAACACCAAGACTGAGAAGATTAAAGGTAGACCGCACCTGTTTATTTTACATTTCACCTAGCGATCCGTGGTATGTGGTGTGATCGATAGACATGTCAGTGTAAGCTTAAATCAAGGTGTGTGTGTTTCTTTTGGTTTGTGATGGAAATATTACAAAGTTTCCAACAGCAAAGCAGATGTGAAGGAACGATCTGGCTTGTATAAAATACACACAGATATTTTCAGCCCAAGGCCATTTTATATACCGTCTCCACACCCAGCTCATGACAGACATATTGCTGCATTTCTTGCAATTATACAGATATTAACATGTGATAGGTGACACTGGATTGTTTCTTTTCTAAAACAGTATACAGTATGAAATAAGCCCTTTACCTTATGTTGATAGTTAATGTCATACGGATTTGCACTCTAAATGTTTTGTAATTGAATTAAAGAAAGGATCAGTCACAGTCATACCCTTTTCATTTACAATTATTTTTATTTATTTTTTGTCATTCTTTATTGTACTTTAGTCTCATTTTGGGACAAATATATTTCATATCAGAACTTTCACTCTTAATAACACTTGCAGGAGGGTATTCAAATGGAAAAGCATACATGCTCAAAGTTACTATAAATTAATTTAAAAAAAATAAAAGCGGAAAAGATCTTACATCAGAATATGTTCAGCCAGTCTGCTGGCTCCCTTGCTTGAGAAAAAGTAAAATCTAAAACACTCATATGGTATGCTACTTGAAGCTTGACTAAGACCATATTGCCATGGAAACAGAATATTTTTTGTCTCATAGAGGCACTTTTTTTTCCTTTTTCAGGAGAGACAGTTTGAACGAACACACTCATAATGGCAGGCTCATCTCTGTTGCTAACCGCTTACACGATGCCCAAGAGCAAGGGTTCTGGTAGAAGTGCAATAAGTTTACCTTAAACGTGATTAAAGAAGGGGTCTGGGATAGCAGAAGTGACTAAATGAGATGGAATGGAATTGGTGGAGGGGGAAAGAATTAATTAGCTTAATAAGATTGGGGAGACGGGGAGTGGTCGGAGCAAAGAAGGTGAGGAGCGGGGGCTGCGTTGGTGTTTTGGAGAGGGGTTGCTGTGCTGCTGCGTGTCTCTGGAACATGCCAGAGGTACAATAGGAGTGCTAATCTGGCAAATTGAAAGGTGCTTGCAGGGATGGGTGTGGGTGCGGGAGTGGCACTTTGGCTCCCATCCTTGGAATGAGGAAAAACAAATTAAATTTTTGTAGCCTCAGAATAGTCCTCCCTTCCACCCTATGCTCGTTTCCTTGATTGAATTTGTGCCTTGCGCACAAGCCCGGGTGTAATTTTATGAGGGAGAGAGGGGCTGTAAAGGTAAATTGTGTCTGACATTTTGTAATATGTGTTTTTACGCACCTTTGTACCTTTGTTGTTTTAGGTAAACAATGCTGTGATCTAGGTTTATCCCTGCTAAACAAATATGAAAGGGGGTATGTAAAAATAAATGTCCAAATGGAATGAGTCGGAGCTCCTCCTTTAAAGACACATAGTGTACTGCTGTCAGTGGCAGATATGCTTTGTTTCTTCTTCATGAAATGGGAAATATCCATTCCTACATGAAGTTCATGCTACTTGCAATTAGAGAGTACACCAATACTTTGCATGATCATATCAACATTTCCTCATGGAAGGACTTTTAAAAGCACTTGAGCTACGAGTTGTTGGACTGCAGGAATAAATTTAAGGGCTCAAGCTGATGGTTGGCCATTGGTCAATGTTGCGCTGTCTGTGAGCGCCGTTTGCACCAATAAGCCCTTGTTGCCTTTTTTTTTTTTTTTTTTGGTTTATTCAGCATATTAAATTAGCTTCTGAGTTGGAAGTAAAATCCCCCAAATCTGACCCCCAAATGAAATCAAAATATATATTTTTATACTTATGAAAAAAAGGTCTATTGGCCCTAAATCCCAAAACGAGGGAAAAATGTGTGGTAATGGCTTGGACTGAAATAAGACTAAAGGTGTAACACAAAATTGATTGACAATTTATACAATATGCTTTAAATAACAGTCAAAACAGGGCAGGTTCAGAATGACCCCAGAGGACAAAAGGTGTATCGCAATCGGGAAGACATTACGAGGGTTAAGCAGAAACAGGTTATAATTGTTTGTGTTATTGTTTGCTTATGTGGGAAAAAAATGATGGGTTCTTTCAGCATCGGCTTGTGTTGTTAATGTGCTAACTGGCTTACTAGCATCTTGAATCAGTCCTCTCTTTATTCTGGTTAATCTTTTTGAATGACAAATAACTGCTACTGCCACCTGCTGGTATAGCATGTTTTTATTTTATCACACAGGCTCAGAGCGTATGTGGTAGTTAAGTCTTGACTCTATTTTTTGCGGGCTGTTCATGTGCAACTCTTTGCATGGACACTGGCCACACAGTGGAAGATCTTGATTGCCACTTGTTCTTTGACGGCGGTTTGGTGTATCTGGGCCTTTACTGGGCACAGGGAGAACATGCAGACAGAAAAGGCTTGATACTTTGCCATCAGTTTGTAAAGATTGCTTTAAGATTGCTCAGATGACAATTACATGAAAACTATGACAGAAAAGGCAAGGTGGGCTGAGACTTTATTTAATGGTGAAATAAGTAAAAATAAATCAATAAATGAAACCGAAATATCAACCACTGTCCAATGCAATTAAGTCACAACAGCCTTTTTGTTGTCCCTTTGGCTTTGATACAGAAAATGCAGTTCATTCATGGAGTGCTCCAACAGCCACAAATGACCAATCTGCAACTTAGAAAATCCCCACTCTGCCTTTTAGCATCAATCAATACTTATCAAACTGCCCAAACTCTCATCTGTTAAGATGGCTTGTCAGTTGTTGTTTAAAGGCCAGATAAGCCCTTTCATGAGGCACATGTTTGATGAAATCACTATTCCCTGAAGAGGTGTCTACTCTGCCAAATCTGACAACTTAAAAAAAAATCTGAAGCAGCCTTTGCCTGTGGCCAGTGGCAAATTAGTTACAATTATCCTCTTGTTGTCAGAATTAGACATATTTTCGTCCTCCACCTTGTTGGCAATAAAATGAAGGGGGTGAATGACAAATTAAATTCACCGGTTTAATTGTTGGGTCCTTGATGGATGAGAGTCCGTTCAAATAGGTAGATAATGAGTGAGAAAGGAGATAGGGGAGCTGTTGCTGAGCAGGAAGGAGGACATGTTACCTCTGTGCCCCGAAGAAAGCTTTGATTGCTGAGATTTGTTTGTCAGTTTGACTACCAGGCGGAGACAAGTTTTTTTTCAGCTGCACACGTGCATGCTGTGAGATGTATATATTGTTGGCACTGACGTTACATCTGCACAGGACTGATCTTGAACTGCCAGAAAAACGTCCAAACAGCAGGAACAAGCCTTAAAACATAAAGACGTCACAGGTTTTTACAATGTGGTTTGCTGCTGTCAAGTTAACAGATTTTTTTTGCTCGTTGTCAGCTATGATACAGTATAGCTTATATACAGCATCGTTTCAGCAAGATTCATGACTGAACAGAATATGCCAAACCATGTGTTCTCCTGAAACTGCAAATATACTGAGCAACCTTCTATAGATAGACTTTGGACCATTAAAGCAAGATGACACACAGTTTTCCTGTCCCATGCAGAAAAATGTCCTTGTAATGTTACTGAAACTGTTACTGAAAAGACATTGACAAAGAATTAGTATACATCACATTACATCTGAGATACAGGAATAGTTGAAGTTTTAACATCAAGGGCCAAGAAGTGGAAGGAGTTGCTCCATCCAGCACTCCTGCATATTCCCATCTGAAACAGGCAATGCTGGGCTATAATGTGTCATTGCAATAATATTACTTTCCAATAAGAAGTTGTGTGAAAAAATTACTAACAAAATGTGATTAGTAATATTACAATTGACCCAAAACCAAAAACTGACTGATTTGAAGTTCAACAATCACATCAGTGGATTGATGCTTGTAATTCTACTTACCAAAGCAGCAAGCAACTTTGGTAAGCAGATATGTGCACCATAAGCGACTAGAAATACACCCATTGTTCTCCCATTAGTGGTATTAAGACTCCTTTTACTGTGGAAAGCACAACCTCAAACCTCCTCAACATCCACAATGACCAACAGCACAACAACACGAAGCTCCAGGAAACAGACCCCAAAAAGTGAGCCCTCCTCAGCCACAGAGAATGGCTTCAGCTTTACACTTGGTAAACCATCACAATTTGGTCTTAATTTTAGACACCTGCAGGCTACAAATGACAAAAAACTGTTGAAGCTTGTGGCTTGACATGTGGTGGATAACATGTTGCGGATCTCCACGACTGACTCTGTCTTTCAGATAGAACCCAGAGCCCCCTGGTAAAAAGTGATTTGCAAGATATCTAGCCTTAGCTGTGCTTACAACATGTTCTCACTCCGAAGTCACTTGATGACCGTCGGTCAGTCACCCTCCACGTCAACCTATGACATTTTACTTATCCTTGCTGCGTCAACCTATGCCGCTCTGGGATGCTGCTACAGTGATGTCAACAAATAAATGTGTGGTGGCATGATGAAGCGCGGTCCCTATGTTCACACAACAGCACAGAATGTCACGATGGTTGAGATTAGGCACCAAAGTCACAGATGCTTAAGTTTAGGCAAAAGAGGCACGTGGTAAGGTGTACAAAACACACACACAAACATACACACAGGACGCAAACTCCGGACTCCCGCAATAAAGTCGGTTGTTGGTGAGACATTGTGGGACTCTGACATTCACATAGAGATGCACAAGTTTTTTTGTTTTTTTTAGAGAGAAAAGATGCTATTACCAATGTGGTGGGGTGTAACGGAAAGGTAATATAACAAAGAGTAAATGAGCCCAACACTGGTACAAGGTAAGACAGCAAAAACCCATCTACCAAACCTCACATAATTAAATAGGCAGAGATAATGCATTGTTTGAAAGACGTTTCAGGTCAGAGAGAGGTCTGATGAGACTGCGGTTTGTGTCTAACTGGATTACAATGTCATCGATCTTTTGCAAAACCACAATGTGGAGTTGCCGGTGGCTACCCTTACAAACAAGGAGAGTGGAACTCATGCCAAAACCTTATGGGAGACATCAGCAATTTCTTCGTCATCCCAGTCCCTTTTGAACTCATTCGTATGAGCCTTACTCCATTTCTGTCTCTCATTCTCTCTCCTCTTCTCCTTCCATTGACTCTACAATATGTCGCCCTAGAAAAATGCAAATAAATAATGTATTGCATGATTAAATTACAATTTCCATTGTAAATGCACTGATGTAAATGCGAAAAGTAACTTGCTGGCATCGAATTAAAAAAGAGGCTTCATTACATTATGTAAAGAAGTGCTCTCAGGAGTCAAGAAGAAGTTGGCAATGATATTGGAAGGGTGGACCTGGCTTATTATGCTGTGCGTGTTAGCGTGCCTAAACTAACAACACGTTGATGGAGCCATTTTCAAAAAGCGGTGTATGACATACTTGATGGGTTCTCCTCCATATTTCCTTTACACATTAGTTAAAGTTAGACATTACAACACATGTTATCACTGGGGTTCATCTCTCTCTAAGATGTTTTTATTGTAACCATCTTTTGGATCAAGTCACTATTTAACTCGTGCCCTCTCATCATCAGCAGCAGTTTCTTCATCCTGTATAATGCGGGCTGGTCTGCATCCCAGCAAAACATATGATCCGGGGTTTCTGCTGGCACTGGAATTTTTTTTAACTGCCATATTATGTTGAAAATAAACAGCACTCGCTCCCATTATGTGGTTGTCAGTAAAATGCACATCCATCCCATTAAATAGACCGCAGACAATAAGAGTGGGTGTCAATCAGATGGAGAGTAAGATGCCAACAGGGTGGGGGAGATGAAGGAACCTGAATTGAAAATTCTCCAATTGAAATGCCAACTTTGGATTTAAATGTCTGAGTGGAGGCTCAGTGTGGATTTGTCATTGAAATGCAAACCATTTTGCTTGCAGTGCTGTATACTAAGGGATGAAAATTAACATAAATTTTGATTTTCAACACATAAAACTGGCGCTCTTTCAGCTAACATGCCAGGATTGGAAATGCATTTATTCAGCATGCAGTCATTCATTATTCATGTTTATATGTGTGCACCTCATAATTGCTTTATTCAGAGTCAGGTCTTGTTTTGGGATGGGGCCTTTTGATGGTTTACAGATTAACCCCTTGAAATGTGGTCGCTTTAGATGTAATGAGTGTCTAATGGACACCTGCACTCGGTCTTCTGGGAAAACCGGCCATCCAAAAACAGCTTGGCCATCGTCCCTTTGAAATGAGTCACACAGGACGTCCTGGTGGCCAAGTGGCTCACACCTCCTGCCTCATCTATCACCTCAGATTTTAGGGCCTGTTTTCTGTTACACCAGTCTGGTTCACAGCACAAAGCTGGCTTGTATTGTAAAACCTCTAACCCCTGACCATTTGCACCAATTCGTCACCACAGACAAGACATACCAGACACATTTTGTATGGTTAGAGTCTGTGCAAGTGACCAGAAGTGAGGCATTTCCTCACATCACCGCTGCCATCCTTTCTTTAACCACACTGTCAAAAGTGACCTGGTTCACATGTAATTAAAGAGAAAAACTGGCCCAAGCTTGAGTGGGGTAGGGGATTATTCCTCTCGATCCCCCTGTGCTCCTTTATTCATTCTTTTTTTTCTGGATGACTACATTCCTTTAATATGATGAATGGGAACGCAACAGCCCAGTAATTTCATTCTCCAGCTATGGCCATTTTATTATTTCTTGAGGCTTAAAGAAATGCTGCTGAATTTTTTTGGAACAAAACCACTTCAAAGTCACACCAGACCTCAGGGCTATCAAGTCTAAGAACAAACAGTCTCCAGAATTGAGTTGATAGACAGCGAGCAATGAATTTAATCCTTTACAAAATTCGGACCAACATTCACATGGAGAAGACGGAAAAAAAGAAGGTTATTACCTCCCATTTATGTTCACTTTGCATTTCAAAGACACTGGCTCTCCTACTTGTCACACCCTAGTTAACAGTTTAATCCTGACATGGATGAAGGACGCGGCCCTCCTTTGTGAGTAGTCTGCTAAGTGTCCAATGGCTAGATGGTGGGGAAGTGATGAAATCAGCAGGACAGGATGGGGAAGGAAGGCAGCGAGGGGGGAGAAGATCCGAGGGCTACTTTATCTGCCAGAAGTCACACTGAATGATTGCCATCAATGAGGCGAGGAGATTAGCGAGTGGGTGTTTGGGTGGGTGGACAGGAGGGGGATGAAGTAAAGCATCAGAGACTGCTGGAAGCCAGGAGGTGAGAGAAGAGTGTGTGTGAGCATGTGTGTGCCGCTCTGTCTTCAGTGAAAGGTGGCAGTTACAACCGATGTGTCTGATCCCACTATACTTAACCTCAATGCATTTTTCATAAACTATCCTCATTATTATCAATCCATCACTTCCAACCCATGGGATTCCGAAAGTGAGAGCTTTCCTTTTATCTAAAGCAAGATAAATGTTAACTGCTGATAAGGTGTGAGATGCACCAGTAATAAGTCATTTGTAAGATAGTGCCTGCACTGTACCTTCCACTGAAAACTAAACAAGTGTATATCATTATCTTGTCTGACTAAAATGTTGTTACTATGTATTCACATGGAAAAGACACATCCCTAAGTACTTTTTAGGCAAGGAAATGTATCAATTGTTGAATTCCTTATAACTTCCTGTTGATGGTTACTGCTACAGGGCTGTGCAAGTCCACATGGCATAAATGTCACCATGTACTGATGTCAACAAAGGTCCCAAACTTTGACACCATTGTAAATTAAACAAATAATCCTTGCAGTCATTTTTCTTGAAAGGACAGTCTCCCTAAAGCCCCTGAACACATGGTTTCAAGTCTTGACGAAACAAACTGTTTTCATGTTTTATTTATAAGAGTTTCACAGTCAAACACAGCTATGTTGGCTGTGGTTTGATCACATTGGACTGAAAATGGCCTGGCAATATATGCAAAAAGCACAGGAGATTTTACATAGTCTAATCTGACCCTGGCCTAATCTTGCCTATTGTTGACTGAATGTGAAATGATGTTTGTTTGTTTTGGTTTTTCTTTTGTCGTTGTTTTTTTGTCATTGATCAATATTCTCCTTTGCGACATTGGCTTACAGTGTTTCCACACCATGCAAAGGAGGTACTATGCCAAATTAAAGAATTTGTCTTCTTGACCTGGCAGAAGAATTTATTTAATGGGATGTGTCCCATCCAACAATGTTTGTTTTTGTTGTGTTTAAGGGGTGAATGTGTATGTAGCACTGTGTATAGTGCAAAAATGCAGAGGTGGAGATTGATAGACAGACAGAACACGTCACTTTGTCCAGTTTCTTTGCCTGTATTTCCTGGTTGTAAAAAGAACAATTGGCCCTGAGAGAGAGAGAGAGAGAGAGAGAGAGAGAGAGAGAGAGAGAGAGAGAGAGAGAGAGAGAGAGATCTTTGCTGCAAACAGCTGTTTCTACACGCCTCCCCCTGCTGATTTTGGCAGAGAATTGTTCATAAATTCATAAAAAAATATTTAGCGCTCCGCTAGTCCTACATTCTTATGTGAGGGCTCTGATTAATACATTTATGCTAAAATGAGCTATATATCACTATTTATTGGGAGAAACCAAGCAATTTCATGTAAATGGTGAATGGACTGCATTTATTCAATGCCCTTCTGCCGCTGAACAAATTTGCCTCTCATTCACCCATTCCCACATGGCAAAGCTGCCATTCAAGGCACTGGCCTGGGTTCAGTGTTTTGCTAAAGGACACTTTCATATGCAGACAGGAAGAGCAAGAGCGTAAAACTTCCAAACTTGTCATCAAAGGATGACCTGTTCGACTCCGAGCCCCAGCCGAGACATGTTAATGTCCAGTGTAAAACCAGACATACAGCACTCACATATAACCCAGATGAAATGACCCTTTGCTTCATAACCACAATTCCAATGTGAGACCAGCAGTCGAATCATGCTCCTCTGATTGAATCACCGAATCTTCCAACTATTCAAGGTCAACCCTTAAAAAGACCCCAAATCTGTCATCAAGATGACATCAAAACTCTGATGGTGCATTAAATGCATGACATTGCCTTTCAGGTAGGACCCCATTGCTCACTGAAGATTAAGAAAATACGTTTCCAGGGTTCTTTAAGGTAAACTAAAATAAAGGCTATAGCCGATGATACTTCTTAATGTTGATCACCTTCATACCATAGGTCAAATTATTTAAAATGCTAAGTGTGAATTGCCTCTTCCTTCTGAATTAGTCATCCGTTATCAATAGTCTATCCTCCTGGACTTCGGCACTCAAGGCCTACCACCTGGGATGCAAGGCAAGTGCAATTAACTGCACTCAAAATACGATGACAAATAAAATTAAGAACTCTCTCCAAACCTGACTTGCATCACATTTCCATAGGAAACAGAAAAGTGTCCCCTCTGACTGCTAACATAAAGCAATTTGGCTTATCTATCAGACCAGTCAAACCCAAATGATGACAGAGCATCTAAGGTTACTATCGTTAGAAAGGACCACATGTTGATACACAAATGATGTTACATCCGAGTAGATCGAATAACCAATAAGGTATGCAGAGTTCATCCTCCTTTCTTACTTTTCGCATCAAAACCTGGAGCCTCGTTGGTACACGGCATACTGCACTGCACAGGTGTGTCAAACTATAATATTTGAATCTTATCAAAATTCATCAGACATGCAAACTTCAAATTCATCATCTCATTGCAAATGCTTTTGAATATTTGCAAAGTGTGTGTGAGGGCTGGATAAATGAGGAGGAAAGATATCATTATTTCAACAGCAGACATCAGGGAATCAAACCATGTGGCAGGTTGAGTGAGTGAAGACAGGAAGTAAAAGTGACTGTGTGTGTGTTTGTCTTTTGTATGTGTGCCCATTTATATCTGCATATGTCTGTGGATTTGCATTCATGTGTGCAGGTGTGTATGTGTTTGTGTGTGTGCGCATGACTATGTGTGACAGGGAAGGAAAGAGTTGAGAGACAAAAACAGGAGATTGAGAAGTTGATCAAAGCAGAAACGGGAATGAAATACATGTATGCATTATTGACACACTTGCAAGAGTCCTTGTGTGATTGCGCGTGTGTGTGCCAGTGATTGTCTTTGAAGTCAGAAGAAAAGAGCCTCGTATTTCCGCGACTATGCTTTATTCAGCAGGACACACACATCCACAGGCCTAAACATATCCATAATACACTGTGACTCCGCTCTTTTGGGCAGAGAGAGGGAGGAGTTTTATTTATTCATTTACTTTACAAAGCACATGCACAGCAAAGCACAAGCCAGCATCCATTGTTTGTTTGAGCAACACAAACAGCTTGACTATTACTGGCATACCCTTGTGACCCAATTCACCATCCTGGTGCCCCTAAACTTTGGCCTCCCTGGAAGTGGACTTGATCTTTTAACCTCTCTCCTGCGACCTCTTCCAGTCACATGGTTAGCTAAGCTGTGACCCTCCGCGACCTCAGTGGTTAAAGGAGAGGCAGCTGTGTTGGGGAGGTCAGGGAGAGCTACTGCTAATAACACTTTACACACCTTTAACACTTGAAGCTGCTGGGTGAAGCAAAGCATGCTTAATCACTCCTGAGGTGGATAGACCCACCAGAGAATAGTTTAAGCTCATGGAGAAAGATGCATGCTTAAACAAACAGCCTTGGGGACTGATGTTTTGTGCACCGAATTTTGCTCTAAAGCAAAATCTGGTCGCTCATTTTATTGAATATGTGATTAAATACACTTTGCCTCACTTTACTTGTAAGTTACTTAGATTTTAATATAAATTTGGGTTCCACATCGCAGCCATGACACACGACGAAATGTGTCTGTAGTTAAATGTACAACATAGCATAAAATAACCTTTTATGTACACATTTTCTGCAAAAATAGCAATGGGTATGCAGTGGATAGTGGGTCTTTATTAAAAGTATTGTGACTGATACAATCACAAAATATATCATTCTCTTTCTAGTGCATGTGTGGCACAAATCACTGTTAGCACATCCGGGTCAGCAACTGGCAAAGGCTTTAAAATGCGTAGATATGTGAAATCAGCAAACGTGTTTATTATTGTTGTCATTTTCAGTAATAACTAGCGTTTAAAGATATATAGTTAAACACAGTGGTCCAACCTCTCTTGTTTCGGCTGTGATTATTTAATGTACTTTGTTGCTGTGCTAGCATCTTTTATAGTTGAAATCTACCAGCACATAAGCTTAGCAATGTACAGCTGTGGACGAGAGCACAATGAGACATTTTTCAGTCACCTAAAAAGGCCCACCCCCCAAAAAATTAATATCAGTTCAAGTGTACACTCTATTAGAATTTTTTTTTTTTTACAACCTTACTTTACACATTAGCTGATCAAGGCAGCGGTAGACCAGCAGCTTCCATCATGTAAAATGACTGTTTTTGGTAAAGCTTCATTTCCACATTGCTTTAACAATCAGTTAGCTGACTGTGCTGGTTCAAATGCACCAATTAAAAAAAAAAAAGGATAAGCATGATAATCCTTAAATATAGAAGACTTGTAGGCTTGTCTTCCACCCTGCCATGAGATGGTTGAAACACCTTTGTTTAATTTCTGTCTCAAGCTTGTGACCTTATCATGAACATCCCACCATTATATACTGTAACATGTTTTTCTATTTTTGTGTCAGCAGGTTTGGAGTGAGAGCACTCTAACACACCAATATGTCACTTTGGCCAATGTCAAGAAAGAGATTACAGTGGGGACCTGACCTAATGTGGTCTTGGCTGCAATGATGGACCACACAGTTCACAGTGTGAACAAGCAGTCCACGTGAACACATACACTGTACATGTTTACACACACACATAGTGCCTGCAGTCATTATTTGTGGATTGATTTCATCTACACACACACACACACACACACACACACACACACAGATCTTTTCGGACACACACTAAAGCATAAAGCATTACTGCACTCGAGGTCTGCCAATTTTTTCAACTCCACATTGAGGAGCGAACCCAAACAAATCCAGAGCACGGAGTGTTTCAAGACGTGAACCTGACATTTATTGAATCAAACTGAAATAAAAATAGAGAAATACGAGCCAAACCTCCGTAACCTTCTCTTGGCCTTCTCACAAAGGTTTGAGCTGTTAGAGTTCAGTTTTCCACAGACATCTCCCTGCTGCAACATACACACACACACACACACACACACCCCAAAACTGATGCTCTACCACAAAGTGCAGCTCTGTACAAATTGTTACATATTGCCGCAGTTACTAGATACAGCAGAAAAGGATTTCACAGAGCACTTATAGAAAATCCGTCCTTATTCCCCATAATCCACGATAGACCTGATGTTAAAGGGTCTTCATAGTATTTTCCCTCAGGGCAAGTTCACTTTACACCCAGATTATGTTCAGGCTAGGGCTTTAGACTACTTTATATGAATGGTTTTGTCTTAAGAGCCAAACTGATCTAGGTTCACCTGTGACTAATTCTAAGGACAGTCTATTCTTTAACCCCTTGAACCCTGAGTTGATTGGTGTGATTTCTGTCAAAAACATGATGAAAAAAGGTAATAAGCAACTTGGTAAGAGATGTTTCATAAATTGTGAGAAAAAAAGAAAAAAGCTAGGGTGAAAAAGTCTAGGGACAAAAGAAAAAAAAAAAGCTAAGGAACATTATTCTAACTACAACTATATTTATAATCACCAGAATATTTTAAATAATGTTACAGAAAATGATTGCAGTTTAAAGTTTTTTCCTGGTTTATTAGTTTTACTTTCTTTTTTTTCTTTGCAGGTATTTCTCTTTTTATAACTTCTTAAATTTCTTATTAATTTTTGGTCATTTCTTTTTCAGCTGCTGACTGCCTTCTTTTTTTCTTTTCTGTTCTTTTTTTTCAGAAATTGAGCCAATTGGTAAGGTTTCAAAGAGTTAAAGAGTAAAAACCTGTTTCAATTTACTAGTTTGACTTGGCCAAACTTAACAAACAGCAGGATCCTGCAATGCAGACGAGCCCTAGTGGCACAAACTCAGCACCATGGCACTGGTTTCTTTCAGAAGAATAATACAGTGTGATATTGGGGTCAGTGCCACCGGCTGTCTGCTTCAGCCCTACGTTCAGAAAAAAACATGACTGTTTTCGTTTCTCTGTGTACGTTTTCTGAGCTATGTAATTACCCCTGTCATCTCTATCGCACAGCCACTGCAGCCGTGCCAACACAAATGTCCAACAGCAACCTGGAATTGGGTAAAAAAAGACATATCTTGGCTCATAAAAATCCTCCTAGGAGGAGTTTCAGGCTGCTTTCTTTGTTCAAAGTGTACGTTACAGAAAAAACTGTGGATTGCCCCAAGGGTTTAATTCTCTGTGTGTGCTGTCAGTGGAAGGGACGGATGGGTGGCCCGGGGAATGCCGCACAAATAACATGCTTGTTTATGCTGCTTGGATGCAAATGATAGACTGAGGTCACAAACTTGGAGAGCTTGTGAGACAAAAGACATCTCGCATGCAGCCATGCTTTGTGGATGAGATCGGTGGTTTCGCTCTGAGGATCATCACTACTCCCTAAAGGGTGTGTTTGATCTGGCCCCTCCTCGCCTTGGTGTGATGTGCGGCACTCTGTTATGGCTGCATCGTCTTTGCTTTGCTGCGTATCGTTACAAATTCTGATTCTGAAAGTTCAAACAAGCAGTCCCCGAGGAGGACGGCTGATTCTACACCAGAGCAGAGAAAGAGAGAGGGGGCGCCCCGCTGAGACTTTCCCTGCTTTTCTGAAATCTGGGGAAGGCGAGGGAAAGTGAGGGGGGGTAGAGAGAGAGAGAGGGAAGAGAGGAATGTTTGAGTACTTGATCATCCTCCCATCTTCTCAGCAGCTGTGCAGTAGGACGGGCCGGAGCTCAGAAGTGTGTGAACAAGTGTATGTCTGTGTCGTTCATCTCATGTCAGACGCGAGGAGAATATATAGTAGTTTAGAAGAATGTGGATTAATTTTACAGAACACAGTTTAAAAGAAGCTGATTCTTGTACATGTTTTCAATTGCACACACAGTTGCTCACTCACTAACAAATTGGATATCACTGTTGTGTTGGGGGAAAAATACCAAAAGTCGCATTTCCATCAAAGGCTTTGATATAATAACTTTGGAACCGAAAGTAACACCTACAAAGAGGTACAGACCGACATCGAAGTCTGCACCCCGTTTATTGTCCATAGAATGGGGCTGATGGCTGAATTGAGTCTCTCTTTATGGGATATTAAAAAATTTCAGGCAAGAGCAGGGGTTTGGTGCTGCCTGAGTACAATGAACGAAGCTCTGACATGTTTTTTTGTTCTTTTGCCTCCAAGTGAGGATTAGAATGCTGTTCACATACTAAAGTTGTAATTAATATAGTTTTTTTAAATGCTTGAAGATCAACTCATTACTGAAAGTGCATGTAATCTAAAAGAAACCATAAAAACTGATGAACTTAAGGAAGAATCTAAGGTTTGTTGATGGATTTACATCGTAAACTTATGCACTGAGTAGCATTACAAGTAAACATTCCACCTTAAAAGTTGGCAGCAGTTGGCATAGTGATTTTTTTTTCTTCTCAGTCTACAGCTGTGCTAGATGAAGCGAAACATAATTTTATTCTACAGTTACAGTTTATTAATGTATGAAAAACTTGCCATGTGTGCCATGAGTGTTAATACTCTACTGACCAGTCAACAGACTGCAGTATTTCTAGCTCCACCTTTTAGTACGGAATCTGGTTGCTAGGTACCCCAAGAAGAGGGGTGACGAAAAATGGGGATGTGTCCCTCTCCAAATTTTCACAATGGAAATGCAAAAAAAAAGCATACCCAAATGAAATGAACTAACTGACCTGCTGGTGGAAATGCCCCAAAAGAGAGCAGCAAAAGAAGCCGTAGCAACTGAGTCTGAGTCAGACAGAAAAGGGAAAAGTCCACCTCAGTCTTCCATGATTACTGTTCAGCTAAGACTAAATGGACCACATCACAAACAGACCGGACCTACATGTCAAGTGCATCAATTTCAAAAGCTGGAAAGATGATGAGAGACAGAGCGAAAGGCTGGAGGCAGACGGACAGAGAGGGAGACAGAGAGGGAGAGCAGACCTCTGTGTCAAGTACATCAATCGTAGGATGTGGGAAAATGATGAGAAACAGCCAGAGAGAGGGATGGATGGATGGATGGATGGATGGATGGATGGATGGATGGATGGATGGATGGATGGAGAAAGAGACAGATGACAGCCAGAGGAAACAGGGCAGATGAAGTGAGAGGAAACAAAGAGGAAGAAAGTCCTGGAGAGAGAACAGGCCTCCATGTCAGGAGTGTTGAACACAGGCAGAAAAGTTTTGAGGAGGGCAAATTGTGGGCAAACATGTGAGTAGATGGATGTCATTCCCTGATTTGCATCTTCTTGTGCTTTCAACTAAAAAGCACAGAGTAGATGGAGGATTGATTTTTCCCTGCAGAAAGACCTGGGTGCATGCCTCCAAGACAAATCCCCGTCCTTTAAACGATTAAAGTGATTGCTATTTTAAAATGACAGCCAGTTGAATGTTTTTGTGCTCCCATCATGACAACCTGAGAGTTATAAAGACATCTAGGAAGGGATAATGAGCACATCAATGCTGCATTGTCCTCAAAGCACTTTGCTGTCCCTTGAGAGAATAACAAAATACCATCCATGTAGCAGTAAAGTGAGACTAAACTAAATGACTCTGTGTATAGTATTAAGAGTGATTCTGTCACTGAATCTTTCGTTTGCCTGGGACATGCCATTGTTGGTTGGTTGGTTGGTGTGTGGTTGATGAGTGAGGGGGAGGAGGAGGGGTGAAAGAAATGGGTGAGGAAGAGAGAAAGGGGGTGGTGATGGGGGGGGGGTCCCAGTCCCCTGGAGAGCCTGGCCAGACATTAATCTTCTCCCTTTGACAGCTCCCTGAAAGTTTCTCAAGAAGGGCCATTTCCTTGAGCTATTATAATGCTTCATTCAAGCACAACCCCTATGCTGAGTGTTTGGGGGAAGGAGGGAAGACCGGATGGATAGAAGAGGAGAAAGAGGTTGTTTGGACCTCAGGAGCAGAATATAAGGGATCATTTAGTGGATCTAGCAGCAATCTGTCACATGGAGAAAACACAAGTCTGGGAAGCATTGCTTATTTTTAGAGAAGTATTTCACCAGTATTAAGAGAGCCTTCACATAAAACTAGGCCGTCTCTGCAGTAGAAAGATGCACATAATTTTGAAATTGGTGCTCCGTGACCAGAGAAAACAGAGCAAAAATACACTTTTGCTCAAGAGACAGAAAACAAGCAACTACTAGAATGCATCACACCTTACCAGGTACTCCTGCTGGTGTGTGACATAACTGGTGTGAACTGGTGTGTGTGAAACAATTGCGGCCGACGATCTCATATCACGGTTAAATGTTGAGCAGCGCAGCAACATAATCTTAATTTGTATTCGATCACCTGCTTAAATTTACTGTATGATCGGTTTTTGGTGCAAATTCAGGAGAAAGAGAGAGTGGCGGGTAACCCTCTTGAACAGCTGTGTACTCTTTGTTGGCGCTGTTGGCGGCACGGGTGGTGGAAGTACAGCATGTAGTTCAAGCAACAGCCCAAGAGCCAGCTCCTCCAAGTGATGTAAAATATGTCATGGGGTTATCTAGGCCCTGGTTAGATGGAGGGAAGTTTACCACAGTTCATCTGCACATACTACCGACACTGTTTTAATGCAAATCTGTCTGAAAATCGGCTTAGTATCCCTGTTGTGGTACTTCATGTCAAATGACTGAAACCCAAGCTGAAATCAAGTAATACTAAAGAAGTATGCATCATGCTAAGTAGTTACATGCATACAAATTTTAGGCTGCCAAGACAACGCCGCTGTTTACTTATTTTTCCCTACAAAATGTCTCAGCTTGTACAGTTATAGTAACCAGACAGAATGTTTTTCAATGTTTGTAGCAAACCTCACTTTATAACAGTCAGTTTAAGGCAACATCCAAAACAGCATACTTCCTCCTCAAAAGAAATCCAGGATTTGACATGTCTCACTAATCTGTTTCACTGCTTTAGGGGTTGTTCCATTTCCACACTGAGGAAGCGCTGACTCGGCAGCCGCAGCATGCACACAAACCAAAAATTAATTCTGAAAATGTATTATTCCAATGTTAGTCTTTCATTACTGACTTTGTGTAAATGTACACATTGATTATAAGATCCCCTTTTCCAACTTTAAAAGCCTCCTGTGGGCTTGCTCTGCAAAACCAAATTATTTACTTCCTATGTGTGTCAGTCCCATCACAGGGATATTTGCTGCTTCCCAAATTGTGGAAGACAGCATATGGAGGTAAATAGTTTTCCTAACAGGGGTGCTTAATGTGTCTTTGGAACAAGCATGAAACAGATGCTCTTTTTTATGTTCCCCAAAAATCCCTTAAATTTCCTTCCTGGCTCACCCAGGATGTTTAAAAACCCACTTGTGAACTGTGCAGAGTTTTAAAACATCAATTTTGAGCCAAGAGGAAATTTGCAATTGGAACACTTTGCCCTGGTTTGGGATTTATAGTTCAACTAGGTGCTATACAAAATCAGGGAATGTATCTTTAATCACATAGCGAAAACACAAATTCATTTAGCAAAGTTTACAGTTAGTTGCACTAGCTATCCCCAAAAGCATATGTCCACCTTGTTCTCATTCCAAAGGTGTCAAATATCGCCGCTTTTGCAGTGATGATATGCATGATACGCCACTGGACGGCATCAGGATGAAACGACACCAGTGACAACGTAAATTAAGGATCACCAAGGTCCCTAAAGGTTGCCAGGAGGGCTATGCTAGGTTGCCAGGAGGGGATCTAATAAACCACAACATTTCATGCAGGAGTTCACTTTTTTTTTTCTTTACCATGTGCCTCTCTTGCCTAAACCTAACCATCCGTGCCAGCATGTGCATTTGTTGATGTCCCAGCATTTGTTGCCATGTGCTTTTGCTGCTTGGACATGACCACGTGCAGTGTAATCCCACCATGTGCCTGTGTTGACATCATGGTTGTGGCATCTCGGAACATCAACAGCAGATGCAGACGGATACCTAGAGCGTAATATGAAGATGCAAAAGTCCAATGCAGCAATATGTGACGACTTGGGATGAGAGTGTGTTGGTATGTCCAGAAACGTGAAACAAATTCCTTTTTTAAAGTATGAGGCCCTTGAAAGTGAACTTCTTTGATAAGAGTGAAATATAAATAGCCCACAATTTACATAACCTATTCACGTTCAAAAAGAGTACAGAAAAAGATGTAGCTCTTGGCTTAAATAAGCTCACACTGATTCACAAACACCTGCTTGGCTAATATCCATAAACCTGCGTGCTTCTGCAAACATCAGAATATTGTTGGTTCCACTTCCCGCAGCCCTCAGGGCTTTCACACACTAACACCTACTAATCTGTAAATCTCCTCATCTCTTCCTCTGTCACTCTGTTTTCCAACACATGTAGAGTGACACGGACACTGTATCATGGGTGTCAGGTTGTACCATATGCGAGGTCTTGTTGCAGAGTATGTGAATTATGAAGTGTGAATCTCTGAAGGCTGTCAATATGTCTCTGCCATGATGCCACCAAAACGTGCCTGATTCCAATTCACCACCCATACAAACACAGATTTCTCACACACAGTCAGAACTAGCACTGCCTGCAGAGACGGCTGTCACAGATTGCCCTTCAGGGACGGACAACCCTGGCACTATTACCCAACTCCGACTTCACCCATGATTAAAATTCACCATGGCTCGCAAAGGGTCAGGGCCACTGACTGGGCTGGGTAGCTTCAAAATCAGACAACAAATTAGTTTCTTGACTCCCTCCAGTTCAAGGACAGCAGTGTGGCCTCTCTAGAAGACCAGGCATAGTGATGGTGATAGCTTGACAAAGTGGAGTAGCCCGAATGTAGCATGACAGGAAGAGACGGGGGGCGAAGGAAAATGCTGGGCATACAGAAAAACGGGAGCTCGCAGAGTTAAGAGATGGAGATGAAAAAGAGTTACAGAGTAAGCAAGAGGCATGGAGAAGCTTAATGAGAAGAGTCGAAGAAGAGGAGAAGTTGAAGACAGGTTATAGAGACAGAGTGGGCAGGAGAAGGGTAAGAGAAGTTGTCAATGTGAGAATGTTGCAAGATCCTGTAATTGCTTGGTGAGCCGATGCCTGTGAGTGTTTCTTCTTACCAGATGCTCCTAAAAAGCAGACAGGGCATATTGTTGGCATAATCAAATGAGTGAATACGGAAAGTGTGATGAATCACCTTGGAACAGGTGAAAATTAGATGCTGTGGTGAATAACGATGCAGGAGGGAACTAAAATATTCAACAACTGACAGAATAGAAGTACACATGGTCTTGTGAAGCATTCAGGATGGTACTTAATTCAGGTTTTAGGTTCAGTTTTGAATTACGTTTTAGCCCTTCTATGAGACTGCACATAAATTAGTTTATCAATGACAATTTTCCAAAAAGTACATTACAATTTATTCTTTATCTCCCAAGAAGTCTGTTATTTAAATTCAGACAGATGTGGTGGGAAAAAAGGTAACTTCAATTAAATTATGTCAAAAGTATGACAAAAAAATAAAATGTATGCATATAATTATTAAAAAAAAAAGATGATTTGATAAGAAAAAAAGCCCTCAAGACTCACGACAGAATCCTGCAATGGGTTGTGTACACATGGGTACCCCTAGATACCTTGGTTCTGGATTTCTGGGTTTGGTTCTGGGTGAAATAAAGTAGTGATTTAACATAATGTTTTAATGTGTCAATCAAATGACAATCAAATGTCAAATGACTGCTTATTGTGTGTTGGCTAGAACATGAGAATCCAATCCATTACTAAAACACGAGTTAACTGTGGAGATGTGTGGCTCAGTATTATGAGAATAAGAATTACCTTTGTTTACGTATATAATATCTGAGTATTAAATGTGCAAAATGGCCCAAAATGTTCACTTTACATGTGCTGTGTAATTGAATTATTTGAACAGCGCACAGGTATTATAGGGTTTTGCGGCTTCTGGCCAGGCTGCAGATCTTTTGTTGGCTGGTTGGGTTGGGTTGCAAAAATAATTGGTCATATGTGAAAGTGACAGGTTGATGCGGTATTGCACAGTGGTTTCTGTTCAGGGGTGAGTCTTGAAAATCAGATAAATAAGTCACTCTGACTCAAGGCTAACTTACATTTTTTGTTTTGTTTTGTCTGTCAAACTACTGAAAGAAATTACTTTCATGCTGAATTTGTAAATGAGAGCCTATTTATAATTTCACAGACCTAAAGTCACTTAATTATCAAGCTTACAAACTTATTTTTTTCTATTTAAATTGTGCTGTTTTGTATTATTCAGTGTAAGCAAAGACTTTGTGCAAGACATTTTGTAGTTCATGACATTAATCATAACTACATTGTGTGATTTCTTGGTGTTATGCAGGCAGCAAGTAGAAGTCTCAGAATTACCAATGTCATGCTTGTTTGACTCAGCTGTTTCTCTAGACCACCACTCCTTCATAAGATGATTTTATTGGTTTTCAACTCAGTGTGCGCTCTATAGGGGGTTCCAGCAAACCTTTTACAATGTGCGTTGAGCGATTTGTTCAGTGGGCCATCCTGCAGTCAGTATTCAAACCCTGCTGTGCAGTCACTCATTCAGCCTTTTGTGCACATCTTTTGTGGACCTCAGTCTACAAAAGATGTGCACCAGAACATGTCAGAGGAGAGTGGGTGCTTTTTTCACCGGCAGAGAAAGTGTTTCCTTTTTCATTGCCTTTAATTATCTCCAAACGGGGGATGTGGGCAAAGGATATCTACGTGCACTACTCCTCTTTCATCGGGACCCCAGTCACCTCTCAAAGAACTGTAAATGTGTACTGGGGACACAAATGCACCCACTTTTTGCTCTAAGCCACATAGATGGACAGATACACTCCTACACATGTTGAATGTATACATGATCTCACACAAAAGAATGTGCACACACTATGTACACATGCAAAACTTAACATGCAGCTTCAGTGGTAAAAAGCTCTATTGAGTCCCAACTGCAATACAATGAATTCAAAAGACAATCAAGCAGACAAAAGTTAACTGTGGGAACACTATAATCCAGCACATTGACAATGGGCTGTAAGTTTGCAAGAGCATTTAGTAATTCATCTGAAAGGAGAGAATTTGAAAAAACTAACTGCGACTGACATCAAAAGTCCAGCTGGCAATGTCATTTCAGTGCACTTAATGAGTCCATTAACAGCAAATGTGAGTTGGTAAGAAAATAATTAAGCCTTTAATGTGGAACCACTTTCAGATAAACAAGCAGAGGCAACTCAAAGAGAAATTCAAACCTAAAATCCCCCTGTGATATGTAGGTGCCTGGAGTAAGTCTAACCTCAGAAGAACAACACAGGAGACAGATAACCTGTAGGTGATGCGTGACCGTACGGGAAATTGATATTTAAGTATCAGGGCTCACTCTCCATTTTCCATACCATCATTCAACAAGGGGAAACGGGAGAAAAAAGAGGACAGATTTCAGCCCGAAGATCATAGACAACTTTTCACCGTCATGGTGGTGGGGCAAAGAAGGTATCTTCTCTGACCCTGGAGTGCTCTGCTCATCAATCTTTAGCAAGTCATCAAATGGGCATGGACAGAGAAGGCCAAAGCAATTGGATTCGCCAATCGTGATGGATCCTCTGCTGGTTGCTGGGTGGGTTTTATCTTTTGGAAGGTGATAGGAACAATAGGACAGAGAGCTGGGATTGGAGGCCTTTGGGTCAGTGGTATGTGAGAAGAAGCAAGTATTAAGTTATTTAAAAAAGAAATGGTCTCTTGTGTCCAGAGTAAAAAACTGTTTCTGTCTTATGTTACATAAATGACTCTCTCTCTCTCTCTATCTCTTCCTCTCGCTCTCTCTCTCTCACACACACACAACTTGGCCTTTAAACAAGGTCAAGCCTGTAGCCGGGTAACAATCACAACTCATTAACATCCGACAAGATCCATTGCTCTGGATATTGGCTTGGACAGTCCCTCTGAAGCCGATTGTCTTTGGATGTTTCAAGCCTGTCAGTTCCATCCCATATAGCCTGTACAGCTGAGAGACATCTGCTTCCCAGAAAGACAACTCTGTCTGTTCCCACTATTCCCATATCTGCCCTTCGCTGATAGGCCGCGCTCAGAACAAAGGCTGAATTTTACTCCTGAATCCAAAAAAATAAAAAAATAAGAATAATCCAAGTACCTACAGTGGCAATTCTGAGCCCACTGGCTGTTGCACTGTAAAATTAGATGGCAAGATTGTGCATTGCACATGCTAATTAATTGCCTTTATATTCTCTCGCATTCACTTTTTGGTGCAGAGCAGGAACAGTGTCAGTAATGAGAAGGCTCGTAATGGAAATTGCTTTGCCAGATGAGGAAGAGCTAATTGGTCCAGCAGTATTAGGAAGGAGCAACTAGCCTTTCTTCCACCTGCCCCATGTTGTAATGGAGTGCCATCAGTGTCTATGACCAAACACTGAATGCTTTAGAAAGAGATGTAATACAAAGTGACTCAGGCAGACTAATTCATATAGCTCCATGGACAGTGACATATTGGATGAGGCACAACCCTTTGTGTCCCTACACAGACACTACAGATACTAAATGCTGACAACCCCGCAGTGCGATGTATACAGGGTATTTCATAAATGAGTCATCGCCTTTAACATGTCTGTATGATGGTTTCAGGTGGGCATTTTTTCGTTAGTAATAACCCCTACTGGCATAATTCTATTGCAGTTGTGGCTTAAACATGCTTCGTGCCACTTGATAGACTTTTGCCGGTTGACAGGGTGAGCCGTGGGGGCTCAAGCGTTTGCGTTCTGGTGCTGCTCACACCAACACCGAAATGGCTCGACTCAATAAACGTGTAATAATAAACGTTGGGTAAAATGATCATTTCTGTCAATGTGTGTGTGTGTGTGACAGTCATGAGACTGTCATGAGAAAAAGGGAGAAAAAGAGAGGGGCTGAGCAGACCAACTCAAACTCCTGAGGTGTTGGACTCAGTAACCTTTCTACGCACTTTATGTGACACATTACACAGCTTGTGACAATATTTATTATCATGGACAAATTATTATAGACCATACTAACTCCAACAAATCTAAGATTTAAGATGTGGGCCTATTTATTCTTTTTTTTCTCACAAACATTGGAATGTCATCCCTCATTTACAAAAACAAACAAACAAACAAAACGAATATCGAAATTCCTAAACTGAAAAACGAATATCTATCTATCTGAATGATCCATCCTATTAATGTTTACAGTTACACATATTTAAGGATGGGCTGCTTTGAATGACAGGCTGTCGGCCAATAGTGTCCTCAGCTTCTTAGTCAGATCCATCCAGCACTCCTCCATAGTGCCAGTCTTTCACCCAAATATGGTCACTTCTGGCTCCAAAACGCCAAGGTGGCAACAGCTAAAATACTGGACTTGAGGCTTCAAATCAAATCCACAAATCAATTGGTGATGCTTATGGTTGGAAATCTTCAAAGTTTTTCTTTAAATGATATTGGTGCATACAGTCTTTCATTGAAATGTAGATAACAAGTTTTTTTTTTTATCTACTCACCAAATGCTCTTGTTTGGGGCATCATCTGAGTGTATTATTTATTTTTCTGAGTTGATTCTTCTGATCACTATCATTGAATTTGTTGTCTAATTCTGTCTTCACATTTTCAGCGCCTCCAGTAAAAGCTTCAAAGGCCAACTGCTGCCTTCTGCTTACGTGTAGTCAAAGTGGGTCGAACTCGCTGCATAGCTGTGCTCTTACACTCACGGTGAGGGCAGAAGACTGTCAAAGCAAAATACTGACTTTCGTACAAAACAAACCCTGTAAGCCCATATAAACCAATCACAGCTATCATTCCCCCCCAAAAAAAGTAATAATCTATTGTTCTTTGAATGACATGAAAATGGACATAAGGTAGATGTTCTCTGCTGCTGAATGGCAGTTTAATATACAGACTTTCCCAAACAAACTCTCAGGCTTATTCTCTTTTTACACATTCAACAACCAGCTGGTATGCTGGGCCCCTGGGCATGACCACCATAGTTCAGCACATGCATAATAATTGGCATGATCAAAGTAAAAACCATCTTTTGAGCTGGATGTTCATGCAAGAATCATGTCCTCATGCAGACTGCCTGCTTAAGCAGATGAGGAAAAGGAAGGACTTAATTGTAAAGATCTAGAATACAAGTAGGGTCAAAGGGGTCAGAAGACATGAACATAGTGAAACGCTGCAGACAGGCACTGTCACAGACAGCCATAAGAAGGGGACGTGTGTGTATGTGTGGTGGTGGTGGGGTTGACTGCTGTGAGTAATGGCTCCTGTCTGACAGGGCCTTGGGAAATGGAGTCGAAGCGATCGATACGTTATAATGTTAACAACGATCCCTCCTCCCATTGTGCTGCCTGAGACAAATCTATTAAAGATCCATCCCATCCCGTCATCACCATCCACTGCCAACAGCATACAGGGAGAAAGAGAGTGAGAGAGAAGGGAACGAGAGGAAGTGCGGGTCACAGTCTGATGCTATGCTTCCAAGCTGCTCTGCAGAATAGTAGCTCGCATTGTGTCAGTAAATGTTCGCTCACATTCAATGATGAGACAGGGTTGTTGGCATGCACTTGTTGGTTATTTGCCTTGGTCGATTTGCAGCTTGATGGAATGCGTCTCGCAGTGAAGTGATCCCCTTTGCACCTGCATTGATTAACCCATTAACGAAGCAATATCGACAAACAAATTTTGATGTCCCTGACATCGTTTCTGAAAAGGTGTGTGGATGACGCTTCTCACAAACACAC
Organism: Plectropomus leopardus; assembly: GCF_026936395.1. Lineage (NCBI taxonomy): Eukaryota > Metazoa > Chordata > Actinopteri > Perciformes > Serranidae > Plectropomus > Plectropomus leopardus. The sequence goes on from NC_142180.1 coordinate 18,848,470, forward strand.
AAGTTTCTTTAAAAGTAATCCCTTTGAGGATAAAAGAGTGTTTTGTGCAGAATGACTCCATTTTACATTTTGGGGAAAATAGCTTGAAACATGCTTGGATAACTTCTCTGGAGGATTTTAATGGTTGAGAGAGAGCAGTACTATGGAAGTTTGCTGTAGTCTTAAAGTACTGGTTTAAACAGTTCAGCCTGTCACTATATCTCCCGAGAGAAAGTCGAGTGGAGAAACATTTGTCGTTTCTTTTCTCAGGGGCTCTGTGTATGTGTGTGTTTGCGTGTGTCTGTTTGTGAGTGTGCAATCCGAGTGGCCACTCAGACCAGGATGAGCAGTGAGTAGTGACGACAGCTAACGTCAACCATGTCTGATGTGCCACATGTGGAATTTTCATTACAGAGGAAAGTCAAACAGTCACACATGCGTGCAACGCCATCCGCATGACAAGGATGAATGGGGGAGATATGGTCAGCTGAGGTTGGGCAAAGTCTCAGCTGCCCCAGGACCTCCTACTTTCCACAACCTCCCACACACTTTAATGTTTATGTATTTTTCACCAAAGTGCACAGAGAATTGAGGTTGAATTCACAGTGAGTCACATCAGAAAACCTAGGTCACCAACTCTCTGACACTGGCCCTGCATTATAGAACAAGCTGAGACACATGAAGTAAAAGCATGCATACAAACACACAAACATGTCGATACACCAAAGGATACAAATAGGTCCTCACCTCCCTCCCCTTCCATGTTCATGCAACCAGGGGCCCTGCAGCACCCCTGCAACCCCAGCAACTGTACATTCTGAGGTTTTACGATCTTGACCTCATACGTAAGTGCCACAGCATTGCATGGAAGGGATCAACTTAAGTGAAAGGGCCCCCACTCGTCCTTCCTGCTACGACCCCCCAAGCTGTGGACGCAGATCATGTTGCCCCCCCTCCAGATGTGAGTCAAGGGGGCATCCTGAGGCCCCAGTACTGTGTGTGTGTGCATGTGTGTGTAGGGCACACTCCAGTGTCGGCAATGTCACACCCCCTGGCACTTGACGCCACCAAGCTGTCAATGAGATGGATAGGCCTGTGATGCCGATGTAATGTTTAGGGTGGGGGTGAGGTGCATATGTGTGAATCCTCTTGCTGTCTGTGACACCCTTGCTTTCCTGTAACAAGCACCGCTTTGGTAGCTTGCCACAAGCAAGCACCGAATCCCAACCCCCGTCTCTCAGGGACAACGAAATCCCTCGACTCCTTTCTTCCAACCTCAGCGGTCCCTCACCTCAGGGGTCTTTATTAACAGCTTTATTTTAAGCTCTAAGTCCAGACAGTTCGTGTCAGCATCCCTCCGCATGCACAAGAGTTACCACGGGCAGTGAACCCCCGCCTCCCGGCCCATTCCCCAACGGTCAGACATCGGGTTCAGATCAAAAGAAGTCTGCCTGTTACGATGGCATAGCTGTGTACAGTCAGGACGCCCATGCTGTTTATAACTTAATTCACACATCTGTTTTCCTTATTGATTGCCTTGCTCACATTTTAATGGTGGGCCAAATGTAGTGAGGATTGTATTTCCTGTTCTGAGTGGCCAGCTTATCAGATTTTCCCTTCATACTGACGCTGTCAAACACTGAGCACAGGTTGAGCATTAAGCAGGCATTAAGTCAATACCAAGACTAAAGTGGTAACACTTAGAAACCTTTCATCCCCCTTCTGCCGCTTGAATATTTAATATGTTGGTGTTCTGAATCTCAAGATAGCTGCTGAGAACCTGTCATTATTTCGCATGCGACAAGTCCTTGCTAATGCAGGGTTGAGTTTGCACGTCAGCGGGTGTAAATTTATGTTCAAGGCAAAGAGTCGTGGTCAGATTCCAATCAATAAAGTATCACCAGAAGGTTAGGAGATTGACCTTTTCCTGGAATCAATGTCCTCACCCCTAACCAATAAAGAGGGTTTTAAAACTGTAAGGTTCACATCTGCTTCATAACCACTGCATCTGAACTAACTATAAACAGTACAGTTTGTAGCATATATATCTGTTTCTTTATTAAGATGCAACATTGCAAACAAAGAATACAGAGAACATGTGCAACGCATAAAAATACTAAAATAGTCAGAACAAAAGTTCTTCAGACTTAAGTGTGAAACATGGAATCAGTCAATCATAACAAAAGGTAACTCAGATAATCAATATTGAGCTTTGGGCATATCTTGAATGCAACCTGGTGTAACTATACCAATAGATTAGTATTGTAAATGTCATATTTTCGGTCCAAGAGAGTTTAGGGCACACTAAATAATTGCAAATTTAGTCTTTTTAAGTTGTTAAATTCTGAAATATTTGTATTGTTAATATTGAAAACATATTTCCTGTATTTTCTGGATGTATTTTAGCAAAGAAACTTATATATAAATATGTCTGATGATTATGCCCTTGCTAAAATAAAAATGTTTAATGTGGCCTAAGACTTTTGCACAGTACTGTATATATAAAGTAGCATAAAATCTTGAGCATTTTGCTGTAGATATTGTGTTTTGAAATCATTCTATCCACCCCTGTGGCGTGTCAGGGGGCATTAGTGAAAACTGAGTGTGTGCTGTGGTTTAGAGATTTGGTATGGAAGAATTGGTAAAGGCTTTTGCTGATCATTTTTTCCATAAAACAAATTATTCTGGGGACCTTTAGAGTGCATTCCATCCTGCAGCGAGGCGAAACCCTCCCCACGCCAGGAAGACGAGACATGCCACAAGTTGCTTCATCGCACATGCATACGCATGTCCGCACACACGCAAGGAGATATTCAGACAGACAAATGCTCTCAGACAGATAGATTTGCACACGCAGGGCCAACAACATTCTCAGCAAACCCCAACACACAAACAGTCACACTCGCACAGCCGTTTGGTGGATATAACCTAACCCTCACCCTGTCGCATTGCTACAACATAGTGGAGCAAACCTAATGAGTAAATGCTGTGCTTTAAATTAATGCCCATGTGCGGCTGGGGTCTATGGGAAGCATTGCGAAGCATGCAAATTTGTGTGAATACACATATTCTCCCAAAACATAAACCAGAAGATATCCACCCACTCAGACAAATGTGCTTGTGGACAGACAAATGTACGCACACAGTACACATTCCTATATATACACACATTCTCGAGGGATATACTTTCTCCTAGGGTGAATCTGCTGAGTGAGATGCACATATATCAGCATATGCTCTCTGGGTGTCACACACAGAAGTCACAGGACAATTTTGGCATATTTCTGAGAAACATGGCATGCTGAAAAATGTGGTTATGTTGAGTCCTAACAAGACAGGTGTGGCTGCCTGGCAAACCTCTCAGTGTGTCACACACAGATGTTTTCCTTTTCACGGGGGAGAGAAAAAAAATCAGATTCAAAGTAAAGACATAATGTGGTTTATAATCAGCCCCTGATTATCTGTGTTTGGCCTGTGTTTGTTTCTCAAGAGACAGGACAGGTAGACACTCTAAGAACAGAACAGAGACATGAAATATTTTGAATACACACACATATATGAACACAAACAAACAAACACACACACACACACACACACACACATACACACACACACACACACATACACACACACACACACACATCTTTAAAATGCATCTTTGCTCCCACGGTAAACAAGGCCACATGCACTCAGGCAGATACTGTTACACGCATATTGAAATTAAATTAGCCAGCACTATCTCATTTCTCCCAAGAGCAGCAGGGCCCATCTGCAAACATCAGACAGCCTCTCTACAAAGACCTGTTGGTTCTCATTGTTTAAAGCCAGCGCCTACCTCCCAAACCCCAACTCAATAAGCACTCCCGTGTTTATACAGAACGCATTTTCATTAACTGTAGCAAATTGCATTTTAATCCATGAAGCTCATTTCACTGAAGAAATTGTTTGACTGGTCTGAGATTGGCATTGAGTTATTGCCACGCACATGGCAGGGAAACAAAAGTGAGAGATGATGAAAGCTGTTGTTTGTTGTTCCTTTTATCCCCCCTTTTCTCTGTCGTGCTGATGGAAATTAGCAGAGATACAGGAATCTCAATGATGGCTCGGAGCTGTTGAAATTCTCTGCAGACTTGATTCCATCCAACCCTTTTTTTTTTCCAATTTAATCTCTTATCTTTGACATGTTCAGCGATTGAGATGTCCCCACCCTCCCCCCGAATTCAGCTGTTCTTTGCGCCAATACAAAGAATTTTCAGCATCTTGCAGAAGAATATCAACTAAGCTGCAACTCTCAGCTCAAATGGTTAAATGGTATCTAACCCATTTTAAAACAATCCGCTCTTTGTTCAACTTGAAAATAAAAGGGGACAATATGATGCATTCTCATTGGTTAGGTTCCTATTAAGCCAGCTATTGCTGCTTTATAAATGTGCTTAACTCTCCAGAGTAGCTTCTCCTCCAGAAGTCTACTTTGATCTCTCTCCTGTTTCAATGCCTTAATTGCCCCTTAATTTGTGTGACCAGCGGACCCTGATGTTGGGGGCCGATAAAGAGGCAAAGCCCAGTTGGGTAAAAACAGTGACCCACTATGTGACATAGTAAGTATGTATGCTCCACTGCCCCACACAGTTCCTGAGCACCCCCCTGATGACCACTGAGCCTGGGGGCCCTGTGGAAGAGTGAAGAAGCACAAGCATCAGGCCAGGACCAAAGGCCCTTAATTAACAGTGTTGGTTGGGCAACTTAAAGTTGGAGCAGATCTCTAGAGCAGAAATCCTCTCCCTCTGGTGTGTCCTGCTTGGAGTATCTATAATGCAGGAGTACTTTTTTCTGGGGTCAGAAAACTAATAGCAAACTTAATACTTTCTTTGACTCTTACCAAAAAATGTGCACACCACAAAGAAATGCATATCTTCACACAGAAGGACCGGTACCAGCATTGTGTGGAGATTCGTAAGAGGGTCTGGCTTGTGGAAAAAAAATGCCTCATGTTAATCAATGCTGCTTTGCATATAAACAATGCATGCATTATTGGGACACATCTGTGTGCAAACCGGTAATGCAGCTCTCCTAAAGTAAAATGATGCATTAAATTGGGGTCATGTTCACAGTGAGTAACGCACAGAGCGTGTTTATAGGAACATGAATTAACAGGAAAAGAGGATTTATGTACTCATGTCCCTGCCATCCAGACATGTGCTGAGATGATGCAAGGAGGAAGTGAGTTTGTGACTGGAGGCTTTGTGTAGTAAAAGCCCAGTGTGAATATAATGAGGTTATACGTGTACCAAACCTAAACAATGGTGGTCACGGTGTCCTTTAGCAAAGCAGTCAACCCCTGTTGCTCCATTGCTTTTGGGTCATATACTGTAAAGCAAGGCTGCAGTAGCACCGACAGTGAGAATTCTTGCTATGTGAATATGAGGTAAGGCTACCACACAGAGATGAATAAAGGTGAAACGACGAAAAGAGTTTAACATGACAGTGATTATGAAACAGACAGCAGAAGTAACAACAGTTAGTGAGTCAGATGTCTGTGGTGTTGCACACCTTAATGGTAAAAAATACTGAAGAACACACCAATGTTGTGTAGCATCTATGATTATTCATTAATTTAAATGAATAAAAATAAAGGCACAGGTCAGAGTCTCTGCCATCTAACTATAGCGAAACTATTACCACCTACATATTTTTTTTTCTGCATTTCCACACTCTTCCATTTGATCTAAGTCACAGACAGAATAGAGGTCATACAGGGAGGCTATGAAAATCCATAAGATGAAGACATTTAACAACACACAGAAATCGAGTAATGTTTTTGTCAACAAGATTGGGAGGTTGGTGTCACTGCACCGAGAGAAAACTTAATGCAAAATAACAACTCATCCCCACTGTCTATTTCCTCACTTTTACGTCTGCACAGACTACAGCTGTAAACCAGCTCTTACACTTATTTTTTCAACATTCTTTCAATGGAGCCTGTTACTGTTCTGTCCACTGAAGCACGGACCTAACTGCGAGAGTGAGAACCATGTTCCAAGCTGCTGACAGTCACTGTTGAGAGATCATGCCATTAAAGTGGAAAATAATATGCCTCTGCGTTTAAAAAGTGAAATAGAAACTGACAGGTAATGGGATATGGTAGAGAGGTACAGTATTTCAGGATTGGAAACAATTCAACCTGATGTCGGAGGAGAACTCAAGACTGTAGGTATAGCAAAATTCACCCTATTTTTCTCTTACTTTGAGGTTGAGGAGTAAGAGGAAAAGATGTGAACTGCTGACATAAAATTGTTGGATTGTTCCCTAGTCGGGCATTTTTGTGGCTGACCTTGGATTGGACCCAAAGGCACAATCTCTGGGACTGGCTGAGAAGCAAAGACACAGGGCTGAGAAGAGTTCGGTGCTAAGAAGCCATATTATTTTTGACCTTGTTATTTCGGACCATCCTGCTAGAGGGGTCATCTCAGAGTGCCTCGGCGATGATGTAATAGGTGGAAAGTTGTCCGCTTGCCACATCATCGTTTGCTCCCCCAGCTTGCTAAGCCCCGAGCCGAATCTGAGCTGGAGAAAATCCCTCACAAATAGCTGTTTATGAGTGGCTGAGTCACCTTAATAAATGCTTACTTCTGGCCAATGGCAAGCGACAGCCCAACATGAGAAAAAATATCCAGCACCACCTGTTTATTTTGGACTGCATGGGGCAAGAAAACATTTGCCTGGGGCTTCATCGCCTGTGTCCTGAGCCAGGTGTAGCTGAGAAACAGAAAGGTCCGACTCCTCTCAGAAATCTGTGACTCTGGCCAAAATCAACCGATCCTCCCTGTCCTCAGGCCTTCCCCCCTCGTCCCTGTCAGCTCCCTGGAGCAGCCCAGCGGAAAAGGCCACCCCAGTTGCTGTATAAATTTGCAGACATAGCAGCGTGATTAAGGGAACAGAGATGAGGACACGCAACTGGTTTGCATTCACAGCATTGTGGCGCCATTTGACTAAGAGGCATTTAGTCATACTTAGTCTGAAAAAAAGTGATAATATAAACAAAGCTCTCTGGTTTGAATTCTCTGCTCTGGAATAGCTGCAATTTTTTTCTGCATAATGTCAATGAAACTGGTCACACAGTTACTGTATGTGTGATACAAATATTTACGCTGCAGAAAAGGTGCCACCTTGGGTGGTATCTATTTTTTCATACCTTCATACCTTCCTGAAATTTTGCTGGGGTATCAGTATATGACAGTATCAGTGTGCAACGGTAAGACCTGCCGGCGAGTTTGCTACGAGCTGCAGGCTGTCTTGCTATTTTCAGTCTTTTCAATACACTCACGATATGACAACAGGAGGTAATATTGTTCTTACACCTATTTTTATTATTAAACAGAAACACAACCATTCACCTTCAGAATTCATGTTTCTCTCTTTTGCCGATACTAAAACTTTGTGTAGCGAAACCTGTTGTTCTTATTTTTGGCACCCATGTTAGAGCAGCCACACTGCCAGCATAAGCAGCGCCACTCAGGCGCAGCTCATCTAAAAAAATGGAGTCTCGCAGTGTTTTTTCTGCATGATACAGTTTTTGGGAAAAAAGACAGTGAAAATTGTCTTTTGCTAATTATATTGACTCCATTCCACTTTTACTACAGTTTTAATGTCTTTATCTATCACAGAGATGAGTGAATACAAGTGTAAGTGTTTTACACAAGCTTTCCTGTTTCTGTATCAAAATAAAAGCCCTCTGAAAACATTTCCCTTCAGTTGTTGACACAAGGCCTTTTACTGTGAAAGATTTGCATGGCCATTTTGTTGACAATGCAGTAGCTTGCACAGTTTCTTAAACAGGTGAAGTATGTGCTTTAATGGTGGAAATACAGTAGTAATAACAGTCGGCAGACCTGCAGCAGTGCTGCAACAACAAACGCTACCAACGTGAGCACACACACTCCACGCATGCAGTGTGGCCCAGGCATAACCTCCAGGCATGTGATGTGCACTGCAATACAAACATCCTCAATACAGCTTCTCCAATATGAAGTTAATGGAAAGGTATGGGTCCATATTTTTGACAGTATTTAACATTAAACCTTTCTAAATACCCTGGTATCCTGTAATACCATGATACCACTCATGTCTAGTTGTTGGGTCATTTTTCATAAGGCATAACTGTTCAATCAGCCATAATGATAGATGCTGAGCAGGAAACAGACACCTGCAGGCTGGTGGCTGGATAAAATATGACTTTGTCTGCTCAACATTAGAGCAAAGTACCTTTACAGTCTCTCCTCAGCATCCCTTGGAGTCTTATTGACCCTTCAACATCACGCCCGCTTTCACCATCATCTGCTCACAGGCCTATAAATGCCACCAACCGCCACATCTTGTTTACCATCTCTCCTCTGAATGCAAGATGTCACAGCTGTTGTCTCCTTCGCTCTCAATAAATGCTGTTTAATACGACATCATTAACTTTGATTGGGGTTATGCTTATTATTCTCCAACACTTGTGCAGGGGACTGTTTATTTTTATCTCTGCTATAATTTCGTCTAGCCAGGATCCATTCCCATCCCACGCTCCATCACATCTCCGTATCAGCCCAGCCACTTGGATCTGATACACCTCATACATCTCAAAGCCAAGGTCCATTATCCTGACATACAAATGCAGGTACTTAAATGTAACTAGGCTATAGAATGAACATAATATCTTCTCACAGAGTAGCGCAGTGGCATTATTGGTGTGGTGAGGAGGAGAGGGGAGCAGGGGAAGTGGAACCTCTCATATGCTTTTGGTGTGTCTAACCAAGGAAATTACATTCAATCTAACGAGAATTGTTTCCCCTTTGCTGGTGCTTGTGAACAGGCACCAGTTCTCCCGCAACCCATTCTGCTTTAATTAATGGGGGACATTTGCAGCCCTTGGGTCACTTTGTTACCAGTGAGAGAATTAAAGAAAAAAAGAGTAGGTGTGCTGCAATGGAGAGTTTTTGCCGTTAGAAAATAATCCACATTGGGCATAACGGAGACTTTATTAGATCACGTTATGAACAAATTGACTACCCGTGTCGAGTGCTCAAACCACTCTGCTGCCGCAAGTACCACCGTATCCTTACGCTCATTGTCTGCAGAGCCGACACAAAAGAAAAATGGCAAGGCAACATAAACACATCAACATCAGCTGCTGGTGCTTCGGGCAGTGCTCGAATTAGAAGCAGAAAACCTCAATAGCATGCCTCATGTGAGTCATGATCAATGCCACAGAGGAATCCAATCAAGTGCAGGATTTTGCTCAAAGTCAAGCTAGGTCAAAGAAAATACTGTCAATATTATTGTCATTTTTCCAGGGAGGAGTAGTTTAGATATTGAATTCTTGTATTGAATTTCATATCCAGAAGGGAAGTTCAGTCTTTTTTTCATGTTATTCTGGACCAGAATCAGTGCAATCATTTAGAGGTCTCGGTCGCTGTTGACCAAGAAGGACGACTTGAAAAGGAAAGGACATTGGAATTGTCTGCCGGAGACTCATTATGAGTTCTAATGACTTTACACTGGAAACAATTGCCCTCAGTTTCTCTGGTGGCAGCTCCAGCTCGCCTTTTTAATAGGCAGGATATGAGAGATTATCCAGGGGTATGTTTTTAATAAGACATGAAAAGAAGAAGAGGAACATGCTGGCCCTTTTCTCGTTTCTTTTCATGACTATTTCCTTTCAACAATTGCACCCTGCTGTAAGACTTGGGATGAACTCCCCTTTCTTCATCTCACTTTTGTTTTTATAGGACAAAAAAAGGATCCATCATTAGCCCAAAAACAAAAGATTTTTCTGCTTCATGACCTGAATCCAGGGTTTCACACATTCATTCACTCACCGGCAGATGTTTTAATTGTGGCAGTCTGCCACATTTAAAACATCTGCCGCCACGTATTGATTTGATCTTTTTGGAGCTAGAGCATTAATTAGGACTGCTATTGGAATATATATGCCATTCAGTTTTACATTGTACAACTTTCTCGGAGTATGGAGTATATTCTGGGTACAAACAGAAGAGCAAAAGGCAAGTCACAATGAAAGTAAAACTTAATTGTGGTAGGTCTACAGGTTTGCCTTCACTTGCAGCAGCTGCTGCTCTGATGCATCAATCTGATCGACTCTGATGGGATCAATTGATCGCTTGCCCACCTCATGACTTCTCAAACTTCTGCTGAGAGAAAAAGAAGACACACACACACACACACACACACACACACACACACACACACACACACACACACACACACACACACACACACACACACACACACACACACACACAAGACAAGATACCTGCCACCCCACCTTATCCCCACGTCATCAGCAACTGCCATACATAGATTCTAATTTGGTGGAAAACACTGTAATCTGTTAAAAAAAGACATGACCAGCTTCCACAACTCTGGTTTTATGTCAGTGACATAAATTATACAAGCAATAGTCCAATTCAGGATTGTATCAGAACATCCATTTCACCATCAAAATGTTCATCAATGTTCAATGTTCTTCATTTTACCATCTTAACATCCAATTACTGCCATTTGGAACATTTGTGATGCATCTACAAAGTTGTTACCAATATGTGATGTGAACAGCTCCAAACTTTGGTCTATTGTTCCATTTATTTCAAATACAAAAATGACTTGGTAGCATGGGAGACCACACAAAATAAATCCCCCCTGCCCAGTTCCTGTTCCTTACTGGGAAAGTGATAGCAAACATCCAATGTAAACAGATAGGGCTGATAGTAATTGAATTGAGCTGAGCTGACACAGACCGTGACAGGACGTGATTCCTAGCAGTAGCGCTGAGCCTGATGCTCCCTCTTCACTTCCACTGCTGCATCTCTGGATCTGCTGGCATACAGCGGAAGGAGTAGCAGAGGAGTAAGAACGATGTGTGATGTGAAGTGAAAAGAGCAGCGGGGTAAGCACAGTAAGTTGTTGAAGGTAGTGTGCGGTATTATTGTTGCAATAATTGAATGTTGGTGAGATGTGGGGACAACAAGGAGAAAGGAAGAATGTGTTGTTTTTTTTCTAAATATTAGTGTGAACATCAATTTGTTTATTTGTTTATTAAATCACAGCACGATGCATGCACCTTTCATGCCACAGATCTGAATTTGTCACTGATGCCATGACAAGTAAATATTACATCATTCGCTGTTGTTACTTTGGCATACTGAGCAGCTTGACTGAGCCTGTGTTTGCACAGAGCACAGAAAGACATTTAAAATAATCAGAATATGTCTCAGAGAAATGAAGTTAAAGAAACAAATGCGACTTCCCCGCTGTCAGTTCATATTGGTATCAGATGTGGCTTGAGTCCCGGTGCATATCATGTCGAATGATGATGATATGAGGAGAAATTCGGAGTAAAGCAATAAAAATGTGAATATATCCAGAGAGTAAGAAAGACAAAGATGAATGGGCAAAAGCAGATTGTCAGAGCATGAGAGAGATGTGAGAAAATGAGAAATGGAGATAGATGGGAAAGAAGGAGGGAGGGAATTAGCGAGAGATTGGAAAGTGAAAGGGAGAGAGATGCAGAGAGAGAATCAGAGAGAGAGAGTTAGAGAGGGAGACGAGGGAGAGGAGGAGAGAGGGAGACTTAGGGGGAAGGAGGGGGAAAATTGAGAGGCTGCGTAGCACTTTCCTCTGCAAGCTGACAGGGCTTGACGCTCAACTAACAGGGCTGTTTTGACAGGTGTCAGATGGTCCATATTACTATTTCACCGCCGGGCCCTTGGGACCCTGCATCACGGGCCACAACAGGACTGGCCAAGCTGGAAAAAAAAATAAAGAAAAGTGGCATGGCAGGAGAGTAAAAAACACTACACTTGACTTCCTCCCTCTGCAGCTAGCTGGCTCTGCACTCTCCCACAGCCTGGGCATCTGCTGCATGTTAGCTATAGCCTTACTGATCCGTGTGTGTGTGTGTGTGTGTGTGTGTGTGTGTGTGTGTGTGTGTGTGTGTGTGTGTGTGTGTGTGTGTGTGTGTTTGTTTGTTTGAGAAAAAAGTGGATTCACAGTATAGGTGTGTGTGAACATGTGAACGTGTCAGACGGACAGGATAAGATGCATACCAATCATTTTTCACGCTTCTTTGGAGATGATTTAGGATGCAGCAGTCAGATGAAGAAAATCAAATCCATCTTCATCAAATAACAATTTATCAATGTTACATTCCAAAACCGGCATGCGCTTAGCAGATGAAAAAAGAGTGCTACCAGATTGTGACTGTATGCAGGGAGAACAAATCACATCATCCCTGCGAGGGGTTAAGTTGTGACACCGATGGGTTTCTTTAATGTGGTTAGAAACATCTCAACAGGCAATAAAAAATATCGATCTTATTCTTTCATGCCGGAATCCATTATCTGCGCATGAAGTGCCAGTCAAAAAATGTGATAAGTGAGCGAAAGGTTGCCTGATTTGATTATCTCCTGTGACTTCCATGATATACATCAAAGCTCACACAGTTTTTAAGACAGTATGGAGAATTTATGTATTAATATTTCTATGCCAGGCAGCTTTTCTATTGTTAAATCACGTAACACTCTCTGACAGTGATCCTAGCATTCCTGAGCTAGCATTCCTCACCGCTGCTGCCGAGACAAATAGCAATAATTCAAAACCCCTTCAGCTTTGAAAGTGTTTAAAACCACTTGAGCTATCTGACAAATCCCAAATGCACACGGTCATAATTTGCAATGAGTTTGTAATTGTCCCTTGTTAAGTGTTTCAAGGGAAATACTGTGGCTGTGGCTTCGAGCTGAATTGTTGCAAGTACTTGGGGCATGTTTTATAGTTACCGCATGAAACAAGAGAGTCCCCGCTCGCCTGATGCACTGGGAGTAAGAGGGTGGATCTGATGTTGCCTCTTGCTGTTGAACAAAGGCTCGGCGTGACCAAAGGAATGGTATGGTTTGGGATGTCAATTTGAAAACAAGGACGGTCGTCTGCATGGGATTAATCATAGGAGATCTGACAAAGATCAAGAGAGTTTTTTTCATTTGTTCAGCAATTCTTTTAGAAAAATGCAGAGACCTAAGCTCATTGGTAATATTTATCATCATAGACGTTATATTAAAGGCGCTTACTTGACATTCAAAGGGCAAAAGGAATAAAACTAAAAAGAAATGTATTGATGTCTTTTGGTTTATATACAGTTACTGTTGAGGGCTTTGAAAATCTGACTTTGCAGCTATGAACTTCTACTGCACCTGATCACAACAGATTTTAAACAGCTTCAGTGCCATCACCCAAGGCAACACTGCATCATGTAGTATTACCTCATATTTGAAACATATTCTTACCACTTTAAGGTAGCAGATGGTCAGTGACGGATCTTCCCATAGCAACATAGGTGACCGTCTAGGGCACCACGCATAGCGGGGGATGCCGAAATTGGGTTGGGGGTGGAGGGGCTTGTCTGGGGCACCAAATCTGCTAGGTCCGGCACTGCAAATACGTGTGTTTTGCATGAACACCACTCAGATGTTGTCAGGTCATGTATAAGCCAGAGAAGAGTTTACAATTATTAGTCAAACATCAAATAATTACCTTCAACAATAAAGCACAAAGCATAGGGCCAGTTCCACCCCCCATCTGGTAATGTGCAGAGAGGGCTCTACATCCTTTGTTGCCTTCACCAAATTTCAGAGCGAACATACAGGTAAGTGACATGCCCTTTACTTTGATCTCTGAACCCCCTGAACACACCCCAGGGGAGCCAGGATCACGCATACTTTGTGCACATATGTCAAATCCCATAAATATGCAATGATAAAGTAATCTGGTAAATCTTTAAAGCACTTTACAAGATTGAGTTACCACTGAAAAGTCCTTCAACCTGCATGATGTCATGTTGACCGTCCTAATGTACTTTTATTTTTCTTTGTCTCTTTCTGCTCCTCACCCACTCCTCTTCGTAGCTCCCCCTGATCTCGCTGATAACAAGATAAAAAGGGCGCAGGCTGGCCCATCTGTCAATCAACAAAATTGAAGGTTGAGCTCAAGATTTCCTAAGCTTCAGTCACCCTTTGCCCCTGTTTCTCCCCGTCACACCAGAGGTTGAACCTCAGAGCTGCAGCCATGTTGCAGGGAAATATTGTGTCATACTATGCTATAACAAGGAACTATGGCTTGCTTGTGGTTTGTCTCAAGTCACAATGTACTGTATATCTCTCTCCTGAGTCAAAATTGCATCAATCATTTGAAAAAAGACAGAAAAGGACAATAAAATGCTTGTGAACCTTGCCTGTCCTGTTTCATTGTCTTTCAATCCGACACAAGTGCTCTTTTCACAAAGAGTCTGATTCAGTTCCCCCTGAGTATGTTAAAACAGGAGGCCTTTTTCAGGGTTTTATGGGGTGTCCTGTTTTTCCAGCGTACCTCCAGTGATTTAGGTAATATGCCTGAAATAAAGAGTTCTGAAGGGTAAGAGGCAACTCAAGTTTTACTGTGCCCTCACTTAAATGAAAATAAAAATAACGTGAAATAGACGAATGGCAGACTTGAAAATATGCTCTCGGGAGCTGACTTTATTGTAACAGCACTGAAGGGACCGCTGTCCACGGCAGCGTTTTCAGTTCCCCGGTCTGTTTTCCGGTGTCTTGCGCTGCACTTTGACATCACACTCAAATAACTTTCTAATTAAGCCACGGTTCTATACCGAGAATCCCATCTCCAATGAAATGTGGAATACGGATAAGGCGTCGCAGCATGCGAGGTACTGAAGAGGGTGAGAATTTATGGGAGGCTGGAGGAGGTGAGCTGGTTCTCCAAGCACTCTGGCAGTCTCGTAGCACCTCAACCTTCCAAGTTAAATACTCTGGTTGAGTTTCCTGAGTGCTCAGATCTGTCTGTGGTCCAATCACGTCAGCTAAAAGTGCACACAAAGAGACTATTTATGTCCACTTAAAATAGTGTTTTCTTCATGCTGTCTTCATTCATTCCCCCGTCAGACCCACATACGCCTTTTTTAAATATGTTTAAACATCAAAATGACATTTTCTTACACTCTATTTGTCGTCATATTGCACAATAATACCCACATATTTAAATAGCGTGGACTGTGTTCATTTTTTTGGAAACTAAAGAAAAAAAGGACATCCATAAAACCAAACAACAAGAAGCACTCTCTTTTATCCATGTTGTGTGTATGTGTGTGTGTGTGTGTGTGAGAGAATTCCATTTAACATTCATGGCTCAGCGCTAGAAAGGACTAACTTTAACTCACTGTCCAAATATTTAACTTTAATCAGGTGTACTGTATTTTCACCTGACCTTTGCTTGTTTGTTGGCTTTTATACTTAGATCTCCATTTAATCAGCATTCCATTTGTGCATTCATTTACTTAAACGCAATGTTTTATTCTACATTTTACATCCTCTATGTGTCGCAGGTTGATAACATGAAAGAGACTAGAATTACTAATCTGGCAGGTTTAATTTCCACCAAGTCTCATATATCTCCGCATAGAGCCGGTGCCTTTGTTCAGCGGACTTTTTATGCTCTGTATATGTTTTACGTTGTTGTCTTTTACAAATTAGACCTGTAGAATAGATGATTTGTTGCAGGGGCTCACACCAGCAGCTGGAGGAATTAAATAGGTTCCCTGGCACTCTTCCAGGCCTTTTACAGGGCTCGTTTTGCCATTCCAAGTGTACAGTTTACAGTTTTTAATGATGCTCTGTATTTTTACTGAATCCTCATTTCCCAGTGCTGGCTAATGAGAAGGATGGAGACCAAAGTTAAAGCCATTGGAGGTGGTGATGAAAAGAGTTTGTGGCTGTGTTGCACATGCTGTAAAAGAAGAAAAGAGCAGCCTTGTATGTGTGTGTGTGTGTGTGTGTGTGTGTGTGTGTGTCTTTGTGTGTCTGTGTGTGTGTGTGTGTGTCTTTGTGTGTCTGTGTGTGTCTGTGTGTGTCTGTGTGTGTCTGTGTGTGTCTGTGTATGTGGTGGGATTAGACCAATATATCAGGCTGACACTGGCCTTTCAATAAAATTTGGAAAATGCCCAGTCAGTATTACCTCTGATAAGGATATGTGTTTAACCAGCAGCTTCAGAGGTCAAAGTCTGTGAAAGCTGCTTAATGACCTGCAGCGTCCAGTTTCACAAACCAGGTAACCCACCTTAAAAATTCTGCACAGAGATAATACTGCTATAAAAAAGAATGGAGATTTTCTGCCTTCCTACAGGCAGAAAAACCAAGCAAGAAAAAGAGATTTCATAAGGCTCTTTCAGACTGGAGTAACATGCCTTTAAACGCACAATCCTTAACATAATTTCATGTTTAAAAATGTTTTTTCCTCTTTTTTTTTACGTACAATTGTACATGTGTCAGACGACTCTATGCTATACTAACAATACACTGCACTATCTATTAGTATATACTGTATATTTCTCTATTATATTTTTGATGGGCTCTCCGTGACCATCAAGTGGTTGCATTCATTCTTTCCAATATTTTTGTGTTGATTGTTTAGTTGTAGTTTTATTTTCTATTACTATAGTGTCTTTGTTTCATCTCATTTAAATGTATGCTAAGACCCCTCGAAAGAAAGATGGTTCATCATGTTCAGCCATGATGGGTTCTGGGGTATTTTCTAACTTATCCTCACACAACGGTTTGTATGATATACTAGGATTTAGCACCCCACTAATAACTTTGTGTCCTTAACGTAAAGTTACAGAGGTAAGGTTTAATCTATAAAAGTTACTGTGGTTAGGTTTAGGAAAAGAAACAAGGTAAGGACATACCTTAAAATGACTAAAAGTTCACACTGTTCTGAAGACCTGTCCCCTAGGGAAAGTGTTGGTTTTTTTCACAGACTGTTCGGGACCGTTCCTTTGTTTATAGTACATTGGTCATGTTACTCAGTCATGAGTATGTGGGATATGTATATGAAATAACACCTATGATTGCTTTTTTCCCCTCTAAACGTTAAATTTGATTGTTGCTTTTTTGGCCATGAGTGATTCAAATTTAAGAAACTTAGTTTTCAAGGGCTCTAAATTAATTGAATTAAGAGCAATAATATTTTCAGTTTCAGTAAAAAATGGCTGGAATCACTAGCAGCTGCTGTCGGGTGGAACCTATTGTGGTGCATTGTTTATAACCGCACAATTGTTGTCCTAAAAACTGTATCATATCAGCAGCTCCATAAACTTCATATATTTGACTACAGCAATTAGAAGGCAGATCTGGACTCAGGTTTTAAGCTGTCAGAAGCTGTCACTTTGTGTTCAGAGGCTCTGGACTTAAGGCCTCAGTGGCAGCCTGTAACTGAACGTCCATACTGAGACATGCCACGAGAATATTGACTGAAGAACAGCAGGGGGCTTTGTGACCGGGTGAAGTAAATCCGAAAGCACACACGAGTGATAATGAGGACTGGCTCACTGTTTACTGTGACTTCATCGGGCGCTGTCATCATGTGGTTGTAGAACGCAGGCTGGCCCAGATGCTTGTCTACAAACTCTCAACACATGCACACGCTTACACACAAATCCACAGACACGTAGAAAAGAAAAATGTTCAGACACACAGTGTTCCAGATCACTACACTCACTGAAAGTCCCAAACCAACATGAAAGGGGGCAGACATGAAAAATGAGCTGTTTTCCGCAAAAAATTAGCTGACGGCCTTTGGCTCCGTGAGCTTTGTTTTAATTTCCTGAACGTGTAATAGGCCGTGCATAGACTTAAACAACCATATGGACACAGTCTTTCTCCTTCATATTAGATAGATGCCAGTAAATGACCCCAAACACCTCAATAAATAACGTCAGTATCACCACATAACTCTTCGCAGCCGCATTTATGGTCAATTCAATTTTAATAATTGAGTTTATCCCCATTAAACAGCTGTGCCAGCAAAGCCGGCTGTATTTTCTTGTCATATTACTTGTCATACTCATAAGGTTATTAGCTTAGTCCCAATTTCTGATCAGAGAGCGAGACCACAGCGAAAATCATTCAAGGTGAAAGAGAGTGCAAAACAGGAAAATAAAAAGGTCTCTCCTGAAGGACACTGACAATCCCAGTGTGGAACAGCCGTCTGTCCTCGTTTGGTTTACTCTCCCTGATCTAAGGCATCACGATATTATCCCTCTTTTTATCTAAAATACCGGCTGTTATGGTTTCCAGCTGGCCCCGAGGAGCGTTTGACCTTCTCCACCTCCGTCTCATTGCCACTGTTGGTACGGCCCTTTGTTCTGACTAATGTGCGTTAATATTCTGGGCTGACCCACACCAGCACCACTCAGGGAGCACGCTCCTTGCTAATGTAACTAAATCCCCCCAGTTGACCCTGTCTCCTTCCATAAGGCCGGCCCTGTTCTTTCTAATGGAGGTTAAAATCCTCTCCTTTCCCATAGTCCCACCTCTTTTTAAAGTGCACCTTCAAAAATAGAGCAAAACTGTCTTGTAGTTACAAGCAGATGTGCTGCTTTACATCCAGTCTGATGGTTAGAAAAGGGATACTGCAGTGTCAAAATACCAAGCAAACAAGATTTCTGTACATCCTGCAGTATAAACAGGGCATCCAATACACTCATTTATTTGTGGCAACCCGACACGATCAAAATATCTGCCGTCGCAAACGGATTTTCTGTTTTTACCAATGTCGTGATGTAGTGAAGTAATAGTAACTTGTTACAGTACTTGGGTATTTTTGGAATCATCTGCACAAATTTTTAGATTTCGTCAACCTTCACTTTTACTTCACTACATTTCCTAAATACAATGTTTACTTTTACTCCACAACATTTGTCCTAAGCATCTCAGTTACTTACTACAAAATAGGGAAGGGAGGGACAGACAGACAGACAAATGAAGTAATGGGAGTGAAGGATAACTGGATTTTGTTCTTTAAATTATTTAAGTTCGGAAAAAACATGTTTCTTAATTCTTCGTGTAACGTATGCTCCATTTTAAAATTGGTGTTTATTAAGAAGAAATAGACTACATAATTCTCAAAATCCTGGCCGCTCACTTTTTTACCATCAGTATTTACTTGTACTTTTACCTTTATTACTTAAGTACATTTACATTATTAAAATTACTTTTGATACTCAACTAAAGCAAATACTGGTTACTTTCAGACTCAGCAATATTCTAATAGGTGACTTTAACTTCTACCAAAGTAATTTTCTGGTAAGATACCTGTACTTTTATTTAATCATGGCGTTCGGGTACTTCACTGATTTGAGAGCTAAATTGTTCATTAAGGAGTGCTGTTAAAATAAATTTAGCATTTAGTTATTCATTGCATCATACTTTTGGAGCTCAGTGCATCATCTGGGCACAGGTGGAGCAACAAAATGTTAGATGTGTTGAAAGTAAAACCTGACCGTCCATTCTGCTGTGTCTAAAAGTTTGCATTCACTCGCAGCAACTGCTCAATTCAATTTCAATTTTCAATTTTGTTTATAAAGCCCGATATCACAAATCACAGTCCATCAATCAATCAATCAATCTAATCCAGTCAGATCAACTCTAAATGGATGGACAGATTACTTATCCACTCTGTGAATAAAACAACTGTTGCTGAGAGCTCCACTGCGCTGGGTTCATGGACCTGCACAAACTTCCGAATTTAGAGAGGACACAGAATGATACAAATGGACACATGCTCATTTAAAATAGAGTTTGCTGGCATTGTCGTCCCATGCCCTCCAAAACACACACACACACACACACACACACACACACACACTAATTCTGTGGGAAACTCTAATAAACAAACTTGTATTTATCTTAAAACATTTCACAAAACCCTCAGTCCCAGCTGAAGGAAAAAAAGATTTGGATTTCCAGTGAGAGGCGCTTGCAAAAACAAGCATGTATTTGTAACATCATCCTCTACATGATTCAGTGTCGTCATGGGTCAAAACCACATTTCTAGACCTGATTCCAGCAAAAGATTTAATTCCAAGCTAGAAGTTTATCAAGATAGTTTGGCCTTAACAAGGACATGGGTTGTTGTTCTTGGGCTGGTCTTTGATTGCCTCCCTGACCACAACCCCCCCACGCTGGTCTGGTAGTATCATCAGACACACACAAATCCATTAATTGACCCATTACTCAGTCCAAGCTCTTGAGTGCAAAGACAACGTCATCCGTGAGCAGTGTTATGGTTGGACCCTAATCAAAAGAGGCTTATGCAGGCAAAACATGATATATCACCTCTCTCTGCATATCTTTACCTCCTTCCCAGAAAAAAACTCTGATATTCCTGACAAAAACTGCATGCTCATTATTTCTCCTCATAGCTGCGGTATGAGAGACAGGAGATGGCCCTAAGTTACTCTCAGCCATTAGCTACAGATGAGCGAGCAAGAAAAGGATTCTTCAGGAAGATATTTTTTATGCTGACGTAAAAAGTCTTTGATTGCAACAAATGTGGTTTTACATCTTAGAAGATTCCCACATTTTTTTGTGTAATGTGTCCTGTCCTCATTAAAGAAAAAAAAAGAAAGAATTTAAAAAAAGGTGAATATTCTCTACAGTGTCTGAGAGGATTTTGCTGGCGCCGGCTCACTAACAGTGCTGTACATGTGCTTCAGGTGATGTAGAGGCCATTACAGCACTGTGTGAGATACTAATTCACAGATTTTAGATTTGGAACAATATACCTGAAGGAAATGTACAAGAAAACAGTAAAGGAGTCTGGGAATGGTACATCTCCGTTAACAGCCTATGGTACCAGGATGCCGATTGCACACCCTAAGAGCATCAAACACAGATGTATTGTTGGTGTCACAGTATGTCAGTGGAAATGTCATTGCTATTGGCGCATTTCTTGCACTGGGTCTTAGTCAAAACACTTCAAATATGAAATGTGAAATGAAACGGTTTCATTCCAACACAAAAGGTTTTCCACTCTACCCCAAATAACTAAAGTGATAACTTATGTCCTGATCATTAAAGGTTTTGCATTTGCAGGCAGTGTCAGGTGATTCTTTTATAGGAAAACAATAAAAATTTATTTAGAAAAAAAAAACAAAACAGATGAGTGGCGATGCCCATTATGAATGTGTATACAAATGGAACAGCAGCATCTACAAAAGCAGAAATTTCAGCGATAAAAGAGAACACCACCACCCTTAATGATTATGTTTCCATGCACAAAATTTTTTTTTTTTCCCAACAATCAGAAAAGGCAAAATTCCCACTAAGTTTCTTATGTGGCTAACGAAAATAAATACTCAATATATTTATTTATTTATTTTTAGTCTAAATGCAGCTCTAACCTGTCATTTATCACGTCAAAATGTAGAAAAGTGGAATGGCTGGAGCAGCGTGTGCCATTTTGATTCTTTGCATCAAAAAAAGATTTATTTCAAAGTCTCCTATAGATAGCGGACTTATTTGACCATGCAAATACTCCCTTTTTCATTCCCACTACCACCTTCTTGGAAAGGTCGGTGATGTTATATTTGCATGCATCCTAAAACCTGTTGATATCCAAGTCTTTCAATATGTTTAAAAAAGGGTGTGTTTCTTCTTCTGACCAGAGATGTGTTTTTCGCTTTTGGTCATGCGTCTCTATACCAGTCTTTCAAACTGCTGGCCACCACCATATCTCACATGTCCTAATTCAGCCCATTCTTACTCCAAAGCTGTCAAATACAGCTGCTTTGTCAGTGATTTTTGTGTTAGACACCAACACCAAAAGCCACCTTATGCAGGGGTATGATACACTGCCGGGTGGCATCAGTTTGTAACATGGCTTGATGAAACCCTTCACTGTGTTATAAGCTGGTGGCCAGCCTGATGGTGGACCACCAGCAACATAACGGGCAACATAACACAGCTAGACGGCACCTGTTGCGGCAGTATGATACACCACTGGACAATGTCAATTGATGCATCAACGCCTAGGAAGTCCTTATAGGGCAGGTGGGAGGGGTGGTCGATGGGTCCAACAGACCCCGGACTTTCAACCAGGAGCCCCTTGCTCACTTGACAACTTGGACAATGCTAAATTCTGAAAAAGGCCTATAATTAAAATATGTTGTTCACATGCCATAAAGCCTATCAGATTCAGAATATAGGCAAAAAAAATAATGGAATATTAGTGTGGATGGAAATGACAGGTAATCTAGAGGTAAATCAAGAAAATAGATAACAGCTTAGCACAGAAAAAGCCAGTAAAACTTGCTGGAATAAAGGTGCAGCATAATTGGAAAATAAAAGTGCTCTAAGAGGTATGAATACAAAATTGTCTTTTAAGGATCTGCATAATATACAAAATGTATGTTTGTTTGTGTGTGTGTCGTAGTACAGTTAAAAGAGCCGGTGCTTGATGGGCTTGATTTTCCACCCTGGCAGAGGTTTAGTGTCGGGTGCACCTGGAATTTGTGGTTTTCTTACAGCAGCAACAGGGCCCCCACCACACAGGCTGAGGGTGATAAATCAAATGCAGCGATAACAATCCAAACCCTCCCAGCACAAATCCCCTTTTAATCACTACCAACAACACCAATGCGCACAGGAAAGGCACTCTTTTTTGGGGGGGGTGCCTTCAGTTTTCCAGCACATTAGCAAGGCCCCGGAGCAATAAAGAGCAGCAGGAGAGGGAGAGGGGCCAATAAGAAGAGGTGTATGTCATTGGATAGGAGAAGCTGGGTGGAACAGTTGCAATTGTTTGTACATTTTACAACTACATAGACTACATGTGAAAATCTTCACATTCACACTGTGAAACTCCATGTTTGTCTGTATTTGCAGGAAGGAACTATTAAACAACCCCTCTTACTCGTCGGTTTAGTATCTCCTCTAAAAACTAGCATTTAAACAAAATATCTTAGGCCCAAATCCGTTTCATATTTTTACCCCTACTCTTCATTTTGGAGCATCAACTTGCCCCTTGGAACAGTGACAAGGGGTAGCCTCAGCCTAGACTAGTGGATCAAAACTTCCCCTATGAATGTGCACAACCCTTCAAGACTGCAATACATCATCCACATCAGGCATTTACGTAAACATACGCAATGAGTGTGTCTGGGAAACTGTAGATATGCCGTCTTATGTATGGTGATTTCTCTTCCGTGGGCTACAGGCAGCCTTTTGTAGTTGTCGGGACATTTGCGTTTCGTTCACAGTATGAGTTTCAGGCCATCAATCGATTAAACAAATCATATATATAAAAGAACACTGCTTCATTACCAAGCCAGCAGCAGCACTCTGTAGGTTAACGTTAATGTGGGACTGTCATGCACAAATCAGCAATGACAATGAAACATTAGCTAGCTAGCTTGTTGGCCACAGTGACATAAGCATACAAACTATTTCTTTTGTAGGACTTTAATGCATAAAAAATAAACAAAGATAATTTGAAAGTCTTAAAAAATTAAAAAAAAAAAAAAAAAAAGCTTAGTTAACAAAGAAAAAACAGTTGTGGCTTTCTTTGGTTGTTTGTGCAGAGATCTTGCCGAAGGTTTCTAATAAAACTTGGTTTGAAGTGTACGTCTGAAAAATCTCTGTTTGGACTGCCATGTTTCCCAAACATTTTATCCAAACATTTAATTCCAACAAGAATCGGACGCTTAGACATGAATGTGCAAAACGGTGGGGTGAGGGCTAAGAATTAGGGGCAAGGAGTGTTGGGTCTTACTTTACACATACATACAGGAACAGATAAAGGGGCACACAAACATTTTTACCCGTCCCAGCTGACCATTCACTCTCACTTGTCCTCTATACTATTGCCTGGGACAGAACTGGTGTAGATTTTACAGTCTGCCTTTCACATATCCCTGTTTCCTCAGGCTACAGGCTTGATTTGTTGTGATAATGGTGGAGGTGTATATTTAACATCCCTTTGACATTTACTACACCTTTCTTTTTTTTGTATAGTAGTATCTTTTATTTTTGCCCCTATCCGCCCCCCAAAGTTTTATCACATTCTTTATAGCCAAGTTTTTTCTTTCATATAGTTGCAGTTTGAGGTAAAACACAAAACTCTTGCTTCCTTTTTGATTTATGTCTGTAATCCACGATGGAAATTCACACTACATCACTGCAACGCGATGGTTTTATATCAGTCTCTGTGGTCTTGTACCTAAGCGACTTTATGCATGACTGTGGTGCTGACAGAGTAAGACAACCGCACTGGGAGGAAATGATGAATTCTCAAAACCATTGGTTTATATAGAGGATTCTTTAAAGGGACATGTCATCCATTACACAGCTGACTGTATTCCTTGAAATGGACATTGCTGTGGTCTTTGGGTAGTTATTATATTTAGCTTTTTGTTTTGATTGGAATAAAGAAAAAGGATATTAATTTTGCCTAAAATAAGCAAAAGCTGCATTTTTTTCCCCACAGTGAAAATTTGGGAATATGCTCTTCCTTTACTGATCCTGCTTTCAGCTTTAAAGCCACAGCAGCAAAATTCAAAGCAATGCTAATGAAAGTCAAGTAGGCTGAACACCAAGCCAATGAAAAATATATAGTCTGCTACAATCAGTCACTTAACCATTTCACAGATTTTGGAACTGCGCAGTTCTCTCTGCAAAATTTACTTTCACAAGCAACTGCTCTCAACTTCTGCTTCCTTTTAACGTCTCCTTTCAAATTGTGCTGAGAGATTTCAAAAATTCATGATAAATCGGAGCTATCTTTTAATTACCACAAGTTTGAGGAAAAGAAATAACGATGAGTAAAATACAATTATTTAATTAGTTTGAAGTAGACTATTAGAAGTGGTATTCATCTATGTGAAAAACTAATGGACTGAACTGATGATAGCTGAGGAAGCCTTAACAAGTTTTTCCATCTCTCTGAAATTACTTTGTCCATTATCTGTTTGTCTGGGATTTAAGTCCACAAATCTTATGATTATGAATGAAAGAAAAAAATGATTAAAATCATTATAGTGTGCTAACATTTTCTGTGCTGTAAATAAATTCTGAAGCAATGCTACTACTTTGACATTCAGCAACGCACATCACACTCAGAGCAACATGCATTCATTGCCGTTTCTTTTTTTATCAGTAAGGTTTATGCATCTGCTTTCATTGTCAAATTGCATTTACAATATGTCTCTGGTAAACATGTCTTTTTAAGAATATCCATTAATGCAGATAAAACACATTTACAATTGAGAGAGGGAGAATGAAAAGATAGAGAAAGGGTTGCTATCGCTTTCTCTAATTTTCTCTTCCCAGGTCTGAACGCTCCGCAAATTGATTGCATTTTCCTCACTTTTCCTTTCATCCCCTGGCCTCGTTGTTCAGGAAAATGTGTTTTGCACATGTACACTGAAGTGGAACCAGGTTTAATTGCCGTGCACACACAGCCAGAAGACATTGAAGACTATGTGATCTGCTGGCATAGTTCTTCCTTTAAAAAAAAAAAAATTACAATCCATCGGCCTTGGGTTATGATTATGTGAGGATGTTATCCACCAAAGCACTCAGGTGGACTGGGGGCATCTATTCAATCCTAAATGCTTTGATAAAAATGATACACCTGAAAATAAGTGTTTTCACGGGCCTTGGTGTTTTGCTTAAGTGATTTGGTCTTTTAACCTGTCGTGATACCAGTCTTGTGTATTTCTGCGAAAAGAACAACATTTAGGAGCGCAGGAAGATTGGTAGAGTAAAGTGCAAATATGTTGCTGTCTATGCAGTTACATAGTGGATTCATGTTATTGTTCAAAATTTAGAGAAGCAATCTTAAACATTTCTTTTCATGACTTTCCAGCACAGAGTTTAAGGATTTTAAGGAGAAAATGCAAGGCCCTCATTAGAACAGGGTTCACAAGCATTGGAAACACAGCAGTGAATAAACTCCTGCCTCCTCTGTGGCCATGACTCCAGAAGATACTGTTTGAGTGGTGAGTCCACAGAGACAGCAAAGCTTATGAGAGCATATTGGAGGCATATGGCTGAAACTGTCTGGAGAATAATAAGATCAAGGCTAGAAAAAAAACAAAAAACCCTCACCTTCTTGGCTTGATTTAATAGGAGACTGCAACATAATTTTACAGATTTATTCCTGCTTTCAGTAGTCCACATTGTTCATATTTGCTTTTTGTGTCGTATAAGGTGAAGGATATTGAAAGATTTAGTCCTCATGTATTCATTAACAACGGCAGTAGCTCTTTGCTAATAAAAAGTAAACTTCAGTTTTATAAATCTATGGTGGGTACGGGCCCTGATTCAACAAGTCCTTCCATCAAGTGGGTGCATGTCCAGAAATATAGTTCAGTTAAATTTGTGGCATAGTTTGTTTGATGTCAACTTTGGGGTAAAGTGTTGGTTATACAGGGCTTTATCTTTAGCTTTTTTTTCCCCAGAAAAAGAAATGTTAACAAAAATGACATATAAGGCTCTAAAGTTCTGGTCCAGTTTGAACAGTCTTTATAGATAAAGAATGCCTTAATTTGAAGCTGAATTGGTACATGAACCTGCAAGTAAGATTAGGCTGTGGAAATATCGGGAGAGTGTGTTGACCTACAAAACTCAAGAAACCCCAAGAACCCTTTACTCCTTCTTTCTAAACGCTGAATATCACTCCCTCGGATCGCGTGAAATCAAATAATGGGTGGCAGCACTATCATTTCCCTCGTGCTTTTTTTTCTTCCCTCTTGCCTTGAATTAGATCAGAATCTGCAGTCAGCCCCTGTCCTGTCCCGCGGAGTGAACCCTTACAGTCCTCTCCAGAGCTTCAGATTAAATTACAGATCTTCACGCTCCCAGAACCCCCCCCAAAAGCCACCCTCCCCCCACTCTCCGTCTCTCCCATAGAGATGTGACACTTTCCAGAGACAGCGTTCTCTCATAACACATTGACAGTGGTGGGGACAGAGATGGAGGTGATGCAGGGGGGAGGGGGGCTTCTGTAGGAATGTGCCAAAAGTTTGCAGGACATACCCCAGAAAATGAAACAAAATGCTCTTTCCATCCCAATTGCTCCCATCCACGCTGAGTGAGACACAATGCAAACATCTCAGGCGTCTGTGATCTTTGCCAGCTCATCTTATTTGTATTATGGAAAAGCTCTTGAGGATTTTTCCCCACATTTCACACTGTAAATCAGGCGAGACTCAGTAACGGGAACTCTGACAGCTCAAAGACACTCTGAGGGGGAACGTCACCACTGAGGGAGCTTAGTCAAAGAGGTTACGTTGATCGTCATCTCTTGGTACTCCCAAATTTCCTTCAAGTGGGTTTTTATTGTGGGATTGCAGAGAAAACAAAAACAAAACTCACAATCTGAGCGGTTGTGTAGAATTTATTTTTTGCTATGTTTAAGCAGTGTAAATGGACAGAAGTGGCGATGCATACTGCAGAGGCACAGCCGAACATCTGTATGCATGTCACTGTAGGGGGCAATAAAGCTGAATCCTCTGGGGGGGAAACACAGGTCTAATCAGACTTAGCGTGGCTCAAACACACTTTGCACTAAGCATGAAATTAAGTCTGCACAGCCTAAACCATTTAGTTTACTTACAGCATGACGTTTGCAGAGCCTAAACCTCCCCTGTAGATATCATTTTCTTGTAAACCTACAGTCATCTTGTCAGTCTTTATCACAGGTAAACTGCTACTTATCCCTCTATATCGAAGCAAATAAATTCTTGGTAATAGGTAACATCATCATCAAGTAATCTCTGTACATAAAAAGTGACATATATTATAAAGTAGGGCTGTAACTAACAATTATTTTCATTGTCCATTAATCTGTCGATTATTTTATTGATTAATGTATTTATTTTTCCTTAAAATGTCATCAAATTGTGAAAAAATGTCAACCAAAGCCCAAGATCATATCCTTGAATTTCTTTATAGCCGACAACCAAAAAATATTTAGTTTACTGTCACAGAGGAGCAAAGAAACCAGAAAATATTCACATTTAAGAAGCTTGGATTTCTTTTCATCAAAAATTACTCAAATTGATTCGTCAAATTAATTATTTATTTATCAAATTAGCTGATGATTACCTTCAAAAGTTGACAAACAAGCGACAGCCTCCAAGGCAGCGATATTAAGCCAATGCTGAGGTGCTAAAAACTGCAGTTCATCAAATAGCCACTTGAGGCTGACTAATTGCCACTGACCACCCAATTTTAAAATGCCCAAATTTACAGCAGAAACAAACATTTACAACCCACAAAAAATGGTTTTGGTATCTTATAGCTAATTTTAACATTCATGTCAACTGTGAGGGGAGCTTTTTTTTTTTAACTCACTGATTTCCATTTTATCAAAGTTATTCATATTTAAGGGCAGGGTCTCTGGAGTAACAGGCTGTCTGCGAGGCGTCACTATACAGTCTATTAGTCAGATCCACTCCTCACTCATCCACAGCTCCAAACTCTCATCCAAATATGGTCACTTCTGGCTCAGAAACAAACAAACAAAAAAAGATGCCTGAGGCCAAATGCTGAACTGTAAAACTGCAGTCCACAAACCAATTGTATGAAACATCACAGACTCACTAGTTTAATAAGCATCAGCATGCCATATGAAGTTCCCTGCTGTTGCATTACATGACCTCTGGGTTTTGAATATCTTACAGAGAGCATGTTAACATGGAAAGTTGTCTAAAAATCACTTTCAAACAAGAGTTGTATGTTTAAAGCTTTGTCTGTATTTGCGGGGAGGATGATCTTAAAGAGGCTGGCTCAGAGGAGGATGGATTACTATCATGTGAAATTCATCAGACAAGGGAGGGGTATGCTTAGCTTCATTTACAGTATTACCCGTCTCCCTGGCTGCTGGGTTGCCTCCCCACTCACCATCATGCACACAAACTCTCTCATACTCTTTCTTAGACATGCCCATGCAGACAAATATCCATATTCTCTTTATTCCTCCC
Organism: Plectropomus leopardus; assembly: GCF_026936395.1. Lineage (NCBI taxonomy): Eukaryota > Metazoa > Chordata > Actinopteri > Perciformes > Serranidae > Plectropomus > Plectropomus leopardus. The sequence continues at coordinate 18,877,316 of NC_142180.1, forward strand.
ACTCTTTCTTTAAGAAAGAAGGATGAGATATGTTAAGGTTCAGACAGCAGTCAGCTGCATTTTAAAAAATGGGATTTAAGGGAACAAAAGGAGGTAAATCTCACTTGGCAAGCAGAGTTCTCACGCCTATAAATAGTGTATCCACCTCCAGCCTCACCATACACACGCAACACACACACACTGCTTTACATGTTTTTTCAATCGAACACGGTGAGTCTGTGATCCGGAATAATAAAGTCTTGGAAGACGAAGTTCTTTAAACACCATCTCACCTCATTCAGAGTGATGGTGATGAATGTGTGTGTTTGCATAGAGTGCCCTGCAGATCTTCGATTCATACATATTCATATGGCGTCTAATGCAATATATATGTGGCATGCATACCCAATTGCCCCTCTTGGGAGCAGCTTGTCATTATCAATATAAGCCCAAAGGTGATGTTCCTAAAAATAAAAAATAAAACACTTTTGCCGCTTGTTGGATGACTGAACAGAGCTTTGAATTATACTTATGTATGCATATGTATATGTCATTATAAATATATAGAAATGGAATTGAGTGGGTACAGTATTGTCAACGATCATAAAAATGACTGATTACCCATTTTAAGTCATCTATGAATTTCTTTCATTGTCATATGATAAAGATTGTGTTGCAATAAGTGTGTAAAAATATGGAGATTATGATGCCTGAAGGCCTCGATGCTTTGAGATAAAGGCAGGAAGACACAGCTGAAGTAGAAAGAACATCTGATGTGAAGTTATTTTAGTAATATTAACCCTTTTGCCTCACTAGGGACATTTTTCGATCATTTTGGCTGTGTTATTGCATGTGGCATACATTTTGGCGAGGGTGTGAGATTTTTTTATATACTGTACATTTTAGAAATTCAAGCTCTGCTCCAATAATAAGTCTATTATTAACAGTAGAGCCAAAATACTCCCTCCAAGACCCTTAAGGACAAAAATGTCCCCACTGAAACCCATTTCTGACTGAATAAAATGGCTTTGGCCACCATAGCAAGATGTACTAAGCCCTCAACTTTGCTAAATAAGATATATTCATATCTGACTGCCTTCATTCTCTCTCCTTCTTGTGTATGTTAAGGTCTAACATTAGTGTGCAGACAGCCGAGCAGCCTGCAACGAGTCTTTTCTTGGATACCGCCGGCAATTTCATCAAGGTCCCCTGGCTATTGGCCAACATTCCTGATGTTACTTTCAACATTTTTTGGCATTGATTAAAGCTCAGGTATACACAATTAAACCACTTCTGTTGGCACAGGGGAAACTCAATCCCAAAGCCAACGGCCTGTCTACCCTGCGGTAACACCTATTAAAATAGCTTGGGCCTCCAGCAACAAAGGCTGGACTCAGACACACTCTAACCATTCTCAGGCCGGCCTCAAGGACATTGACGGGAACCCTGTATGGCAACCATAAACAAACATAGACATAATATCCACATAGGCTGACTTTGTGACCTTTAAGAAAAAGTAAGCTTTTTGTTAATGAGTGACAATACCTATATAGGAAGCTTTATCCAGTGTAAGACTAACACTCGGCAAGAGTGCTGTGACTATCAGCAGTAACTTTGAAGCGTTATTTCTCAAAACACAAAGCTGTATTTTTAGGGTAAAATATGGAAATTGAGACATGAGGCTTTTATTTGCTGTAGTGAGGAGGGTGGCTTTTGCCCTGAGAAATACAATATAATTTGATTTGCCATGAAAACAGGCTGCCTCTGTGTGTTGGGGGCAGGAGCAGCCATCTGTGCTGTGAAATCAATAAAGATGTTCTTAACTGTAACTGGAGTAAGACTGTCGATACATGCGGTAAAACAGCCTTTTGACGTCACATTTCTAGACTTCTCCAAAATAGTCCAACTCAAAAATATATAAACTAGTATCATTATTGGTATACGTTTCAGTTTTGGTTGAAAAAATAAAAAAACAGTTCATTCAGCTTCTCAGCTTTATTGGGGTGGATTGAAAAGTCTCTAAATAGCAACATACTACTGGATTAGTTTCAGGAATAGATTTTGGATGGTGTTCTCACGTAACAAAAATACACTGACTTTGTTTATTGTTGTTCGGTTTCTTTCCTATCAGTCAAAAATTGTAGGAGATGTTTTTTAGCTTGACATGTTTCAACTGCAGTCTTCCTCAGAGGCGTCTGATTAAAAAGAAACAGCACAAATAATCAAAAATAAGAAGACAAAATGAACTTGCTTGATCTATAACGTTGACTTTGTTTCACATGGGACACAAACACCGTGTCCTAGGTCAAAGTCCTGTGCTTGCATCCATCCACCTCTATTTCCAGCCGCTCACAGGATGCAGGGTTATGCAATGTGGTATCACAAAAAGCCCATTCGTGGGTGACTGGAGGGTGAACTAAAGCCAATCTCAGTATTTTAGCACCTGCCCAGAGATCTTATTTTTGAACATGGAAGCTCATACTTGACCTTGGGCACAGCATTTTGGCAAAACTCAAGTCAATAATTACTTTGCTGAACAACCCCTTTCTGCACATACTACATGATTCTAAAAAATATGGAAACAGAACCTCTTGTTCCCTTTTTTTAAATTCTTCACATCAAAGGCTAGTTTAGTTGGAAAGTTCATGAACGAAGACTTGGCAACACTGCATGTGGCCGAGGTGAAATCTGATGCAACTTGAGACTGATTAATTGTTAAAATGCAACCTTTCTTTGCCAATCAGGGCAGCCAATTTATTACAGATTTAGTTCAAACCACACAGCGTCCCACTAGAGTAAACAGACTGAGTTCAGCTTTAGTCCCACACAGTAGCATTAGCTCACTGTCCTCACTGTTATTACAACTCCACTCACTGGATTCATTACTTCTGCAGTGTGTGTCCCCAAGGGTCATGACCCCTGAGCTCAGTGTTCCCCTCCAACACATAACCCTTACTAAAATTGACTCAAACTGCTCCTGTTGTCTGAAAAAAAAATACCACCTACTGCACAGCACATCCTGCCTCACTACACTCGTACACACACAATCTACCCCTGTGAGTGCATCTGTCCAGCATTCTCAAATGGCATCCAACTCCATCTCTCCCTTTCATGAACACACACACACACTGAATCCATCAGCTCGCAGACACACAAAACCTGCAACTTTCAAAGAAGAGTAATAATTCTCCAACTGTAGATCCATACTATCGAGCACTGGTACTTGATTGAACAGTGGGTGGGCAAGGTTTTTTTGTTGTCCATTACCCCCTCCCCACTGATCCAACTGCACTTCCTCCCTGTTTCCTCCATTATGTCAAACAATCTTGTCTCAGATCCCGTCTCACTGCTACAAACGCCAATCCAAGCACATGCCAGATATCGGATTTTGACTCACGCCTGTTAGCCTGTGGAGTGAGAAGCAAGTTTATCTGACTTGCCTCCAGGGCAAATGAAGTATGATGCCATGTTGAGGTTTGGGGAAGGTCACAGCAGGGTCACAGAGGCGGCTGGTTCTCATTCTGCCCTGTATCCTTACATGGTTAATTACCAATGTTGATGATGGGATCACTTTACTGCATAATGCCCTTAGTCTGGATGTGTGTTCGAGTGAGAAAGGTTGAGAGAAACAGGCTGCCTCGCACTCCAGTTGTGATGTTTGCATTTACATTAAAAAAAAAAAAAAAACCTCAGAAAGGGAAATGAAAATGGATAGAGTTAATATTTGTACTTATTTTTAATACAAATTACTGGGAACTTGTGTCAGTGGATTTGAGCCGTAATCCAATCACTGACAGTGGTTACTGCATTTGGGAAGAGTTGTCATTTTGCTTGGCTCTCGTCATGTCAGGTTAATAACAATTCTCACTTTTCCTCTTCCTTTCGCTCGCTTTTCTCCTCTCCTTTCCTCCCTCCACAGCACCGAAAGTCAGAAATTCCTCCACTGCTTGCTCACACAGGATTTATTGGACACTGGTACATTTCTTAGGATGTGGTTCTCAGCAGGTTAGAATTCAAAAATACTGCTGGCAAGTAATGGCTCCTGTCAGGAACGGTACGGTTTTTCATTCCTTGATATGCACTTTGTAACACCTAAAACACCCTGCACTGCCATTGGCCTTTGACCCTGTGTGCACGCCAGGGTGTTATGGGCAGAAATACTCTGTGAAGTTAGTTTATTCTGACATGTGAAAGGATTTTTTTTGTCTGTTAAACTTCTATGTGAAAAGTTGTGAATATAATTCATGTGCTGATAAAAATGATAACTTTAGGTGCCCTTAAGGGAAAATTCACCTGATCTTTTAGGATTACAACAACATATGTTGACAAAAGTTGTATAAAGCCACACAAAATCTAAATTGCCCTTATACATTTTAATATTTGTACCATTTAAAATACACAAAATGACAAATAAAATAGCAATATACAGTACAAGGAGACGCAAAAAAAAAAAACCCAAAAAAACGAATGGGCTTATTTGAAGCCTCCACCTAAAAATAAAAGGTTAGGATTTCACAACAAAAGGTAACACACTAAGATAAACTTTTTTTCACTTTAGGCAATGCCAGTTGGGGATAAAGACTGCTTGTTTGACAAAGAAAAAAGTCTAAAGCTAAGGCCCAGACACTCCACACCAATCTCAAAAAACTAATGGTGACAAAAGGCCAACTCTTTAATTACATCACATAGCCTGTGTCTTCGCCAAAAAAAAAGCACTTAAACAAACTGTAAAGACTACAGCCAATGGCAAATATGCCATATATGTTTTGCACCTGCATGAGAGGAAATAACTCCATACCAGAAGGAGGCGGAGGTCTGTCTTTGTCATTCAAAAAGGGAAACCGAAAGACCGACCGGACAGATTCGAGACGTTAGTTAGCCAGTTAGCTCAAAAACAACACAACCTCATGTTGAAATGATATTGATATTTACCGTGCACTAGCAAACAATAACAAAAAGCAATATGAACTGTTTCTGCAAAAGAGTTAACTGGCTAAAAGAAGTTATCTCACCTAATAAAACACATTAGTTTCAATGTTACATGTTCTTGACTTCAGTATTTGCTCACCTCCTTCATTTCCATGTCTCTTTGAACTGCCAGTGGAGTGATTTCATTCACTGATGGGCACCGCCATACCCAAAGCTGACTTTACATGCTGAATCAGCTAAAAATTGAAAATGGCAAGGGCCAACTAGTGCCAACAGTGTGGGACACACCAACAAAACTAGGGCAACAGATTCTCACCAATGGTCCAAAATTGACAAATGGCCAACTGACAGCCTGGTGTGTCTGGGTCCTAAGAAAGAAGTGAGCATACCACACCGCTACTTTGACAAGGAGGGAGAACACATACTATACCTCTGGTTCTGCTACAGTGTCTTTAATCCTTCTTTTAAACTGCCCATGATGAGTCCGACAACATTGTAAGAATGCAATACCTAATCGGTAGAGTGAGCTCTTAAATCGAATAACTGACTACTGGATGAGCTGCAGGGAAAGAATTTAAATACCAAATATTTACTGATGCAGCAGCTGCAGAGAAGTAGTAATGCCACTAGTCATTCGTATGAATTTGTATTCATAAATGTTTGCCAGTAAGGCAATAGAGAATCTTATTTATTCTAATTGATACATGAAAACAGTCAATTAATCTGATCCACTGTTATGAACTGTCATTAGGAGTGTCATTTGCGGCTGCTAAATGTGTATCATGAGTGCCTTTAATTGAACTGACTAATTAAAGTCGAGTCCTGTGGAATAAGATCTCTGCTGCTAATGAGAAAGCCTCAAATAGCTCAATTATATCATATCGACAGCGTCAGGCTCTCCTTGGCATTTACCTACGTCCTCTGGATATGGATAAATCTTCCAATTCTTTCATGTTAAGGTGTTTATTTACACGATCAAGGAACAGTTTTCCATTTGTGCTGAGCATGCAAGCTGAGGCAATTTTCAAGTCCGCTTGAAAGCATTTGCATTCAAGATGTTCGTCTATGGTGACGTGAATTTGCGCTTATTGGCCCACATTAGCTCAGCTGACACAGCCAGCCCATATGGTAACAGCTATGACTAATTTACTTGTGGGTCCCTCACTTCAGAGCACTTTCTAGAAGTTGTGAACCCCCCTCGCCACCACCATCACGCACAAAGCCCTCAGATCAGCACTGCAGACAACCACAGGAGCACACACAAACAGAGGAGTTTCTGCTTCTCTAATTAATAAACAGCTAAACTTCAAAGCCGTGGGCTTGTCATGGAGCCGCCCACACTAAAGGGTAGCATGAGTGAATTCCCATCGTTGAATCACTTCACATAGTTAGATCATGACAGGCTGGCCTGGGATTAAATTATCATAGTACAAGATAAAAAAAAAAAATGACGGAGCTAAGCATCTATTGATATCTATCCAAACTTTACTGAAACCAAGAAAGGTGAGAAATGTTTAAAAACAATCATTTATTTTGCCATTTTTACACGTTTGTGAATGTTGTGTAATTTCCTAAACAACTAAAATAGCCTGCGTCCCACTCACTTTAAGATGGTTACTACAAATTCTGACTCTTGTACCATTGCCAAAAAGTAACTTTCTCTCATTTAAAAATGATGCTGCTCGATACAGCAACACTAGCTTGTGCTGTAAAACTATTTTTTTTTTTTTTTTTGCTGCTGGGAAAATGTGAAATCATTTCCTCTTTCCTACAAAAATCTGTTATTTGCACATGGTGCCATCATGGCTGCTCTGAAAATTTATGAAAACTTCTTCCTCCTTTTGGGCCATCCTACTCCCTTCCGTTAAACCTGTTTTTGTGTTTGTGTCCTCTAACCCTGTCCTCACGTTCAGCTGCACCAGTTTATACTTCCACAGAAACACAGTCTTACTGTGTTTGCCTTTTAACCTTCAGGTTACAGCCTCCACCTGAGCTTATTCCTGAATAACACAATACTGCTTTTCACTAAGGGTTTTAAGTTGCTGCGTACTGCACACTGCAAGCTGAGTTAAATGTTGTCCACTCTGTGTGTGGTTTGGACTCAAATAGTGGACAGAAAAAGTCTAAACGTTGCCTCAGGCAATTTTTCAAAAGCAGAGGGCTACTATGGGCATTCAGAGTCTGTCATCGAAGACTCGGTTGCTGTGGTGCAGTACAGGGGATGTTTTTCAGCACTAACCATACCCCTAACCCATGCACAGACAGAATCTTTCCATCATAATGCTAACATTACTATTTTTGCTCCATGGCTTCTCTTCCTGCTATTTATGCTGACTGATAGATATTTTTTGCAGACATTTTCCATATTCTTTTGACTTTTCAGTGACCCAGTTCTCCTCTATTGACACAGACAGATTATCTTTTTCTTCGTTTGCTCTTTTCCTGCCAATCCATCAATCCACTAGGTCATCATGAAAACAGGGCAAATATGTATTGCACTTCCTGCTAGTGCTTGGTGGCAAAAGAATTGGATACACTTTCATGTTTTTTTCCCTCCATCTTTCCCACTTTTTAATAGAGAAGATTCTCTCCATATGTCATTCTTTTGGTAAATCAACACCGTTCTTGAAATTGGTCAAAACATGCTGAGCTGATTAGAGAGTGGAAATGTTACATTTTAGTCGGTCAAAGCACAAATGTGCCCATATAAAAAAGTATGTTATTATTAAGTAATATCATAATCACTGCTACTATTGGCATATATTGATGTGATTTAATTTATCGCTGTTGTCATATGTATGGAAGCAACACATTTCACTCCCCCAATCCTGTCTTCGCTCCCTGTCCCACAACATTAAATGTAATGACTTTCACCCTAAGGCAGCCGCCAGCACAGTATCCAAAGAATGCCAAGGGAGCTGGCTAATGGCACCAACATTAAAACCAACCAGCATCTGGCCTTCTGTGCATGGACACATATGTCTGAGCCTCTCTCCAGTCTAACCAGCAGTGCCCCAGGCCCTTGGACTAACAGTGAATATGTTAGAGGTGCTGATAGAGTCAATGTTAAGGATAATTGACCAAACCTCTCTTCCGTTTGGGCCTATGATGAGTCTGATTTTACCACACTGGGTCATAAGTGACCAATTCATCCAGGGAGCAGCAGAGATAATCTGCGTAAATGTAAGTCTGGATGTGTTGATGTGTAGTTTTCCTCTTTTAGCAATCGCAGTTTCCATCTGTAAGCGTGCACTCTAAATTTCCTGCTAGTTTCTCACTAAGAATTGTAAAGACATATTAAACTGTGCATTACATATGGCTGAGATTTTCAAGTGCTTCTCTGGAACACGAAGATTGAATGAGTCGCGTTCAATTCTCAGTTGTGTTTGGGTTCAGGGGATCATCACACAAAACCATGCGGTGATAAGCAGTGCAGTATATCTTAAGCTCGCTGATTGCCTTGTTTTACTGGGTTGTGGGCTGTGCTTTTTCACAGCTGTAACATCAGCACCAACTCATGTCTGCACAGTGTTGGAGACACTTGTTTACAATCCCCAAGAAAGTCTCTGAAAGTCTGTGAAAAGGGTTTGCCAAAGTGGGGGTGGTGAGAAAAAGAGATATGCTGTAATGGAGGGAGAAAAAAACAGAAGAAAAGCAGGAGAAAGGAACAGATGGTGAGAGAACGAGGGAGACAGAAACCAGGAGAAAGTAATGACAAACAGAAAAAAAGTGGAGGAAACAATCGTTGAGACACAGGGAGATCAAAACGGGGAGTAGCAGAATCAGAAATGCAGAAGAAATTGGATGAATGGTACTAAAAAATTCAGCAAAATGAGAGTGACAGACAATAAGGGAGAAAAATGACTATCCGACCAACTGCCGGCGGTTCCAAATGTCTCGCCAGATGTTCCCAGATGCAAACTCTGCTCCTCCAAGATGACTCCACATTAACCTGACTTTATTGTTACAGATGTGGTTCTATTGGCTGCACCCCTGATTTACACCCTGGCAGCGAGCAGACCGGCCTCGCCTCCCAGGACCCCTTCAAACCAAACGCCCCAGCGGGGAGGAGGGAGCAGCAGTAGAAGTAGCAAGCTGGGCGTAGTGGAGAAAGATTGCAAGGGAAACAGGCACCATACTGCGCAATATAATGACCCTATTCCAGGCATCTGGCCTTGGGAGGGAAGTTGCATGTTTCTCCGACTGGCTAGATGAGCAGAGTAACCCAGAACTTGCTTCCTCCACCCTCTGGATTTAGTCACCTCCTCATTCCTTCTCCACTTTTTGTTGCTGTTTTCTCTCAGCTCACAATGAACTGTGCAAAATGCTGGCAGGAGACAAAAAGACAGTGCTTTAATCAATACCAACACAAGGCCTTGGCTTAGGAGCACAGGGAGCGATAGTGAGACTGGGAAAAGGACTGAGCCTCAGTTGAGTTGCTTTGCCTTGAGCACAAATTGCTTTGGAAACCCAATGACTCTATGAAGGCGACAAAAATACATGTGGCTCCAGGAAAATGAGAATGTCTCAAAATTAAGAATGTCTCACACCCCTGGTGTGTCCAGAACGGCAGTGCTGATCAGTACAACTTTGATGGTGACAGTGTCTGGAATATGAAACCATAAAACAATGGTTGCAATCATAAGCAGCCATGACCAATTGTGAGGAAAACTCAAGTTCATTCCTCAGCTGCAGACTTTTATTATCATCATCTGCGCATCTCTTAGCCAAGTTTAAAGAAAACATTGTGTGACTGGACCTTGAAGGTTTGGCTGCTTGTGTATTTATTGGGTTCTCAGTAGAATTAGACAGACATGTTTTTTTGAGTTTGATCAATTAAGCAATATTGGTCACCCAGTGTTATCCACGACTGATATCATAAAGGATCCTTCCTAACTATGGGCACAACAGAAAACTATAAACTTGCCTGGATGGATTTACTCTTGTGCTGGCCACTGAGCAGCTGCACAGACACAATTGGGAATAGGCTATGTACCTTGCTTGAGGACAGTAATTGCTGAGAGAGGGAAAAGTATTCTTCTTAAACATTACCTAACAAGTTGCTTAGCTGCTGTGGGGATATGGGACAGATTTATGGGGCAGCAGTACCCTCAAGGTTTTGGAAGCAAGTTTGTGACCGGAAGAGTGCTGGTTTGAATCCCCAGACTGGAGGAGAAAACTTTGGGTGGAGAGCATGAATGAGTAAAGACATTAAAAATATTCAATCTGAAAACTTAAATTGACACGTGTGCACTGACAAAAGGGTCAATTTGTGACAAAAGAAATATTTGGCATGGAGGTTTTAAAAATATTTTACTGTCAATGGGTGATCACTAATCGGCGAGAACATTTTTCACTGGTTACTGTAGGCTATGTTAGTCCATTACTTCATTTTGCTACAATCAATTCACTCACCCAGGTCTGGTCAGATACACAGCCGGCTAAAGCCGTGTTCACACCTAAAAATATAGTGCCCAGTGCCCACCCTCTGTTCTCCGCTGGTTATATAGCCTTGGTGAGCTGCACTGCTCACCAAATGGGATGGGTGGAAGCTAGCCAGCAGCACCACTCATTTGGCATTACTGCTAGAACTGATGTCCTGACCAAACAGCGTTCCTATGGAAACACTTTGCCCACTGTCTAATCTCCCAGGGTGCTCCACAGAGTAAGAAGCTCAGTTTTGAGCAGAAAACCCCCTGAAGCATCACTGTTAGCTCTGTTAGCACCTTTAGCAGTGTCAGCATGGCTAGTGGTGCTAACATAATTAACAACACTAAAGGGGTTTCAGTGGCTCACAATCATATTCGATATTTGAAAAACAATTTTTGAAACATATCTCTTTCCAAAGAAATGAAGACTGTTTATATTCTTTGTAGAAAATAATTATAATATACTTTCATTATATTTACGCTAAATATGCCTAAATGGATGTAATGAGAAACTGAGAAACTCATAGTTTATTAAAAGAAATCTACTCAGTTCTAGAGGAAATTTAAAGTGAGTGAAAACTAGTAGCCATTTTGACTTATGCCCCATAGAGTGAATTTTACGCTCTGATCATATTGACACTGTTGATCATTTGCAGGTGATGGTGTTTTGAGGTTATAGTGAATAAACTGTGCAAAATGGTCAAGCGACCGGCCTATGTGCTCTATAGCAATCAAATCCAAATGTGGTACTTTGTTGTGGTCACAAATTCATCATTCTGCCTGGGTGAGCTTTTCAGCGGCCAACATTGAGCTGTAAATGTGCAACATAGCTCCAAGGTGTGAATTATGGAATAAAGCCTCTGGAAAAGAATAAATGAGCTCAGTTTACTTTGACTAGATTATTAACAGTTTAAAAAAAAAGGGTTAAAAAATGTGGCTGGAACCATGAATGGACTTCCCACATTGTCTTATGATGTGTTTTTCCAAATGCTGTAATAAAGCCCAAATGTTTTAGTGGATTATGTCCATAAAAATTTATCGTCTGGTAAATTTTAAATTTTAAATTTATCTTCTTTTTAACTTTTGCATGTGACCAAACTAATTTGATGCAATGACCCAAAGCAGGATAATGGCAGTGAGCTGCAGCTTACTAAATTTATAAGTCTTGCATTACAGGATCAGTTACACAAGAGCAATAAATTCAAGAACACAAATAAAACCAATTATTAACATGTCTCCCCCTCATTAACCGATGCTAAGACAAAGTACTAACACATGTTGTTCCTCTTGGCCGCCCTGTTTCGCTACTTTAACTTGACCACGAGCAACTGCACTCCATCAGCATCAAGGGGAAAGAGTGTGTACTTGTGTGTGTGTGTGTTTGTTCTGCATCTTCTGGGTCTTCTTCGCGGCTCATCCCCTTCTTATTCATTTTACCCTTCCTTCCTCTGTCTCTCATTCTCTCTTACCTCCATCTCTCCATCGCAGCCTGGGGCTCCTTCTAATCGTCCTCCACTGAGCTGATTGGACTTTTCATTAGTCAAGTCCCGAAGGCTCAGCGTGACCTCCTCTAGGTCACTGCCTACTGATTATACTCTCTTTTTTTCTACCTCTTCTTCTTCATCAACTCCTTGAAGAAGGGATGGCATGACACCGACACGATGTATCTCACTGGATCTAAAAACCAATCATGTCTGACAGGTTGAGGGGGCCACCATATTGGAGCGTTTTTAAAATACTATAAATATACTTTTGAGTATACTTTGTTTTTCTTGCTAATAGAGGGTTGGCAGTATGGAAGGGTTACTAAACTGTACACTGTAAAATACACTGTAAAATCTGAAAAGTTGCTCTTACTTAAAAAAATTTAGGAAAGTGACTGCCTTGAAAAATTTAAGGACATGCAACTGTTAGTCTTAATTTACATCTAATGTATATCTAATTCTTAAGTTTATTTAAAGTATCTACTTGATTTTGTGGAGTTATTGTGACTTAAATATGAAACGTTTAATTAATAAATCCTTCTTAGTTTTAGCTACTTCAGCAAACCAAAATTTACTGTGATATACATCTGTATGCCGCTGGTTGCAAACTACTCGATCATATTTGTATTTTCTCAAACATGTTAACAAAACAGAACTTGCAGATCTCCTGACTTCATTACTGGAAAAATCCTCTTTGTGATGATCAAGTTAAGTTAGACCTACTTGGTTTACTGAAGTTGACAACACTTAGAAAGAATAAGGTAATTGCACTTGTCATTTTTTTGTTGCAACAACTTCTCAAAATTAAGTAAATACAGCTACATTTTGAGTAAAACTGACAATTACATAAAAGCAAAGTAAACATGTAATAAGATACATAGTTAAATTTACTGTCCTTTTTCAAGACAATCTGTTTCCAAGACTATTTTAAGTACAATCAACTTGTCAGATTTTACAGTGTATGTGTAAACTGAAAATGTTTACCTTGTGCAGTTGCAGTTGTAAAACTGTGGCATGTCATGAAATACTGTGAGGGAAAAAGAGTCAAATTGGTCTCTACCATGTCGGCTACTGCTTCGGATGGTTAGAGCTGTCTCTGCATATTTGTTGCTTGATGAAAAAACCTTATTGGATCTTAAGCATTACCTACCGCCCATGACATGTCCTTGGAAGTCAACAAACCACCTATAACTCAGTCGCTGAAGGGATTTTAATGATGCGGCTATGCCACAGGCTGCCAGCGCTGCTTACAAATCTGACGGTTGTGTCTAAGATGTGTACCGGAGTAGGAGGGGTGTGTGTGTGTGTGTGTGTGTGTGTGTGTGTGTGTGTGTGTGTGTGTGTGTGTGTGTGTGTGTGTGTGTGTGTGTGTGTGTGTGTGCATTGTGGGGTAGACATGTTTTTGCCATCTGACTAACCATGACCTTGTCCAAATGAAGCCATAAGCCTCTTCTCCCTCACACACACACACACACACACGCACACGCACGGTCTCATCCCCCAACCCCTGGCACGCTCCAAAAGCTGGAACAGATTACTCCCCTGTGTGCTTGTTCTGATTCTGATTGCTGCTACATCCAGATAGGCTTTCAAGTGGCCTCCTGTGTGCGCAGTGCCCCATGGGATATGGCCCGGCGCACTACACATGGGGACTATTACCCGAGCCAGCGGAGGCCTGCATGCGGCGCGTCGCCCCTCCAGATTGGGCCGACGTGGCCCTCATCCTCTCCACAACCCTCTAAACACCCATTTCCACCCCCAATCATTACAGTTAATCACAGTGATAGCTCTGTCCATGGTCTCTCTCTGGAGTGGAGTGGTCATTCTACTCTATCAGCCCGGCGTGCACAATGTCGGTGCATACCGACAAGCATTGCCGGCTGAGCTCTAGAGTGCAGTCAGTGGGTTCAGCTCTAACTGCACGCATAAACACACAGACACACATCCATTTGCAAAAATTTCCTGAGTGCAACCACAAGACAAAGCTGGGAAGCTGACTTCAACTGCAGCATATGAAGCAGTTTCAGCTGCCGTAAGACATGTCAAGACTGAGAGAGAAAAATGTCTCTGCGCTTTGTAAACTCTGCTGCGATGCCTTTATTGTCAGCACAACCTGTTTCAACAAAAGGTGTTCTCCAGTGAGAATAAGCCATATTTATTAAAGGAGAAACTGCAGGACTGTGAGGCAGAGATAACCCGTGCCGAAGAAGTCGCTGTTCATTCTTCTTTGTACCAGCATGTGACTGTGGAGTTGTGCATCTGTGAGATTTCAGAAAGTGGAAAAGCCTGTGTAGGATGTGTTTAGAGGCAAGACGAGGGAGGATGTACTTGTTATAGGTGCTTGTTTTGTAAACACAATCTCAATCAACCACTTGAGAGGGAAGAGGGACGAATGTTTCTAGTGTTCAAGCATGCCGACTCAAAACAACACTTGTAAGTGACAGAGCTTTTTGGATTGCAACAGAAGGCTGCTGTTAAAAGAATTGTACAAGAACACAAATACAGGAGAGGAAGAAAAAGTATCTGTACAATTTCAAAGAATACTTTCAGAGCATACAGCAGGTGATTGATAGACATCTTTACCGCAGACTGACTCAGACATGCAGTGTCTCATGGAAGAAAAAATATCTGAACTTGCATGGAGGTAAACCACAGCAGAAAATTTATGACAAGTAAACATACCATTAATGTTGTTCTCAAGCAGCTAAGCTGCAGGGTTTTAAAATAGACAGTGAGTGAGAGAGCGACAGAGAACTGCAGTTTCTTTTTTCCCAGCTGCAATTTAGTATTAGCTGAGAGCCAAGGGACAGGAAGCAGAGACAAAGGCTTAACCAATTAAATAAATGATGTGTTAAACTCAGAAGATTTTGGAAATAATGAGGATGCACATTAAGCAACAATCCAGCACATTGGTAATCACCACATGCTTCCGTTTTGCATTTATCAGTGTTGAAATGCTGACAATAATACTGCAAAAAAAGATTACAGTTCTTACATGCAGAAGCCTTGTCAGGTTTGATGAAGTGACAAAAGCAAAAAAAAAAAAGAACACAATCATAACTCTCCTCAAACACGCTGTGATTTATATCCACTGTATCACAACCAATTAACTCTACTGTTATGTTAAATATTACTCATTACAATATTGCCCTCAGTGCTACATTTCCTCCCTTTCGTCTCCAGTGTTGTTTGCTTTGATTTATTAGTGTTATGAGTCAGTCTTGGAGTAGTGTCACAGGTTGCTATTTGCAACTGCCAAGTTGTCACCTCTGAGAGCATTCACTTGGCAGATCTTACTGTATATGAAGTGAGAGAAGCTGTTAAAATCCGGGGGAGGCCAGCAGTGCATTAGCCAGAATGATAATGGGAAATATCTTAAATGTGGGAATATATTCTTAATTTTATGCACTGCTGAATAACCAAATTCTATTTGTTTGCACACTTCAATATAAACAGATGATAGAATTTAAATACTTTCATTTAATGCATTTTTATCCCATCTCCGGAAGGCACTGGCTTGGCTTAAAGGCAAACTCTGAATCAACAAACACACTCAAAGCATATTGCATGTGAACAGCAACTTGTACTCGAGCAAAGCAGCCTTGAGAGAAACAGTAATCATGTCTGCTTTTTGGACACTAAAAAACCTTGAGTATTAAATGTAATGCACGAGTACAGAGTAGGTATGTCATTTGTTAAATGTATACCTTCTATAGGAATTGTTAAAGCTTTTATTTTAGTTGTGTTATTAAAAGGGAGAGAGAGAGGGAGAGAGAAATATGTTTCTGACAGTTCCTGCATGGTGTTTCATTTTAAATTCTTTCTCGCTAAGTGGGCGTTGCTGCGAACTGCGCTCATGACTCCAGAGAAAAAATGTTATTCTGTGATCACGGCAAGCTTTTTCCTCACATTACTCAGTGATGGAGGCCTGTGAAAGTCAGGCAGAAGTCAGACAGAAAGCCTCACAGAACAATTGCCCTGTGTCCTCACAGGAAGGTTGGTCCCGTTAAAAATCATCACTTTGTTTTGCTCGGGACTCGGGGTTACAGTGCTGCCTGTGACCTCACCCGTCACCATTTGGCTGACAGCCACAGCATGGTAACCTTGTTAGACGCGGGGCCGAAATGGCTCTTCCCTCATAGATAACAATCAGTGTGTCTGTGAACTTCGATATGACACAAATATGAACAAAACTGCAGCTCGGCAGCTAAGCCTACGCTGGAGAACATCAAGCATGGACAGTTTCATAGGGCAGTTCCCTGTCATAAAACCTTGTTATGTCTGAGGGAATTTCTTTGGCAATGTCTCAAGCCACTTCTAAAAATGCCAGAATGGAAGATCTTTTTTCCTTCTTTCTCTTTCTCCCAGGACCGTTTTTTGTTTTTTACAAAATAACTTTTCCTTGTGTCACTGATATGTGCTGCGAGTAATGTAAACATCACTCCTTTTAGATTTCATGTAAAAATTGGAAACAGCTGCTGTCCCCATCCACTGGGGGCAAAAACTGACTGTTCTTTTTCACCTTTGTTACAATTTGTAAAGTCGTGGTGAAGAGCTTTAGAGGCGGCGTTGCAGCACTCTGCGCTCTGTCACAGTCACATCGCCCCAACTGTGAGCAATTAAAAGCAAGACAGGTCAAAACTAAGGGTTAAGTCCTCCACTCTCAAACATGGAGGGCCATTTCCAGCACAGTTACGTGTCTGCTTTGAACAAGCGTACATCTATGTTAAGCTCTGACTCACTATATATTTATACCAACACATATTGCACCAGTGTTCCTTACTGTTAGAACTTGACATGTCCTTTCAGAATTACATCATAAACTATCTTTGAGTACATGGAGGATTTTTCCCACCATTTCAGGCTAAAGGGCGCTCTTGGTTTAATGTGTAGCTGTTGACGAAACACACTGGAACACTAGGATGAGCATTATGGATGAAAACCACTGAAAATCTGGCCTGTACAGTGCAGTTGCTTGAGAAGGACTTCATCATACAGCTCGTAGATCAAACTGACAAAAGGCTCTGGAGCAGCTGAGTGTTTTACAGAGTAAAAACAAATAATTTTAGCTGAATTTCACCGTTGACCCGTACCAGATTCATTTGAACAACCTCAAGGTATGACTCAGACTCCACTAACTCGCTCTCAACTGTTGCCTCCTCACTGCACAGCTCTGTTTATTGTCAATAGGCTTGGTAATGTGATATACAGCACCGCAGCAAGAACTGACATGCTATCAGCAATGCCATAAATTTTAAAGAAAATCAACTAACTGGACGCAGGTTTGATTCTACTGGAGTTCGCTGCTGCTGATACTGAAAGAAACCTGATTTATTAATAGCTGCTTGTGTGGCATTCACTTCTGCTTGAGAAAAAAAAAATCAATAAGACCAAAAGTCTTAAGTGGGAAAAAAAATGTGCACATGCTTGGCTCTTGTACAAGACAAAGCACAAGGCAACTTTGCATTAGTCAAGCGGAAACACATAGAGTGCTAGTAAACAGCCAAAAATATGATGGAAAACACCACTTCCAAAGGGCTGATTAAATAGAAGAAAAAAAACACATTACAATAAAATAACTCCCAGATTTCCCCTCAATTCAACTAATAGGAGGAATGCATATTTTTGGAAAACAAAAAGGGTTTACCAGAGCTGTGGGCTAGTGCGATTAATCTCCATATGTACAGTTGATGTACTGCGACAAGATTGCACTGGAAGAAATAAAGGGACATGCCACATAAATTTGGACAATCTGTCCTCATTTCCTGATCTGGGAAACAGTAGAGAAGAACTTTGGGTGTTCCATGGCCACGTCCTCTTCGATTTGAGAAACACCAGATCAGTTTTCTGTGTGTGTGCCTGATTTCAATGAACCCTGTAGTATTTTGCACAGCAACAGCTTTCACAGTAAATTAGATATAATGACTGATTTTTGCATGTGAGAAAAAGATGCCAGAAGATTGAGCCTGGTCTCTTGGAATTTCAAAGAATGAGAAAAACGCAAATGTGCAAAATGATGATTTGAGCTCCATGCAAGAGGGGTTCAAAACATCCACGACAAGAGACAGATTTTACAGTTTCTCACTGAAATAATGCAGTGCAAAAGAAGGACCACGGTTGTGAAGGAATACATAAAAATGTATAGACTTCCTCTGACTTTGGCCTATTGGATTCAATTACTGACTCGTAACTTGAAGTTTGTGTAATTGTGTAAGACTCGTAACTTGAAGTTTGTGTAATACCTCAAAGTACCACCCAAGTATTACCTCAATGCAAAGTATCTTTTTTTATGACCTGTCTTTGCAATGTATTGACTGCATAATTTATACTTGAGTTTAGTTGTGTGGGGAAAAAATCAATACAGCACAGTATGGTGATATTTTTGTGTAGCAATATTGTATTGTTATACGGATGCCAAGTAATGGCAGTAATTTTTTTAATATAGAAATTATGTTGAACTTTTGGTAGCCTGCTGGAATAATAAAATCAATTGCTTTTTCATTTTACTTTATAAATTTTACTGCCATAACAATTACTTAAGTGAGATGAATAGATTAATAACTTTATGTTATTGTTATAATTTTTCCTTTAGGAAAATAATTTGCACCAAAAACAGGTAATAAATTATAGCATATTGCTAATAATAATTATGTTAATAATGATAATATGCGTAATATGTAGAATATCGCAACATGTTTAAAATGATAATAACATTGTAATAAGGTATTGTGATAATACTGTATCGTGAGGCCTCTGGTGATTCCAGCTCCTACTAGATTTACCAAAATATCTTAAAAACTGGTAATTATATACTATCAAACTTATACTGCTGTAACAATAATTTTTGTAGGAGTATGTCTTTTATGTCTTTTTTTCCCCAAAGCCGCAGCCTCATGCCACACTTATCTCTTGGTTATGAACCCTCCTTGATGTCTTTGTCTCTTTCTCTTATATATTTTTTTCTTCAAATATCAATCTGTCTATATTATATTATTATATATATGTTTATACAAATGACAAAAAAGAGGGAAAAGAAGGAAAAAGGGGACAATCTTTTATAATTTTCATATTAAAATGTTGAATAATGTTTATTGCATTGTTTTCTGTTCTTATTATAACTTCAGGACCTTCACTCCTACATCTATTAACACTTCAAGTAACATACTGGCACTGCCTGCTGAACATCAAGCTGGTGGTCTGTAACACATACTGTACTTCTAAAGGGGTTTAATTATGTTGCACCTCCTGCTGTGCTGACATTCAACACCGGAGCTCTGAGTTTGTTGGTTTCTGCTTTGGCACTCTGGAGACTAAACCAAATAAATATCTACCTCTGCGATGGTGAGGGATATCAGGAGGAGGATTAACCAGAGGTGTGGAGAGCAAAGCTATCGATGACCTTCCTGCAGGAAGTTTCCCTCTGTCAATAAATGACACACAGTTTGATCAATTGATTGATGGTGCTTCAATGTCCTTTGCATCAGTGGGAGCAACACCTGCAGTCTGTCTCGGCTCATTTCCTGTGGCCAAACATGTACGCAGCAACAAATCTTCTGCAAGCCACACAGCCTCGCAGTCAGGCATGAGCCAAGTAACAGTAACTACATATTGATATATGCCGACACTATTTGAGGAAAGGCTACACCGCGGTTGTAATTCACCTCTTGTTGAAATGAATCAGCCACAAAATGCAACTCTTGCAGCACCGTCTCCTCCTACTCGTTTTCTTGCTAATGAGAGGGAAATATTGGGTCTGTGTTGATTTCTTGTGGGATCCAAAATGACTTCATTTTCTTTCCAAATTGACCTAAGAACAACAGTTACATTTACTGGGGATATTTTCTCAGTCAAACCACGACTGCAAGACCACAAACAAAACTAAGTGTTATTGGAAAGCACTGCAGACAAACTATACTCTGTCTCTCGTGTCCTTAAAATCACGCACTCACTGTGTGTACATACGTGCGTGTGTGTGTGTGTGTGAGAGAGAGAGAGAGTGTGTGTCTGTGTTTGGGCAAGGTTGTCTGTGTGTGCATTTGAGTGTGGGTGTATGTGGACCTACAATATATGTCAAATACACGTACTGGAAAAATGGAAAAAGCACTTTCTTTCAGCCAAAGAATAATTGGTCTCTAGAGCCATTATGAGTGGCTCACCCATGTGAGGTAAGAGTTGGGACTGACCAACACTAGCAAACACTAAGTGCTTCTATTATTGATGATCTACCTACAGTTAAAAAAAAAAAAATCACTAGAATATTTTCAGCTATCGCCAACTTTCCCAGTAGTTAGAAAATAAAATACCATACATCATAATTAATGTAATTTCTTAAGTCAGTGGAATGTTTTCTAAATAAAGAAATAAAAAAGCATAAATCTTTATAATTACAGCTCGTTTCATGCCACATTTAAATATAAGCATAATTGTATGTCTTTCCCCAAATAAAAAATTACAGAATGTGCACCATTCAAATATTTTTACAGTCCCCAAATTGTTTGCTACAGTATATCACTGTATGTGTGCTGGCATATGTATAATAAACAGTACATTTTCAATGTCAGCCAATAAGGCAGACAGTGTTTTTCCGGTGCATGCTCCATACTTTGGCAAACATCTTCGAAGACTTATAAGAATGTCAATCGTCTAAACTCTTGTTTCATTAATCCTTCACATGAGTTTGGCTGATTACTTTGTCGATGCAGGCCTTGAAAGTAAGATGCAACTTCCCTGAGAGCTGCAGCACATGTGATTTACACTATCGATCCAACATCCTGATTAGAATTTTTAATTAATGAAGGAGGCTAATTGCCTAGAGAGAGGAATCCGCCCGACCCTGAACGAGCCTGATGATTTGCGTTGCGGCACTGAGCCTAAGTTAATTGCTAGGCTGATTTGACTCGCCTTGCCAGAGATAATATGCTGTGCCACGTTTGAAAAATTGACCTCACTCTCTTCCTATTTAAAGATCATATGAGCCTATGGCAAGGAGGGAGTGAAGAGGAAATGGCGCCCAGTGGTGTGAAATTACGTACATGTGAATTAGTGCCATAAACAAAGAATAAAACAAACACCAGATTTTACAGAGCACGTGTGCCAAATGTCGCCAGTGTTTTCCTTATTTAGGTAATGGAAGTAAGATTCAGAGGGTTGGGAAATGAAAGGGGAGGGCTTGCTTTGCGACAGGCTCTGATACCTTGACAATAATCCCTGCTTTTCCCAGAGCAGGGATAAGGGCCACTAGGGGTATTTCCACAGCCTAAAGGCCTTCCATTAACTATTAATCTTCTCCTGGAGAGCAGTGGGGGAACCATGGAGTCACAGCTGCCATCACACTGCTCCCCCCTATTCCGCTGTTTCCATTGGCAAACAATCCACGGCTATGAGTTGAGCTAATTAATTTTAAATAAAATACATTGGTTATGCATAATTTATGCTTAAAGCCCAGAGCTACTGGTGTTAGACAAATACACAAACTCCATACTGAATTACCCGCCACTTGAGCTGAGAGGAAGAGTGCGGGTCCTTGGCGAGCTATCAAAGTCAACCCCTGCATTTTTTAAGGTAACAGTTATCCAAACCAAACAAACACTGTTGAATTTCAGTTGGAGAACAAGCATTTAAAGTGCCTGATGTTTTCATAATGGGCTGCTTTGGATCAGAGAAAAAGGTACATAATTCCTCTACTGTATAGCTGGTCAGTAACAAAGGTTATCCATTGTAACGCTTGTACTGTGAGTTCAGGTGGCCTGAAAAGCTTTACAGGCTTAAAGCAGCGTGACCAGGTTAAAGATCTTAATCTGTCCTCATAAAAATATAGTGACAGTGTGAACACAGCTCTATTTCACACAAGCTTTGTGCTCCAACAGTCTCTAAGACAGTGATTGTCACATGGCAGCCCATAAGCCACATGTGGCCTACCAAAGCTTCCCATCCGGACCGCATCCGGAGAGTGTGATGAGGAACAAAATGCTTTCAGTTACTGGATATCTAGCTTGTTTCCTTCTGTACTGAAGCAACCCAAAAACACTGAAATGAAAATAAATTTTTAAAGAGTGATTAACATCACCATTTATGTGCACTCCACCTGCAGGTATATCCATCTGTAAGCTTTGTATTAGGCTGCAGTAATAAAGTGTAAGTAAACCTGCAGCCCATGGTTCGGGTAAGCTTAGAAAATATTGAAGGGGTGTACCCCACACAGAATCATTCAATCAATCAAATCAGATTTGGTGGTTCAATACGAATATGATTTTTTTTTTTTTTCTCATAAAAAGACTTTAAACGGGGAGTTTAAACGGGGAGTTTAAACGGGGAGTTTAAACGGGGCTCAGTGGGATGTTCAGTGTGCAAGCTGCATTCACTTAATATAGTAAACAAGCTAATGGCACTAACGTCGGATCGCAAATGCACAACAACATTTTTGCCAACACTAGATATCAAAACAAAAGCAAGAGACTGTATCATATTAACCTGCTGTAAATTCACCACTTTTTCACCTTAGAGTGCAGTCTTTCTCTCCCTCTGCGCCACTGCATTATGTCCACAGGTGCTTGTATCATAGAGTCCACAGCAAAATCTGGGGACCAAAATGTCTCCAGATAACCAAAAGAAACAACATAAAAATTACAGCTCAACTTGAAGAATCTCAGTCAACTGAGGGGTCTCCAACTGATGATTTGAATTTCCGACTTAATAACTTACAGTAACAGTCCGTCTTCCACCCTCTCCTCCCCTCTCTCTCTGTCACTCTCTCACAATTTCTCAAACACACATACACACCACAGCGGTCAGTCCTTGTCTCTGTCCATGTCTCAGTCCTGACAATTCTGCTTTTCAAAAAGCTGGCAGCATTCAAGTTGGGTTTGGGTGGTTAATTACCGCATATTTCAGTGCAGATTGGATTGTTGAAGCTGAATTGAATTCACGTCCTTTTCAAATGGGTTGCGGTTTGTGCCAAATCTTCAAGCAAGAATGTGATTTTTATTTAATATTTTTATTTTCAGTATTAAAATAATTTTAGTATATTATTAAACAATTATTCATTAAATTATTAAATAATGACAGGCTAATTGTGTCTAAATGTTTGTTTTTTATTTGAATATCCAGCCGCCACAGTGTCTGCTTCATAAAATTCTGGCCTTTGGACAAATGTAGTTGATGACCCCTGCTCTAGGGCCTCAAAGGATGATTGAAAGAAAGCCTTTGACATTGGATCCTGCAAAAGAGGTCGCTGCTAGAATCGCTTCAGGAGGGGCAAAAGTCACACCAACTGAGCCTAACTGACACCAAACAGCTCAACCTCATTCAGCTGAAACTAAAAGTAACAATGTCAGGATGAGAAGTTACCCACCAGGACTTTTAAAGAAGAAGGATATTTCATTACCTCAGTTTGGGTTTGGTCAAACTTTATGGTGCTGTTGTAATGAAAAAGCAAGCAACAAGGGCAAAGTGACACAGCACACTAATCATTTTCTCTTTTGCTGAACTCAGTGCCACAAAAATGTCATCATAGGCATCAGATCAATTGATGCTCACTCAAATCTGCCCTGAGTCTAGGTCATGATATCTGGATGCAGATGCAAGTCATCTGATGGAGGTCAACCTCTGGACATGTCATCGAAGCAGGCGTTTTAAATATAAGCGATGCCAGGTTGTGAGCCAAAGCTGTCATCATCTGTGGTGGTTTCAAGTATATGGAAGACCAGACTTTTTTTAACAATGGTATACTGTATGTTACTACTGCCCAGTTTTCTATTGTCACAGAACAAAAACATATATTTGCAAAAAAAAAAAAAAATGGGACCACCCTGTGTCAGAACATGAGGTTTGTCCAGGGGTCCAGCTGTTGGCCGACCATCTGAAGGATCGTCACATTTTGGCAAAGCAGGACTCCTTGTTCAGCTACTGGCTTAGCAGACACATTATGTCCAGGACTTTCACTAATGGCTGCCTTTGTATTGATACTGTATTCGTGTTGGATTATTGTTATGTGTCTGGGCTCCATTTTAGAGACAGTAATGACGCCTTTGGGGTATATAAAAATTAAATCAGAAATATTTTGACCATGAAGTAAAAGATGGTAAAGTTTTCTACTCAAACTTAAGTATTTTCCAGTAGAGCTGAAAAATGTTTACCAGACATCGAGAAAGCCAAAGTGCAGCTTGGCTTTAAAATATGCTCTGCAAAGGCCACAGGCTTATAAAGCTGTCACTGGTCGTTGTCAGTGCTTTTGTTGGTTTAGGCCTCTGGCGGCTAGTGGTTTTGCCTCAGTTGTACCTGCTGACCTTCTTGAGAAAGCAGCTAAGGACTTTGCTGAGGCTTGTGTCCTGGCTTAGTCAAAAACCCCGGAAACATAAGAAACTTCCGCCGCTTTCCCAGCCTTCTCTTTTCGCTATGGCATCCAAGTTTGAAGCTCTCTTCACAGGGTTGGGATTTATAGCCTACTGGAGTGAAGTGATGGGGAAAGCACTCATTTCAGCAAGAAATAAAAGCACTTTTCAGATGGTTATTGTACAGTAACCAAGAATAATACAACACAACTCTTGCCGAGCCACAGACCAGACTGCATAAATAGCTGTACACATCGCTCAAGTATTATCTACAGTTCTGGCATGTTCTATTTTGGTTAAGCAAATTCTTTTTCCCTTCACTTTGAGGTGTCTTTTCTAGCAGCTGTTTCATCTTGCAGACAGGACCAAAGCGATCTGACGTCCCGCTGAGGACAAGCAAGACAGGATCAGTTTTTATTAAGTGGCCCACCCAAGGAAGGAAACAAACACATGATGAGATTCTATATTGTTTTGATTTCTGCGACACATAAAGAATGACCATCTCCTATTGAACAGAGGGGCGAGAAGAAGCGAGGCAGACAAAAAAGGAGAAAGGGGCAGAAAGGGAGAAAAATGGAGGAGTATGAAAAAAAGGAAGAAACATTCCCAAGCTGGCCTGTTTAATTGCACAGGATTGGAAACAGATGCACAGCCGCAGTGACGTTATCTGAGTAGACCTTGAAAGTCCTTCTGGTTTGAGGGGAAGGGGGATCGGAAGACTTGAGGAGGGACGGCGATAGATAGGAGGGATGACAAAGAGAGAAAATAGGGAAGATCGAATGGTGCTGTGGCATGAGAGTAGGCAAGGGAACAAAATAACAGATAATGAGGGGTAGGGCTAGCATTTGAGTCTTTGATGGAAAAAAAAGAGACGACTACAAGAAAGTACTGACATCAAGAAAATTGACTCAAAGTGGACTAGGTTATTAAGCTGGCATTGCACAACACACAGAGCAATGTGTTGATTTATGTGCATTTTTCCATCTCTGAGGTGGAATATTCAGATATTACCACACCACCTGTCTGATCAAATTCTGCCACTCTGTTCCCCATTAATTAATTGAAATGTCTCCCTAATAATGTCAAGGCAGCAAATGAAGTTGTAACAGTATCTCAGAATCATTTTCACTCTAGACATGTCCCCTTCCACTCTACCAACTAGCAAAGCACACATGTTGGTTTTATGAGCATTTATGTGGAGAGTTATTAGGTAACACTATACAGTTAATTTAATTTTTTTAGGCTGACTTATGCTGAAAGTGACAAGTTACCATCTTCAGATCCATTTCATCATGTAATCAGTTTCTTTTGAATTCAGCTGTTGTTATTTGAAGTAAGTGTCCAGCTGAGCTTTCACTTACTGAAGTGAGCTAGAAATATATTCTAGGAAATAAATTAGCTTATTATCATACAAATATTTGCTATTTTAGGTAAATGTGTCACGTAAACAATCCCAAATGAAGAATCAGGAAAACCAATACATTCTTACTTTGTACATGTCAAATTATGACGCTCTACTTACCCCAGCAGTGTCAGTTTTGGACACTCAGGGACGTCATCTCAAATTATACTCGATAAATGCATTGTGTCCTTTCAAATTAAACTTCTGTTTTCACAGAAGATGTACAGACAAATTACACCTAGAATGTTTGTATGAAACTATGTTTTTACGTTTACTTCTTTAGGCTTAGGCATCAACGTATGTGGTAAGGTCTAGGAAAAAACATCATAGTTTGACTAAAAGTAAGTGTGCTCGTTACAAACACAACGTGACACAGGTCACATGACATTCATCACCAGCATAGTATGCTTAACATACTCGCACACTACGCTGTTTCCAAAGAAACTCAACTGAGTTTTTGTTTCACTCTGGCTACAAACAGCAGTCCCCTGAGAGAAAATCTGGACTTTGTTTGACCCTCCCACCTCCTCTATGCAGACTTTCTTGCTCTGTATACTGTGGCGATTGCTCAAAACATGAAACATTGCTGCAGTCCAGTGTGCCTCTATGCAACAGTATATGATGTCGAGGGTCACTGACCAAGCATCCATATTTGACGAGTTGGATGTGAGACATTAGGAAAATGTATGGTTGAAACAATAAAAATAGTGTTTTATCGCGGACACACACAAACTGATTGGTAAATTGTCTGCAAGACAGATATTCTGTAACTATTCTCAAAGCTCTCTAACTTTCTCCACTTCTGACTTAAATACACTTACACTGAGACAGTCACATCCTTTACGCACAAAGGCGACCTGACTCCCAAGTTACCTTTGAGTCTGACCTTTATCCATTAAAAGGTTTTTGGTTCAGTTTCTGAGGGAAGCCACCTCCTGTGCCAGGGTGGTGTAATTTGTGATTAGTGGGTGGATCTTAGAGCGATGGGGCCCCAGGGCCCACACTCTTATAATTACACTCCATCCCCGGGGAGGGACCCTAGAGTGACAGCAAGCTCCCATTTTTACCAGGTCATATTCGGCGATTGAGCACATCCCGTACCCTGCCAATGGCCCTTTCCTTTTAAAGAGCGATTCCCTAGGATGTTGGGACACAGGGACCAGCTCCACATTACCAGCAGGCACCTGTTATTCAACCTACTTTGAGGCTGTGAGGCCGGGGCTATCAGGCTGCTACTCCTGCTTTTAAATAACTGTCAAATGTGCCAGAATCTAGAGGCATTTTTTAAAGCATTTTTCCCCAATCCTCTGAGAATAAGACACTTTACCAATCCTTTCTTTATCATTTAACAATGCAGGCAATATGTTTTGTGTTTCACAAGCCAAATGTTTGCAGTTCTGGTGATATGCCTAAACCTGAAACATTCTGTGGAAGCAGGAAGAAAAAAATGTAGAGCACAATAAATCTTGAAGTCAGGCAGCAATATTAAACAGATGTGTTAAGATTCCTTTAGCACTTGAGGGTTTCAGTAATCCATGGGAAAACATACTGTCTCACTGTGGAGGATGTGTAAACACAGATTACAACAGTAGGTATTATTATTTAGATCATAAGATAAGACTAAAGCAACAATAACATAGCCCTTAAGGACAGCGATACATGTTTTCTATTAATAATTTCAACAATGCAAATAGCCAAGATGACAAATCCATCCTGAGAATGTCACTCTTTCTTCTGCAAGCTCTACACCCATTTTTATTCATATTTTTATTGCTTTATACACAAACTGCATTTATGTCAATTCATTGAGAGCATTTCTATTAAACGAGTACTGCAGCTCCCGCAGTGTATAAAACCCACATATTACGTAAGTCTCCCTTGGCTTTTATTTACACTGGAAGGATCTGTTTTAATTTCAATTTATGTTATATTACACAGCACGTCAGCAGGGGTTTAAACTGCATTTTCATTGAAAAATCATTACATTTGGCCCATCTAAGGGGGCCCGCGGTAATTGCTCCAAAACTGTTCTCAAGTGGAGGTCCTTGGGAGAGGGGCTCTCTTTGTAAGCTGCATGTTTTCCATGTCAGTTTAATTAATCACACACATATTCAGTTATTAATCCCTTTCATATAACAAAAGCGGGAGAGATATATGAGTGTGATTAGAAGGATTCAAGCACGTTTTTTTTATAGGCTGTTGAAGACCAGGTCCAGAGTTTAAAAATGGATTTTGGAAAATGTCCTCACTTTAGATTTAACTAGTCAAACAAAATCCAATTTGAGAAATTGTCGGTTTGACTGGAGGAAAATCTAACTTATTATAATAGGGTTCCCTTTATATCTTAACCTTCAGTGTGTCAGTGTTTCTCTAACATTTCCTCTCATTCAGTTGAAAAGTTAGATAACCCCCCCCAACAGTGTAACAGACATTTTTATCTGCTTTTTACACAAACTATTTGAAGTAATATCATGCTTATACATTAAATATTCATGCCATTTTGTATGACCGCAGCATTACATCAAATGGAAAATTATAGATGTTGCATGCATAATTTAATTTCCTGTGATTTTGCATGAAACATCTCTTTTATGTTTGGAAATGTAATGATGTGAGCTAGAAGTTAAAATGAAGTCCTGTGGGTATGAAGAAAACTTGGCAATACTACTCAATAACTCTTTGTAGTAATGACCCGAAACTGCTGTATTACTACTTCAACTGTGCAATGAGAATACACTGAATTTGAATGAGACAAATATGGCTACCAGGATGTTTATTTTTAGGCATGTAATTTAGTGTAGTTTAATGCTCAAATGTATGTTTAATAGTGTATTACTGTAGCTGATGTATCTGGATAAATCACTAGATTTTAGTCAATATCTCGTAAAAACCGCCAACAGATTCGGCAGTATCACACGGATGCTGGCAAAGTTAAGGAACTCTTTGAAAGGCTAAGCACCGTTTTTAATCAGCGTTTCAAAGGGAAACTTTTCTCCTTCTGTCCAACGCTGACAGCCACTGTGTACACAAGTTTGAATTGCTGGCACTTGTATCTCAGAAGAAAACTACAGTGTGATCAAAAGAACACAAATCGAATTTTATGTCTCTATAGCTGGAATTTGGAACAAGGGGCAAGATCAAGATGTCCTTAACCACCCAATCACACTGCTTCATTTTCCTCAATTTAAATATCTTTTCCTTCCCTTTTTATCTCTTATCAAGATCAAATGTGAGAATCAAAAGTAGAAAATGCATAATCTGTTGCCTTGTCTTTCATTTTTAAAAACAAACTCTTTTTCTTTAAACATTAAACACTTGCTTAAGGCTCCCCTATACTCTGCTGGTCCCAGAAGGGCCTTTAAAGTTTGACTGTGTCTGCAGGCTGGGAGACAATGTGTAGCTTCTATGGCATCATTTGTCTCCTGAATTCCTGAATGCCCAAGCATGTTGACAACATAGACTTAACCCTTGGAGCTGGTGTCAAGCTGATGCTATTAATTTATGTCCAAGAGGAAGCGTCTTTGTCACTGATAGCAGCAGCTATCTTTTCTGTCTTCTGTTAATACTCAGAGGCAGAAGCTGCTGATTTGGTCAAAGCAGTCCTAGACATCACTTCTTTAACAGGCTGTCCATGCTACAGACAGTTTAATGACAGCATTATACTTTTAACACAAAGCTATATATATATAATTTTTTTTTTTTTTTTCTGCATGTGTGTACTAATATTATTTCAAGACGGATTTAATTTCAATATTTGAAATTAAATCTGAAACTCACCCATAATCAACATTGCCTTAAATGATAAACTATACAGCAAAAATAAAATATTTGGATCTTAGGATATGTTTTCAGTTAAAGTTACTGACAACATCTCAATTTTGGGCCATATTTACATGAGTTTTTAATGTTGGTACAGGCTGTTTTGCCAACTTTCATTCAACATGAAAATGTTGCTGGGGAGTGAGCAGAACAGAAGGATCCAGAGATTCATTTTATGCCGTTAGTATGCTGAGATGTAAGATGCTTTAAATATTCAAAGGCAGATGCTTACATTTTAGCGTTTAAGAGCAGATTGACTCACAAATCTCCCAGCCTCTCCCTTGGCAGATGTTTAGAGCGCTTGATGTTTCATGGCTCCACTGTGCAGCAATTGACTACAGCACATAACCTTATTTTATCCTCACTATTCACAGGCCATTAGAAAGGTAACAAAGTAAAGCAGAAACAGTGTTGGAGTGTAAATCACTTCATGGGGCACGCATACACACACACGCACACACACACACAATTTCAAACAGAGAAAACAAATTCTATAACATTTTTGAGAAGCTATTGACTACCTCATACACATTATAATTCTTTTTATTTAGGCTGCATGATTATTATTTCACCTCTGTCATTGCTATTTTGTGTGCATAAGTCTGCAATTGTTTCACTGACTATTTTATATTCCAGCTGCAACAATCAATAGGTTCATCTGGCAGTTGGTAAATAATAAATTAATTCCCAAAAAAGGTCAAAGTTCTCTGATTCCAGCTTCTTAAATGTGAATACCATCTGGTTTCTTTACACTTTCATTACAGTAAACTGAATATCTTTGGGTTGTGGACAAAACAAGACATCTGAGGACATCATCCCAAGCTTCAGAGAACACTGATCAACATTTTTCACCATTTTCTAACATTTTATAGACCAAACAGCTAATTAACTGAGAAAATAATCAACAGATAAATTGACAGTAAAAATATTCATGAGTTGCTGGGTGTGGGAGAAGAAATGGATACAGAATATTATCAGAATATTTTTGCGTGGCAATGTGGTATTCATGCACAGATGCCAAGTATTGATTTTTAATTGGATAAATTATTAATATCACATATACAAATGAGACTTTTGGTATCCTACTAAAATATTAAAATTAATTAATTTTTTTTAGTCTACTAAATACAATTTGCTACAGCAAAATGACTGAAGTGAGATGAACAGACTTAAAAATCATCTTATTAGATAAAACAGATGTTAAAGTTTTCCTTTGAGAAAATAACTAGAAGTTGAAAAAAAGGGATTTAAATCACAATATATTGCAACATATATTATGACAATATGTAGCATATTGCAACACCTTTGAAATCATAATAATATGACTTACTCACATTTCTTTCCCTTCTCTCATGTTGATATTGGAATTTATATTTAATCTTTTTGTCACAGGCCTGTTTCTATAAGTTCTACCGTGTATGCCATCTCCTCCAGTGCAGAATTTACCTCCAGTCTCCACTTTGCAAACAGCTCACTATGCCCAAAATAGTCTTTTTCTCACCAGAGGATTCAAAGCACATCATTAAACTCTTACATTTATCCTTCGCTAAGCTTCTATATACCTTAGTCTTTCATATGAGTTCCCATTGGGCACTAGCAACATCTGTTTCCTCTCTTTACCACTGCGTCCCACCAGACACTCACTGAAGTAGAAGTACCCACCACCTAGAAAACATCTCAAACACACTTCTCTGTATGGGCAGTGAGCCGTTAATCTTGATGCCCATATACTCTCAAAAACTTGAGCTCACTTTTTAGATAAAGTAACTGTAGTACGACCACTTGGAAGAAATCCAGCAACTCTGCCCCATCTGTACAGTCTCTCATACGCTAAATTGTGGACTCCCCCTGCATATCAACATGTCTTCCTGGCAGAGTATCGGCCTTATTTTTCTCTAACTGGAGAGAGAAAAAAAAGAACCTGGGAGTGAAGGAGAGCAAAAACACACGGTAGTAGGTCAGAGGTTGTCTTGGAGTGATGAATGAGCAAATAAATATGTGTCCGGGATCTGGGCCTCATCGAGCAGCATTCCGTTCCACATTCCACTATTGGAGATCACGCTCATGACAGGGTTCCTAGGAACATCGCACAAAACTTTGGCAAAGGTTTACCCCAAACTTGGAACACTTCCATAAAATATAGGCGGAGAGAATACATGACATGCTCTGCTGTAATTCCATGCTATGTGTTTCACTCCGACTAAAAAGCTGCTACCATGTTTTTCTGCACAGTGAGTGAGTTCACTCCTCTCCTACACAAACCAGAACTAGCTCAGCGCCTCTTTATGCTCATCTCAAGTGTCTCACAGGATTCAAGTTTGACATCTTGAGCGCAGTCAGAGTTTCAGTGTACACTTACAGTAGCTACTGGTTATTTGTGGCCTGTTTCAGCATGGACACAGTTTTACAGCAGCTCATCTGTCATGATATGTTTCTGCTCTGTACAACCTCTCAAATTCCACCTGTTGTCAGATCGAAGCTGCGGTCGGGAAAACTTTGGGAGAGGGAGCCCCCTGTTGAAAACACTGACACCTATTTATATATTTATTTACTTACAGAATTGTTATTGGGATTTAAGACGGTTATATATATATATATATTTAATAGGCTAGTAACTACAGATAAAATGCAACCACAGAAAACTGTGATAAAAAATTATTTAAGGTTTTTTTGTTGTTGGTTTTTTTTTTCATATAACTGACAAATAATTTTTCCAAACAAACATGATTACTCCATGTTCTGGTCACATATTTTACAGTTCAGGCCAGCAATAGTAAGTATAGTAGTAACAGTAATGCCACAGTTTATTAGAAATGATAACTACTTCTCAAAACTCAAAATTTGTATTGTAGGACATAGGCTACAACAAGCATGACAACGAGACAGAGTAGCCAGTTTACTTGTAAAAGTTGTTTAACCTTTCCAGGAAAATTTGACTAAACAATTGAAATGAACAAACAAACAAATAAAACTCAGACTCGACTCAGACTCAGAGCCAGATTCATCAATTTGATGATTTTTGAACCAAAAAAAAACTTGCAACCTGCCTTGGACTTTAACACCAATGCCTCATGACTTCACTTGATGGCAGCCTTTTGATTTGAAAATGCTTGAAACCATTCCCAAATTCACGAAAATTACTATGTTCATTTAAAAAAGTGTAACACAAATCACTTAATACGCCCTCTTTTACTGAAACCACTTACATTTACTGTATTCTGCAATTCAGTACTTCATATCCACTTTGTTTGAACCAATCCAACAGCATCCAATCAAGCAGTTCTGAACAGCAGTTGACAAAAATTACATTAAAGATATACCATTTGTGTAAAAAAAAAAAAAAAATGCAAAGTCATCACAAAACGAATTGCAGTTTGCAAAATGTTCAGTTCAAAATTGCAGATGGAGATGCAACAACTTGTTTAAACAAATGAATACAAATTTTAAAAAGAATTCACGATTTGTGTAAATTTAATACATTGTTAATTTTGTTAATTTGGCATTACATTTGGTAAAGCATTATGACTTGTTTAGGACCCAAAACTCAATGTTTGTGACTTGAGAATTGGCTTGGGACTCATCAGTCTTTACTTGAGACTTGAGTGCAAAAACTTCAGACTTGTGACTTGCAAAACAATAACTTGGTCACACCTCTGGTAAGTGCTGCATTTTTGTTTACCTCACTAAAACCCCTCTTACCAACATTTTCCATTGCTGCAAATTACACACTCAGACATAAGCAAACCTCACATGAGTTACAGCAGGATGGCATACCAAGAAGGAGACCATTTTTTAACATAAGGACTAGTTTAAAGCTGTCACGATGACAAACGCCCACTGAGATGGCCTTCAGCATATTAGCGAATCCCTGTAAGCTCCAGGGAGGCAGTTCAGTAGTTAGCCTTGACCTCTGACCTCCCTGTAAGGGAAGTCATCCAGGAAGGTAACTTCTCCACTATAGATCAGTACAGTGCTGCAAATAACAGCAAGCCGCAGTGTCTTCCCATATGGTGTTACATCACTTATGACATTGGTTGCAAACGTAGCATCTTTGCCAAGAAGGAGAGCTGGCATCTCCTGTCAATTACCAGCATGGAGTCTCCGTACCATTAAACATGCCTGGATGGATTAATCTCTCACTCATGTGCCAGACACCACATACGGACTTTAAGACCTTTGATGGCTTCATCACCATCCTACATAAAAGATGGGGAAGAGGTATAAGTGCAAGTTTCTCAAGAGACCACAGCCAACTTGTCTGCTAATGTGTTTATATTAAATTCTTTCATTTATCACTTGCTGGAACAAGCAAAGGAAGATTTCCTCCTGCCTGGTCAGAATCCAGTCAATACTAACCTGGCACTTGGTCATTTGGTAAAAGCCTGCCAGAGTCCCCGTGAGTGCTAATGTAGGTGAGAAGGTGCCTAAGGAGGACTGGGCATAAGAATCTGCCAAGAGATTATCAGTTCATCTGAAGCGCTTTGCAAATTCATAGAGAGGTGAGAAAAGTGGGTGGCACCTATCCATCCATATGGAGAGAAACTGAGAATGTACAACCTGCCTATACAAGCTGTTGCAGCGGTCTGGCTGTATTTGAGAGAAAACTCAGACATATATAACATTGTGTATTGAATTGGAAGCATACTGCGTCTCAAGTTCTGACAATGTAAAAATTTCGAAAGAAAGTTGATGACATATGGACCTCCTAAGCAGTCATTTCCTTTGTATTTTGGGCCAAAAGCGAATAAGGCAGCACCGGCTACACCACATGTCAGGTAGCCACTCTCTTGAAGCTGCAAAAATGTGACACAAATGAAAAACTAAAAATTAAATAAACGAGTGAAAGCTCTGGGCAGTTAACGTACTGGAAGAGAAAGCGAGAAAATGAGGAGGATATCCATAACATAGGTCCCTTTGTTGAATTTTGCTTGTTAAAACATGTATTTCTTTTACATATCCAGCCAAGATTGCCCCCCCCCCAAAGAAATTTATATGTTCAGTAAAAGTGCAACCCAAAATGTTTAACTTTCTGAAGAAAAAGTTTTTTTTTATTCAATAAAATTCTACCTATTTAATTTCCATTTGAAAAAGAAAAGTTCTAGTGTCGGCACAGTGTTCTCACCTCGAACCTAACCTTAATTTCTACTTTTTTGTGCTTTCATTGATTCATTCATTTAAACACTCCCCTAAAACTCCTGCTTTAAAATGTTAATGCCCATGGCACAGTCATGGTATAATAGTGATTTCCAAGAACTCTCAGCAAATGTTCATGATAAATTATTGAGAATCACTTACCAGCAATTACTTTGTCAGTGTGTAGATGTCACATTTTTCACCCAGTGCATATCTCATTCCTGACTGAAACTCTCCTCAAATGAATTTTACAGCACTTTGCAAACTTCTGCAATGTCAAATGCAGCTCAAATTGAACTTTACAGATGAAGATGCTGTCTAAGATTATTGATAGATATCATTATTTAAACATGGTGCATAACAAAAGTGCAGTGTCAAACATTTCCACATCAGCAGATTACTCCGATAACGTCAGAGGAAGTTTTTCTGTGTTGAGAGAGCCGAGCATCCTGAACGAGGAGGAAAGCAAACTGGAGAGACATGAAAGAAATCCTTTGACTTTCAAATAAACGAGATACATCAAATATGCAGTCCTTTTTATTTAAGACAGTGCCAGTGCTATGCTAAATAGTCCCCCTGCTATTCGGTAAAGCCCTGGCCAGAAATATGATTTGCTCAAAACCCCTTTTCTCTACCCATTCTCTTCAAAAATATAATCCTGAATACTTAAATATGCTATCAATTTGTTGCGGGTTAGTTCCAGTGTGTGTTTTTGGCAAGGGTTTTTGTGGGTGGCAGACAGACAAGTTAGGGAAAAAAAAAGAAAAAAAAGAGGTATTTTGGTCTTGGACAGCAGAGCAGTAGTTGGGAAGCAGCTACAAGAAGCCGACTTTCCCTCAAGTAATGAACTGGGCCTTTTTTTTCTTTTGCTGGGGAGCTTTTGTTGCCAATTTGGTGGTGCCTGTGGGAGGCAGTTTTTTTCCCTCTTCTATTTTTCTTCTCTCCATCTCAAAGTAAAATCACCTGGGATGTAATTAATTAATTAGAATCAGTGCGCCGAGCTGGGGGGTGGGGGTGCTGGGCACATGTGTTTTCGTGGTGCGCCGTGGTCGATGTGTTCCGGGTGATTGGGATTAATAACAGGGGGCCAATTTGAACTGGGAATCAGCGTGCTTAATAGACATCAGGGGGATGTATGTGGGAAGTGGAGGAGGAAGGAGGGAGTGTTCAGGGGTGCACAGGCCCCCCAGCCGCTGGAACAAAGGGACCTTTGTAAGGGGGGCACATTACAGTACACACACTACTTTAGGACATCAGATCTCAATCGTGGCTGCAGCAATCATACATCTTAATCTATGGCAGCAGTTTTTATTTTTTGAAGGAGTAAATACACTATCACTAGAGCTCAGATGATGCACGTTTTGGGCAGTCCACAAAAATATGGCATACTTCCAACCATTTAACTCTACGAAGCCACCGAGACTACTGAATACTCCATCATCCCCCTTGTGTGTTAACTCACCCTGCAAAACCAAAGTGAGAAGAGGTGGAGACCGCTCTGGGCTACAACATATTATCAAAATGCTAATACACTTTATCACAGTTTTCCTGCAACATGACCTACAAGTTTGGATTTTTAAATCTTTTAAGAGAAGCTTCCCTTGAGGAAGTAAGGGGACACACACCAAACATCTGGTTTACGACCACTCAATCAATTGCTCAGAAATCCTGAAATTGCTACTCTTGGCTATGCAATCAGAGCTGTGGTCAGTAGGTTGATGGTACAACGATGTAATAAGCTCTTGCTAAGATCAGGCTTTGACGATGTCACTGGTGTGGCTACAAAGAGAAAAAAAAAAGTTTCACACTTAGGCCAAATGGTGAGGTTTAGGGGCCACTATCCTTAGGGTTTGGTACAGATTTGATTTTGATTTTCAATGCTGCTTCTAAACTTGGGTGTGGTCCAGATACGGTACAATTCTAGTTTAGGCTTAGCTTCATAAAGGGGTGGGGGGCACAAAATGCACAGCCTGGATTGCTCTGAACATTTTTTGACAAGAAATTCAAAATACAAAAACAGTGTTTTACAGATGTCATGTATACTAAACAAAAATGTAATGCAACACTTTCGTTTTTGCTCCCATTTTTCACAGATTTGGGTTAAAGACTTCAGACTTTTTCGTGCATTGAATTGATGTATTCCTGTCAAATTCTGGTTGCAAATTTGTTCAAATATATGTTAGTGAGGACTTCTTTTTTCCAAGATATACCATCCACCTGACAGGTATAAGGTCTTGACTAAACAGCATTATTACTACACAGGTGTGCCTTGGGCTAATCTCAATAAAGTTCCAATCTAAAATGTGCCGTTTGATCAAACAACACAACGCCACGATTGTTGCAAGTTTTAAGATAGTGTGCCATTGGCCTGCTGATTGCAGGAATGTCCACTCAAGCTGTTGTCCGTGAACCAAATGTTCACCCCATTCTCATTCCAAACTCATAAAATATCGGCACTCTGGCATAAGACTGCAACTGCGAAAGCCACCTTTTGCGGCAGAACGGCGTCAGGTTGAAATGTCGTTGGTAAGGATGTAATGAGGAATGCGAAGGCGGCTATGGGGCAGTAGAGGCAGAGGATGGGTCCAACAAATTGTTTCCTGTCTGAATGTGGTGGTTTTTTTCTACAGTTTACCATGTGCCTCCTTCCCCTACACCTAACTATCCCTGCCAGCAGGTGCGTTTGTTGACATCCTGGCTTTGGTTGCCACGTGCTGTTGTTGCCTAAAGATAACTATGTGCAGCATAATCCCAATATGTGCTTGTATTGACATTATGGTACAGGCATCCGGGAACGTAAAGACAACATGCAGAAGGATAACTACTGCATAACATGTAGGCATGGAAGTCCACTGCAAAGCAGCAACATGTGACAACTTGATACGAGAATGTGTTGGAATGTTCATTTCACTGCCATGAGCCATCTCCAATGTTTCCGTTAATTTGGCAGCACATCCAACCAACGCCACAACTGCAGACCAGCCAAGGACCTGAGGGCCGCAAGATCGTCTGAGTTCAGCTACCAGACCAGCTGATAAAACAGTTGAAATATTCTCATCCTCATCACGGTTTCTGCCTGCCTGACAGCAGTTCATCGTCGTAACATACTTGTGTGATTGTGAGGCTGGTTGGATGTACTGCCAAATTCAGGAAACAGCATTGAAGACTTCTTATAGTAGTGAAATTAACATTAAGTTCATTGGCAACAGCTCCGGTGGACATTACTGCAGTCAGCCTCCTACTGACACGCTTCCTAAAAACTAAGAAGCATCTATGGCACTGTGTTGTGTAATCACACTACACAATTTAGAGTGGCCTTTTATTGTGACCAAGGCTTTGGATGCATGTTACAGCACCGATCAACAGTAGGGATTCACCTGTACTAGCGCATTGTGATGAGTATTTCTGCCAAATAACTAAAGAAATGAACCTGGGTCTTGACTCAAGTATTTGTGCCAGAGGAGACAATTAATTTACCTTTGTAACACTATGGTTGATGGACTTTTTCATTTAAAAGATATTGCAAAACACAGCATACTTCAAGCGCTCTGCTCATTAAAATCTACAGGTGCACTTTCAAAATAAATGTAGAACTTGTGTTACTGTTCTTCTTATCTCTCCTAATATATGAAAATGGCTGGTTGTGCTGACGAGCTGTCGAGAGAGGAAATGGCACATTTAGTCTGTGCTAGAAAAAGAAAACAGTCCAAAGGCAAAAAAGGAAAAAGAATAACACAGTAACAGGAATGAAAGAGTTCGCCACTTTATGATGGCATAGCCCGAATCAGGCACAGTGACAACCTATATATAAACTTAATGGAAATGAAAACACTAAACCAAAGGAAACTTACGTGTAACTTCCTTCCACCTGGCATTTCATAACGAAGGCCGAATGAAACACAGCCTTCAGCCTGACCCAGAGTCTTGAATACTACATAAAATGCTGTGGTAAAACCTAACCCAGTTAAAATGAATGGCAGGGGATCTGCAAAATAGTGACTCTGTCCAAGGATGACTACATATCCTGATTGAGATAAAATGTTAGCATAACATTTCCATAAATTTAACAAAACACAAGATTCAAGCTCTTAGTGCTGATTGAATCGTCCAAAAAGCAAGCTGTTCCCTGTTTTAACTGCAATTCAAATGTAGCACGGCTGTACAGCATAAATGGAAAGCTCGAAGTAGACTAGAGCATCATCATGACATCATCACTTCGAAGATGCTTTCACCCTGTAGCGCTGTTGAAAACAACATGTGCATTTCAGTTTGTAAAAAACGAGAAACACAAAAGCCTTTATCATCCTCCAATTGTGTGAATGTTATGATTTGTCTCTGTTTCCACTTTAGAAATAGTGAGCAGATGTACACAAATGTGCTACCTGTAAACATTTTTAAGCTTTCTTTACATCTTTCAGAGCGCTCTATTGTTCCCAGTACCATGTTGGTTGGAAGCCACATGTCTCCACAGAGCAGTCGCTGTAACATGAACACACATAAAACAAAAACGGCTTCATCCTCCTCCTCGCATTCAGCTCCCACACATCAACCTTGCTGCCTCAGTAGGAAAGTGAATTTGAAGGGCTCTTCATCTTTACTCTGTGTTGGTATATGCATATATGAGAGGCCCACATGATTCACTGTGGATGGCACTTCCTCCCTCTGCTGACATTACTAAGATTTTAATGTGGTGTGCGTGAGATTGCTTTAAGGTTGTAAAAGAGATCAAAGCCCAGAAGAGGATATGAACCTGGGCTGCTGCGCATTGTTACCGGCCGAGTGTGGGAAGCATAGAGACCGGGATAATAGATCCCCTACAGACATGACCTGTGATGGATGCACCATAAAAAGTCCACACAACCTCCAATAGCTTTTAAAAGTCCCAACTATTAGCAGTTTAGAGCAAATTCCTATTTTTGTCCCTTGACATAACTATCACAGACGCACTGATGTACATTTCATCAGAGTGAAAACCCTGTTTACTGTCTTGCTCAAGGACATTTTTGCTGTGCCCTAACGCAGTCACAACACTTCATGAAATGAGTGCAAACTGGGAAACATGTTTGATGCATAAATAAATAAGGATCTGCTCCTTTATAGCAAA
This sequence comes from Plectropomus leopardus, assembly GCF_026936395.1. Taxonomy (NCBI): domain Eukaryota; kingdom Metazoa; phylum Chordata; class Actinopteri; order Perciformes; family Serranidae; genus Plectropomus; species Plectropomus leopardus. The sequence goes on from NC_142180.1 coordinate 18,916,924, forward strand.
ACGGATAACAAAAAGGTGACACATCCTTTTCATTTTGACTTCATTTAAGCAGCTTTGTTAGGGTCATCTCTTGTTGGTTGTTAAAAGATATCACTCTTGTCCAAATGTGCTCAAAATTTTATTCATCAGAGTTGACAGTAAACACATTCACTATACTGACCATCATCTCCTCACTTTCCATAAAGCTATTTCAACATCAGCTCCAGCTTGTTTGCATTTACAGTATATGCATTACATTAATGTACATCTCAGACTATTATCTCTGCACATTGCACACAACTGTACTACTCAAAACTTTTGCACATTTCCTGAAAAACACAAAAATGTACAGCATTTTAATCTGAAAGAGCCATATTGTGCATATTTCCTATTTTTTTGTATGCTATATACATTTTAAACGTATCTGTTGTATTTATATTTCTTTTCAACTGTCAGAAGTCACAATAAAAAGTTATTGTAACTTTTCTATCTATATTTATGTTCTTGAGTGCTGCAGTATTTCATATCAATATATCATATTGTATATGTTTAATCTATATACCAAAAAACCAAGCAAATTCCTATAGATGGATATTAAATATTGCTCTGATTCCATATTGGATGCAGTAATTTATCCTTCATGTAACCCTGTGTGAGTAAAGATGGGTTGTATTTCATTAAATGTATTTGAAATACATATTTATGTATTTTGAACATTTTGTCATTTGTATTTTGCTGGTCAGAAAAAAATAAGATGTGATTTGCAACCAAACATTTCAAGAGCTTGTATTTTTGTATTTGAAATACTTAAGAGTATACTATTTCAAAAAAATTTTAAATTTTTAATGTTATTTTATTATTCTGCTGTAATGGTACTGTTTAGTGTCTTTTGCACTTACTCAATCAATTGTATGGAAAGGTCTTAGATATTAAAAATTTACTCCCACTAAACATTTAGCAGGGCATCTGCCAAATGTCAAGTCTTATTGTCAACTGAAAGAAGCTGTGCATCACAATAACATCAATATTCAATTCTCCCTAATAGCATTTCTATCGTATTATTGTATTTTTTTGTTCTGTTTGTTATTGTCATCCTGCAACAACTCAACTCAGAAAGGCACTTCTCCTAGTGAGACACACCATGAAAACAAACAAACAAAAAAAAAAACGGATCGAGCTTAAGGTAAATAAAAATGTTTAATTTCTCTGTAGGGTTCTTTCCATAATGTTACAAAAACAATCTGAGCTTGCCAGTGGCAAAAACACAAACTTTTACGAGTTGTATGTTGACAGTGTGCTGTTGCCCCATAGTGATTACACTGCAGGCTGTCGGCTGCAGTGGCTTCTCTTAATATTGTTAGAATCTTTAAAAATGCTGTTCCCATTAGTCACTTCGGCACAAAAACATGGGTTTTTCTAAAGTTTCCCATTAAGGTCATACTACCATACTAATGCTACTGAATCTCCTAAAAGTGTTAATATAGGTTATACAAAATATATTCTGAACTTACAAATTACTCATAGTATTGTATTTTAATTGAATACAATCTCTTCTTCTAGTATTTTGAAGTATATTTTGATTAATTTGATGAGCAAGTATTTGCAATTTATTATACTTTTACTGTATTTGTTCCCATCTTTGTTTGCGAGTGATAAAATTCCTTGCATTATATTTTGTAGTATGATGTTTGTCTTTAAAGGCAACTTGCTCTTCGTAAGGTGTGGCACATCATGCAATTACAAGCTACAGTAAAATTCACTGCACTAATTATTTGATGAGAGGATAAGTATAAATATAAGTCCGCTATAAATACTTGTTCATCCTGATGTTGCAGTGAGGTAGTTTTACTCGTTCTGCAGTATATATCCAGACATCAGAACTGCACCTCTGCAGTGGAAGTATTATTGTTTCCGTGCAACTGAATCTCAAAGGAGAGGTTTTGTTTGTAGAAGCTGCACCACTTGACAGACAACTGTGAAGAGAGGCAGATTAACCTTCCAAGACCTCCAAATTCAACACTCTCTGTCTATCTGTCTCTACTTCCTTTTCCTGCATCCCTCCTTGTTTTGATTTCCACTGTTTAATTTCCTCCCTCATTTTGCTTTTCATTTCCTCTCCTGCTCTCATCCCAACGTACTTCTCGCTCATCGTGCTCGTCCTCACGCCGACTTCTCGGGTCTCACCCTGTCATACCTCACCACAAATGAGCAGTCTGGATGTGCGCACAGCCAGCGAATCAGGAACCCACATGGGAACCCTTTCACACTGCACCACAACATAGTCCTAATTAGCCCAGAAACTACCAGCTTCAGTTGAGCGACCGCACAGCTCGCCTACCCAATCCTCTGTCCAACACTGTTTGTCTGGATGAGTATAGGTTAATTACATCCAGTTTGCCCATTGCTCTCTTACCTCCCCTTGTTTTTTTCCAAAAAAGTTTTGTTTTTGTCTGTTTTTCTCATACTATTGGTAAACTTCTGCCACAAAGTGTCTCTCAAGTGCATTCACATTCTGATGGGCACAAACCCTCCCTCAACCGAAATTTAAAGACATTTCTTTTAGTAAGAGTATGAAATCCAGCATTGCTGTGATATTTGGGTCAGTGGTAAAAATGTGCCATTTCAGCTACAGCCAGAATTGGTATGGAGGACGCAAGAATAAATTAAAGTAAATATTAAAAGTAGTCGCTTTGTGGTTGGGCACACACATGGTAGCTACACTTAGTAATTCACTTTCTGAGAAAAGAACAATGTCAAGAGTGTGTCCAGTTAAAGGACTAATTTGCAAAATTGGCATCTAGCAGCTGAGGTTAAAGACTGCAACCGAATAAAACTTTTCCTGTGAACAACATTGTAAGAGAATTATATTGTCTGGCGAAAGTGCAAGAGTGGCTCGATCTAGAGCCAGTTTTTAGTTTGACCAATCCCGACCACTGTAAAAAACTATATGGCCAACATCGTGTAAGAGGACCTTGCTCCATATGCAGATATAAAAGTCTGATTCTAAGTTAACAAAAACATCATGATTCTTAGTTTGAGATGCTTATAAACTAATGAAAACATAGTTATCAAAATCATAGGTCGATTTCTACCTATATATCCTCCTAAATCATTCACACTGGATCTTTAAGTAATTACACACCTCAATTGACTGAACAACAGTTCCATAAAATCCTAGTACAGGACCAAAAGGGGCAGCAAATATGCATGTTAGTTTCACCCAAAATAAGGACTCTGCCAAAGTGAGCCGTAAGAGCTAAAGGGGTCAAAGAACTCCTGAATAAATGAGATAAGATAAGATAAACCTTTATTGATCCCCAGCAGGGAAATTCAGTTGTTGCAGCGGCACAAGGACAAGGTACAGATAAACAGGCTACAGAAGAGTAAAAGAAATAAATATTAAGAGGTATGTACACATAAAGAAAATAATAGAAATAAAAATAAATATTTATAAATAAATAAAAAATAAAATAAAACAGAAATGATAGAAAAGCATCTGATGTGAATGTTTATGCAATTAATAGCAGCACAGTCAGCAAGGTGGACAAATATGAGATATGATATGACAGCAAGTGTCAAAATAACAAACAAAAAGGTCCAGTAGGAATCAGTGCTAACATTAGAAAGCAAGGCTAATAGGCTTCCACCTTTGAATGGACTACAAAAATGAAAGCATGCCAGGTACTTCCAAATGCTGCTAACAGTACATTACCAAATCTATGCCCACTTGTTGCAAAATAAAAAGAAAAAAAAAGAAAAATCCAATCTTGTTTCTAAGCTTGTCGGCTATTCAGTGCTATTACATGCTCAAGTCAGTAGCACACCAAGGTCAGTCAAACGTAGCCATGGTAAACACCAAACCATAGGTCTGAGGCCGAGATGCTGTTTCCACAAATAAGCCTATCAATGGTTGAACTTTCTTTTGAACATATGCAGAATAACAGCAAGATGAATACACAGAGTTTTCATTTCATTACACAAAAAGTAAATTCAAAGTTCAGATAAACTTTAAACTATTTCCTTTGAGTGTATTGTCAAGGCTGTATAATGTTCTTTGCAAAAGAGGGCCTAGAGACTGATGCTTAGAAATACAAAAGTCTGTCCCTACATTCCTCCCTTCAAAAGGTGTCTATTTGTGTATTGCATTGCAGCAGTTTCTTTTCTTATCATATCTGACACGACAGGTGACAATACAGCAGCACGTCTGCCATTTCATTGGGAGAATGTGACATTTAAGACACATAGGGTATCTACTTTCTCACGTTTTCATGATGCTTTAAACTATTAACTATTCTCCTGGTGTGTGCTCGTTGGATTTTGTCACTATCTAGCAGAGTCAATATGCAGCCTTATGAAGAATTTATGCGTACAAAACAAATTCCATCACCGCAGCAGCACAAAGGAAGCAGAGGAAAAAAAGAGTGTCTGTACTGTGTAACAATGGTTAACAAACACTGAATGGATGATAAAAATGTCCATTCCGAATTCAAGCTAATATGTCGAAGTGTCTGTTAATTATCTGTGTACGCAGTCAGGCCACATGGGAGGACGGCTATTGAGTTGAAAGCTTTTTAAATGAGGCATTTAGGATATGCCATAAAGAAGCTATTAACTGATTTGTTCTCTATAATACGGTTTTACACCCTCCACAGGAAAACTTACAGACTTACAACTTAGAAGGTAGAACATTTTAATAGCCAAAGAGGTTGGATTCCCTTTTGTTTGAATAGAAGTGTATAAAATTTCATGTCAACCTTTTCAAAGCTCATTTCAAATGTCACGTGTAATTAAGACAGTTCTTTAGTGCACATATTGGAGAACTATTTGACAAGTGGTTTCATCAAGGATGTGAGAGATTGTAGCTTTGATGAAATGCACGAGTCAGAAGTCTGTGGGCACAAAGACAGAAACACAAGTCCGTCATATTCTCTAACGTGAAACACTAATACTTCAATTACATGCCACATTAATGCAAACCTGCCATCTGAGAGTAGAAACTAATGCACTTGGAAAACTCTGTGCGCACACAAACGCACTTAAAGACAAAATATATTTCAAAACAACACGCAGTGAATACAAACACTCACTTGTGTCTAAAACCTTTGTTCCACATTTGCTCAACAAGGATTCAACATAAATTCTTTTGCCTTGGATCTGACAAGATTAATTGAGAAAAATTCAGAGTGCTTCATGGAGGGATGTCGCTGCACCTTTTGTCTCACAGAATCCAAGTTTTAGATGGACATTCTGCCATTTGATGAGAATTATGCAAGGTCAGCACATTCAAGGTCACTTTTCATTCACGAGTGTGTGGCTCTCAGCGTGTTTTGATTCAACAGGGCTGGCAGAATTGTGAAACTTAATATTTCACACTGTTAGAGAGGACCTCTTGACATTCTTGAAATTTACCAGGAAACTGTATTAAAATGAAATGTGAAGAGTTATGGGTCTCATTCCAATATGGCTCAACAAGGCATCTTTTTTTTATTTTTTGTGAAGCCAGTCCCTCCATTAAGAAGTTATGAGTGTATGGATTTAAGGAGCAGGGGGAGCTAACACTCCGGCAGCGCTGGCAATGAGAAAGGCCAGATCACCTGCCTGGTCATGCATTCATGTTTATGTATAAGCACGCTCACAGACATGCATGAGAGAAAGAAAAATCTTTTGTGCATCTGAGCCTACACATCACCTGCTGTGTGTGTGTGTGTGTGTTTGTGTGTATTTTAAAGCATATTAGTTATAGATATCATTAAACTGTGAGAGGCTGGAGGTACGGTTTTATGGAACAACAGGCCTTCAGCTGTCAACGTTGCTGCCTGACCACCGACACAGCTGCTTAAATGAAGGGAACAACAAACCAACGACTCACTGAAGCCCTCTATGTTACGTGTGGACAAAATATGTTTGTGTGTGTGAGTCAAATTAATAGTCTGTCCACTTATGCGCTTGTGTATGTGAGAAGCCCCGATATATCATTTTGGGCAGCAGTGTTAGCAGCGCTGGTGGTAAGGTTGACAAGGGTTAAACCCAGCTTGTTTGAAACAGGATTAACCCCGCAGCTCTCATGTGGACTCCGTGTGTGAGGGTGGCTTGCATTTTTGGCCTTCCCCTCACGTTCGCTCCACAGAGTGGCCAAGGGCTGCCGGCAGACAGCTGAAACCTGAGAGGACTCCGTGCTCCTCCAAATGTGCTTGGCCAGAACTGATTTTGGCTTTTATTTTTATAAAACATCCATCCAGACATGAGCTGATTTGAGTTTCTACTGCGTCAAGCTTTTCAGGTGCCTTTCCATCTGAAAAACATGAATTTCTGTGAGTAAAAGTCTCCCGCTCTCCCGCTCTCCCACCTCAACCTGAGGCCTTATCCTGTCTGCGAATGGTATCAAGCTAATACGAAGCTACGCCAGATTTTCAGACTTCTCCATGAGGATTTTTTTTCTGCCAAGCAAGCTGATGGATGACGCTTGTGTCAAGTCTGCAAGGTGTGTTAGGGGCAACGTTATGGTATTCTTTTGCAAGTTCTTTTGGGTCACAGTGTGAATGTGGGATATTTCCATTCATAGCTGCAGAGTGTGTCTAGTCTAGCAGGTGTTGTTTGAGACAGCCAGGGAGTAATCCAGGCTATGACAGGCTCTGAATTATAGAGACTAGCAGCAGGCTGTGCTGAGAGAAATGGGATATGGTTCTCTTGAATACAAAGATTGAGTATATTAGCACTTTGACTTGAGCACAGATTAGTCCATTAACTTTCTAATAGTTCCTAAAAGACCACATTGAGTAAAATGGGTAGAAGCATTTAAACGTTCAAGTTCACATTTTATGGGCAAATTGGGGGATGATGGAAAAATGTTAAAATAGTGTTTTATCAGCAAGTGATTATCAGAATTAGTTGCCACCAAAAAGACATGACATATTCAGCACATCAAGACATTTTAAATACTGTCATTTATAAAATGACTTGGAAAAGTGGGCAACTTATTATTATACTCAAAGTATCTGGCTTATTCCATGCGGATTTATAAAATGTCTCTGTAGCAAACATCAAGTATACATTTTTGTAAGTAACCAGCATGAGAAGTACTGCAGTGTTTCAGTTCTCTTGCTCACACACAGAGAGAAATATTCACAAACATAATGCATCACATGTGCTCCCCCCACTCATCCAAACTACTCTTTCCAGGGCGTTTATCTGTAAGCAGGTGAGACGTACATTTTTGTATCTGCAGCTATAATGGCTGCTAATGCTTAAGAGCTGCAAAGAAGAATTGATTTTTAGGACGTTAAGATGCTGTTGCACTGCTGTTTTATCACTGGACTATTTAAACCTTTAAATGTCTTTTATTAAATCATTTCTGCACTTTAACTTATTTATGGAATTTGTTGTTTTTACTTAGATTTCATTCTTTTTAATGAGCTTATATAAAAGCTCTACGACATTTATTCTCTGTATGTATTACTTCATGTTAACAAAGCAATTTAACCCAATCCATGCCATACATCAATGATAGCAATGATATCACATACATGCAGGGTGAGTGATTTTTTTAAGGCAATAATATTGGATTGGTATGTAATATCGGTCGATACCCAAGTTTCGGCATTGGTGTCGGGGGAGGAAAAGATTATATCGGAACATCTGTATTCCAACTCTAGTACATTTTAGTGGCTATAAATATACAATAAGCCAAGACTGATTTGTAATGCAGCGGGTTTGCGGAATATCAGGCAGAAAGCCCGTACAGCACCCCGAAACTGCAGTTTTTCTTTGCATGACACATAAACATGCTAATCTGTGTTTGTTCCCTTGTCTTTTCTCATTTCCTCTTGGGTTTGCGTGATACTATAATTTTCCATGTGGTGTTGACACAGAGAAATCCTGCTGTGACCACATCCAAACAATAGTATATTATTTTCTATAAAGGACTGTTAACAACTTTTCATGCTTTCTGCTGTTTTTGTTTATGTCATTGTTTTTCTCCCATTCTGATCATAATTGCAGTCCGTTTCCTTGCTTTTCCGCTTTCTCCCTCCCGCTCCAATTTTGTTCCCCCCTGCTTCTGCTTGATGTGGCTGGAAAAGAGGGTTGGGGTTCAGATGGAGTCAAAAACACACAAAGGAAGAAAGAAAAAGAGAAATAAATGAGAGCAAAGTTACCCCCCAAAAGGACGTTTTCTGTGCATGTTTCTGTGCCTACCTGTGCTGTGTTTATCTGTCTGAAATGAATAATAAGAGATAATATAGAGCGAGAAATTTCCTCAAAAGCCTACGCATGTTTGGCAGCGCTAATGGGAGGGAGATGTCAATGAGATGTTGACTGTGGATTCCTGACACTACTGGAGTAAACGTCCTCTTGACAGGCGCTTTGGAGTGGCTCCACAAATCTGCATGCAGAGCACAACTGCAAAGGGCCACTCCTGCACCATCTTTCTTCTGTTGTTTAATTTAGATATGTTTGTCTTTAGATTATGCTTCTGCCCTCTTGGTATGAAAGTGAATAGATTTCAGGAGCTGATTTACACGTTGCCTTTTGAGTGCTATATATAGGAGCATTTTCACTCAGACCTATTAAACATACAGCATCATATCTTCCCCAGTTAGTAAAATCGACACTATGGAAAACGCTGTTTGAGATTTTTTTTAAAATATTGATCACACATTTCCTCCACACATTACATATTCACCTTACAGAAATGCCTGTTATTGACGCTGACTTAACCAAAGCCAGTCAGCAAAGCAACACTGGCTCCACAGGCTGTAAAATCACTCAGCTCCTGCATCATCTCCGTCGTGTTTCTCTAGCTGGACTTGTCATCATATTGTAGCAACTCTGATTGATATTCTTGCGGAAAAGCTGCCAGACAGCTCGGCTGCATTCTGCAGAAGCTTACTGCTATAATGTGCATAATTCACCGTGCTCTCTGTAAGCCATCCACTGCACTTCAAAATGATTAGCCATGAAAATGTGGTGCACGCATTCTCCAGAGTGTTGGACGTTCTGCATCCCGTGGATTCTCTTGTCGGTTTTCATGAATTTTCCAGGGCCTTTCCCAGGGCTTCAATATGATTTTGGGGGTCCTCCACTCAAGGGGAGACAAATAGACACAGCTGGAATGTGAAAGATGCTGTATGTGAGGAGAGTAAAATGAGCCTGGAGGCATTATTGACATGCACCTGGGAGCACATAATGGCATGGTACCGTAACACAGTCAAGACAAGCAAACAGTGTGAAGACCTCTGTGACGAGACTCAAAACCCTGTGAGTAATCTAGAGAGCAGTCAGGAGTAAAATAATCAAAGCAAAAATCATTACATTTGTTACAATAAATGTACTCGAATTGTTTTCATGAAAGGCAAAGAGAACAAAGTCTTTCATACCTGCTGCACAAAGCTATCACGCAGCTCTCATAAACACTAAGCCGCTGTATATATGATTAAGGCCTCACAGCACGAGTGCTGTAGCTGAGAGGAGAAGGAGCCAACGGGATGAAGTACAAGGATTTGTACTATATTATCTGTCAACTTGTGCCACATTATTGGCAATGTTACACTGCATGCACGCCAGCACTAAGTTGTACTGCCAGGGAGCGTTTATTAGCTCCACTCAATTGACTTGAATCAATATTACAAGGCCAAGAGGCAAAAAAATGGGCGTGGCTGAAAATTAACCTACAATAGACAGTTTCTGACCCAACAATTCAAGCTAGCACTCACAGACCAGGTATGCTCCATGATTTATTGAAACCAGAGGGAGCTGCTTAGTGTGGTCAGTCACAGGTGCAAGGAAATGGCAGCATGGTGCTGGGCCATGACAACTGTCAAAAAGCGAAATGAAGGCTCAGGCAGCATGGCAGCATGAGCTGTCGAGTCAGGAAGGAAATGCACATTTTTTTCTCTCCCCTTACAGATGAAGGATGGGCAGGAGCACAGCACACTGGTGATGGCTACAGGGGCAGCCCCTATTCAACCCCACATCTCCAGCCAGTCACACTTAGTGGACCGTGGCCTTCCCACCCAATCCCTCAGAGTCCCAGAGGAGCCAGCTGACAGCTCCTCCAGCAGGCCTCGCTGCTATCAAGAGTCAGCAACAGGTGCCACAGGCTTTTTTCTTTTGAGTGTGGTTGTTATGCATCACCTGAGGAACTTCAGCTCAATGTGTTTCTTTATCCTCTTGAAGAAATATGAATGTTTTGAAGGAGTTGGAAAGATGAGACGTTTAGTGGCTGCTGACAAGAAGTTATGTTGCTGACATGGTTGTGTTTGGATCCTTGACATGCCACACAGAGCACAATAACAGTGACATGATGACCTGAGACATTAAATACATGTCCTTATAAGGACATTTACCATAAATGGTACCTTACTAAAATTGTTTGTTTAACCTGGAACAGGGCTTAACATAAAAACAACCAATATGGCTTTGTGGCAATTCAATAAACCATAGACACCTGCACTTTGATGTCGAAACGGTTCCCTTATTATCATTCCTGCGTGTGGATGTGTGTCCCATCTGATCTGGCTGATCCTCCATGAGTAACACCACACATAAAGATGAAAAAGGCACAGTTAAATCCACCACATGTTTCTTGACAAGCCCACTTCTGAAAATCTTTTTTGTCTCAGATAACCCCTGAAATCCATGATGGTTAAGCACGTAAGTGCATGTAAGTGCAAGTGGCTGTATAAAGTTACTTTTCCTACAGTAAAAGCTGAGTTGAATTTCAGATGAGGCTGGAAGGACTGCTTTTAACTATTGTTCTCAATCAGTTACTTTTGTGGTTTTTGATTAGTAAAAATCAGTTTATAGTTAATCTTTAATTCATTGTATAATCTGAAACAATGTACATTATTAATGTATTAACATATTTTAAATTAGACCTACACTTTTAATTAATAATGTATCTTTTATTTCTAGAAATATTTTGCTTGTTTTTTTGTTATCTATCTTTTCTTGTTATCTATTTTGCTGTTATTTTTTTGCTTGATCATCAAATGAAGATCCTGCATGATGGAATTAAAGGAATGAAACACTCATGTCAGACTTTAAATGCTAACAAAGTTGCTTGTCAAAACTAGAATTATCACCCTGCAGCTGTATTCCAAACCAGTCAAGTGGCATTTACAGTTAACATCTATGTCTGTGAAAATACTGAAGCTTCACACCAATCTTCAACCCGGCAGCACAGAAGATTCTTGCAATTAGCACAATTTCAAGGTGGACACACAAGATTAATGTCACCAATTAATTTTAGAACAAATGTCTCCCCCTCTGTTTCTGAGATATGACATTGAATAACGGCCAGAAAAAAAAGTTACAAAATTTTGCAGAACATCATAGTGGAATTGACCTTTGACCTCTTACATACAAAATGTCATCACTTCATCATTTAATCCTATAAGACATCCGTGTGAAATGTCGTTATAAATAGCGGATGAATTCTTGGATGTTTTATAGTCAAAAGTGAGGTCACAGTGATCTTTAACCCCTAAAATCAAATTAGTTCATTTTTGAGTTGAAGTGAATGTTTGTGCCAAATTTGACTAAATTCCCTTAAAGCCTTCTTTTTTATCTTTTTTTATGTATTTTTTTCTTACAACATAAACATGTGACCAAAGTCAACTGATTGCTGGGTACCCTTGAGGCATTCGTGAGATATCAGGTTCACAAGAATGAGATGGATGGACAACCCAAAAACATAACCACTGACCACAGCTACTGTTGGCATGGAGGCTTCAGAATTATGAATCCGATAGAGGGAACCCATAGTTGCTGTTAGGGACTTAACAAAAACTGTAGTAATGCAGGCAAAATCCATTAAACTCCAACCCCAAACTCCAAACTGTGCACTGTCCTGCCACTGAATGTGGGAACAGTCTTTGCTCCTGTGACAGTATTTTAGTAATACAACAGTGGAGCTTTTAAAGAGGGAATTGTAATTGAGCATAGAGCAGAGAAGCTTGCTCTCACCAACTGGAAGTCAAATGAGAAAGTCGACAAATGCAGATCACATGCCGGTCACGCCCGCACTGAAAACTTGACATAGCTTTTAAAGAACCCAACAGCTCGTTGATTGAGCTACCAGTCGTGTAGCCAGCAACATGTGCTGTGCAGTTACTGTGGGAAGGTGCCTTAGTGGCTGCACACTTTGGCTATTGTTGATATGTGTGTATGTGTGTGTGTGTGTGTGTGTGTGTGTGTGTGTGTGTGTGTGTGTGTGTCCGTGTATAGCTAAGCTGTGGCCATGGCCCACACACGCTGCTGACTTTGTAAACGCCTGTGTCAGGATCAAAAGCCTGGCTATCCGCAGACATACTTGATTAGTGAAGGGCAGCTCACAATAGCAGCCATACCAAAGACTGCCGGACAGATGGACTTCTTTTTCTGTCTTAATGCTGTAAATACTGAGAGGGTTCAACGTGTTTTACTTGGCATTGTGTCAGCAATCATGTAAAACGAGCTTAGGAACAGGTTTGGCACAAGAGCATGAATCTTTTCCAAGGCTTTTATCAGCACTATCAGTATTGTAGCGTATTTGATTATTAGACTCCTAATTTTCATTACAATGTATCTTTCCAATATGGCAATTTTCTTTCAATCTTGTCTTTTTTAATCACTTCTTCCCCACCCCTGCACCCTTCACCTCTCAGAGTGACTGGACACACTTTCTTTTGTTATCGTTAAGTCCTTGGTTTTGTTTCTTAATGCTTCATTTGAAAACCAATTAGCTTCTCTCTTGGATTCAATTACCAAAGTGAAAGGCTAGCGCTATCTTGCCTCCGCAATAATAACAAAATAATTGTATTCACTCACAGCCCCACCCCACGCCGCCTTTGGCGCACTGCTCTTTCAACCAGTGTCTGATCCCCTCCTTTGGCCTTGGCTGCATGCTATGCGAGTTGATTCAAGTTGGAGCGATCGTATCACTCACCGATAAACAAAACACAACTGTTGGCTTGGCTCATCTTTCAAAATCAATGAGGTCGGGAGCATTTGAAATGGATTTCTCCTTGAGGACACGGTGAGTGCCTTGAAAATGTGCTCCATATTTCCACTGACATTGGCACAGTTTGACATGGGTGTCTGGGTGTGTGCCTGTGTGGGCTGGAGAATGTGTGTAAAAAATTAGTGTACATGTGTGACAGAAAAAGGGGTCTGAGTTTGTGGTTGTGTGATTATGTGCGAGTGTCTGCGTGTGTGTCAGCAGTCAGTCATAATCTGGAAAGCATCACTACTCACCACCAGCGTTGACGACGTGTGCGTACGACTGCCCTGAAATGGTCTCAGACAGCAGTGAATGTGCTTGTAATGAGGTTGAAACTGTGGAAAAATTATATGTTGAGACATTATAACTGTGTGTGCCTTGATTGCTTCACCACACTAACTCCCTCATATATTCAACTTCCCCATTATACGCTACAATATTATTTTTCTGGGAAGGTGTGTGCTTATTTTTTAAATAGAGTGCAATGAGTGTAATGTCACTCCAACCTCATTTGTTAAATGGGAACTTATTAAATAGATATTAAACATTTCATTGGTTCTCTAACTTTACTATTTAAAAACTAGACGCACATTTTTCAAACATGAGGTCAACAGTCCAAAAAGTTTGTGTCTGCATGTGTGTGTTGAAACGTGTTGATTTCCTCACAGATTCCTGATGGATTTTCTGTGTGGAATTAAAGTAGGCCTTCACAGGTTTAAAACATCAATGGCAAAAGGTTTATTATCTCTGAGTCTGAACGCTAGGGCTGTACCCGACTCAGAAGTATGCCAGTCCAATTAGATTTGGCTGATAAATATGAATATTTGACGATTTGTTTTGTTTTCCATACAACGTTTTAAAGTTTGAACGGCGCTCAGCATGATGTTCAGTGTGACAGGGGCATTCACATGAGATAGTAAAAAAGCTAACAGCAGATCATAAATGTGCAACAACATTTTTTAACGTCAACAAAAGCCAGAGACTGTATAGTTTTAACTTGCAATGAGCTGTAAATTCACCACTTCTTCACGGTGCGTTCTCTCTCTCTCCCTTTGTGCTGCTGCCTACATGTCAGCAGCTGCAAAGAGTAGCTTGAAAATCAAGAGCTCTCTCTCTGCTGAAAAATCTGGGGATCAAAATATCCCCAGACGTACACTGCCCTGAATAAACAACTGCTCGACTTGAAGCAATCTCAGACGACTGAGGGTCACTGACTCATGATTTGAGCCTCTGACTTTCAAGGTGCATCCCTGCTGAACAGTGTGGAAAAAAAGGCATGTGACTAAGGTGAGCAAAAGCTCCATTGTTTAACCGTTTTTCTAAGTCAAAGAAAAATATACTGCTACACTTGCCTGCATGGGGCTATTGTTAGTATAACAGAGAATATTTTCTCTCTGTGATAGATGTGCTGCCTAGTTGGGAAGCAGAGACACTCACAGAGTTTCAAATACATCATATTCCTGGAATTTAAGCTCACGTAGAAAGATGTTTCAGCATATTTCTGGAGTTTCTACCCTTACTTGAAATTGTCATATTCAATCAATCATTACTGATGCCCACTCATTCCTTTGCCGTTTAACACCTTTGGATGATTACAGACTTAAAAGGAAAAAAGACACATTTAAATAGCATATGAACCACATTTTTAACATAGATAGCGCTCCAAACCATGACTTTATACTGGACCTGTCCAGCTTATCTGACATGTTTATCTCTAGACCAGCTATAATACCTCATCAGGAGGAGTCTGTCAAATCATTTGTCAGACAACCTGCTCCTCCTCAGAGCCACACAAGACCGCTCAGGTTGACGAGTCTCTCCACGCACGCACGCACTACACCCCATTGCTGTTATCGTCATGTTTGGTAATTATTTTAATCCCCCCATTATCCAGATAATTGAAGAACTTATGTAACACAAATAGAAACATAATTGTTTGAATAATAAGATGAGCAAGAGGTAGAGAGACTGAATAAGTAAGAGATATAAGACAAAAGTAACCACTGTAACATTATCACTGGCCCTCATTAGGGGTGGGAGTCAGCAGAGGCCCCATGATACGTTATTATCACAATACTTAAGTCCCGATACAGTATTATTACATTTTTAAACATGTTGTGATGTCTTGAGTATCAGGGTGACATTTATTGCAATCTATTGTGAATTTGTTAACTTTTCTTCAATTTTTATTTTCAGTGTTTCTTTTATTGTTTCCAAAGTGTCCAGTCTGTTCATTTTACCTCAATCACTTTTTTTTTTTTTTTACAGCAAATTGCACCTAGCGGATTGTTGAAGCAACACATTAATTACTCTGGAATGGTGCAAAATTTAATTTGTTAAATTTAATTTTGATATTATGCTGTACCGATTTCCCCCATCCCTTGCCTCCATGCTGCTTTCTGCCATGCATGTATAACTGCATACAGTGCAAGAGACGGGGCGTTGCTCATTATTTTCTTTTTTTTTTTTTTTTTTTACTGTTTTCCAACCTGTTTTCTGGCCTGTCCGTGACATCGAACATGACACATCAGAAAAAAAACATAAAGTCATACTTGTGGCTCTGGTAATGGGAAAGCACTTCATGACCTATTTTTAATGTTTTTTCCTGCATTTACAAAACCTTCATACATGCGCTAATTTTGGTGGAAAAGGGGTATTTGTAATATTATACCCCCGTCACTGGTTATAACCTTTATTCTGCATGTGTTATTCATGTAGGTGATGAAAACGCATAGTATTTCATTGGCTCACTTGCAAGGCCGAGGACCACCAGCTAAGCCCTGAAAAGTGTATCAGTGCTCACACCGCTGTTAACTGCCGCTGTTGTGGGTGTTGTGATTACATTTAATTGGCCCTCCCTCAGAAACATTCGCACACACACATACACACACACTTCACACCAGCCTCTCAAATGGATTTCATAAGGTAGGTGCCTCGTGGCTTGCTGACCTCAAAACAGTATTCACTTCCTGTATGGGTTGAGGTTGTCTTGACCAGCGTAAATCACCCTGCCCTGTGCTTCGATTACACGCTCCGCTTCTGTCACCAGTCTCCCCCCAAACAATTTCAAAGCTAATTGCTTCCGACATAAACATGCAGTTACCATATTGATATGTGGTTTGGGGAGGTAATTTTTGAAAAAGTATCACTTAAAGCTGCACTTGAACCTGAGAATAGGAGGTTTAACTGGTGGGACTAAGACGGGGGAAATACCTTAAATGCTTTTGAATGTGTGCAAGAGCACAGAACATTAGCCCACATCTGCTTCGGAATGATTATTATGTTATCTGTGATCCGTAAGAATTAGGTCAACGCTGCGGTGGAAATTTAGCAGCGCTAGTTTTATGAATATGCAGATTTTCATGTCACATTAGCATAACTGAACAGCATTCAGAAAAGTTCAGGCAAGCAACATCTGTTTACCATTGTGCAAAACACACCTCGAGTTTATTTGGAATTTGAAATGTCAACTTTAACCTTTGGGAAATTGGTTGCTACATTCAGTATTTAGAGATACTGATTACATTTTAGA
This sequence comes from Plectropomus leopardus, assembly GCF_026936395.1. Lineage (NCBI taxonomy): Eukaryota > Metazoa > Chordata > Actinopteri > Perciformes > Serranidae > Plectropomus > Plectropomus leopardus. Next base: position 18,933,414 of record NC_142180.1, read on the forward strand.
TTCAAAATGAATGAGAATTGCAAATGTAGTCCGCGGTGAATAATGCATTTATTGTCTGGAGTACAATCCCTGCAGAAGACTACGGTGTTGACAAGGGACTGAAAATACAGAAGCTTTACAAATTAATGGAACCCCTTTTTTTAATGTGTCCAGTTCTCCTCTTGGCCCTGAAATAATAGTCCAACTCAGTCCTAGCAACACAAACTTTACACGCCACATCAGCCAGGGCGATGATTAAGTTATGTAAACAGTTTGGAGTGGGTCAGTGATTCCGCTTTGCTGTTCTGGAAGTGTTCGTCTAAAAGATGTGCTGAAATATACGCTGTTTGTATTCCCAAGGGACAGACAAAAATCAACAAGAAAAATCATCAGCGTTGAGAGGTATAAAAGCAAGCATTCATCTTTATTAAAGTCTCTGGTTTATGTTAGAGGACCTTGATCCTTCTCAGATTGTATACTGGTCCTGAAAATAAACAGCTGTTGGAGAGGAATAAAAAGAAAGTCTGAAATTAGTCACTAAAACTCTCACACCACAGTCATGCATTAAATGCTCTGAATAATCCAGATTTCTGAAAACACATCCTGTATATGTAATGTTTTTTGTTTTTCTAGCTGTTTTTCAAACAAAATTCAAACTCGATATACACATAATTTTGGCATCCCACATGATGTGTCCAAGAACTATCGGAAATCGGAAATCCAACAATAATTTCTCTTTTTACAGTTTATGACATAAATAAACTATAATAAATGGTGACATTTTGGTAAATTTTAAACAAAATTAACCTTTCAAAAAATTCAGTTTTAAAGTTTTCTATGACAAAATGCAAAAAATTATGAAGAGAAAAAAAAAGCCACCAAAAAGGAAACATGCCTTCTAAACTTGTTTTCTTAAAAACATAATTGTTTTTAAGAAAACTAATTTACTAACAAACTAACACATTTACCATTATGTTACATTAATTTAATTCAATGATTTTTACGAGTTCCATGACTTTTCCAGGCCCAGAAAATGTGATTGTAAAATTCCATGACTTTTCCAGGTTTTCCATGACCATGGGGTCCTTTAAGAACTGAATATCATTTCTTATTTACAGAGTCTTGCTCTACAATGGAATTCACGGTGTGAATATTTTATTTGGACCTACACCACACTGTTAACACATGGCGCACTTAAACTCAGAAACTGTCAATAACGTACACCTATTCGTACAGCCACACATGTGCAGGCACTCTAAAGTGTTTGATCCTTTGATAAAGAGAGTGAAAAAGATCCTGAAGCCGGTCGTCATTAAATCTGTGTTGGTTTATTTGTTTAAGACGCTGGGGCTTGGGAGGAGAGCTGAGCAGTATAGGGGTGGTCTGCAGTCCATTTGCTCAGTGTTCGCTAGCGGCCTGATCTCTAGAATTCACTGTGCACAGCGACGGAAAGGTTGGCAGTGGTATAAAATTAACTGAGAAAGTCTGTAATCATATGAGTATACTTTGTGAAGATAGTGTTGAGTTTGTGGAGTGTTTGGGTGCCCAAAAGGCACGCTGTGTCGAGGAGGCTGTTGATGATATGTTATAGTAGAAATCAGCATCTCTAAACTATATACACAAGTGCAGCAACTAGTTTCTGCATGTGTGGAAGGGGGGGCGGGGAGGTATAAAGCAGCAGAGCTGGCCACTAGTACGTGGGGCATTGTCTCCAGGGCTTAATGTGGGGGAACATTCAGAAGCAGCTGTTTTTTGGCTGCACTAAATGGAGACGTTGTCCTGTAACCCCCCCCCCGGGTTCTCTCCCCTGCTCTTACCAATACCTCCCCAAATCCGCTTCACTTTCCCTCCCCACACACGGCACAGAGGGGGGAACCGTCTAAACCGAAGCCATCATCAGCCACTCTCTGTCACCCCCACATACCGACCTCCCCACTCCCCTTTCCTGCCTGATGTGGCCCTAGACAGGATCTCATCTCACACAACTGGCCTGGGCTCCCTCTAAAGTGTCAAAGCGGGTCTTAATTTAAAAGCCCCTGGGCCCATTGCAAACTATTCAACTATGCTTACCACTCAATTATCTTCCTGTCCCCTTTTTTCCTCCACTAAAGCCCCCCTCTGAAAACATTTAAGAGCGCTTTGCGGTGGGTCAGCCACAGATTCAGTTTCCCCGTGTCCTCGTCCTTCAAGACCGAATTCAAACACATCAAACTCCTGTGACAAAAAGACTTATTTTACAAACAGGATCCTCTATGTGACAAATTAAGCAATGCTCCTGCTTCCTAGGATGCGAAAGTGATGTCAGTGCTCTTTGACTTTGTGTTTCTCACAGTATTTGACAGCCCCTCTGGTAGCTATTAGTTTGGTTAAGGATCGCCCCTTTCTCTTTTAGTGGTCAGTCAGAAACAAATAATGTGCTTGCCCTCCAGTGTTTGCCGAAAAGGCCCCGCGAGACCTTGAGGCTTGGAAACGTTTACGAACACTCGGAACCACAGGAAACACCCAGAGGAAAGCGTTCCTTTCTCCAACCCCCCACTCCTAACCCGCCCTTCCTTAGCTCCTCACCGGGAATGGATTTGGGACCATGAGAGCTTGAGAAAGGTCAAAGGTGAGTGAGAGAAAAGCACAGATGACTCTCACATGGATTAGCGCTAAGTGATCCAGACTCCCACAAAATCACAACACCAAAGAGGTCATTTTCACGAGTCATCCATGATCAGTTTGTTTCAGTACTTTGAACCAGCGGCAACGAAGATAGCACACAGGACATTTCTGAACCAATATACTGCATGAGAAACAGAACCTCAAACAAGTTTTCCAGACCTCTCTGGAAAAAAAACAAACAGTGATGCCAGCTTAGTTTTATTTTGAAAACCACTCCAAAAATAAAGTTTGCGGTTTTATTACAATAATAGGAGGAGCAGGGTTAGCACTGCAAGTTGGACTATGTTAGATCGCACGCAGTTTGTGATTCAAACTTCCCTGGAAAACATTATCAGTAAATTAGGGGAGTGTAAACTCTTTGACATATTATGAATCCTCACGCAGAGGGGGGCGAGATATCATTAATCTTTAGTACATGTGAAAATGGAGTCAGGTGGCTTAGCACTCTTAAACTTAAATTACCTGCAATCCATCATTTCCAGTATGTCTCACTCTTCCAGGAAAAGACACGATAAGAGAGGGACGGCTTATCAAAATCCAAACACTGTACTCGTTTGTATCTTTCAAAAAAATAGCCAAGCAAATGCTAAATAAGGGATTTCACTCACGGCAGATAGAACTTCCTCACTGTGGTCTGCTGAATGACTCTGACATCTTCTATCTGTTAGCATGAGAAAATATTACTGTGGATACTTTGTGATATTAGGAGAGTATATAGGAGCCTTAAAAAGCCCCAAAAAGCTCTTGTGAAAAAGTCTCTTTTACTCATTTTAGTGTTCCTACCATCCATGTCACAGTTTTTGTTTTTGAACAATCACACAATACTGGTCTTAAAATCACCTCAGAATTGTTGATTGTGTATGCATGATCTTTTCTTTGGCTCTGTCAGTGTGAAGTGATAGTTAGCAACGGTGCATGTGTGTAAAGTAAGAAGAAGTAATACCACATCTGTTTGTCCTCAGCTTCTTTACAACTCATTTATGATACATACAACGCGATATGATAATTCCACACGATACAACTTTGGCAGTTTTCACTGAAATTCAGCTCCGCTCAAGAGGTTTACACACAAATTAGACATGCAATTACTCAAACAGCATACCAAACAGTCATAAGCAGGGAACACATCACATACTGTTCCTAGATACAAATATATCCTAAATATCAGCACACTGATTTCAGCTCAGCAGCAAAAAAAAATACTAATGTATAAACACATTTTTCAGCCTGTCGCATTTAAATGGAGGGACACTGAATCACGTGTTGGAGGGCAGAAGTTGGTATTTGCTGTTTAGAGCACACAAGAATACAAAATTCTGCCTTCGACTCCAAAATGTGCCTTCATGTTTTCATCTTTAATCACTTAAAGGGGAACACCACCTGAATTAAGAATTCCAACATGTTATTACCATGACCTGGAAAAGTCCGATCAATATTTGTGAGCTACTCTCACTTAAACTACTTCTTACATTATTTTTATCTTTTTTTATTGCTTTTATTCTTTAGTTTTCTAAAAATGATTAATTCAGTACTTTTACTGCCATTCGAGATCTTCCTGCTTTATCACTTTTATTCCCTTAATTTGCTTTAATCTTGTTGATCTTTTGTATACACATTTTGCTGCCTCTTTTCTTGCCTCTTAGTTTGACTGTTTTAGACCTTTCTCTGTTTGGCATGTTTGTTGATATTTATCTTATTATTCACTGAGTTCCTGCCTTTGCTTTGACTGTCAAAGCACCTTGTAAACTATTGTTTTTAAAGGTGCTATATAAATAAAGTTATTTTTCATTATTATTATTATTAAAACCAGAAACCAAAGCAGTAACTCTCAAACTTGTGATGTCATGGTATATGAAGTCAGGAGCTGCTCTATAGACAGTGCACAGGAGCCGGATTTTGTGGACACAGTGGGGTTTTTTTTCTTTTTCTTTTTTAAACCTAAAAGAGCTTAATTGGATTTTAGCATTTGTGTCATCTTTATTGTTTTATTCATTGTCTATGGAGCAGCTCTAGACTGTTTCCCCCCCCATCACAAATTTGAGTTATAGAACTCTAGTTTTTTGGACTGGGGAGAGTAATACTAATACTTCTAAGGCAGCACTTTTTGTCTCAGACCATGGGAATAACATGCATGAATTTTGAAAATGGGTGCAGTTCCTCTTTAAGTCAAATCGCATGACCCATGCCTTTTTTATCATCACAGTGCAAATAAAACAAAACAAAAAAATAATACTGAATAGTCCTACCTCCCACTAATAAAATTAAATGGATTTTATAGAGACACCGGAGCATATCACATCGACATGGAACTTTGAAAGAAAAACAAGTCATTGTCGGTCCAAAGGCTATGCCGGTCTGTACCGAAGAAAGGCTAATTGAAACCACTCATCTCAACTACATTTCACAACCTTTTCTCAGTGCACACAGCCCTTCAGTCACTGCTCTCGCTCTACTCAGTCTCGATGCCTGGAGACTTTCCAAACAACCAAAGTGTATTTTGCTTCTCTCTTTTACAACTTGTGCATTCATGAGGTAATTTACACAGTTAAATGGGCTACAGCACTGTAATCTGCAGTAATTCATTATATCTTTGATTTCTGGCTAAAAGTGGCACATTCTTCAAGGAGAGGTAGTTAAACTCTGCTCAGGCTACATTCTTTAAGGTCTGAAACCAACAAATTCAAGCCAAATATGTCACAGAGTTTCACTTGATTGTCTAATATTGATGCAGTATCACTAAATGGTGAAGCACTTGTTTTCTCTGGCAAGGGCTACAACTAATGACTATTTTTATAGCCTATCAATCTGCTGATTATTTTCTCAATTCATTATTTAATCTAGGATTACAATGATACAACTGCCATTGTTATTATAAATTGCAATACGCTCTTAAAAGAATGAAAACGATTTTTGATTTTTGATTTTTTTCAAACACTTTATAACAACTGAAAATTGAAACCTTTTTTTATGAAAGTTGTGTAAAAAGTCTCCCTTTTGAAAAAAAAGAAACACAGGTTAGATTCTCCCTCCAGTTATACACATTTTTTAAATAAATCAATAACACGATTTTCACTCATTTATTTTCACTGCAACCCTAGTCAATAGAAACAGAAAAACTGTAAAAAAAAAAAAAAAAAGGCAATTACATCACTTTAGTTGTATGTTTTGTCTGACCAATAGTCAGAATTCTAATAATTATGTTTGATTAAAGAAACACAGCAAATCAATAATTTTTAGAAGCTGGTAAAAAAATACTACATATCAAAAAAGTAATTATCTGTAACTGAGTTATAAATCAAGTGACTTGGGCTCTTCCTGTGTTTCCCGACATAATTTGTTTCCTAAATTATAAACATGTCTTTAAAACCTGTACATCTTTTGAGCTGTATGTATTAAACAGCAATTTTCTTCTCAGTATTCACATTTCTCTGCTAGGCTTTCCCTTAGCTATAAATTGGACTTTATGCAGCTTATTCTCCACTGCTGCCTGAGGAAGAGTACTGACTCGTGTGCTTTAAGACAAAAGTGTTCCCCGGCTTTCCAGTTCTAATCTTTGTGCATTAGGGGTGGTTTCTCTCCCTCACAACTAAAAAGAAAACATCAGATCTGTCTCAGACGTGAAAGAAGGGGAATCAAAACTAGGACACTTTGAGCTGCAGTGTGAATATTGCCTCAGCTATAGTCCTCCAGCTCCCCCTCTCTCCTGTCAAGCACTTTCCCTCTCTCTCCCTTTATTCGCCTCTCTCATTCGTCTCAGACTTCCACTCTTACACGCCCACCTCTCTCCCTCTCAATCCCCGTACTTTTCCTCCTCCTCACCCAAATCTTTCCCCATATCGCACTCCACCCGCTTCTTTAATGAGACACACTCATACACCAGTATCTCTCTAAAACCAATCTCCCTTTATCTCTTTATCAGGCACTATTCCCTTCCCTCATTGTTCTCCATCCTGTGTTTTTCCTCCCAGTATATCCTCTCTTTACTTCTTTCAAGGCTCTCACATGTGGATTTGATTACTGATGCTAACGCAGCACATACAGCAAAAGGCTGGAGGGAAGGGTGTGGGGGCATGTTTGATAGAAATACTTTGCACCATCTCATTTTCTCAGCATCTGGTAAACAAGACCATCTCTGCCATCATCTCTGCTTTCCTTCCTAGTTAGGATCTTCTGCCCTCATTAAGGATGCAATATATTATATTTAAGTGCAAAGAGTTTGATCAGAATTGAGCTTGATCAAAAAACCCCGAGGTTGAGTTCTTCAGAATGTGTAATAATTTTTAACTTTGCTGTGTATTAGTGAAATGAATGTCTGCAAATAAAGCATGACATAAACTATTTAAAATGCTCAATTAATTTGTTGTGTTTGGATTTCACAGCATAAATAATTAACATTTTTAGGGAGGTTTATGAGAATGCAAGTCAAGACAAGTCAGAAAGCTCCATGTTAAAAATAATACGTTTCTACATAGTTGTCCAGTTCTAGGTGAAGGAGTAGCACAGTTTGAAACCATACTTAATTAGAGCTTCTTGGAACCCAAATCACTCAAAAAACCTTTCTGAATATGTAATTTAGTCTTACATGCATAATAAAAAGTGCCTAAATCCAATACTGAGCACAGAGGGAGCAGCACAATGCCAGGCACAGTGAAGTGAAGCTTGACCATTCATTGCACTGCCTCTAAAACTGCTACTGAGGGGAAAAAAGGACTCACGAAGACTTCTGCCTGCGCTGCGTTTAAAGATCCGCAAAAACTTAAGAGAGGGAAAACGGATTGATAACAAAAAAGGCACACACACACAAGGAAAAACAAACACAGGGAGCCTGCCGACTTTGTGAGAATCTTGGAAGAACACAGAATAAGATATTATTGTTGTAGAATCACAAAAAAGGCACTTTATTAAAGTTTGTTTCTAAAAGCTGACCTCCATTTAGTTAGGCTGAAATTTGTTTTTTTTAATTATCATTTTACTTGTTAAAAAATATAGTTTTTAGAATATAGGTGAAAATGACTATAAAATAAAAATTTCTGAGGCATTTGTGTATTATTCAAAGTGCTAATATGCACACTGTAGCTGTTAAATATAGTGAGGTATAGTAGGATATTCTCTTCTGAAATGTAGTGGAGAATAAGTATAGCCTTATATGACTCTAACAGGAAAAAATGGAAATACTAAAAGAAAGTACAAGTACCTCAAAATTGTACTTAGTTACAGTACTTGAGTGAATTTATGTAGTTAGTTTCCTCCACTGTAGTTGTCTCCACTGGATGTTTGAGAGTATGTTTACTTACAGTAGATGTCTAGCTTCATTAGCATTTTAATTTACATAACTTTTATGCTTTCTATCTTTGTAAAACAGCAATGCTGTGCCTTAATTTATTCTTATTAAATTGAAAATATTGAAAAACACAATTTATAGAGAGTTTCAACACTTCACTGTACTCAAGGATGTCACGTTATAAATGTATAGAGGAAAGGAAAAATAATACTTTTACCCCCCATTTATTTTTCATTACACAGCTAAGCTCAGCTTGTATGCATCCACAGAAGTGATTATGCAGCATACAGCTCTGAGGCTACAAACTGTAAATGAGTAAACCATTTAGGGAAAAATTACTAATTACGAGACGATCATTCGCTCTAGTAAACGAAAGAGAGGGATTCTAGCAGTATCTCTAAAGGGAGTTGGAATGGGCATCCAAGTGTGTTTTAACAAAATGCTCAAGATTCAGTTCAATTAAAGTTGTAAGTGATGTAAAGTCCATTTCAATGAAACTGCACAGAATGTATTTATTAATAACGCACACATCATCTCATGAAGCAATTAAAAAACATGCTGTCAGCTATCTTAACAGGCAGAGGAACGCAGAAAAATCTTTCACAGACAGCAGTTCTCACAGGCTCGAATCATCCTCCCATCAGAGCTAAATAAAAGAGGAGAAATGAAAGACTGTGGAATGAAAGTTCAGAGTTGATCGGAGGTGAAGCATTTGCTGCAGCAGATAAATGAGAGACAGCAAATTGAGCACGCAACATCAAACCTGCTTCTCTTTCCTCCCTCTTTCTTTGCTTTTGTTCTCCGGTGGAATTTCTCTGAAGGGGAGAAAAACTAATCATTCAGTTTGGGTCATGAGCAGAATTGTTTGCAGGGAGTTTTCCCACACCACAAAACACTGCAAGATGTTTTACACTTTCATCACCTAGGATGGCACTTCCCAGCCCCAATGACTGAGCCTCACTTCCATGTGATATTAATTAGTACTGGTACTTGTGCTAATCTCACTTCAAGAAACTGCAATGATTTAAGCCAAAGATGTTGCCCACTTTGACCAAATTCCCCAGAAGTCATGCCAGGAAAGACTGGCTCACATTTCCAGCTATGTGAAGCCGCTCTCACACTGTCAGCCACACTCCCCCAGCTGAGTGAACGCGCACACATAAAAAAAGGTGCTTCTTTTTTTCTGCCCTTCATTTCTGCAAACTTAGCAAAGAAAGTTATTTTCATAAACATTTCACTTTGCTTTAAGACATCCTTTTCTTCCCTGAAAGGCCCGTTTAGGACGCGGGACTGACGGGGAACCTTTGGGTACGCTTAGCAGGATGTGGTTTGCTGTTAGCTGGCTCAGGTAAGCCATTTATTCCCATTAGTGCTGATGGTAGAATAGTGCTTTATTCTTCTTTTGCCTGTCATAGCTGCCAGATGTAGGTCTGTAGCACTCTGCAACTACAAGTCTGACAATACAGTCAAAGGCATAGCCTCAAGTCTGGAGAATAGCAGCTAATTGGCTGAGCTCACTAGCATGTTTTTTGGGTTGCATTTCTCACGTCTTTTGGGAGGTAGAAGCGACTTATCTCGTGAAAAGCATGACTTTGTCAGCCTTTGTGTGTTTCAAATGCTGACAGACGGAATTTTCTGTATAATAATCCCTGGAGCTTTTGCTTGTGCAGTGCAGAAGCCTACATCACTTCCTGTTATACTCAATTTGTGAAAAAATATAAATATAAATGCACGCAAACATCAATTATGCAAGACAGAAAAAAAACCTACAGCAATAAGGCCGGTTAGCCACATAAAGATTTATTAGGAAACGAGTAAAACTTTCTCAGAGGCAGTTTGGAGTTGTTGTTATTGTTTGTTTCTCTCACTGGCAACTTTTGAAGCGACAGAGAGGTTTTAAGACCAGATACTTAAGCTTCCCTCTCACATTTTTAATTAATTTTGTGTTTATCTGGGTGTTTACGCCAGCATTGAGTCATTGCAGCCACGCTAAATCTTGCGGATGTATTCATGCATGTAGGTGGCTGGAGCTGTTTTCCAGGCTCCGAAATTCTCTCAGCATGTGCCTCACACATTTTACTTTTCAAATCCAAATGCTGTTGTGTCCTGCACACTATAACTGTACCGACAGCAATTAGCTCATCTCCAAGTGGGGAATAACACAACTGGCAAGACTTTAAAGTGCCGTGGTAATATGCAAAAGCCCTTAAATGTATTGTGTCCCATTTGGGGGAAAAAGGGAAATAATCGCGTAAAGATGTGTGACGAACTGGCAAAAACTTAAAGACTGTCTTCTATTAGTGCATTAAGGGGAAAAAAAGAGTTCAGATTGAGATGAAAAGAAGACTATAATGGTTCTGCTCTATGATTGCACACTCGAGTTTAGTGTGTCTGGACGTCATTGGGGCCGGACATCCAGAGATAGCAGATCCCACCATCAAGTGGGGGACAGAGAGGGGATGAGTGGGATTGATTACACCATAACATCAGATATAACAAACCGCTAATCTGATGGTCCATCTGCAGTCGTACATCTTCATCTATCATCCACCCTGCTGTCCGTCACCACCGTGGCTCAGGGGCAGCCCAGGAGCCAGACAGGGTAAACTCCTTTTCTGCACGTGCATGACTCAGCGCCTGGGCATCAATCAACCTGTCTATCTCAGTCCGCTGCCCTACAAACGTGACTCTGTGCTCTCAGATGGAGTGAGTTTTGCTGATGTCTGAGATGATACGTTTTGTTTAACCTTCTAAACAAGAGATAAGGCAGAAAGAAGTGTTCTGGTGTCTGAGCTGGATCGAATTCCGCTCCCTGCAAACATGTGTTTGTCGACATTGTTGGGCTTTTTGATTCTCTGCCAGCATATGCTTTGTATCAGAATGCTTGTGACCCAGTTTATAAGCCTGTATTTTGTCCCATTATCTGGTTTGCTAATTACCTCAATCTTGTCACTTAAATGTAATCATGGACATCACGTTATGTTTTAGATGGAAATACATTTGGTGCTGTACAGAGGGGCTGGGAGGGATCCTTCGGGTTGGCAAAGCTTCCATCGGCAGAAAACAAAAACATGCACAAAAAATGGATGGCAGAGTTTCTGATGTTTTTGATCACGGGAAAAAGAACAAGATTTTGACATCTGTATTAAGCAGGAATATAACAGGGCGCATACAGTAACTATGCACCATAAGTGCTGCTAAAAGGTGCATGATGGAAAGCTTAAAGTTATCCCCCAAGTGGAAATGAAAACCAGAGTTTTGCGGGGCTGAGTAACAGAGACTTTATTTCCTTAGCAGATGGCTGCTTCCTTTACCACCAAACATTAACGTGTTCTTAAAAAGGGTTTTGTGGTGGCCACGGAGGAGGAGTTGTTATCACAAGCTGCAGTGAGACATCATCTGCTTCAGAGACACTGGTCCATCAAACTCTGAGGCAATTATGCAGAGAGCACAAAGGTCAGAGAGTAGGGGGAAGCGGGAATGAGCCGGCCGGATCAGCTTATCGGACGGCCAGAAACCCAGAACAGCTGAGGAAACTAGTGGCACTTTTCTCAGAAGTCAAGAGAGTTCAGTGTGGAGAGGGAGAGCAAAGGTCACAAAATTGAAGTTTTATTTCACAGATCTCTTTATTAGGGATCTTTTAAATTTTTCAAGCTGACCCAGAGAAGTCAGAGAGGTGTGAGCAGATTAGAATAATTTGAAGACATAGTGATGTACTGTGAAATTGTGCTTTACCTGCTGCATTAAGATTAATCAGCTGTGACTTTTTCAAAGACACCTTTTGTAATGTTTTTTTTTTTTTTTTTAAATAGAGAATTTGATAAATAATCTAGTATATAAAAAAAAGAAAAGATGATACTTGGTGGCAGTCCACCGCTGTTGAAATGTGGGCAGGCAAACAGTGAGACAGAATATCAAGTTACAGCTTGCTGACAAATGTCTTCACTCGGTTCAATAATACATGAGTAATGGCTTATAGCAAGAGCAACCCCTCTAAAAAAGCAGTACTATAAAGTAAATATTTTATGAATGTCAAAGCTCAACTCTGCTTTTGTAGTTATTCACATGCATACGACTTCATATGCTGAATAACGCATATTTAAAAAATAACTCTGATGTCTGGAAGCTTAGAACTTACACTCCTGGTCACGGGAAGCTTTGATCCATCTCTCTACGGGTTTATCATCGCTGCCACATGGCCCGCACTCAAGATGTCAGCGTATCGGCAAATTTGGGTTCATTGTCGACTGCGGATTTTTGCTTGAGGAGGTATGAGTCTACAAGAAAGGTTCAGGAGTTTAACGAGAATGGTGGACAGAATGCCCCGGCTAATAAACCACCAGCTGGTCACCTTACGATGGCTGACACAGACACAATCCAAATGGCCTAACAGGGGTCCTGGTTTTCATTGGGACAGTGCACAGCACAGTGGAAATGCATCCAGTGAAACGCTCAGGACTGCCACACCACCTGAGCACAGAGACCCATGAAATGTTTCTCTACAGCATGGTTCATATCTCCTTCATTCATCTGCCATCTCATTTTTTTTTTTTAATGTCTATTTTTACGCTAGATTCTTTTGCTCTTCTTACATGCAAGATGATTTGAAACACGCCATTCTCGTAAAAGCGCTCTGCATCCAACCAAACTGTATTTCTGTCCCTTTGAAGATATGATCCTCTCCATCTGCAACAAAGTCGCTCTGAAAGTCTGTCTTCATCCGTTCACTTTGTCTGCACTTGATAATGCCAAAAGAGAGCTCAGAGTCTAAACAAGTCTTGTACATATCTTGCCAGCACGTAATGCGTGACATGATCTCCATCTACTTAATGTGCACATTTATCCTGTTAAAATGGCCCAAAATGCAGCGGCCTGTACTCATTAACGGCAATGTGTGCGAATGCTAAAGGGAAGGAGACTGTTTATTTTGACTGAAGCAAAACAATCTCAATCTCCATGCCATTCTCCCGCCAGATTAATTGGGGTAATTGACTTGTGTTTGCAGCACAATGCAGAGGGCAGACTCCTTGACACCGCCAACCTGGCAGCCAGGAGCAATTGGAGCACCGCAAAGCAGTTGCTGTGACGAGACAACGAAGCAAGCACACTGGGTAATTTAATCCAGTTTAGAAGGTCCGTGCGTCTGATCAAATCAGTCGCACTGAGGAAAGACTTTAGACATTTGTGCTAACTTTAAGGAACTTGGCATAATACACACCAGAGAATGCAAGGGAAAAATATTTCTCACATAGCTGCCTTCGTTGCTCAGCTGTGGACGCTTTCGTTGAGAAGAAACGTCAGCTATGTGGCAAGGTTTCCGTCAACGACTCAGCACTTCCTTTAAAACAATTTCTCAGCAAGAGAGGCCATCTATCAGCAAAGTGTTGGGTTTACAGGACGCCTGATGACATATATGAGACACCCAAGAGATCCTCAAGTCATTTCTGACTTATGACCTCATCCCTCCGAGTCCTGTCATTGGCTCGCATGAGCCCTGACCCCAGCTGCCCGGACACACTGGCATACACTCCAGAGGAAGTGGAAATTACCTCTTAATACTGTCAATGCTTCATCACTTTCACAAAGCGCCGTGATGAAAAACACCCTTACCTCCATTACTCTGCATATTAAGAAGACAAAGAAGTTATCACGGAGGTTGAGAAGGTTTTACCTCACCCGATGGGGCACTTCAGAACCGAAATTATGCAATGTATTAAAATATTAACACATTTAGCTGCAGAACAAAAGTGTTAACTCACTGATGGATACCTTATTATTCAAAGCACATTTATTGCTCCGAATTTGAAAGACTGCAAGCCTGCGTGCGCCGTTTTCTGTTATTTCTTTCAATAAATCATTTGCTCATATGAAGTACCTGATGGCACTCTTTACTGCTCTTAAACTCCCACTTTAGAATATGTTGTAAAGGAATACAGCTTTTGCGGCATTAAATACATCGCAGCCTCAGTAAAATTAAGAGAAAATGCTTAGAGGTAATCAAGTTCCCTCACTTTATTTTCCCTCAGCCATCTGGTAGCGATTGAATGCTGTTTTGGATACTTTGAAAAAGAGCCCATAGCTTACTCATTATACAACACAACAGTCACATTCCCTCGCGCTCGCCCTCTGCCCCCCTTTCTCTCTGACTGACTCTCTCTCTCATACGGCCTGTCTCTCTCTCACCAGACCAATCAGTTAAGGAGACACATTACTTAACGAGGTAATTGGTCTAATGTCTCTGGGGTACAATGAAAAATGCCATAGTACGGCATGTTATTGTGGTTGAGTTTCAACCCAAAGTCACATTATGTACAAGGCATTGCTGGTTGTCATAGATTTGGGGTTATCATAGGCTTTCTGAACTTTTCTCTGAATAAAAAAAAAAAAAAAAACATATAGATATGTCTTGCTAAGGTCAATTTTTGGCACTATGAATGTCATTTGCATTTTTTAACTAGCCATTTTCCATGATAATGGCAACACTGACTAAAATGTGCCGCCATCGAAACAAAATGCCCAATCCACTGTGGGGGATCCTGATTTCTGGTATGCGACCTTGCGGTTGACGTGGAACCACAAAAGTAGTGATCCCTTTCCATCCCTCTACAATTTTCCATCCAGCTCCATTTGTTTTTCATTTGGAGAAACAAAACTGTTCACCCTTTTCCTCCTGTAAAAACATGGCATCCCAGAAGGCTTTGCGGGAAGTATCAATCACTGGAATGTGTGTATTGTGATTACCTCAACACACCGTATCAGACCTGCTCCGCAAAAAGAAAACACCGGACACCAGAGTTATGGCAGCGCAGATAACACGCAGCGTTACGAAGCTCAAACTAAAAAATCTTATCTGTGACAGGATAGAGAGTATACATATTTGTGCAGCAACAGAATATCCGACGTAGCGAGTACACAGTTGTGGATGGATGAGGGTAATGCAGAGGAGCATGTCGGCAGATACGGTACCTCTGAATGAAACATGAGCCTTTTTGTCTGAGGAAACACACAGTGGAAACACTGTCAGTGTGTGAATCAGCCGGCGAGAGTGTAGGAGAATGAAATCTTTTGGAGAAAGGAATCTTATTGTTCGAGTAGAGACAATGTTTCTACACCGAATGACCTCTTTCCTTTTTCTTTATTAGCAACAAGAAGAAAAACCTTTTAGGTTTAGAAAGACTGCAAAAACGATCATGTGAAATATTGCTAACAGTTAGTCATATTTTTTGAAGTTATTTTAATCTAAGATGTTAGAATTTGGATTGACAATAAAGGTCTTTTTTACAAATCATGTAATTAATTTCATGTTAGCCTGCTTAAGCGCTCAACAAGAACAAGAAGACTTTGATGACAGATGTTTAATAATTGGATTTCTCCCTGATTATGGTGACTCTGGTAACTCCATCGGACTGCTTCCATTAAACCGATGACAGAAGACCAACTCCCCCCACTTTCACAGACTGGTCTGCCAATGGCCATGTATGTACAATGAATTAAAATAAATTGCAGAAAAGAATGTAATCATTCCAGCCATCATGGGATGCCGCGAACTCTCCATTACCGGCGGTTTGAGTTGACAACTTTGTTCTGTTTCAATCGTTTAAGCAGTAGATTTATTAAGACTTAACCGAGAGGTCTTTTTCAGGTCAGCCTGATTAGATTTCAGGAAGAGAGGAATAAAAACACAAGTCTTTGAAACTAGTGGTGTAAAAAAAAAAAGTTGTTATTGTGCCCACAACCGACGTCTGACCTGTGACCCTCAGATCAAAGGATCGCAAAGCAGATGACAATCAGTTATTCTTGTTTGTGTATTGTTTTAGCTCATGGAAAACTATGGAAAGCCATAAAAATAAAATAAAATGGATAAAATTCTTCTTCATATGTACCTATACACTACATGCATAAAATAATATACACCGTAGTTATTGTGAGGAAAACAAAGGTTTAGAAAATTGCACGTCCCACTAAAGAAATGCACCAGCCACAGCATCATGGAGAAATAGTTAGATATGACAAATGAACTGTTCATCAAGAATTATTTTCCTCCTGCATGTTCTCATGCTGTAGAATCCCTCCGGAGACTGTTTAACTCCATTTGCTCTACGAAGTTAATTGAAGGTGTCTTAAACCATTGTTCATTTTTATTTTAAATGACTAGCTGACACGGTGTGTTTGATAAATCTGGAGTTCCCTCACTGAACAGCAGCAGATTCATGTACAAAGACAACAATACAGCTGCCAACTACAAAGCTATTATGCAGTTAAAATATTATCTCTCCATCTGTCTGATGCTGTCACAGCGCTTACCACAAAAACAAAGTTAGAAAAGTCTACAAAATTATGTTCTATCCGTCTGACAGTGTAGCCATTTAGAGGAATCTTTCCATCATTTAGTGGAATTTCAGTGTTACTTCATCATTTTGTTGTGCTATTCACAGCAAACATTTTATAAGCCACATGAATAAATTTCAAATGATTGTTTGCAAGTACAACTTTCCCTGCAATTTTCATTTTTAAATAATTTTTCATTTTTTATGTGAATTGTGCACGTGTTCATAGTGCTCATGCAGAATTATCAGTATCATGTAACATTTTGTTTTCCTCTATTTGAGTGATTATTTAAATTCAATTATAAGAATACTGCAGTATTAAAATTTGAATAAGATGTTCATGCAAAAACCATACATATATACCTAAATTATCTACTGTATATGTAATGTATGATATATTCTAGAAATGGGACCAAGTCGTGTTATTTTTAAGTCTCAAGTCCCAAGTCATTGCAAAAAAATCCAAAGTCAGCTAGGCAATTTCCAAATTAAGTCCCAAGTCCTAAGCTTTGAATCTGAGTACTAAATAAGTCATAATTTGATTTCCATCTCATGTAATGTCATTGTAACAACAGAGTAATAATATATCACATTTACAAAAATTCTGAATGTTTTTTTTTTCAAGTTTGATAAAAGAAGTGAACCTGAACCTAATCATTTAATTCACTGCACTACAAAAACAGAATTAATTTTGTACATGTTTGTCCATTCTTGTTGTACTTAACTCATCTCAAATTGGAGAAATGTTTCTAACTTTTAAGAAGGAAAATGAACTGATCAATGGCACATTTTTCAAATAACATACTTTTTCATTTTGAGCTTGGGAGAAGAGTATCAGATGTTCCAGAGTCAAAATTCAAGAACAAGTCACTGGTGTTAAATTCCAAGTCGATAAGCAATTCTTCTTTGATGGTGTCAAAGTGAGTCTGACGTTATCAAATTTATACCTTGAGTCTGACTCAAATCCAAGTCATTTAACTTGAGTCCACACCAGTATTTTTTTCTCTTACTATTTGTATAAGGCCCAAAGCACCAAAGAGTGTTCTACTGGATTCTAACAGAACTGAATAATTGAATAACTTCAGAATATTGGCATACGCAAGCATAGGGATATGTGTTTATGTTGCACAGATATAAAAATATTATTGATGTGCAAGCACCATATCAAAGATACACCGACAAAGCGTGTATATAAATGTAAATAATGATACAGCAATATGAACTGGCACTAACCAAGTCACTGACACCAATCCCAGCCTCTCATTATATTCTTGTCTCCGCTGCAGCACTGTCATGCATTCCTTCCAACCCTTTCAACACTTCCCTATCACCAACTTCCTTATTCTGTCAGAAGTTGTCGGCAGAGGGGAGAAAATGAACTGCGGTGGTGAGAATTTCCTGTTGATGTCTCCAATATTTCCCTTTGTTTTTCCCTCTTATGACATGTCTCATCCATTACCATAATAGCAGCAGACTGCCACAACAAACTACAATGACCTGATTCAATGCCTTACGGGGTGGAACAAGGACAAAAAGGTTAGGTTTATTTAAACTTGATGAAAATCTCATTGCTTTACTTGCAGAGGGCAGTTCACATTCATGTCACATTGTACAACAACAAGTTAACTGCTGACCGGGTACATTTCCACTCCTTAGTGGAGAGCATTGTTATAGTCTTACAAGTCTCTTCCATTTTTACAGCTGTGGATTTACAGGAGAAGTGCAGGCTGCATTAACTCTGTAATAGCTTCATGTAGCACCTAGGAATACAATCACAATCCCCTGGTCCTCTGTAAACGTCACATCACTAACTAGTGAATTTCAAGGTGTCAGATAGACTTTAAAGGTATCAAAAAAATGTGCGTCTCCAGCAGGCATTGCACATATTTCACGCTTAGTACCTAAGCGTGATTATAAAGCAGTTTCACATTATAAATCAGTGTTTCTTCTATATGCTGTATGGCACATCACAGACGGCCGCTAGCCCTGAAACTGCTAATGTGTGCACCTTTTTTTCTGTGATAACTTACGATCCTGACATTTAGGAAGTTTTTACCAGGAGTTGAATTATCCCCAGAGGTCTATTCAAATCAAAAACAAACAGACTGGTGATTATTATACTTCATTCGAACTCTGCCAATGTATCCCCCTAAATTCTACATACTGGACCAATAAATAACTCTCAAACTTGAATAATTTCATTACTTTCACAGCAGAAAGTCAACTACTTTTGTTGCTCAAATTACGTTGCAAAGACCTCCAACTATATGAGATTTTCATGGTATGATAACTGTCTCCAAAAAAGTTGTGGTTTCACTGTATTACAGAATTATATCTATTATCAGTCAGAATTACCCTTACAGGAATCAAAAAGGTTAGTTTTGGATAAAAAAAAAAGTTTTATTACCAAAATTGAAACTTGAAACTATTTTTAATCTAAAACAAAGGTGAGATTCTCCATCCAGTTGCATTTTTTATGTAATGGATAAGCAAATCGACATGATAGGATAATCACATTTCATATCAAGGTATACTTTAAAACTAGTATATTCAATTCAATTCATATCACTTTATTCTTCCCCATGGAGCAATTGCAAGGCGTGTAGAGTACGAGTAAACTTACACGCAGGAAAACTCACTCAGAGAAAAAAAATAAATAAATAAATAAGACAAAGAGAAGTACATTGCTGTTGGCAAACCTTAATGGTGTGGGCTCTAAAAGCCTTTAAAAGTTTATATTAACCAAAAATATCTCTAACTTATCAATGTTAAATTGAAATTAAACCTTAGGTGTTAAACTTTGGCAACTTAACGCATGTGCCTTTTTCTTTCCATTTAGCTCTTGCAACCTTCCTGTCTCCGTGTCCCTCTGTTTATCTGTCTCTGTCTCCCTCACTTGCCTCCAGAGTGACACTGACTAAGGTGACGCCTGCAGTAGCCGAGATACGGCAGAGCTAATGGATTTGTCCCAGCCATCTGAGAGACAACAGAGCCCAGCCTCAGAGGGGATGAAACACAAAGGCAAAGAGTTTAAACGCCTCTCTCTTTCATCTTCATTTGGCCTCAAAAGAGACAAAAAAAGAAAAGTGAGTGAACAACGTCTCACATCTCACCTCATCTACACCACAGCTCCCATCCATCATCCATGGCAGTCTAAATCCCCATCCTTTCATTCCCCTAAAGGAGGGCAGTTTGTAACGAGGAGGGGTTTGTTAAAAAAAAAGTTATTTTCATTTCGTCTCAGAGGGGAAAGCTTTAAGGCGACTTGCCACATTCCATCTGAATTACATAATTTATCTGATTTTCTATGAAACCTCAAACAGTCTTTGTGACACATACATGTGTTCCATTTCACTCGCATGCACTGAATCGCTGTGATCCAGCTTAGTGCTGGGATTTATGAAAACACGGGGGCCGGCGCACGAAATCAAACCTCGGATTCAAGTCAGGTTCGAGAGCCAGGGTCACTCACAAGGAGGTGGAGAATAAATGTGGTGAACTCACAAAATAACTGAATTCATCCTCTCTTTTTTTAACTTCATGTTATATTGCTATTATTGCTAAAAACAAACCGACTTAAGTCAATAAACAGACTTAAACTGAACTCTAGAGCACACTTTGCTTCAATTACAGTTGTGCTTCATGATTAAAGACGTGAGATCGGCACATCAGGGGAGGTGTCTTGTTGGAAACCAGATGCCCAGCAAGGATTTCTACACTTTTTTAGCACATATTAGCTCATAAAAACAAGTAGAAGGGTTTATAACATACCCATGTCGAGACCAGCTTTTGTCCTTGAACCATAAAAATCTACCTCTTGCCTTGACTCATTGCAGTTTTTTCTGTTATTGCGCCGAAGTTCACTGAAGTTCAAGTGTGTGTTGTAAAGTTGCCAAATCTGGAACAAGGATGACTAATGAATCCAACTGTGCCAAGAGATACAACATGCTGTAATTTGGTCCTGCTATGAACAGCAACACTTTTTCCATAGTACCATGGCTCTTCGCTTACAAGATCATGTCTGAGATTGCCACGCTGGAAATCCTTGAAATGCAATTGTGTTCTATCCTCTGTGGTACAATATTGAACCATTCGTGACCTTTCATTTCAAAATCAAAGCGGGTCAGGGTGGTTAACTATGTTCTAACACATAAATAAAGGGGATTAGGGGGCCATTATTGCTTATTGAATAATGAGTTGCACAAGTGTAATGCATTCCTGAGCAGACATTATTGATTTACTGTTAGTCTCAAATCCATCCATAATTCATATTTAAGCTGCAGGCTCTTCCTTGATAGCTGAGAAAATCCCTTTAAGGCACGAGCAGGGAGGCGTCGGGAGACTCGTGAAGCTGTGAGTGAAAACTGAAGCGACAGGAAATGAAAAAGGGAGCGAAGTAGCCAATCACCCAACATTCCTACCAAACGTGTACCAGGGGGTCGCGAGGTCAGAGGTGAGGGGTTTTCTGGATGGCGAGCACAGCTGTATGCCATGAGGAGCGCACAAAGCCAGCCCAGCCTGACCCCCGAAGTCACCACTTCCACCAGGAGTTACCCATAACACATCTGGGCCTGATTCCCACTAGCAGACTGGTATCGTGACAGAACAGAGGGCCTCGTTCTCTCTTGTTTGTTTGTCATTTATTAACCTCAACCCAACCTCTCTGTGCCCTTCTCATTAGAGCTGTGATTGACAACTGAAAATGCCAAACTCACCCTGAGATCCTGAACCAGAGAAGTGTACTGGTAAAGCCTTGTTTCAAAATGAAGAGAGGAGATTCAGAGGAGCATTATAATGAAAGGATTTAATATAATTAATTCTATATTAGGTGCCTGGGTTTTGTTTGCTGGATTATTAAAGTCAAATATAATTAAGCCACTCTTTTACCAGTAAGTGCAGCCTACAAAGTAAAGTTATTTGTCTGTGTTTGGTTTTTCACTGTCCATCACAATGTATTATATACAACATCTTGCTGTACCACAATGTTGGGCTGCTTTATATCATGAAAAATCTGCACCAGTGCCACCAAGACAGAATCAGTATTCAGTCCCTCAAGGATGTTGCAATATTGCAACAATTTACACAAATTAAGCCAATCCCTGTCCATTTGTGTGACCTTGCATTTTGTCCAGTTTCAACTTTATCACCAATTTGATTATTTTAATCATGAGCCAGTGTATGTTTTGTCCATTCTGGGCTATGTCTCAGGAGTGTGAGCTCTGTGCTCTGTGAGACATACACATACACCATGACAGGGCTAACTGTTGGATGTAGGACGGTGCGTGACTCAGAATTATGTTAGTCAAATCAAATTCAGTCGTTAAATGTGAATATTTGATGATTTGTTTTAAAGTTTGAACGGATCCAGCGGGACGCTTATTGTGACAGCGGCATTCATGTAAACAGCAGATCAGATATGTGCAACCTGCTTGTAACAAAGAGTAGCGCGAATGACAAGAGTGTTCACTCTGCAGCAAAAATCTTGGGGATCATAACTTCCCCAGAAGCACAGTGCACTGCACACTGACTAGAAAAAAAATACTGCTTGACTTGAAGCAATCTCAGTTGACTGAGGGGTCTCAGACTAATGATTTGAATCTCCAAATTTCAAGGGGCAACCCTAGTTGGATGTTAGCCGCTGCTGTGTTAGTTTGTGCTAACCGTGCAGACAGAGCAGGAGGAAAGCGGGGGACGGTCCTTTAGTGCTACGTCCAATGGCAGCAACAGCTGATCGTCTGCCATTAGCTTTCAGTCACCACCCGTTCACCACCATTACAAATGGATTGTAATTCTGTGGTAAACACTGAATGTTAAAATTATATGCTTCAAATGCAAGATGAAATCGGGCATTTCAGGCTGCAAGAATCTCAAAAGCAGCCTGCGAAATCCTGAAAAGACTGAGTATTGTATTTCTGATTGATTCTTGATTTCTGCTCTTCATGTGAAACCGTTTCCAATTTGATAAACCAATCAAAGTCAGTTCAGCTCCACCAGATCCAACACTAAAGACTGATAAGTCCTGACAAGAGATCAAATGCATGATGAATCACAAGAGTCTCATTTTTCAGATGTGATGCCCTCAAGTCTGATGACTTTTGACCTCAGGTCACCTCTCAGATTTTGTGTGTACGCATGTGTGTGTTGATTTTAGAGAAAAGCTGAAGTGTTTTGCTGTGCTACGTGTGCTTATTTGTTTTCTCCCATGTGTCCGTATGTGTGTCTCTGTATGTGTCCGCATGCCTGCATGTGTAACAGATTTGAAGAAGTTGGTTTAATCTACCCCCCACCATCTCTCCCCCTTCTTCCTCATTAAATGCACATTCCTCATTTGGCTTGATGGTAGAGTGCCTGTCCAACTTCTGTCCAGGACAAGGCTTAGGGTTTGTGAAATGTAATGGGATCCGCGCAGAGAGGATGCTATAGTCCATCTGCCAGCACCAGTCAAACCGGTATTGGTGGATTTGCTGCCAGCCCTTCACTTCATTTGCATTCATTTTCACAAAGAGGCATGTTTGAATATGTATTCCGACACATATGCAAATGTACTTACTGTAGGACCGTAAACATATGCAAATTTACATGAGGGTATGTTTCACAGTATTTATGTTTTTAGTGCGTGTGCATGTGCCCGTGTGTAATTGCATGTGTATGCGTGTCTTCAGCATCCACCTCCTCAAACCCCATCCTCTCTGTGAATGCAGAGCAAGCCAATTTAGCAATAGTCACATCTCTGCCTCTCCTCAGTGGCATTACCATAATATATTTTATTTATCAAACGGTCTGCCATGCGTGTTCTCTCCCACCACCTGTTAGTGATGCACTCTCCATGCCACTGAATGCAAACGAGACCTTGGCCCCGCTCGTAATTGAGCAACGCGATGCATCTTCAAAGTACGCGCAGCAGATGTCTCTCATCTCCCGAGACCTTATCTGAGAGGAATGGATAAATAAGACATAGGCGTAGAAATACAGATGGAGGTGGTGGTGGTGAGGAGAGGAAGAAGGAGAAGAAGGGGTGAGGAAGGTAGGGATGATGCTGATCCTTTCCTGTCAGGCTGGGATAACAAAGGGCAAGAGGAAAAGATGACTCCAGGGCAGAGTGTGTCAGTGCGCATGTGCCTGTGTGCGTGTTTCTTTTTTGTGTGTAAGAGAGTCAGGTAGAGTGAGAAACAGAAAGATGATGATCGAGTTGTTGTACGTATATCTAACACCTCCCTATTTACACTGAGCTAAACTACAGAAATTAGTTTGAATATTAGCACCTTAAGATTTACTAATGAAACAAGTTATAGGAAACATTGTTAAAAATAAAACTTGAATCCAGTTGAATTCAGATTTTGTGGGGATTTAGTGAGTCTCTTAGTTTTCTCTAAATGTTTTGGCAGATTTTGAATACTTGAAAACATGAGTAGATGCATGCTAGTAATAGCTCAAAAGTCAATCTATGGTATGCCAGCAAGAAAATTAACAACCTGACAACACTTATGGCAGAAAAATATGGAAAACAGTCTCAGCGCGACACATTTGCCGCAGCTTGCCCACAGCAGATCTCGTCCATTATAATAACCAAAGCTGCTGCACTAACTTACCTACACCACGTCAGCTGTGCTTGCCTACACAGACATTGCGCTGCTCAGCGCTATTTTTACATGGCTGATCTATGTCGTTTTCTCTATGAAAGGCCCTAGCACCCTTGAGCAGGTAAAAACTGAAAGGAACTGTGTGAAAACAAGTACAATTTTTAAAGGATTCAAATAAATACAACATTGTACCAGAGGCAATGCGAAGCAGCAGAGCTACCTAGTGGGTGTTTTATTTTAACATTTCACGTTTAAAATAAATTAATCAAATCATTGGATCTTGCAGTTAAAGTTGAAGTCTCTGTAGCAGGTAAAAAAAATGTGCTCTGCCTGCAAATGTGACACATGGTGTTCATGCCCCATGTGTTTTGGCAGATATACAAGGGTCTAAGGGTTGGGTAATGTTTGTAAAGAAATATCTCAAATGATATGTCGCCTGACTACATTAACGTAGGGGAAAGTGCTTATACATGATCTGAACGGCCACACTCGGTAGCAGAGTGAAAAGATGGCTGTCAGAGAGATGCGATATGTGATATTGTTTAAATATGGTGATAATGGTGCACATCTTAATGTCTCTCCAGCAAGGCACTTAGTGTTGCACTCAGTTGTGCATATGAACAGTGAGAGAAATAGTTATGCAATGAACAAAGAAAAAGAGCTAGCTGTTTTTCACAGCTGACCAATCACGTGAGGTGGGTGTGAATCATTTTGTCAGTTTAAAAACCTTACAGGGACACAGCTCCCATAAATCCAATATTGGAGGCGGTGGGTGGGGGGGTCCGAAACTATCGAACCATCCAACAAGCAGTCCTGATGAAACATACCGGCAGTTTAATTGGACGATGCTTCACTACTAGTTTGAATCCAGTGGAGTTTGCTCTGCTCTCAGCTGGAGTTCACATGCCAGGGATACAAAGAGATTGCACAACTTTGAAGAAAATCCACTGACACAATCTCTCTTGTGGGTTCAAATCATTGATCACATTCACAGTTTTATCCTTCATCACTCTCAAAACTTGATCTGCTGTTGTGGATCTATCTCTGCCCTTTCTCAGATCTGGACTTTCTGATGACTTTTTTATGAACTTCCATAAAATACTAAAGAAAAGTTACAGCACCACCTTTGATACAGTCACTGCATGATTTACAGGGAGAACCAGGGTCAGCAGTAATGATATACTTTACCTGCTTGCTTTCAGGCTTCTACAAACAGCAAAAAGCAAAATCATGAAAAGTGTTATCATTCTCAGTATCCTAAATAGATTCAGTTACAATAAATTAATTACACTGATCAACTGTTGTCCATGAAACACTTTTAATGGCTTAGTAAGGCATTCGCATCACGGTTTTGCCCGATTCGACTTATTTTTTGTTGCAAATGTGATACTTTAAAGGAGTATTTGATAAAGATTAAATAAACAATCTGTCTGCTTTGAGGAGTAAGTCTGCGATATTTACTTTGTTTGATCCAACTTGTGGATCTTAATTTTTTTCATGAAGTAAATGTCATCGTCTTCCCCTAGGCTTCTCTCTGCTGCTTTGAAGAGATATTAAGGGCATGGTTATTCCGAGTGGTGTGTCTCGACAGCATCTTGGAAGCTTGTTGGGGGTGGGTGTGTGTGTGAGGGTGGGGGGGTAAATTAGCAATTATAAGGCTGGTTCGCATCTTCTGAGCACGGACAGAGTCAGCAAAATCCTGCCACCTTCCACGGTCTCATTAACATCCAGCCAGAGAGATGGGAACAGACAGAGTCTGGGGGTCTCCGTGGTTACCCTGGGTGAGGATCTAATCAATGACACGCTCTCGCTCTGGATGGTGACTAGGTATTAATGAGCTTCCAACGCCAATGAGAGCTAATTATCAGCCTTCTGGAGGGAAGGCAGGGAAAAACAAATGGACGGGACACTGGAGGAGCAGACAGAGAGAGGGGTGTTTCTGTAGAAATATGCAAAGATCAAAAAATGCCATTGCTGCCAGATCGATAGTTTCACAAGCACAGGCAGCAGAGTGGAAAGAACACCCCACGGGAGACGAGCCTGCGTCAATTAACTGTCAGCAAATGTGCAGAAGATCATTAAAGTACACTCACATGTATGTACGGATTTAAGAAAGCACAACTACACACTTCTGCATTTTAAATGTAATGTACTGAGATGTTGACAAGTATTTTCCTGTCAACAACCTACATAACCCCACTCCTGTTAGTGCATGTTGACAAAATGGTAGGACATGTACCAAACTGTTGAAGCTAAGTTTTGGTATCATTAAAACTGACTTTGTTTTTGCTTTGAATACAGCAGATGAGTGGAAATCAGTCTTTTAACAACATATCTATAGGAAAGTACACACTTTCCAACATAATAATAATATAATTTAATATTAAAAACTCCTTAATGTGCTCCCATCCAATAACTATGTTGCTCTGTAACTATTAGCTTCCCATGTCAAACTGTCAATTGTCATTAGGCTTTATCCTCTACGCCCACAGCAGATGAATTTTCTACATACAGTAATGAATTAAATGAGAAAATTAGCAACATCTGTAGGATGAAATTGAAGAAATATAAAACTGAATACATTGCAAGCTTTATTTTATCAGGCAGGTTGTGCATTTTCTGATAGATCACTCTGTTTCAATGCTGTCATATAGAGAAATGCAGAAGTCCAAGTCTTTTTTAAGACCAATTAAAAAGAAAGCTAGACTTCCTAACCCACAAGCCTTCCTCCATTCCCTTTGGTCAGGAGAACAGAGCACAGCGGCGCACTGATAAATCTTCAATGGGGCACAACAGGGACGGTGGAAATTGCTTTCAGTACTGTCATGAAATTGAACGGAGACGCTCGGCTTTGAAACGCCGGTTAAAAACATTTCAGCATAAACACAAAGCAAAGTTTGGAAATGCTCTCTGAGAGGATTAAAGCAATCATTAGCCCGCAGTTTTTTCCTAAGCTCTCAGTTAGGTTGGCTATCACACTCCACTAATAAATTAGCCAATTACACAGTAGTAAGAAGGGTGTGGGATTACTGGTCATTAGTAAGCACTGCAAGCGTTTACTGATGCTGAGACAATAGACAAGCTAAGCCCCACCCTAAAGCATGTCACTCCAAACAAAGGCATATGATAATGACTTTACTGACTGATAGCAGGCCAAGCTGAGGCCTTTGTGGCTTTTGACAGCCTCCTTTCTCTCCATTTTATATAAAACCACAAGGGTCAATTAGAGCAAGAGAGAATGCACTTGAGGCTGGTACAATGGTAATGCCTCGCCACATCAAAGCACGCCAATGTGGCTGTGGCTGCAGTGCCCACACTTGTGGGTGTTGGAGAAGGAATTTAGGCACACAACGATGCTCTAGACGTGCCTGAAAATGTGACATGTACCACAGTGATAATACCGAAGGCACCACCAGTCTTCGTCCTTTCATTCTTTAGCACTTGTGTCTTCAAACATCATCTAATTTAGAGCCACAGAACTGGCTCCATCTGTAAAGTAAGGGAGTTTTTGGAAATCCTGTGAGCAGAAAGCTCAACATCCTCACAACTTGTTTGGCAATTCTGACTTTAAGCCAGTTATTTATGGAATACATTGTCAGTGGTTGTGCTTAGCCCCAGACTCTGAGTCATGAAACAATGTCAGAAGCTGGTTACATCAGAGATGGTTTGTGCAGCAGGAGGATGTTTTCAAATGCATCGCAGATAATAAGCGGATTCCTCAAATCATAACAACACGCGTGGGGATGGAGCTTGAGAAAGTGACAGAAAAGAAACAAACCAGCGGATGTTTGATGGGAGATGAATTGAAGTGTTGACATGAACTCCTGATGCCCTCTGGGTTCCCCTTTCTACTCATTATAGAGGCTTTCTCTTTCTTTTTTTCTTTTTGAACTCAATCTTTTTAAAACTGTAAATCCAGGACAAGTTTACTCTAAGAGTGTGTGCTGTTTTTTGACAATGATGTGCCTCAAATAGACACATCTCCCACCTGGAGGCTGGACCAAAAAAGCTCCAGAGAGGGTATATCTGGTGCATTTAAGACACCATTTAAAATATTTAAACATTTTCAAAACAGGGAGACAAATATGTATTTATTAGGTGATGTAAAATTCAACTCATCCAACGTTATTTACAAAACACTTTGACATCCCCAACCCCTCCACTAGCATCCCACAAGTTAAAAGGAAAAGTGCCTGCACAGTATTTATCAATTTACAAGTCAAATGACTTAGAGTGAAACACTTAATTAGACTTGTAGATGCAGTAGCACGATAGCACCTCATTTCTCTTTGTAGAGCAAACACAAGCCATTTAGTAGAAAGCTTTTATCCAAGGGGCTTTACAAGGAACATGAGTGCATACATTCTCCTGAAACCTTAGTGTTTCACCCGCTCACCTTACTTAAACTGCGTCCCCATTGTTTTATGGGTGCACTTACCTGCACGTAAACAGGCCAAGAGGCATTAACTGTCCCCTTTACAGAGCCCTATACCCAGGAAGGGGTCTTTTCTGAAGGGAAAGAAGCTGAATGGTTGCCGTGTCTCTTTTCCCCCCATGGAGCCAACCTACTGCACCCTCGGCGAGGGTCATGTTCTTAGCAGACAGTACAAGATGTAACTTAATACTGCAAGGCCACACAACATCACTGGCTCTCTGAAAAAAGAAAGCCAGGACACCACAAAACACATCAGCAAAGGCCAAACGTCAATATGTCAAGTATTGGTGGAGAATTTCAAGCATTACTTTTCAACAAATTCTTGATGGCACATTATCAGGTTAAGAATTACTAGAATTAGCGCCTTATGGATGTATGCTTCCACACACCACATCCATGTCTGTGAAAACATGGACATATCTAACACATTTTCCCCCACTAACACAGAAGATTTATGCATCCAGCACAGTCTCAAGATTCAATTCAGTTTTATTTATAAAGCCCATTATCACAAACACAATTTGCCTCAGAGGGCTTTATAGCATACGACATCCCTCTGCCCTTAGACCCTTACATCGTCTAAGGAGAAACTCCCCAACACTCAAGATTAATGTCCCCAATTAAGTATCTGACCAAATGTCTCCCCAACTGCTCCTGACATACAATGATGAGTAAGGGACAGAAAAGTGTTATTACAGAACATTATGACCTTTGAACTACCAGATTTTAAATTCTAGCCAGTTCATTTTTTAGTCAGGGCATTTGTGCTAGCCTTTTTTCAGACATCGTATTCATGAGAATGAGACAGATGTAAGGTCACATTTACCTTCACCTTTGACCGCCAAAGTCTAATCAGTTAATCTATGAGTCCAAGTGAAGGTTTGTGCTAAATTTGGGAAAAAATCTCTCCAGGTGTTCTTGAGATGTATCATTCACAAAAATGAGTCAGACAGGGTCACAGTGACCTTGACCAAAAAAATCTAATCAGTTCATCACTGAGTCCAAGTGGATGTTCATGCCAAATTTGAACTAATTCCCTCAAGACATTCATCATATTGCATTCACAAGAAAGGGATGAATGGACAAATGGCCGAACAGACAAACAGACGTACAGACGGACAAACAGCCCAAAAACAATGCTTCCAGTCACAGCTATCGTGGGCGCTGAGACAAAAAAATGAGATGATGATGGATGAAAAAAGGTCATGAGCCTGATCCAAATTCCATCACACGTTAAAGGCATCACTGAACTGAACCAGGGGATTATGTTAGTCAAATCACATAATCTAATATTTTGCACACACTAAAGATGATGAGCTTCTCTAATTCTTATTAAGCCATATCATATTTGCCCTCTGTCCTTGCTGCACACACATATACTGGCACAGCCATGTACATGCACACATGCAAAGATGAAAGCGCACATATATCTTGGTTTCTGACATTTGGGGAAAGCATGTGCACTAAGTAAAGCAGCCGTGTCAGAGGTGATGACTATGTTATGGTTCCCAGTGGACTGTAGGCCCCACGTGTCCATGTCACAGCAGACAAATAGACAAAAAATCGGCCCAGTCCACTTTCCTTTCTGCTTGACATTTGCTATAATATGGTATGTGACTTGTGCATTGTTGCTTTTAGATCTTGGTTTATAGCTTTCCACAAGCAACCCGCCACAGTCCTGCTTTTATTTTACTTCATTTAGCCAAGATGTCAGACTGGCATTGGTTATAGATGAAACACAAGGATCCACTCAGGCTAAAATACTGCAGAAAAATATGTAGTGCTTCATACAGTAAACATGTCAGCTCTCTGGCAAGGCGCAGATGACTTTGGCTGATCATTTAGAATATGTTTACCCAATTACTTTTATAGTATAAAGTTTTTTAAAAAGTTCTGCGCCCACTCTCAAAATGTAGGAAATAAGACTTTCCCTGAGTCTAATACATTGACCTTTTCCACTGCAGACACATCGGTTTTTCTTTCTTTTCATTTTTTTAACTGTTTCTGAATTGATTCCATAATCTCTTCAATCCTGATGCCGGGATATTGCCTGTTTGAATCCTGTTGCATGCTATGGATATTTTAATGGTTGCTGTAGCCATTTATCTTTGTAGCCTGTTGTGTTCACTGTTTATGGTTCACTCCCTTGTCAACAGAAAGAAGGTGCACATTACCTGTGAATTGCATGATTTCAAAAACGGGTGGTGAGCGCTGAGAACTCTGCACCCTCAACAAATTTTGCTAAGGTGTTCCTCAACAGGTCAACTGACCATAAATGGCTCGAGTTTCTAAACGGCTGGCAGTAGACAAAGCAGATGTATTGAGCAGGTGCCAGGTGTAAACATACAGTAAGTGGGTGTATGTACGGGATAGGCTGAATCTGAAGAGTAGAATGCAATCCTTGGAAAAATAAAAAAAATGTTTTTTATAGCCTATACCAGAAAGTAAATATGCGGTTATATTTTGTCTGTCATACAAATTGAGAGGCAAAAAAAAACAAACAACACTGTTTGTGTTGGTTTCTGCTATATCAGGCTAGACCACTCGGCACAGTATGTTAATGCTGCTATTCTTTGAGCATCTAGAGTCTGTTTACCAAGAAAGAATTGCTGATTAGTCCAAACATCTGGGCTTTACAGTTTCATTTCAGCAAGACTGTGTCAAATATTGAAAAACAAACACTGTCTATGCTCAAACCCAAAAAAGGGATGCATAATTTATAACAACAAAATCAATCTAACCATACCTCTCCTGCATTGTATGTGTGTCTATATAGTGGGTGGTTTGCATAAGTACCATTGTGGCTCTGTTTTTGTAACCTGCATGGCTCCATTTGGAACCAGTAGCTTTTCCTCTCAAGCAATATTATGATTTACTAGGTGCTGTTTATTTAAAGAACACTCATGTTTATAAAATATACGTACTCAAGTAAGGAAAAAAACGTAAATTGTGTTTAATAAAACCACATAAATTGTACTGAATGGATTAAAAGTTACATAAAAATATATGATATATTTAATATAGTGTATAATAACAATGTATTGAAATTATACTTCTTATCTATATACTAAGATAGGAGCATTTTATTAACAAAATCATGAACGGCTAAGCTAAAACTGTGCTTTTGACATGGCACATAAGTACACAAATTCATTACAATGTAAGCTGTGATACAGGTGGAAATAAATCTGGAGACATTTTAACATACTTCCTATGGAAAAAATGATTTCAGTATGTAAAAATATATAACTGTTTGACTTGGCACTCGTCTAACTTCTCCCTCAGAATTAACTTAAGATACAGTATTATCTCTCCTGTCATGTTTCCCCTCAATGGACTCACCATTCTTTTCCTGTGAGCTTTAATAAAGTAGTGCTTTCGCCAAAAAGGTAAGCCTATCCTCTTACCTCTCAAATGCAAACCAGACAATATAAATTTGAATGTGAAAATCTATAAATCCCTTTGGATTGGGCCAATTATGAGGCCTCATGCCTTTGGCCTGCAGGCCAGGGTCCTTTCTACCAGCTGGAGAAAGCTTTTCCTGGGTACTAATGTTAGTGCCCCTCAGTCTGCCTTGGCCCCACTGAATCTACACCCACAGTGAATTCTAAAGCCAGTGCTGGATGGATTGAATAAGCAGGGTCCTCTGGTTTTCCTGTTAAAAAGCCTAAGATACCTCAAACACCAAGGTTCAAAGACTTGAAATATGATCATTTGGCTACAAGCGCGTTCATAAACTAAGGGTGGGTAGAGGGGTTATATTGAAAAATCTATATTTCCTGCTTGTTTCCACATCTGCAGTCTAGTAATTATATGAACATTTGATTTTCATATTGTATGCACAATTTGCATTGGTAGGTAGTAACACATTGCATTTGCTGTATTATATGCTCTATTAATGTTTTGGGGTTTTTTTTGTTTGTACTTCTAAAAGTAGTTGTTCTGCAGAATACTTTTATATGTACTACCACTAAGTAACATTGGGCTACAGAGTTTTCCACCACTTTCACCCCCGTTTAACATTCAACTATCCGACATAGACAGATGTGATAGCCTGTAAACACACACACACACACACACACACACACACACAGAGAGAGAGAGAGAGAGAGAGAGAACGAAGACTGTGTCTAAGCCTCTGAGGATTCAGTAACCTCTGGCTTCCACCAAACCAACAGAAGCACTGCAGTACATTTCAGATACGTCGTAGAAGCTGCTCTCTGCTCCACTCCACTAATGTCAACATCATTTTGTTGTTTATGTATTTGTCATTTGTCTCGATCTGGATATAGTACTTAAATGACAAGGTGCATTCCACATTGTCATTACCTGCTGAGGACCTGTTTAAATTAACACATTGTTATAATAAATGTCATCCAACAAAGTTACTCACTACTACTTTTCTATCCATTTCTTACTTACAACTCAAATAACTTTAACTTACTACTGTGTCAACATAGTTATAAAAGAACAATATAGCTTTGGTAATGTTTTTGTTTCCTCTACCCACCACTGATAATTTCGCAGTTTTCACACTGAAAACGCTTAAAAGATACAGCCCTTAAAGGACTAGTGAAGAGGATATATTGGCACAAGTGGAATTTGGTATCATTAGTATGTTTTCTTTAGTGTCTAATCACCTGGAAATAAGAATCATGTTTCTGTTGGAATGAGCCACTTATATCTACATAGGACCATTCATGTTTCCCCGTTTCCACATTTTCTTGTCAGTCTCCATATTTACAAGCCCCAGTACAAAGTGTCAGAAAATACAGATTTTTCGACCAGGAAACTGCTTTATCCTTTGTTTTTACTGGTTTAAATCACCTGATGGACTTGTTTTGGAGAGTCAGTGACCTCTACGGATAATTTGGCTCCGAGTAAAACCCCTGAACAATGAAAACTGAAGGACATCTAACTTTAACTTCTAAATTTAGCTGGTTGATATCTGCAATCCTCACTGCCAGATACTCAGTCTGCCTAAATCGTAAACACTATTTTTTCAAGTGCTTATTTCAGTAATTTTGCCCAATAATCCCATGTTTCAGCACTGACTCTTGCGTGCTGCTCTTACCTTTATCTTTGGAAATAAAACATTATTCCTTCCTTCAAAAAAGCAATTTTCCAATTGGCCACTCAAGACAGGGCTAACAATCACACACATCTCTTCCACCCCATAACGCCTTGCTACAACCCCCATCTGTGGGTTTATTATAAGTATTTATACTGCGTCCACATCAGCAACCCATTTGTTTAATGCCTCTCTGCCCCTCCCTCCTCTCTTGTCTGATGTGGCCTGTGAATTACCTGTCAGCAACGGCTCCTGTTTAGGTTGCTCTGAGGAGGAAGCTAGTTCTTGGCTTGACATTTGTATGTATGTTTCTATGGAGTCAAAGGTCAAGGTCAGCACCTCTCGCTGCATTTTTGTTTAACCACCGTAGTCACATAAATGCACAGGATGGAGAAAGCTGATAGGGGCATTTGACATGACAGAGCAACATATAAAAGTCTGAATGTGACCTCTGGAGCATGGGGTCATAAACACTTTATGCTCTCTGTGCATATAAGGGCGAGCTGGGGAAAGGGTTGGTGGCAATAGTGAAGCATATGCCTTCCACATGAAAGATTTTTTTTTCCCTTTCTCTTGGGAATAAGCTCCGTCAAGGCCACCTCAAGTCCGACTTAAGTCACTGTGATGAAATGTGTGTTTCTTGAGTGTTGGACTGCCACACAGTATCTTTGATGAGTTACCCATTTGTAGCCTTCAACAACATGCAGTTTTAACCTACTCCATGACTGATCCAGTGTGACGTACAGACTTGAAGTACAGTATTCTTTTTTTTTTTTCACTGACAGTATGCACTCAAAGCAACTCAGAAGTAAAAAGGTAAGAATAAAAACAACAGCAGTTGTTCAAGTTGATGAATTTCCTGTCCAGTTAGGGGAGATGTCTCCTTAAAACACAGATCTTGCACTGGAGAAACGACCAGAAAATAAAAAGCTATCCAAGGTGGGATATGTTTGTATATGTCAGAGATGCAGACAATATCCACAAGAATACACATTGCATCTTTGATGGATCCGATCTTGACACATCTCCATAAACTGACAAAATTGGACCCTGAAAAATCTGGAATCAGGATACCCATCTGTGAAATATACATAAAATATGCTACAATGTAATCTGCTTCAGATCTATGTGTTGGATCTTTTCAACGTTGACGTATCCTAATTCAGACATCAGATTTAAATGCACCTGATACCAGACAGATATGATCCCATGTATTAATGCATCTGTAATATCTTGAAATATACATTCATCCATTCATTTTCCGTAACTGCTTGTCCTCGCAAGGGGGCGCTGGAGCCAATCCCAGCTGTCATTGGGTAGTCATGTCGCCAGACTATGGCAGGGCTGACACATATAGACAGACAACCTTTCACATTCACAGTCACAACTAAGGGCAACTTAGAGTCACCAATCAACCTGACCTGCATGTCTTTGGACTGTGGGAGGAAGCCAGAGAACCCGGAGAGAACCCACACAGACACGAGGAGAACATGCAAACTCCGCACAGAAGGGCCCCTGCCCACGGACCAAACCCCGGGATCGAACCAGAGACCCTCTTGCTGTGAAGCAACAGGCAATATCAGACATACGAAATGTGGAACTTTCCAGATATAAGTTTCAGATATACAAAATATCCACAGTCATAGTTCAGAGGTGAAAATTTAACCCTATTGCTCCTCAGGTTTTACCCAAATTGATGGCAGACCCAAAGGGTACGGCAAGATAGTATCTCATAGACCAACTATGACCCTTTGACGGTACATCAACAGCAGTTGTACCTTAAAGAACATGAATGTACCCCAACCGTACCCCTTTTTTTGACAGTGTAGTATGGTGGCATGGGTACTGGAACGCAGCTTATGATGAAAACTAAAAACAAGCAAAGCCCTAATTACTCACTATGCTCACTATGTAGCAGCTCCATCTCTCTGAGATCATCACAATTATTGACATACCTACAGGTCCTGTGTGTCAATATGTGTATTTAAAAGATAAAGAAGGATGAGGAATACAGATAGACAGAGAGATAGAGAGGTAAAAACAGAGATAATGGATAGTTACAGAGATGAGAGATGGATAGTCATGGCACGGCGGCCATGATCAATAATCAGACAGATCGGTCGGCACGGCAGTCAACCAAAACCACAACTCAGACTTTAAGAAAATAAAAATTGGCCCTTACTATTCGTAGATCCAGTTTGGCAGCTGAAGCTCGGTGCTGGGTTAGAGTCCAGAAGTCCAGTATGGACCGTGTTACTGAGTGTGGACTGGGAGAAAGACAGAGAATAAGGAGATATTAAAAAATAATACTGCCTTTTTTAACCACAATAATGACACAGAAAATGTTGGAAGATTTCTGAAATACCAAAAGAAAAGGATTCCTTTAGAATGTTAGCAGTCCAGAAAGTTCCACCACGTTAACGTTCCACCAAGTTAATGGTCCAGAAAGTTCCAGAAATTTCCAGAAAGTTAACAGTCGGAATGTTCAAAGTCTGGCGGTCCATAGCGTGCATGTGACGCTATCCCTCTCTCACTGACATGCGCAGTAGGCGGGGTCAGTCTGAGTAACTGGGCAGTTTACATTTGTCCCATAAAAAAAACACACACATCTGGATGTAAATGTATAACGTTGGAATTGACCTAAAAGGAGCTATAGTGGTCATTCAAAGAATGTCCATAAGCAGTGTGTATATATATATTATATATATTTAATTATTTAAAGAGTAATCAAAAATGTTTAGAAAACTTCCACATTTGCTGTATGAAACCATATTTTCATTGCTATACTCAAATTAGGACAAAAACAGAAAGTCTAAACACAGCCCAATTTCTGACGTCTATTTTAGGGCTACACAAGGACCAAGTCAGACGGTTTACACATAGACTAATTCTCAACATCTTTTATTGGGCGAAATTAATGCCAAGTATCAAAGTATTGTAATTTACTGTATTACTTGTAATTTATTGTATACCCTTCTGTGAGGTATTTCTGTAAGCCCAGTTGAGTTGCTATTTTTTTTAATAATGCAAATAAATAAATAAAATAGAAAAAAAAAGTCAGACGGTCTAAAAACACAGCCCAATTGTCAATGTCCATTTTTGGGCTAAACTAGGACCAAGTCAGACCAGTTTTTAAAGTTTTTTGGGGGGCTAAATTAGGCCAACCAGATTTAGCCAAAAATCAACAAAAAAAAAATCTGGTGTTCGAAGGGTAGTCCTGTGCAAATAGGTCTTAGAGAAAATAAAAACTACACTTACTCTTTGTAGATCTCGCTGGATGGCAGTAGCTCAGCTGTCATGGCGTGGAATCCAACAGCTTACTTTTCAGCCATCTGTAGGTTATAGATGAAAATATATACATTTATATTTTGATTCAAGATGAGTATTTTGTAAATGTATAAACAATTAATTTTAACTTTTGTAAATGCGACAACTTAAATTGTTTGGTTGTAGGTCGTACCAAACTGCTGAACTAAACAGTTTAGTGTTTATGCTCAAATATTAGCTTCCACTTAGCTGAAAAGATATAAAGTAGCTACATGTTTTGCTTTTGTAACAAACCAGCATAATATACTTTCTGTCACAGGGTAAAAGATGGAGAAAATACTTAATTACTATCCAGCATTGTGTCTCACTAACTAGTTGATAACATAGTCCAGCTTAGGTTACAGAGTGTTGACTGGTAGCTGGAGAGGTGCCAGTTTACTTCCTTGACACTGCTGAGGTGCCACTGGGCAAAGCACCAAGGCTCTAACTGCTTGGAGCTCTGACTATGTGTCAGCTCCATCACTCTGACATCTCTCTACAATTAATGCATATAGGTCTACAGGTCCTGTGTGTGCATATACTCTGTGTGTGTGTGTGTGTGTGTGTGTGTGTGTGTGTGTGTGTGTGTGTGTGTGTGTGTGTGTGTGTGTGTTTGTATGTGCATGTGTGCATGCATGCATGCATGCATATGTGTGAACCCACACACGCACACACATCCGTAAACAGGATTGGACCCTGAAAAATCTGGAATCATGACATTTAACCGTGCAATACTCATGAAATATATACAGTATGACTGGTATCTTATAGGATATGTATACGGACAATATCCAGAAGATATGCTACAGATGAGATATTTCCCAGATATCTATAGATATGTGAAAGATAAAATTGTATACCACTGGATCTTTCAGGCTAGTTGTAAGCTCCTTTGTCTTTGTACGATTTTTGGGGTAAGGGACACTTAATCTGATCTGCACTCGACCATAGATGATCTGATTTTTGGGCCAGCTGAGACAGTATTGCAGATCTGTATATATATATTTGTCAATCTGATTTCTTTGTATCTGCAGTTGCCTGAAAATTTGCAGATCTGCAATCTCTGTGATATACAAATGAATGTGGTATCCTAAAGGATATGTCACAGATATAATATGCAGAAAACATCATATTTATGTATCTGCTACAGATCAGTTATGGATATGCGACAAGTCCAAAAACTTGTATACTGTTGGATCTTTCTGGATACAAGTCCTTTTTGTCCAGTGTTGGATTTTTTTCAGAAACAGCGCAGTTGAGAAATGAGTTTAGCCCACGCGTAATGAGACAGTGCATTACCCAGGCATATAGGTATGAGACACAGCCTCTGTAGCCTTGCACTGTCCTGTGAAACTGTACAACAGTGTGCTTAGATAACACTAAGCTCAACACTGTGAGAGCAAGATAAGAGCAGCTGTAGTCACACAGCTAAAAAAGAATGTGATTAACAAAGTTTTGAAGTCAAAAAGTACAGCAGAAACCAGCCGGAATACTTCTCTCAAACTCCTGGTATCGCCATCCACAAGGAAACTGAAAAAAATTATTATATAAAACCAAGAAGATGTCCTGACAGTAAAATACTCTGGTGAAAAGGGCACAACAATGACCAGTGGATTTTTTCCATGCCAGTCTCTTTAAGTAATTTGCAAAGAAATCCCAAAAATTAATCCACCACGGAAAAAGTGGGGAAAAATCCAATCAGGCACTTCACAGAACAGGAGTTAATGATGAAAGTATTACACATCTCCAACTAAGAACAAAGCGTCAACTAAAGTTGCTCTCCCATGCATTAAATTGCCAACCTCAAACTCGAAGAAAGCTGGCTTCCATTTTTTTCAAGTAAAAGCTCGACATAACCTAAATTTCACTTAGACATAAGTCAAACTCATGTTTACTGTGAAACATACAGGTAATGGATGTTAAATATACTGTTAAAAAAAACTGTTGAGTCTGCAGGCTTGCATGCATGCACTTTTTCTGTGCATTACTGTACAATAAAACAGGATTCTCATACATTTTTACCAATTAATTTTCAAAACTTTTCAATAAGGTTTCACCTCATTTCCGTTACTTAATTTCAGTTAAAATGGGTCAGCCTATAAACACGCACTTCCCAGGGATTTGTGGATAAGCAAACTGTGAGCACTTTCTGTATTTAACCTTAAGTTAGACGCTGCTCCAGCCAACTTGCTGTGCATACCAACAGACCAAAACAAAACAATCGAGTATTTTGCAAAATGTTAAGGTCATGGCTCTTTTCTGGGAGATAGAAAAATGAAGATCCAATCAAGGGTCACACAGTGCAGCACTCGATTTTAAATGTAACAAGCACTAGAACAAAATTTATTTTAAAAAAAACATTTATTTAATTCCAAACTATTTCCAGGTCTGTAAAACAGCTTTTCTATTTTCATAACTTTTCATGGCATGTCATGACTGTGGGAATCCTGTTAAAAGTTCTGACACACTCATGTAAATGTATTGTGCTTTATGGTTAAAGTTATTATGATTCAGGCAAGAGGTGAAGTTGGCTGAATTTTATTTTATTTTTTAAGCAGAAGATAAATGTTTTGTTGTTGAGAAAGTTTTTTATTAATTACTTTTTGGGATAAAGTAAAGACTTTAATTTACTTACTTTATTTTAATTTTGCAGTTAAAAAGTGAGCAATAATTAGATGCCAGTGAAAAAAATTTAAAGTAAGATAATAACATCTTAATCATTATGTCTATATATCTAAGCTGTTTAATAAAAGAGTGAAATGTCCTGCTGACTATGCAGGCTCAGATTATTAGAATTTTATTCCAATAAGGTTCATCTATATTACAGCACTTTCAGCAGCATGTGGTGCATGATGAATACATCAGGTTCAGCCCACTCATTTTTTTTTAAATAAAGTTGACTAGCGTCTGTTCATAAATCATTTATTAAAAAAAAAAAAAAAAAAATCTTACTGGGTGCCACAGATGAGGCTGCCTCTGGAGAAGCAGGTGGTGCTGGGTAACAACCGAGCTGACTACTCAGACAGACATTAGGCTGCAGGATAGTGAGAGCTCCCTTTATGCTTTTACAAGCATATGATCAAGGTATTAGTTGTAACTGCCAGATGACAGAGAGGTGTTAGTACACCGAGGTGCCTATATGTGTATGATCTGAAACAATGCACAGTTTTGGTGCTGATTAAGCTTAGCCTCGCTCATGCCCTCTCTCGTTTTCTTTCTCCTTAGCTTTCTCTCCGCTCTTCTCCCTCTCCTCATGTCTCTGTTTTGACAGTAAGTTTTGTAATTATTCAGGCAGCACGCTGTTGGCTGGGGCTTTGCCTGGAGCGCTGTGCTAGCCACGGATAACGACAGAGCATCACCATCCAGAGCAAACAAAAACACACCGGACTGCTGAGGAGTCTATGTCAATACAACATTTGAGTTAAGTTTAGTTTAGTTTGGCATATATTAGCGCAAGAGTGAAAGATATGACACCCCTTCTGTAATTTTGGTATAAATCATTTAATACCAAATGACCAACAATCTCATCTCTTCTTAAGTGCATTTACATTGTTTGTTTGTTTTTACAAATAGTGGGCTTAGCTGTTCAGATGTCATCAAATTAGTGATTTAATCAACAAGAACATTTCACATTTCTGTCCACATTTGCCAGACAGCTAACACATTTAGCTGAGATCAGCTATTAGTCACAAGGCACCATAAATTGCTGGCTAGCTAAGGTCAGAGATGACTAGTTGGGCTGTCACAGTAAACATCAATTTGAGGGTGCTGGCTACACAATATTTCTTGTCGTCATGAGATTTTGCACAACTGATACTTAACTAAGACTTCAATGAGTTTTGAGGATGTTTGCAGGTCCAAAAAAATCTTAAAATGTCCTCTAAGATTATAGTTTACATTAAAGCTGTCAGTCATGATTTTGTCTCCAATGTGAATCAATTATATCTCAATGTTCAATGAAACCTCATCTGCTGGAACACATTTTCACTTTCGAAAGAGAAAGAAACAGCAGATAATTCTCACCCCCAACTCATCAAATACCAATGCTTAGTCAGTGGACCTACACTTCAAAATATGACACTCTAGGTAGCCCTCCTGCATCACTTTTGGACACTCAGGAACAACCTGTCATTTTCAGCTTGGTACTTGCACTGTGTCTTTTCACATAAACTTTAAAAAAAGCTTATAACATCGATAAAATACTTTGTTTTTAGGTTGACTTCCTTAAGTAAAGCACATAATTAAGTTGAGAAAAAAAACACCATGGATTAGCTTATAATAAGTATGTAATGTAATGTCATGTGACATACGTCACTATCATCATATACACACATACTAGCTCACTGTGTTGTTAAAATAACCTGGATAACGTTTGGTTTCCAACATTACATGAATACAGGTCTTGCTGGGAAAGTGCAGAGTTTGTCTGACCCACCCACTGCCATCCCCGCCAGCCCTTCATGGACTTTCTTGCTCCTTATACTACAGCAGCCCTCTTAACTCTGTACCAACTAAAATCCGTTTTTCGTGATGCACAGGCTGTGGGACAATGTCAGAGCCTCAGAGCCTGGAGAGTCCTTATCCTATTACCTGTCAATCATGTCCCCCCACAACTCGATTACCCACTGTACCTGTGACTTCAATTACCTGCATTGGGAAGGCAAGGTGTCAAAATATT
The DNA here is from genome assembly GCF_026936395.1 of Plectropomus leopardus. NCBI lineage: Eukaryota > Metazoa > Chordata > Actinopteri > Perciformes > Serranidae > Plectropomus > Plectropomus leopardus. The sequence continues at coordinate 18,974,735 of NC_142180.1, forward strand.
GATTCCATTAATGTCGCACTCAAAATAATGACACTTGGCTGAAGAGCTATGGCCCTCCAGATAAAGGACTAATAAGGAAGCAGTAATCAAAGGGTGGCATTGATGAAGTGGCTGACATTTGGGACTTGTAAAGAAAAAGGCAGCAGGTGGAAGTCTACAAGTCCGTAAGGATCCAAACAAAGGAAAGCCCTTTAGTGTCTGGATCAGCAGTGTCATCCATCTCACTGTATTGATTGACTTCAGTTACAGCTGGCCTTTTAAGTGGAGGATGCCACTTGTCATTCCCTGGTTCTGGGATAATAAGTGTCATATAGACAAAAGAGAAGCAAGCCAAATAATGAGCAAAAACTCAAGACCAAATATAAAAGATGTCCCAGTCCTTCTTAAAAGGAAACCACTAAAAGAGATGGTATTTCTCCTGATAATAGCTCTTTAAGAACAGAGAATGAACAAAAGCTGATCTGATCATTTGACTGTAGATACCTCTTGCTACAGTTTGTGTATGCAGCTGTGGATCCTCTTTATCATTATCATGATCTGCGATGGCCTTGGAACAGCTGAATACCCAAGGTCAAGCGTTCAGAAAGTGGATTAAGTTACCAAGATTAAACTATGCCCTCTCCTGTCCCCAGAAAACCGTGCAATTAATCATTACATCCAACGCTTTGTGGAGGTTAAAAGTGAACTTGAAGTGTGCTCCTGGGGACTCTGTTGGAAAAGTGTTTGTATCCCTGTTACAAAGCTCTATTCTTTTACTATCGACTGGTCTAACCACAATACTAGAACAACGTTTGCCAGTAAAAGGTGTGCTCTTATCTCGAAGGCATCTGCTGACTAGCCATGTGCAGTGACACGGTCCTTCAAACAAAACTGCAACATATTTAAACATTTACTGGCAGTGGAGGAAAAGGGGGAGGGTTGGAGGCTAAACGCTGCAATAGCTGTTTCATGCCAGAATAGTTTTAGGGCGCCAGCGGCTAAATTGGTTTACAAGTTGATGCATTAGAAAAACACAGATGAAAACATAATCAAAAGCACAGGGCTAACTCGGCATGCCAGCGAGGCGACATATAAATCAGAATAGAGCCGATAAGAGGGAGAAGGAGGCCAGGAGGGAGGGCTGCAGACAAATAATCGTCAGATTTTTGAGAGACACTGATAATTTAGACCAGACGGCACAATTATATAGCACTTGTCATAAAAGACCCAGGGCTTACAGGTCGGGAGAGCTCTATTGTGATTTTCCTGTTGTGGTTTTAGAGGAAGTGAGCCAAAGACTGGCTCTGGGCCGTCTCAATCTAAGCCTCCAGGCAGGTGTTTTATTTAGGCACTGTGCTTTCGGTGTGTGTGTGTTGAACAGTGTGCATGCACCTCAGTAATACTGCACTCTGAAATGAAAGATAAGTTATTCATTGTTCAGCGATTAAACATTTTGTATTTACACACACATTCTTTGCAGAGTTTTTAGCAGCGACATGCTGTTCAGTTCAAACCAGTGTTTATTCTGGCAGAATCTGACATCTCAGTCCAAACAGAAGACTTCAAATTTTCACACAATAAAGGGGGAGTGTTATTACTCTTCTGGTATCAAGCGGAGAAGTAGGACAGACTGCAGCATCTTTCAAGATATGACAAGAAAATTTGGAGCTTGTGTAGCCCCTCGAATTACAGGACAAACTACAACTCAAGTAGTCTTTCCATTACAGGAATGTGTATTCAGCCGTTTGAACCCTGCCCAAAATAACCTGCTGCGTCCAAAAATTATTTACTCCTTTTAAATATAGCCGGGGACCTCAATTAAGTCTGCTCGCCACCTTTCTGTTGGGGCTAAATGGATTTGCTTCTTCCAACAAATTGCTTCTCCCGCAGTGCGCTGGAGGACAGTCATTGTGAATAGTTGTAAGCTTACCCTTTTTCTGGTGTTTCTGGGAAACCCAACAAGCAATCCAAACATTACTTTTGGAGGTTGAATAGATTTTTTAAATACTCCATCTCAAGCCTAGCTAAGTGTGATAGCCATTTCTTGTGAAAATGACCTGTGGGAAAAAGCAAAGTAAGCCCTTTTCCTTATTATTTTTTTTTAAACAATTTGTCTGACTCATGCCTTGTTTCAGACATTACAGGTGAATAATTACTTAGTTTGTCAATGCATATCCATGTTTGAACTAGTTACTCCCTGTAACTAACAACATATGTCATTTATGGAGGGCATGAGCACATATAATTGGGCTCACATTTCAGACTGTATCTGTGCCAAGCCTGCGAGCCACCGCTTCACTGTTGTGTTAAAGGCTGTTACAAGCAAATCCAAGACTGCAGCTAAACTATTCTTTTCTCCAACAAAGTTAAGTATTCTCTTTGCAGAACAGCTTTAGATACATTATTTGTGGCACTTTATAGAGAAAACATACAACTATTACACAGTATGTGGCTTATTTCAAAGTCTGCAGTGTCTGGAAATGAAATGGGATAGCTTACAAGCTCAGGGAATCAGGACCACATATTACACATGCTGTAAAAACTCCAGGCAGTACAGAGAAAGGAATGACACTCCAACTTGTAGGCGATTTTTGATTGCTTAAGGCTATAGTGTCCAATCAAAGGCTACTTTCAATCTCGCTTTTATCATCCAAAGATATCTTAGAGTGACAACAATACAGGCAAAAAAGGGAACTGTGAACACAATTCAATGGTTCTTCAAAATTAAGTGGAAAAAAGGAAGTGGTGTGATGAAATGCCAACAGAGACTAAAAACATAATATCCAAAACTGAGCTGCACTTGATAATTTTCTGAATATTTTCAGGTCTTCTCAAGGTTGTGCTTGCCTGTAGCTGCTTAGCAGTTGTAGCACACAGTTGTGAGGCTAGGTGCATCAGCCTCACCCTCTGCTGTTCTGTCAGTGGTTTCAGAGGTAGAAGGTATTACAGAGTTATTGCTTGAAAGTTACAAAACGACCCATTGTGGCTCACAAGAATCCCCATAAACTTACAAAAAAATTAGGGCAGCATGTTTCAATAGTATATAAATTCTGGCTCATTAGTTCACCTCGCCATTGTGGATAAGTGCTGCACAGTGATTTAGCGTTATTAAGCTAACACAAGGATTGCACAAAGATTCATGAGTAACAGCCTATTATTAATACTGTGTATTGTAAATTACATGGGCTGTTTTTATTTTATTTACTTATTTTATGAATAGGCCAATTTATCTTTACTAAAACATTAACTCTGAGGTTCTTAGGGTCTTAGGTAATCTCAGGTCCTACAGACAGAAGATAGTTTATCCACTTGGAAAGCCTCTGTTGCATGTCTTTTTCAACATAGCACTTCTAATGGTAAAGTAAGCTTACTGATATTTTTCCAGTCATTTTGAGATGTCATCTGACATTGCTGATTTTCACCTCTTACATCAAGGCAACCACATATTGTAAGCCAGAGTGGTGTTGGCATTAAACTAGTTACATCTTGGAAATTCGATTTAATCATTAATAATTAATAGCCTTTTTTTTTTTTTTACATGCACAGTAAATCTTCAAATACTGTAAATACAGACATTTCTGAAAACCTAATTCTTCAGACAAACCACTGAGTACTGAATAAATGGATTTTCTACTAGAATCCAGGTTAAAAAAAAAACCAAAACATGGAATTCTGCTTTAAATTAATACATAAAATACGATTTTCAAGCCAAGTGGTGAATTAAAGTAATTTACTGTCATAAGCTGTGATTTCTCAAATCAGAGCTCAAAAATCACATTGAAATGACAAGTGAAAATGTAGCCTAACATTATCTTTGGCCAAAAAATACAGACCATCTCTCTTGCGGCTTTATACTGTAGGCGTTCACATCGATTGGCTTCATTCTCCTTTTCCCTCTCCTTTCCCATCTGCAATTCTGATTCCACCTCTGTGCAGTCAAGTGTGTCTATTCCAATACCTGACAGGCCCACTGGACGTGCACAGGTAGCCTCTCCGAGCTGCAGAGAGTGACGGATGGCCGGCATACCACACTGGTCAGGTTGCTCATGTTTAATTCTGACTGCAACCTTTTTCTTTTTTTTCCCAGACAGTCATCCAGCTGCTCAGCTCAGGTCCCAGTCTGCAGCACCCAAGGGAGCTGGAGAAAGCTGTGGTTCTGAGCAGGGGCCGTCTCTGTCCATCACCTTCAACATTTGCCTCAGCGGAACATTCAATTTATTTTATAGCACCACTCCACTTGATAGCACTGACCTCCCACATCCCTTGGAGAGTAATGAGATGGCTACATTGATGTCAGTCTCAGTGTTGACTGGAAAGACCAACTACCCAGTGGGGATCTTCAGGATAGGGGCCTTGTAATAAAAAAAAACAGGGAGAGGGGAGGAAAGAGGATTAATTTTGGTTGAGTCGTGTTCTGATTTCAAAGGAAGATCCTCTCTAACCTCACTGTGCCCGATTGTAGCACTGTCCCTCCACTGATGGGCATGTGTGATTGGTTTGTCACGGATGGAATTCATCACGAAATCTAAATACAAGTAAAGGGCTGCGATGAGGCGGTGAGGGTCTCACATGATGCTCAAGAATTGACTCAAAATGTCACAACAGAGAGCAGGTCTGTCAAGGAAGAGGTCACATTTCAATCTGAAGAGTGCCATGCTGTGGCCAGAAGAAGGAAATACATCTTGACTTTGACTAAGACGCAGGAAGAAAGCACCCTTTGTCTTTGGGGGTTTAACAGTGATCAGCACACATTATCATCCAGTGACCCCAGAAGGCTACAGTTCATGTGCCAAAACTATGAAAACCACATTAAAACCTCACAACATCTGAAGCCCCATTCATATCTAAGTAATACTGGCAGTCACATCTGCAATAAAGCATCTTTTGAATGCTCATATCATGGTCTTCATTATAACTGTCCGTCACAAAACCAATAAGGAATTACTGAACATTTGAAGATTTGAAGATCACTATTTGAAAAGGCACATTATTCCCCTACAAAGAGTTTAACAGCAAATCATCGACTTTTAAAAATAAAATGTGGTGGTCAGAGACATTGGTGGACAGAATGATAACACTTTGCCATCTCCTTTTCAAAAATATTATTCCAAAAGGAAATACAGCATTTTCAGTTTTGTCACAGATGCTCTTTATTTTCACTAACACAGCCCAGACAACATGTAATAGCAATCAAACTGAAACCTAATCAGGCTGACGCTAATGCTTTTTGAGCGTCTCCACTCTGGATGCAGCATAAAATAACCATTCAGAGTAGTTTTGTTTTATTACCTTTTCATCTTTGATAAATAAGTATGGTAAATAATATGTTTATCAAATGTTGTGATTTTTTAAATAGCAAGAAAGTAGCCTAAACCTTTAACTCAATATGAGTGATATTTAAGTAAGAAAAATACAGGTGTATTTTACCTCATATTTTTCGAGCCTAAGCATCCATGTCTCATGACGGGTGTCAGATACAATCATTCCTTGTGTAAGGCCTGACACTTGAGGATGGCTGCCCACAATCAGCTTGATAGTCATTATCCTGTGTTTCTTTTATTTGACAGCAGCAGGGATGCACAATATTAGATTTTTTGCCCGTATCTGATATTGGCTGATAACAGATGCCAATATCCATATATCCACTTTTATCCCCACCTAATTTTAGTGATCATCAAGTCTCTTCGGTCGTGGAATTAACATTATATTATGCAAACTCTTATCGTGATGACCCACCAGCAGATAAAGATACAAAATATAATGCTTTTTAATGTTTGTGACGTTCATTTATTGTGTAAAATAAGAACAATTCCCCACCTTAGGGTTGATGTTTTGTACATGTTCACTTTGTCAATAAAACAAACAAAAATATTGGTTTGTGGTAATGGCAGAAACCAGCATGTTGGCCATTTCCGTCAAATCAAGTCAAGACAAGTCAATATCTGCCACTACCAATGATGTATCGATATTATTGTGAATCCCTAGACAGCAGGCCTCATATGGTACATCAACACTGTTCAAGAAACTAAGGTTAATAATTTCTCCTTACTTGACTGGATCAGTATTGCACTCTCTACTTAATCCACAGGCATGGTTCTCCCACGACAGAGCACCTGTCTGTTGCAGAGTTTAATGTTAAACAAAAGAATCATGACTAAATGTCATGCAAATATCCAACTCAGAATTATGTCAATCAAATCAGTTCAATACAAATACTTTATTATTTGTTCCTTTTTTTTTCCATTCAGAGTTTTAGAGTTTCAGCGGGCTTCGGTGGAACAATAAGGGTGACAGTAACATTTACTTAAACAGGCCAAGTTAGCTCTCCAAGCGAAAGCATGTCAACTACGCTAACAACATATTGGAAAGGATATCGACTTTTTTTGCCAACGCCATATATCGAAGAAAGAAGAGACTGTATCGTATTAAGCTGCTGTGAGCTGTAAATTCACCACTTCTAAGAAAAAGGCAGAAGATAACGTTATCTTGAAGCCTGACCAGGCAAAGACTCTCCTCCTCCGGGCAGCTGCCTCCATCTCAGGGTCTCGGAAAGCAGCGTGAAAGCAAGGAGCACTCACTCAGCAGCAAAATCTGGGTACTAAATATCCCCCAAAACACACTGCACACCGACAGACAGAGAGAAAACAAAAACAACGACTGCTCAACATGAAGAATCTCAGTCAGCTGAGGTGTTTCCAACTGATTATTTGAATTTTCAACTATCGGGGGCAGCCCTACATGCAAAATCACAAATACTATACACTTATGTGTTTGCTATCTTACATGAAATAAAGTATTTGAAAAGTTCTGCCAATGATTAAAAAAGAAAAAAAGGTTTACTGTTTGTTGCTGACAGCAGTTGGACAGATAACTCAGCTTTCTCCTCCAAGGACACTGATTAGGAACCAGGCCAGTATGATGACATCACCTGAAACTGTCCCCGAGGTTGTACGTTAAAAATAAATCAGACAAAGTTCTAAACAATTACACACAAAGACTTGTATTAGTTAAAATGGTTGAGAATTAAACAGAAGTGTGGTAAAACACTCAGATCAGTTTAATTGCATGTGTTACTTATATCACTGCAGAAAGATATAAACTCACACATTTCATATGCTGAGATACATATTACTGGTCTCTCTCTCCATCTTTCCACTCCTCTTTCACTCACGCCCACAGCTGAATTCCTTCCTGTCCCACTGATTAACTCAAACATTAATCAGACCTTCAGGTGATTGCTATAAACAGTATAGGTAGTCCATGTGGCCTTGGTGTCAACGCGTTTCCCAGTGTTTATGTGAAAGGATGCCCATGCGTCTCTCTGCACCACCTGCTAATTAGCATCTCACAAGCACACTACAGCACAACCTAATTCCACCAGGAGGAAGGCGAGGAGGGAAGGTTTGGAGGCAGAAAGAGGAGAAGTGGTTAGTGTGTGAGAGAAACTTGGAGCCTGAAAGGGAGGAAGTGAAAGGGAAATTTGGGAGAGGAAATTAAGGCAGTGACAGAGAAAGTAAAAGAGTTTTGCAAGAGGAAGTGGCTGAGAGCATGGAAGATGGAGGAAGAGGAATTTGGCAGAGCCAGGAGTACTTGAAGATGAGAAACAGAGAGTATGACAGCCGGGGAGGGTGAGGACAGCTGTGTCTTTTTGATGGCACAGGCTACCGTTTGGGTTCTGTCTATCTTGACTGAATACCGTGCATTTTCCTCCGGTGAATTTCTAAATAACACTTTTCCCTCCTCGACAGCCTCTGGAGAGAAAGGTAGCCTTCCCCAGGGTTGGTACAAGAGAGTGACAGTTGGGGTGTTTTTCAGAAGAAAGGAAAAAAATTAAATGACAAACTCAGTTGGGCTGCTGAATCTCAATGATTCTCTTTGGCTCTCTCAGACGTAACGTCTTGACAGCACTGAGCCCTCAGCCCAGTCCCAGGCAGTCCTTCAGGCTTACTGCACAGGAATGCAGAGCAGAAGGACTGATGCACTCATAAATAACGCATCCTCTTCCACACTTGTGGCAATTAAACACCATTTAGAGTCTTTCAATTCGACGCACGAGAGCCAGCAGAATTACCTTCCTTTATCAACGTGATATTGTTTGAGGTTCAAAGCCCCCTGCTCACAGTTTCCACAGATGTAGCCTCTGATGCGGCATTTCTCCTGATTGTGTGCAGCACGGGCCAGAGCCCGCATGATAAGGATCATGCTCATTGAGACGATTCAGTGCTATTTCTTGGGAATTTCTCTACTCAGATTGATCCCTTTGAACTGGTTAAATTAGCACGGAAACACTATTTTCCACTCCATTCCCCAAAATAAATGAATAAATACATGCAACTTGCCCTGTCTGTTGATAGATAAAAGCACCATATGGAGGTCTGGAAAAATATCTCAGGGAAAGAGTCAGAGAGAAACCTCCAAATAAGGACTTGGTATAATGAAGAAAAGGGGAAAACAATGTTTTCATCATTCATGATTCGATGACTGATAAACACTAATCACCATAATTTGCACTTGTTTCCTCTTAACATGCACTGTAATGGTATCATTTTAGCGAGAAGAACGAACCTTGTAAGCGGGTGTGGGGAGTCTGTGACCAGTTTTTAAACACCCATTAATTCCCTCTAACAGAGGTGGTCTGGGCGTCCTGCTGGACCGCTGTGAAGGCTCTGATTTACGAAAGATGTGCTAATATTATTCCCCACCTTCCAGGCTTCTCCTGTGCTGCCCACCCTTATTATTAGATTAGTTCTTTTCTTTTCCCTAAAAACACATTGGAGGCAGCATCTGGAAGCCATAGCTGTGGCTACCAAGAGCTTTAAAATCCAGGGCGGGGACTGTACCAGGGGTATTGTACTAAAAGGGCATTTATGTGGCTTTTAGGACAGGAAGCTGCCACTGTGGGCAAAGCTGAGAACTCAGCGTCTTTTTGGAAAATGTTCACCAGAGTTTACCAAAAATGTTTTTACATTTTGCACACTCTTGACTTCTTGATTATTTCTATTTAAACCTGACAAACAATATTATAGTTAATACATACTGGACTGGATATGGCGTCAGACTTTTTCTATGTGATCTTGCATCGTGTCAACTTAGTATCTGACTGAGCATCTGCTTTTTAATGATGTTAGAGTCAGGGAGTAAACAGTTGTATTATTTTCTCCATGCAACCAAAGTTTGCTAAAATGCTATTGGTCAAATCTACTAGGACTATAAAAGAAACCAAAACACTTTCCTGAGTTCCAAAACTACTTATTTGACAAAATCTAAAATGATGTATTTTAGTGTTCTAAGGGTTGCAGTTTGACACTCTCAACAACATGAAACAGACTCAGTTTTGCCCCATAACTGCCTGGTTAGGATTAGGTAGGAAATTTCCGTGGTAAGGTTTGGGAAAATAAAAAAATAAAAATATATCTTTTGGCATTAAATTGGTACTCTTGTTTCTAACATATGTCAGGTGACATACATGGCATGACATGTACTATACATTACTGGCCTAACTTACCACGAATACAAGCATACTAGGCTGTTATTATTAAATGACGTCACTGTTGACTTTGGGAAGCTAACTCTAATCTTCTGGGTGAAAGTCCTGTGTCTGATTCTGCATTCATATGCTGATATTTGTTTATAAAAAATAATGGTAATAAACAGTCTTATTTACTTTTCTTTGATGGGGTAGTTACCTGAGCAATGTCTAGGGTGACAGCATAATGTCACACTTTTTTTTACGTTCCTTTTACTTCCTGTCGTTGCTGTAAATCGCTTTGTCAACGTGTATGATTAAAAAAAAAAAAAGCACCACATCTTAAGGCACCATCAGAGTTTCCTTTTCCTGCCCACGTGTCCTCACTAACATTGGTTTGGAAAGCAGCCAAAGTTTGAGCAGCAAGAGATAAATACTTGTCTTACACATACTTTCCTTGAACGAGCTCTTAAAGCCACACTGTAAACACACCATGAACCCCATCCCATGAGTTATGCTAATTACAGATAAGGCTGGAGTGGCTCATAGTTAATACCAGGTGGATAAGATGGTTTTATTGGCTCTTACACAACTTGAATAGCAGCTGAGTAGGCTAAGATGACTAAAGAGCACTGATGTTGGCCAAAATTGATTAGAGGAAGAGTGGAAAACATATATTCCCACACAACCATGGAGTTTATTAACTAGCCTACTGGATGATATAATAGTTAAGATGTTTATTTGCTAAGCTTTGTTTCAATAAACTTAGCTGTCATTAGTTCCTGAACAGAGGCAACTGCAAAAACATGGCTGTAATGAGGCTGGGAGAAGGAAAGCCAAAAAAGTGAAGTTTTCAGGCCTTTAAAGTTTTAAAAGAAATTGAGTACAGACTGTAAGAAAAGTGCTCCACCTCGATCAAAGTGGTGAGATAAGCAGAGTAGATTAATACTTAAGGGAGCAAAGCTTAATACACTACAACCACGAACAAGTCGATCTCCCACACACAACAACCACTCCAGTATTTTGCTCGCTAATGGAGTGTTTTCAATGAGTGCAGAAAAAAGAGCTGAGTTTAGCTTAGTGTGTCAAATTGCCCACACCCTTTTTTTGTTTCGCCTCAAAACTGACTGCATCAAAGATGTCTGAGACTAAGTGCCAGAAAAGTGCCTCTAGATTGTGCGTTGTAGGCAAGATCTGTAAAGAATTTGCAACTAGACCAAAGAGGATCCATGAGATAATGGAAGTTAGCAGGCTGAGACTGCCCAACAGTCACTCAAATGCAAATTATGTTTGATCAGCCGTGAGCATGTCCTGTACATTGAAATATCATCCTTTGAATTCTGTTACTTACACATCAAGCTGGCAAACCTTTGAAACACAAGTCAGAGTCTGCATGGTTTACAGACCAAAGACCATGTCTGTTAAAGCTCACATCAAAAACCACTAGCAGGAAGACCTTTGTGAGAGACTCTGTAATGCCTTTGTTATCAAATGGTCTCAGTTATCATTTCACACAAGTCAAGGTCACTGATTGAAGAGTTCTGATAGTAATGATACAGTTCCGGTAACTGGACGTTGGGGCAAGAAAATGCCATCACTGACATATTTTTGAAAATCGCACATAAATGCTCTGTTGGGATCACAGCATCTGGCTAATTTGCAACAGCTCAGCATATGGTCGACATCGGTTTGATCCTCACAAAGCCACAGGGTCATCACACATGTGCCGTGGGGATAGGGACATTATCATCCTTGAAGATACAGCCCAGCACAGGAATAAAATTTGAACATGTGTGCAGAGACCGCCAGATCTTCTGTCCACCTTGTTTGTGTCTTTATGGTATTGCCAAAGTCCCAATGTTCTGTTCACTCCTGTAACTCAAAGCAATCACTTATTGGAAGTTCTCTCTGGAAAAGTGAAAGGTTGAGAGGATTGTGGTGAAACCTTTTGAAGGTTATTGTGAGCAAAGCTGAGCAACTGCAAATGTGTGAGTACACAGAAGTGCAATACAAGTTTCACAGCTTGACATGCCAACGCTGTCCTCTAATGACATGTTTACCATTAGTATGGCCATTGGCCTTAAAAAGGCAGTTTCTAAGAACATATTTGTAAAAAAAAAAAAAAAACTCTTTAAACACATAGATTCCAATGTATATATTTTTTCGCCTTGAATTATTTTCCTTGCATTACTATTTCTTGTACCTCTGCTTCTACTATTACTGTACTAGTAATAAAACTGCGACAGAAACTAGCGTTATTAATGGCAGTTTGGGGTGCTTGTCCTACCAGCAACATGACAGCTCCTCAAAAGTCAAGTCAAAACATCTCGATTGCCAACTGGTGGCTGGCTGAAGTAAAGGTGATAAACCCCGTCCCCTCCATGTTACTCGATAGGACATGGGCAAAACTCAAACCTCAAAATACACATTAAATACATTTTGCCTTGAGATGCTTTCTGTCAGTTTTTTGTAGTACTTATTATGATATTGATTTTTATTTGTATTGTTCAAGTGTTCATTATTCTGATATGTTTGGTTTTAATGAGTTAGAGGTTGCAATGACAATTGGGTTTGACATGATGATTAATGGCTAATGCACATAATCAATGGCACTAGTTGCGATTGGTTGGGCGGTTATGTGAGAAGTGGCAAAACTGCAGTTCGTCAAATGGCCACTTAAGGCTAGCTCCAAAACAGAGTAAATCCCCATAGACACCCATGTTAAAATGCCAGACTTTACCAGAGAAATAAATATGTTTACAGCCTGGAACAAAAATCCGGTTTGGTCTCTATAGCTAATTTAAACATTCATGACACCTGCTTACATTTAATTATGTCCCAAAGTTACCCATATTTAAGGGCAGGGCCGCTATATTTAGACTTTGGTACCGCAGAAATCATTACTGCATATGCTCAAAATGACGTCACCAGTGCGAGATGGCAGCGGTCTTTTCAGTGATATGTAGGCTTTATTTCTGTACACTAGGACTAAGTGGAGACAGGTTGTGCATCTAAATTAAATTATCTATCGTCCTACCAAAACTACCACTTACTGCTATTACATCATTTCTTCTACTGTTACTGCTACTTTTATTGTTATGACCACTACAGCCATGGCTATTGCTACTAATGTAGCTGCTAGTTTCAGGGCACGATCATGATATCTATTGTAGGCAAATTTCCTAATCCTCTCTGACCAATATTATTCATTTCAATTTTTCGAATCTATTCTGCTATACAGCTCATATGACAAAAAGTTTGGCAGGGATTCTATTACAGGAAGTTTGTCATGTCAGTCATCTCTGAGCCTTACTTTAGACGGAAACCATTTTTTATGCCTCCTCCTTCCTCTGTTCTCCTCTGTTGTCCCGTTAATTCACACAGCAAGGACGGCAAATGAATGCGTAAAATGAGAAAATAAGCATTTATTGATGTGCTGCTCTGGTCGCATTCCCTCCACACAGTAACTTTGAACACTGAATGGGCAAATTGGTTCTGAAGGTGCGTCATTAAATGGCTTGTTTGTTGATATCGTATGCATTCTTCTTGGTTTTTACCAGTTTGCTGAAAAACAGACTTACCCAGAGAAGTCTTAATAATGAATTTAATTTGCATAAAAAAGGGGATGATGTTGCCGCTGCATAAAAACAAACCCTTCAAAAGGCCATTCTTTTTTTTAAGATGATATACAGTGCCTTTGCCATGTATGGGAGCAAAAGCATGCTAGTATTACTAAATATTAATTAAAATTCTATCTATCCACAATTGTTCTGATGTTTTCAACAGTAGTGACAAGTCCAGTTTTTGGTTTATTATTAATTGATTGCAGTGTTTGAAGTGAACATTGAAAGCAGGCAAAATTTAATTGCAAAAAAGTTTTCATTAAAACAAACTAACACTAAATACATGTTTGATGCACTTGCTAGGAGGAAGAATTCCCTGTGTGTTTGTGGAATTAGAAATGGCATGACAGCTAATCATTGGCTTTTCTTTGTAATTCCCTCTTGAATGGTAATTGTGTTATAAAAAAAAATAAATAGGATACTGGGTTTCCTCCAATTGCATGGTTTGCATCACCGGTGTGTGCTGAGCCAAATGGACTGTGGGATTGATGGTCAGGAAATGAACACACATGCTGAAATCAACCGGCCATTCACTGCTCTCCCACGATTAAAGCTATTCGGTTTCTATTCTGGAGCGGCGCCGGACAAGTGCCGAGAACTGTCTGCCTGTGTGTGTTGAGCTACTGCAGACTGTATATATGTTTGTGTGTAAGGTGTGTGTGCAGCGACATATGCGCACAACTGTCCAAAAGAACATGAGTGGGCTTGTTAGTGCCGTACATGGTCATACCTGCTCTGTGTGGGTGAGCAGCTCTTGTACTCCAATATGGTGCCCTTGAGTGTTAATGGTCTCCTGCTGGCTGCTGGGCATCCTGTGATTAGCTCTGCACACAGAATGATGAGGTGCGACTGCTAATCCAGTGACACAGACAGCTGCAGCCCAGCTGATAGGCCACAGCTGACCACCCCTTTTCTTCATTGTTGTTTGAATGTACAATATTTGCGTGCCAATCGATGCACAAACACATATGACTGCTGCGTGTCTGACTGTAGACTGTGTCTACAGAGTGAAACACAATGTGCAGCTCCTGTGCTTTCAGTGCATTAGGGCCTGAAATGGTTAATGGTATCAGAATAAAACATGGTAAATTTTTCTTCATTTAGTGAGACCATTTCAAAATGTAATTATCATTAAAACTGTGTTTGATTACGATGTTGGAAAACTCACAGTGAACACCATCCAACATCAACCAGAGGTAGCAACAGTCACCAAGAAAATGTGCAGCCAAGAGAGACAGAAAGAAATAGAGAAAACGGGTGTGTGTTTGTGTGTGTGTGTGTGTGTGTGTGTGTGTGTGTGTGTGTGTGTGTGTGTGTGTGTGTGTGTGTGTGTGTGTGGCAACCTTACTATGAAGTTAAATATAGCAGTGCAATGCGAGTACAGTTCAGGCTGTTTCTCAGTGAATAAATGCGACACAAACTCTAGACCCAAGCCAAGCTCTCCTGTTTTGCTTGCCTCCTGCTGATTAAAGTAAGGGGGATTAGCCCTGAAAATAACAGGCAAAGTTAGCTCCCCTTAAGGTGGACAGCTTAAGGTGGATCAGCTATTGTCACTGTAGTGAAACTCTCAGCCGTTCCTAAACAGATCATGCAGAAATGTCTCTAATGGGTTAGGGAGACAATTACTAATCCCAACTGAAAAAAAAAACTTGCATCGTTTTGGCATGAATATCGGGGGAAAAAAAAAAGATAAGAAACCCTAGTGATCCTGGTCCCCTGTCCTCATCTACAGTGACGCAGACACTTGTGTAATCGTTTATTCCAAAAACAGGCTGCTTATGCACTCAAACCAGTACTGTGCTGTCATTACTTAAAAATTTATGCAAACAAAAATTGCATAGTGCTACTATTCTGCTGTTATTTTATTGTGGTTTTCAATATAAAACTTGGTGAAATAACTGCAGTATTCGTATCAGTACTTTTTGAACATATTCAGTACACTTCAGTACACAGTAATGCTTGGCCAATAACTGTGATCATTATGGTGACCATAATTGTGATATGAAATGTTTTGAGCATTTCAACTCTGTATACAGTAGCAAAACAGACACCGATCAACAAATATAAGCAATTACATTCGATGAAACGTCTCTTTTGGTTTGGAAGACTTGTTGACAATATCTGATAAAATTATATGCTCAACAACAGGTCAAAAACACAGCTTCTCTGGCAAATGCAGTAAGCTGAATGGGAAAGACGAGATATTATGATCTAGTTATTATGAAGTCTAGGGCTGTACTCAACTCAGGATTATGCCAGTTGAATCAGATTTTGCTTGTCAATACATATATTTGATGATTCATTCCAGATAAAGTTTTAAAGTTTGAACGAGGCTCAGTGGGATGTTCAATCTGACAGAGGCATTCACGTATCATAGTAAAAAAGCTAACTGTGGTAAACAAGGGGTTGGAAATGTGCAACACTTTTGCCCACACTAGATATTAAACAAAAGCCAGAGACTGTGTTGCATTAAATTGCTGTGAGCTATAAATTCACCTACAAGCAAAAGAGAGAAGATAATGTCATCTTGGAGTCTTGCGGTGCAGAGTCTCTTCCCCTCTGCACTCTCCCACTTTTAGGGGATAGCCCTCATAAAGCCTAGCACTTATTCTGCTAATTAACGAATGCACTTTAATCCTGCATCCAGGTTATCTCGTTCCCTGAGCTAACCATCCACTTTCAAACTAAGCACACAAGCATATGTTTGTCAACCTTTAAGGATGACAAATACCATAGTGCTGAGTTATAATTTGATATTCTTACCAACTTCAAGTTTACTAGTTGGCTTTTATAAACTGTGGGTCTTCAGTTCTTCCCACTGAGGCTCAACTCAGGTCTGCCTCCAACAAATTACTCACGCCCCATAAGATGGCTTAGCAGAACAAAGTTTTTAAAAAAACTAACTTTCTTTGGGAACATTTGCTTCTCCTTGGTAATACCCAGCGTTATGTTCAAGCAGCTGTGTGCATTTACAACTGGAGACTGCCCAGTACAACCATTACTTGCACAGTCAGACCAGATATTACATGTGAAGTGCCTTGATAAAAGGAATCCCAGTCTTTGAAATACTTCAGCCACAAACCCACTATTCGAATTCAGAAAAATCCTCTGGAAAGAACAAATTGGTCTGCAGGACTGAAATCTCTCACTCCCACATAGTGTTATCTCATTCGACATTAGCATATCTACGTTCTACTTTCACAAGTGGTCTGGAGCTGATCGGAGAAGCGAATGTAACATGTACCGGAAAGCAGTGACAGAGCTCTGAAGTGTTGAGTTACTCGTGGTCCAGCTGTAAGGTTTCTGCAGGCCTGGGAGGCATTGTTGTTTTATTTTACTTGGAACGGTGACCATGGGCTTTAATAACATTACTCGCAGTTGGAGTAGCGCATCATTACAGGGGTAGAAGACTGGGAAATGGGGGGAGTACAAAAAGAGAGAAAGAAAAGGAGAGATAAGTAAAGGATGGGATACATGAGGTTTATTTTTTATTGGTATTTTTAATTTACTGTTTCAGGCCACAAACCTGCCTCAGGAAACACACTCTGACCTGAACAACAGTCTAACCATCTCTCCGGACTTTTTAACTGGACTGCAAATGTACATTGCCTTCATCTCGTCCCCTTGCTTCACATCTCTCTCTTTTCCTTCCTTTTTCCGCATCGTCCCTCCTTCCTCTTAGTTTCCTCTTTCACTCACCCATGAGACCTAGTGGTGATTTTTAGACGGAGTAGCGGACTTCAGGTCTGTTTACCGGCAAGATCTCAGGAAGTCAACATCAGATAAGCGGATTCCTTGGATACACAAGACGAGCAGATACATTTCCAGTAAGACGGCTCCGCGAAGGATACGGCCTAAATAGTATTACCCAGGGAAGGATGTGAGTTGAGAGTTCAAGGGTAATGAATGTACATGAATGTGTGTGTGTGTGTGTGCCGTCTGAAATCCAGCACCACTTCCAAGATGACAACATCCTTGGAAGTTGTCTTCATCACCCTCCTAGCGAGAAACCCAAAGACAAGTTGCCATTAACAAAAACCTTCTTGCCTCACTGCATTACCTTTTTGCTTTCTGTTCCAAATTACCTAATTGTCCCTTTACGCTCTTGATCATGACACCAGCTTTTGGCCAGATTCTCAACTGGCCGTGGACACCAGCTCTCGTCTCCCTACCTCCTCCTTTGTGCTGCATTGCACAAACACAATAGAATGTACTCTAAATGGATAGCAGGTGTTTCCTCACAGTACAACACTCATCCTTTCAGGCTTAACTATAAAGACAGTGAGGGAAGAGCTTGGTAGAAACATGTGCAGTGTCTTGTCACAGCCTGTGTTTGCCTACCAAGCTGCGTCCTTCACTTACAAGAATAGTTGCAGATTTTGGGAAATAGGCTTATTCACAAGAGCTGAGCCCTTTTCACAGAGTTGACGACATCATTTGTGCGACCCACCACCAACAGATTGGTCAACTTTTTTCAGCGCTTCAAAGATGCTCAACTAATTAAATGGTTTGCTTGTAGGTGTGGTACTGTGTTATACTGCTCAGTTAGCTGACACTATACTAGCTTTCTGTGCATTGCAGTACATATGAGGATGCAATGGGGAAACCGAATGTGGCTCAGGCATTTATGAAACACAGATATATTATTTTCTCAATACAAACTTTAGATATTAAGTCAAGGTGCAAATGGCAGACACACAAGCCAGTGACAACATAGATACATTGACAAATGCTTGAGCAACACTTCAACAGCGACTTGGGGATAATGTAGCTGGTCATGCTGTCGTTCGTAGTATGAACACAGCATTATCCTCTGAGCAGAGGACGAGATCAGCCATCATGTGACAGCGATGGTAGTCTAAATTATTGCTGTTGCCAGGTTTTGCCATTGTTATTGTTTAAAGGATTCTGCTGACGTGTTATATGTCACACTAGAGACTGACGTTACAGGTTAATTTATTGGTTCTGAGCAGTTGCCAGGCATAAAGCAGAAACTACAGAAAGTTACAGCCAAGAATCAGTCTGGCAACCCACCTAAAAATGCTAATTAAATTTATTTACAAATTAAACCAACATTTTAAAACATCTTAGTCAGGCACTAGATGGCTTTTTATACTGTTGGATATGCTAGGAGTTTCCTTCTGTTTCTAATTTTTATGCTAATCTAAAATTACCTGCTGCTGGCTGTAGGATTATATTTATCCAACAGACATGAGGGTGCTATCAACACTCATCTAACTCTCCACCAGAGATAAATGCGTTTCCCAATATGTTAAACTATAACTTTAATAAAGGGCACTGAATGTTTTTTTAAGTTTAAGATTTTGCATTTAGGTTTTGCATAGTACAATTATGTTTTTCATGGTAATATATACCCATTTTCTGCCTGTCTGTACACTGCTCTGGCTCTCTGGTCATTTCCGAATCAGCTAGCTGGCCCAACTGAGCTTACACAAGCTGTCACTTGAAGACAAGTTGAAGACTGTGGTCTGTGAAATCTGTGCCAACACAGAGGATATACAGGGGCCAAGCTTCTGTCCAAAATGAAAGTTTGGACGCTTAGAGCTTCGCAGCCAAAGCAGATGCTTTGGGAACTTAAAAAATGTGATGGTTAAAAAAAAAAGGAACAAAAGAAAGAAATGTGTTTGGATCCCCGTTGATTTTCTGACACCATTAATACATGCTTATTTAAGACAAAGTGGGATCAGAAGGAAAATCACTGGCTCAGCGCGGGTCAATAAAGCAAGGCTGATTGCATTGTTTAGTCTCAGCTACAGGGTCACATCTCACCAGCACTGGGAAATGAAGAGAGAGAGAGAGCAAGACAGACCCTCCTGCACATCTGTCATAATTTCCAAGTTGGTAGCAAGTGGCGGAGAGCTGCTATAATGAGGTGTCTTATACCTGCCACTTCATGTCCTCCTTTAATCCCTTCTTCCGTTTCTCTCTGTCAGCCTTTCAAAATAACACCGTATGCCTCATTTTAAACGCACTGATGTCTTTCCCATCTAATTTGTGGTTCCATTGATTTATCTAATTTGACGAGTTATTAATTTCAGCATAACAACACAGAAGAATGTTCATGATGACAGAAAGGATTGTAATCATTCACCAATATCTTCCTGAGTTATTTTTAAATGAAGAGTCCTACTAAAATTTAACGTCAGATTCATGACGTGTTCTTAAACCCCAAAGTTTTTTGCACAAGTTTTTACAATGGTGAATCCAATTGTTCTCATAAGCTGAAAGTGCATGTTGATCCTAATTAGCATGGGTAAATGCCCCACTAATCCCCCAAAAAAGGGCATGAGACTGCAGGGTCACATGTACACACAGAAATTGAAGAAAAAGAAGGAAAAGGAGGAAAAGTTGAGAGAATTAAGCCCAAGGAAGTGTGCTAGGCTTTGAAGACAATTGTTATAGTAGCCAAACAGTGGAATTACCACTGCCGAGTCTGATGGATTTACTTTGGGAAAGAGATGTCTTTAAATCAGTCGGTACAGTTTTTGAGCACTACAACCCTCCAAGAATGATTTGGTTCACTATCAGGACTTGTTACATTCAGTATGATGACATTCGGAGAAGAGCCACAAGATTAAATCACTTTAATCCCATTCAAGTTAGCATAGTGCTTAACCAGCCAGCTTGGCCAGTGGAAGTCACCAAATGTACTTGCTCTTTGATCCCACATGCAATGACTATTCAGGTCATTTTATACGCTGTAGTTGGAACATTTTTGGCTTCATGTGCCACTGAGCAGCTTTCATAGAAATGAACGGGGCCCCCGCCTCCAACGCTGTATCCAATTGTCTTAGCACATACATTGAATTAAGTCAAGAAAGCTCAAACAAAATTTGAGAAGGTAGAGCGCTAGATTCTAAATGTGGAAAAAACAAAACATGAATGGTTCTCAAGTGAAGGTACTCTGAAGTGCATTCTGTAATAGTTTAAATTATAATTACCACTGTGTAACATTCTAATTTTTTGTAGAGAATAGAATTGAATTTCTTTTTTACCAAAGGTATTAAAGGTATACGATGTAGGATTTTTGGTTACTGTTTGTGGACGTGCTCACCAGTAAAAGTGAAAGTTAAAGCAAGCCCCACATTAACTCTTGTTTGGTGTTCTGTCCCACTATATTTTATTTTCCTTTTTTTTTTCCTACGCTCCATGTTCCTCACAGTCTTGCACCAGGCTGATTCCCTTTCATAAAGTAGCAAAATAAAATATAAGCGGGGGGAAGAATCTCTGCAGAAGGATACAGCGCCACACACTTCTAGTGGGTCATAAGAGATGATAGAGAGGGATAACTTCCGTGTGAGCCTATACATTGTTTCTTAGGAAAATCCTGCATTGTATATCGTTAACATAAATGAATATAGTGGTGCAGTCCTGAGTTGGATGATAATTATGTGCTTTCACTAAGTAGACCAGGATTGTTTTTGACTCTTTGAGTCACCAGAGTTGATGAAGTGGATCATCCCGTGTTGGGACATTTTGATTAAACCGTGGATGATTTGCATGGTGGTCTCTAGGAATTCAAACAGCTTTGGGAGATACATCTGTGAGTTCTTGAAGAAATTACTCCTCGACTGCAAGATGAATTAGATTCAAGTATGTGTTCAGCCCACCAAAAACAACACACTGCACTCCTCCCCCTCCTGACAGTTAAAAACCTGCAACTAAAAGACTTTCTATACAAGATAACTGTCAACCTAAACCAAATGTGCATTTTCTGTTGTTTCCTTTTCCTGACACACTGAATCCCTCTTTGTAAATATACTGATGGTCCTGTTTTTTGTACAGTCACCTTCCCACCCTCCAAACCTGCCCTTTGTCTCTGCACAATGTTCTGCTTCAACCTGAAGTACGATGAAATGTTGTTCCTTTGAGACCATAATTTCTCAATCTCAGTACAGTAAAAAAAGTGATGAGCCGCAGACTAATCCCACTCTGGAGAACCACCGTCTTATTTACATTTATCATCACTTTGTTAGCAAGTGTGTGGGTGAGATTTTTGCGGTGAGACAACCAACTGTTTTCCTGCTGTGTTGTCCCCTCTTATCCCATCATCAACTCTGAATCCAACTCTCCTCTTTAATACATACTTCCTTGTTTTTTTCTTGTACTCCCTGATTTTGTATCTTGCACCTTATCAATGTTTTCCTGACAAAGTCTACATGTAAAACAGGTCTTGCTCTGATTCAGCCGAACATTTTTCTCCTCAGAGTTTAACAAAAACTACGTTGAAACTGAAAGAAAGAAACTTATCTAGCACAGTGTACCTTACTTCCCCCAAGGTTTTTTTCTTCCTGTGGAATTATAAAGGCTTCCAGCTAAATAAATACAAGCTAATTAATGTGCACCTTTCCCTTTATAGGAGGAAAAAAATGGTCTGCCACACTTGATTTGTGAGCTGTTCCATTTTAGGTAATGAAGAGGAAAGCTGGGCAATTGAAGGGAGGACTCCATCAAACGGTTAGCGTGCATGATTAAACTTAAAAAATAGTTAGGAACGCTCCTTTAACCTTTTAAGTCATATTCTATTATCAGACTCCTGCCAGAGTCTGACCTACACACACACACCTACACACACAAACACACACGCCCTGCACTATGAAACCTACTGTTTGGCACGCTCAGCAGCACACATTTAAATTATACTATTACACGCACAGATATTAATCAAAAGCTGACAGAAAATCAACAGGAAACATGACTATGCATGTTTTATTAGCTTCTTTCTTCTACACAGGAAAAAGTCTCTCTATTTTCATAATAAGGTACCACTGAAGAGCATCTATTTGATGCAATATCAAGTAACAAGCATTTAAGGAATGTGTCAGCAGAGCAGCTAATATACTCTATTGTTTTTAATGTCAGGGATTTTCTTTACTGGTTTTTACTGCAGTAGCATTACATGGAAAGCCAGAGGAGAAAATCTTCACTTCCCTTAAAGCCATGCTGTCTCTCTCAGTGAGAAGCCTTGTTCAAAACATTGACATTGGAGGGCAGAGGCACACAGAAAGTGGCTGAATCCCAGGGAGTGTGAGCACCGTTAACCAATGGACAGTGTTTATCTGCAGACAGCAGGCGCAAAGCTTGCAGTACGTCTGTCTCTTCTAAGCTCTTGCTATGTGTGTACCTTTGCAGAGCTGTCTGTGTGTGTTTCTTAGACGCTGAGGTTTTTGAGGTGAGATCGGAGAACCGATAAATGACTTCTACAAATCCAAAGGCCCAGCAGGACTGAGAGATGCCTGTTAGCCATTTCCTGAATAACAAGTTTTATTTCAAAATATTATCCCAAATGTTGAACTGTATATTGATTAGTATCAGGAAAACAGACATTTTCTCAAGTCCCTATAGGACTCTTTTTTTCCGATATTTAAACAGAATGCATGTCTCTATTACACAGGCAGTTCTTTTGCTGTTACGTCTTAGTTTGCAAGGTTTTCAACTGCATGTCAAATTTCCTAAATCCTAATCAATCAAACAACGAAGCTTGAATATAATAATAATAATATAATAATTATATCTTTTTTAGGATAGAGGAGCAATTTTGCCTCTGGATTCAGACTAGCACAATGCATCATTTATTCATAATATACAATGTTCCGAAAAGCAAACCCAGGTTTGGCTGACCTTTCCGTTCCACAACATTTAACATGTGTGTTTGAGACTCCCACCATAAGAGACCTTCCACAGCTCAGTAAAAACTCAAAATGCGGTCCTGAGGCAGTTATCCGAGTTCCCATAGCAGATATTCAGTTCATGCAGAGAAACCCAAGTTAAGTTCCCCTCTCTGGGGTGCAGTGTCTCAAAACGTGTATACAGACACTGTTCCCCTGATGGCCAATGTGCTAACTTTTACCCCATGCAACAGGGTCCTGGTTTCCATCAAAACTGAGCCTGTCCAGAGACAGACTTGGATCACACTTTTTCAGAATCTGAGGGCAGCCAAGGATAAAAAAAGGCCTAAGGTGGTATGGTGTGGAAATATATGGATACGTGTACACAGAGCCCCCGCTGAGGGAAGGAGCTAAGCGATTCCTTGCGTGTCTTGGTATGATACGCTATAAAATAGGTGGGCGGACAAAGTCTCTCCTCCACTAATGTGTGCTTTGGTGAAGACCACAGACAGACTGAATGTCCTGTTAGTGGGGTGGGAGTGGTGGTGGTGGGGGGACTGGAGCGGATGAGTGTGTCGGAGGGAATGCGTCCCAGGGATTAGGTGGACCCCTAAGTCTCTTTAGGAGGCTGAACAAGGCCCAAACCAAATAAAGACTTCAACATTAGTTATATGTTAGAGCTTCTGGTTTTCCTGCTCTAACTTCCACTGTGATAGTTAAGCAAAAGACTGAACAAGTAGGAGTGGAGAATCTTCAAGGACACTTTGACAGGTTGCTAATGGCTGCTGAACCCTTAAAGTTTTAATTTTTTTTTTTTCCCCCGGCAGCAGAAAATCTATTTGTGACAGCAGATGTCTCTTGTAACTAGTTTGTATCAAAATTTGAATGCACTGATTTAAAGGGGACAGCAATGTCAAAATTGTTACAACCGTCCCCGATCTCCCCTACACTACAACAAACCTGAAATAGGACCATAAATATAAGTAAGTAATAGAGTAAAAACAGTTACGACATCATATTGTACAGTAGTTATTTGATGATAAATAATATAAATATGTTCAGGTTAAGTCATACAAAGATTAATAATTTCGTGTTTTATGTGTCAGTCTCCCTGATGTTGTGCACTGTAACAGTCATTTTAATGACTGTTTTCATTCTTCTTTGAGGTGGATTACTTATCAATTAAAAATAAAGTATCTTCTCTTTTCTAAGGCATGTTTAGATACCTTACTCCTCCTACAGACTGACTCGCCTCATTCTTATTTTTCCTCCTTTGTGGTCATCAAAGAGGTTAGCTAATCTCTAGTCTGTTTCATGTATACACTGTATTCTTATATCCGCCTTCCCATTGAACCTGCATATTCTCTCCAAGAAACTCAGAAAGACACAAGTCCACCAGGGAGAAAGCCTTTGAAATGAATGCTTTGGTTGCGTCTTCTGTGAGAAAGCTTGCATAAATAACCACACACAGATCCACATGAATGCATGAGACACCAGATACCTTGGTCGAGTCACTAATGGGCCTCATAGTGTATTCTGGCCCTCCGCGTTTTAACTGGTTTTTGTCCTGTGATTCCCTAACAGCAATTGTGAAACATGTACTCTTATGCTAAAGGATGACACCCAGCCTTTCATTATTTTTCCAGCCCTCATTTAGATTTTCGACCGTTGCTCCGGTAAGTAACACTGCTGTCGTATTTAAACCCTCCCTGAGTTTGTCAAACCCTTGCGGGGGCAACATCCTGGAAGGATTGCATTTGGATTTTATGACTAAAGCTAAGGCTCATATAGTGAACCTGAGTTCAAGTTTCACTCTTTGACCTACTTTGCAGAAACCTAACCTTGGACTTTTAGTAGAAAACCATGAGGTTAACTGGATGCTTTATTGTTTGTTCCTGTGGAATATCTTAATAGATATACCCGGTGCCCTTTTTCCCTAAACAATTCACTATAGAAACATAAATGTGACAAAAATGCATTACTGTGCATTTCACTTTGCTCTCATGGGGGATTGCATGATTTAGCCTTGAGCAGCTTTCTAAGCTTTGCTTACCATCTACAGTATATACAGGGCTCTTCAGTTTGAGCAATTTACTCGCAATTGCACCTAGGAATTGATATTTGCAAAATGGAAAAATACTTTAGGAGCGCAGTGTGCAAGTAACAGAAATCCCTTTTATTTAACTAGAGGGCTTTTAATTTGAAATGACGTTTACAGGAAGTGGCAACACTACCTTGGTGACAGTAACTTCATTGCACAGTCATGGACAGAAGGCTTTTGCTTACAAAACCTATTGGTGACAATACATAGCTGAAGTTGTGCCTGTTAAATTTTCATTTTCACCAAAGAGAGAAGGAGGAAAAGGAATCCGGCAAGGGATATTCCAAGCAGTGTCTAAAATGAACAAGCACCAAATGTGGGTCAATTTTTTGTTTGGCGAGTAACTCTTGGAGAGCCACCCACTACACTGGCAAGTTAATGTTTGTACCAAAACAGATCATCTAATTAAACTATGCTGAAAGTCTCTGTTGGGGTGCACAGCTCTGCTGCATCTAATCTGCTCCTGCTGTCTCGTCACACACACGCATACTTACTTATAAAGGTTATGAAATAATAATGCAAAGGCCCAAAGTTTGATACAAGATGGTAAACTCTCCAAACTCCTTTTTCCAAACAGTGATCTGCACTTCCTCAGTTTTTACTTTCACAATAAAAGCCCTACACAAAACAGTGCAACAACAATCCAACTGCTTACCACATGGAACTTATTCATATACTGAGGCTGTGTTCATGATATGTTCAAATATTAAAATAATTTTGCTTCAGATTTTGCTCTGGCCTCTTCAAGTCTCTTGAACTCATACTCATGAATGTAAATGTAAGACAAAAAAGGCTATTTATCATTGTAACCAGTAAAAAAAATATCCTTGGCTGGTGAATTTTTTCCTACCACCTCACACACAGAGTAAGGGAAAAAAACTGTATTGCAGTGCAATACAATACACAAGGAGAGTAACGCTTGTGCACGCATAGTGAAAATTATGTATGCAATTCAAAAACTGTGGTGGAACACTTTGAACTGTGCTCCTAATTTTTCTCATTTTCATTTAGGAGCACATGTACTCCTTGGGGAAAAAAATAGCATAGAGCCCTGATATATGGACATTACTGGATGTAATGGCGATTTCACAAATCCAGAATGAAACCTGTCTTTGTTTTCTGAGGAGGATCGTTTTCCCTACATTTCTTTGCCTTCCTTCAAAAAAGCCATCTGGGTTAACCACTGCGTGCCACTTGGGTCGTTTTACTCAGCCGCCACAATGCAATGGTGGCCTTTCATGTGTGGGTGTGATGCCTGCATTGCGTGTGATGCACGGTTGCTACCAAACAAACAAACAGAGAAATGGCTTCAGGGTAGTTATGTGTTTCCTTTCTTATTTACTGACTGACTATTCTTTGCCCTCTAAGCACAAATAGAGCCCTGCATTATTCTCTCCAATATTAGCTCCACAGTTCTCTCCACAGCCCACAGGAAACTGTGATTTAGCTTATATGGTAAATTGCTTTTCTCTCCCCCACTTGTGAAACAACAATTCACATTGTTGCAGTTGTTTCTATTTGCCTCCGTTTCCGTTTCCTTGGAGTTCAGCAGAGTAGCTGGCACTGCAGGGAGTCACTTTAGCATCCTCTGTGATCATTTCCTTCAGTGAAAATAGCAGTGTTGTGTGACGTGTTAATTGGTCACTAGTACAGGGTCACTCTGCAGGCATCTGAATGCTTCACACTGTGGGACCTCTGCGTAAGGCAAAACAAATGAGGAGGACAGGGGGGGCTCCGCACAGCCCGACGACCTAAAAGAATTCAACAGAGATGAGGTCATCCCTGCCTGATTTCCAAATAAAACAGAGGACAACAGCTGAGAGAGCAATGATCTATTAGGCCTCACTTAACCACCCGCCAGTGTGTCTGATGCACACGAGGACACGCATATGCTCACACAGGGCGGTATGGGCTGTGATGGTCGGTTAACCTCCTAAAGAGTGATGAAAGGGTCCAAGATTGAGAGTCTTGCAAAGTGATGAACAAGTGACCAGTGATCAGAGGAGAATTGTCATCACTCACCAGTTTTACAAATGACTGGTTTCTTCTCAAAGACCAAAAACCCATTTTCAACTCATGAGGTCTGACTGTATCTTTAAATTGTACTTTTCTGGAAAGTTAAAACACACAGAAGACAAGCAGTGTAGCTTACAAACCACTGACTCCAACCTGGTCCAATCTCATAGACACCATAAAAACAAAAATAAAAAAAAAATCGAAGATGATTAAATTGTTCTTTTGGGGAGAAAAAGGAAGGATCAAAATACAGCAAGACCGAGGGCTGTTTTTTGTCAAAATTCTCAACTTGTAATAACACGTGGCAAGCACCGAACAAATCCCAGGAATACCACAAAGATGAAACGTCCCTTGAAAGTAAGGCTCCTTTCCATGTAAAACATCTCTAAATAAAAGAGCACTGCCGCGCACCTCACCATCAGAGGGAACCTACATGTGTTTCCATTACACAAATTCTCCCCATGATTGTCATTTGTGAAGCCACACGTGTGCCTCACTCCAATACAAACCCATACCATGTGTTAGCAGTTAGTTCCATCCCTAAGCATTGATTACTATGGTTAGAGTATCAATAGACAAAGGCTACATCCACACTAATATGTTTATATTTTAAAAACGGTGTGAAACAGTGGTTACAATGAAGATGATCTCTGAACACGTGAACATTTTTAAAAAAATCTTTAAAAAAAAAATCTCCATCCATACCCATTCATCCAAAAACACATATCACATAACCATTTATGTACACTGGTCTTGCAGGAGGATGATTTTCTGCTTTATAGTTGGTTTCTTACTTATAAAAAATACTGAAAGTGAAACAACAGCAAAGGCAGAAAGTAAGACTAGAGATTTCTTTGCTTGGATGACATAGTGAAACTGTTACTAAGTTAAGTAAGTAAGTAATATGCTTATAAGGCACTAACAGAAGCATTATTCGTTGCCAGAGAAAGTTATGGCAATGGGAAAAGAAGGACTACCTACACAAGATAAAAAGATAAGTCTTGGCTTGATACATTGTGACTTACAAGACTCAATCTGGAACCAGCTTGAGTGTCTGTGTAATCAGCCAGAGAATTTTCAAACTAAAACAGGGTCAGGGTTTTCGGAGGTCTCCGTTTCAGGGGTTTGAATATTATGGAGTGGTGTGTATGCTAAGCAAAATGTAGCAAGTTTTCAGGATGCAACCATACTTCGATCTGGATTTAATGATCAATGATCCAATATTATTGATGCAAAGGGAAAACATTGATAAATATTGCCATCTTTAAGATATGCCTTTAATTTTAAACACCTCCTTCCTGAACATTCAAATTGTGGTAGCAACCTATCACCAGGTAGGCAAAGGTAAGCTCAGAAAACAACAATTTGAATATTTAGCGATAATATCTCATATAAACCGCAGGCTCCTGTATTAAATCAAATCGAAATTGTCATACTTTATGACATCAGCAAATATCGTACAGTTGTCCCAAGAATCAGTTTAATATTGTAGCCTCATGAAACTTAACAGTGCACTTGACACTTAAATTTCTATAAAGATTCTTTAAACTTCAGTTTAAGGCTGTCAATCCTTAAAACTTAAGGAAATTTACAAAAGATGCAGAAACCTGTTCTGTTTCTTCACTATCAGCAAGTTTCGTGAGTGAACCAGTGCTTTTCAAGGGTTGTTTCATGAGATTACCTGCTGTTGCTGGCTGAAGAGAAGAGGACAGGGGGACATAAAGTGGAAACTCCTCAGGAATGGTGATTACTAGCCGCTGAATTGAAACCAGCCAAAGGGAAACCAGATCTGAGACTGCGAGAAGTATTATGGTAGTTACATCGAATAAAAGCCTCAGCTCACCCCATCACTCCTGTTTTCTCCCTGCCTCCCCCCGCCAACGCCGCACATTAAAGAGGAGATGAATCAGGAGTGCGTAAAACACAGACATAACCCTTTGAACCTTCATCGTTGGACAGATTAACAGGAAGGAATGGAGAAGGAGAAGCGCAGGTAGGAGGGAAGTGATTTAAAAAAAATGAAACACTGTTCATCATCGAGAGTGACCGGGCTGAATTAGGAATGCAGGTGGATGGCTATCAGGGGCTGATAAAGACAAAACAGTACCCAAGGACTCCCCTCTGCGACTCCCATCCCCCTGACCAATCACAGTCCAGGTGCCTCACCCCTCTGAGCTCATGTTATTTTATTAAAGGCCAAGATTTATACCCCAGTGCCAAAGCAACGGCTTTAGTCAGATTTGGAATCATTTATCCCATCAGAGGGTTGGCGAGTGTGAGGTTTGATTGATAGAGCCAGGGCAGTGGGGGGTATACAGTTACACACTGCTGCCTTACAGAGCTCCTGCATCTTTAAGTCAGCGCCAAACAGCCTTATAGACTCCAAACGTAACAACGCTGTGGCACAGGTAAACAATTCCCCTGACAACAATAAACAGAGATGGCACTGGGGATGGAGGCATTATAAGAATGCCAGCTAAAGACTGGACTGCAGACTGTATTGTTATATAATGCATTTGTGGAGTTTTGTAGTCAGAAGGGCAGCAGTCTGGTTTTACACCCTCACTCTCCCCTTTGGTCTCATCTGGCACTCAAATAAATGCACATGTATAAATAGTGTGTTTCCCACAAATTATAGTACATGTGTGGTTGTAGCAAACAACTCTTATTTGTTTCTTTTTTTCCTTGTCTATTAAATGCCTGTGTGTCTTTTTGTGTCATTCTGTGTCCCCTCTCTAAATTCAGAGGCTTTTGCTGGTCTGTGAACAGAGCACGGGCTGAGCTCTCCATTGTTATTATTTTTTCCCTCAGCAGCAGCTTAGGAGTCATATGGTGAATAATTGATCTGTCGACCCTTCCAGAGGTGATCAGATCATATCATGGATGAGAGGAACAGCTGCTGTGAGTGAATGAAAACTTTAAGATCAAGCAGAATGAACGGTCAAGTTTTACTTGTAATACTTTTATACCACTTGACAAAGATTGAAGACGTTTAGAGTTAGAAACTGGAAAGAGTTGTTGGTTGCAAATAATTAATTTTCTCTAGCGTTAAAACACAGGAGTCTCCTGGATAATGGACTGCATTTATATCACACTTTTATCCAAAGCACTTTCAATGTGCCTCCTCTCAAACTATTCATACACTCACTGACAATGCTGATGGCAGCAGACTATATGCAAAGGGCCTCACCATTAGAAGCAATTGGGGTTCAACTATTAGCACTACTGTTTGGTTGGAAACCAGTAAGGGATCGATGACTCAGTTTGGTTTCCTAGAAACTTACTGGAAACAGATGTAATGGGATTATATGGTTCTGTGTAGTTACTTTTGAATCCATAACAGGAACCCAAAACTTCGAAACAGGATCTTAGCTCGATAAAGTCTGAAAAACAGGATGCTGTCTGTATTAGCTGATGTTTCTGTTTTCTGAGTTACTAAAGGGATGCTGCAATAGCTGTGGAAAATCATCAAAGGGCCACAGCAACACGTGCATGTGAAGGTGGAGGTTTAGGTCTGCCCCCAGGCCCCATTGCTCCATTTCCAAATTTTAAACACTTGAAGGCCCATTATTTTCATAAATAAGAGGAACCCAAATCCTCAATGAAAGGTGCAGGCACAATTAGATGATTGAAATGGGAGCTGTCTGAATTTGAAACACATGAACTCAAGGAATTTAACTTAATGCTGTTAAGAAACTCTAATGGATCATATTGAGCCATGTTGACTAGCTGTAAAGTGTGCGTTGAATTACAGTGGGCCTCTCGGATGCACTCGGTGGCCTCTGCACCTGGTTTCAACGTTGTGACATCACCGGGGAAACGGGGTTGTTTGGATTCTCACAACTGCATCAGAGGAGTCAATCAATCTTCATCCTTCACGGATATCCACTATCACAACAGCACCTAATCAAGAGATTAAAGGAGACTCCTAATTTGTCCAAATTTGTGGTAAAAAAGAGCACACAGGCGGGGATGGAAGAGAAGGAAATTGCAGATAATATAAATGTGGAAAAGTTCCATCAAAAATATTGAGGAATATTTTGAGGTTGGCCACAGCTTCCAGATGGAGGTAATGGTTTCACATGACACATATTTTCACAGTGCTGGTGGCAATGAGACAGTGTTGTATTTGAGATTGGTCTTAGATTCAGGGCCAATTTTGAAGGTCTAAGTCTAATTTGACCGCATTTTTACTCCGTCTTGTCATGGTCTCAGACAAAGAGGACTCAGGATATTATTTCACAACTGATCCAGACCACACCTGCAGGAATATCACAAATTGCCCGTGCAAAAAATCATAATTTTGAATGAAAATGGTTGAGTTGATTGATAATTAATGTGTCGAAATTAGAAATGATTACAGTATATGCATATGGATTTATTAGTAACAGCTTTATGTTGGAAATGTTTGGATAAATAGGCCTAAATCATTTTTATGTTGAAACTATGTACATTAGGCAGTATACATGCCATATATTTAGGAGAAATAGATTAAGGGTTGCTACAATATGATTGATAGGTCAATATCTGGCCGTCAGCTGACCATGTCTCCAACCTGCTCTGTATCAGCCGTAAGAGGAAGCAGCTGTGGTGACGGCACGGGGTTGAACTGACATGTGATACACAGCATTTCAAGTCATCTTCATAACACATAGGCTGATGAAGTGAGGTCAAAGAGCTTGTTGTTTAGTCTGACACTTTGAGTGTTTTTGCAAAATCATATGGATGGCCCACGTATAAAGCAAAATCCAGAGAAGTTGACTCATAACTTGTGATTTTTGCAACATTTATATTTTCTTTTAGACGATAATGCACTAGTGGGGTTAGGGTTAGGTGATATAAAACTTCATTACTGTTATTAAACCCCACTTAATCCAATTTCTTTTGTGAATTTTAGATGATATCATTCAAAAGTAGTTGTTATTTAACTTGGTCTGAAATCATTTTATTATTTTTGCATTTTTTTCTTCCAGATTTAAGTTCTTCCAAGATAAGGCTAAGTGTGTTCCCTTCATTTCATCTTACAATATATGACTTTTAACATTTTTTTTTTAATTAACTTTCATTAGATGTCTTTGGATATGGTGGATGAATTGTTGGAAAGGATTATTTTTTTATTTCAGTTTTTAACGTGCTGTTTTTTGATGGCTTCCAGAAAGCCAGTAAATATATCAGAGGTTCAGGAAAACATCTGGTGGACACTTGGTGCCCCAACAATGACCACTTAAAGGGGCTGAAGGAGGATTTTTTTCCCCCCTTCAGATATCCCACTCTAATATTTTTTGGGTTCTGACACTGTCTTGTGCTCTCAGGATGGTTGTAGAAGCAGCAGGTCTGTGTTCAAGTGATATGTTGAGCTGTTGGTGCTGACACAGTGACAAAAGAAGCTGGTTGGAACCCCTGTTGGCGTCCTGAAATAAATTCTTTTTCCCTTTGCAGAAGCCTGTTGAAAGGACTGCAGGTGCAAGCAATGACTGCGGTGTGAAACGTCACCAGTTTCCACATGACTGTTGCAAGTGCAAATATTTAGTACGTCAAACAAAAACTCTGATGCGTGTTTTCATTGTTGCCTCCTCAATGTGTCATTTATGGATGCCACTTCATGTTTCTTTGTGTGCATGGAGCCACATTGTTATGTTCTCCAGTCAAATGCCACGTTTGATTTCAGACCTCTGAACTAAACCGAGACAAAGATAAAAAACTGAGCGCTCTGAATTTTATACACACATGTCATTGGAGTGCACAAGCTTTCATCAACCGTTTCTTCATTCCATCCTAGTAAACAATATCTGTAAAAATATCCCAGTTCTCATGTCAGTCATAGTTTAGGCATTTCGCAACAGTCGCATGATGCTCTGAAGGCAGTTTTGGTTTTTTTGAATACATTTCATCTCTGAAGGTAGTTTGTTCCAGAGCATATGTTTGAATCTGAGGGCTGTTTGAAGGCAGATGTAGTTCCTGGCTGCATCCTTTCAACAAACTGCCTCCTGGTAATTGGCCATTATTCTAGAACTGAGAGGCATGCTGTCCAGAGGGCAACTACACTTGTCTGGAAACAATCATGGAGTTAGAAGGCTGGCAGACAGCCTTGTCACTGGAATATGCCTCTCCTGCTGAGTGCGTCTTCTACGGACAGGATGAAGTCTGACAGAAAGAAAATGGCTGACAACCAAAATATAATTATGCAGGCGTCATCATAATCAACACATAAATGCACATCTAAAAAAAACTAAAACACTCCTGGGATTTGTAATTAACGTCCCTTATGGAAAGGTGCGTGAAGAGCAACTTAGAACTTTCCCATAGCATGAGAGCACATGTGTGGCAGAAGTTAATAACAAAGGGGGGCACCTCTAAAATATGTATGTGTCCTTTTGCATAATTCTGTGTCCCCTTCCAAAATTCAGATCCTTATAGTCAATCCTTATGAACGGTCCAACTCCAAAAACAAAGTGGTAGCAAATGTTTTAATCGTAGCAGGCTGCCACAAATACATGAATTAATTATGTTAGACAAAGGCTGGTTTAAATGGCATAGTATCTGTAATGTGGCATTACAGATACTATGCCACATTATAAAAAAAATTTAAAAATTAAACTGCATTTGGGTGGGGGAGGGGTGGGACTATTTAAACACAAAAAATCATTGCCTCTTTTTTTTTCTTGCTTTGCTCTGTTGGTGGTTATGGCGAATTTTCTCTCTGTGAAATATTTACCCTGTGGAGCGATGTGTTGCCCTGTGAAGTCATATTAGATGACCTTCAACAAGTGACTCCATAATTACACAAGAGCACGCAAGGTATGCCAAGTGACCTTCCTTCATCTGCAACCAGACCTAAACATTACAGAGGGAAAATAATAATAACAACTGACACGTCTACCTCTGGCGCGGACTGGCAACTGGATCCAGATGGAGAGAGCATATCATTACCGTTTTATTGGGAGATATCAAAACAGAAAGGCACATTCCAGGAACCCTTCACTCTCATGCAGATTGCTGCTTTTGAAACGAAAAATTAAAGTTGAAATTGTTTTTCTGCCGTCTCTCTTTGTTCTCAGCGAGTGCCAGAGATAGACGCAGTGCACTGTGGGTTATGCATTGAGGTGTTGAGAGAAGCAGAGAAGAGCAAAGAGCAAGGCTAAGAAGGCTGAGATAGGAGCTTTGGTATAAGAGAAAAATTCACTCAAAGACGCATTCCCTCATCGTTCTGCACCTGACTATGGCCTGCAGGAGTACACGGCCATTGCAAGACCTAAAGCTTGCTCGCCCAGCTTTTTTAATTAAAACACATGACTGGAGGCAGCCCTCCCTTACCGCCACCCCCCCCTCTGCTTTGAATTTTGCTGCAAACATCGTGCTGACTCATTCCTTAGACTGGAGGCAGTGCGTGAATACCTGAGAACTTAGTTGACTTTCAGCGTTGCCACCCTTTCATCCTTTAAAGGCAAGTCTCCTTCTTTTCAGGTCAAGCTCTGGCTGTGTGTAACCAGGGAGGCTTTCAGAAACCCCTCTGGCCCTCCTCCTCCTCCTCCTCCCCCTTTCCTTTCACCCCCTCTGACATCCTGGAACCACTCTTTGATGGTCTCTGCCTCTTTTGGATCAGGCTTATTTCTCTCTGTACCTGAGGATGTTTAGTTATGTATATTTCTACCAGTCCGTCCCTCGCTGCCGCCTCCGCACACACAAATATGGACTCAGACACACGCACTTTTGTTTTCCTCCTCAAAGAAATCACCGCAGGGTGCAGACATCCCATGTCCTCTCTCACAGTGTGTCACAGTCAGTGTTGAGTTGCAGTTTTCAGCAGGGAACTGTACAATGTACGTGTTGGCGCGGAAACCCACCGTTGCACCCCAGAGTCAGCATAAGCCTGATTAGATCACCGCCGGGGGAGGAGGGTGGTGGGGCCGCTCCAAAAACAAGCATACCCAGGTTCTGAGAGAGAGGAGAAGGTTCAGTGTATCCCACTTTGATCTGATGTCAGGAAGTATTGAGAGGCAGCTCCTGAAGGAAGCTTGAAGACAAGGCAAGGGTGAGGAAAGGTGACCTGACTGCCACCGGGCCCCAGGGGCCACAGAGGAGTCTCTGTGCCCATTGATTTTTTCACATATAACTGGGCAAGTATGACTTAAATGAAGGGTATAAAGTTCAAAACGGAAGGTTATGATTTCAGTGATTTCCCTGAGTCAGAGTAGGAAGCTGGCAGTTGGGTGAAGGAACAATCTTACAGTGTAGAGAGGCTTTGCTGACAAATCTGAGAATGCTGCAGGTCAAGCCAAGGCAGTTTCAGACTAGTAATGGATCCAAAACTTTGTATAATTGGTGTTAACTCCATAGTCAAAAGGTAAAATTGCCTTGTATAATGTTGTATGCTGAACACCTTTCAACCCTGCATGTTTGGCTTGATGTACATTTGCCCACATTATCAATTTGGTACGATAAATTATTATCAATTCTTCCTCACGACAGGTTATCCAATTTATTACAAGGAACCTTAGTTGAGTTTGTCAAGAATGCCTTTCACAATATAATTATAGTTGTATCTAGGGTTGCCCCTTAAAAAGTCAGAGATTTGAATTGTCAGTCGGAGGCCCTTCAGTTGACTTGGAAGTGTACTGAGCGGTGTACATCTGAGGACATTTTGGTCCCCAGATTTTGCTGCGGAGTGAAAGCTCTTGACTTTGCAGGCAGCGCAAACATGCAGGCAGTGCACAGACAGACAGATAATGTAGCTATATTGCACCTGCTTATCTGAACTTGGCGCATTCGTCATGCAGTTAGACTTGGCTTCATGCTGCAGAGCTCACTGAGGATTCCCCACTGCCTTTCACTGATGATGGCAGTTCTCTCCGCATGATGTCCATGGGGTGACATCACCTTGCGGTTCATTGCCAAAGGAAATGGCACACTCTGGACCCTAGGGCCTGTTGAGGAAACAGACAAGGGTGTCCCGAGGAGTCGACAGCATTCTGGCACTGGGCCCGTGTCAACATTGACACTGGAAGCCCTGGACCCAGCATACAATGATATCATTGGACTAAGGACTTTTACAGCCCAGAAAGCCAAAACACTATCAATCATATCTTCAGACACAAGTAAGGATTACTACCAACGGACTGACCACAAATTCCGAAATGAAAGTAAAAAGTTACAAAACTTTTGGTGTTTCTCAAACAAGCCACATTAGCATTTATAAAACATTTTCCAAAAAAAGTTTTAGTTGTCATATTTGATGATCCTGAAGCCAATAACAATCTCCTCTGCTTCATATGTGGCCTTGATTCAATAGCCTTTTTTTCATGCACTTTACAGTGTTTTTGTTGAATCCTGTAAGCTCCTTGTTAGGATAAAAACTCTGTAAAACTGTAGTGTGTGTGCACAAGTGAATATGGTTGACCACAGCGGTTCATGTAAGCACTCAAAAGTGACAGTGCACAGACAAAGCTGAACCATGCAAACCGAGAAATTATGTGGTGGAAAGAATCCAAAAGCTATAAACAGGTTAGACCACAACATGCAGTGCGTGGGCTTCAAGTCTATCTCCATCCCTGCATTCCTCTCCCTCTTTGGCCTGTGGAAATGGGGGCAAAATCCTTATGCTGATATTTTTACCTGTTTCAATAAGACCTCTGATGAGTTGTACTTGCTGTAGAAACTGTCAAACGATTCTCTGTCTGTTTACAAAACCCACTTTTAACTGGGAAGAAAAATGTGTCAGTCGGTTTGACGTCCAAGAAAAATACAAAGATCCTGGTTGTTCACGTGCTTTCTGTCCAAGTGAAGAACAGTGTGTTTTCGGAGAGCTGTAACCAATGTTGCAGTGGGCCTATTAACTTAACAGTAACACACCGAGTGAGAAGAGTAAAACCTGTGAAATGGAGGAGCAGGGCGGTATAAAGAGCGAAGGGATTCATGCTGTTATGAGTCCCCCACTTAGGATGTGGCTTTGATTGACAACTAGGACAAACTAGAGGTGATCAAGATTTATAGCTGCATGGGATTCTGTGCTGCAGCAGACATCTGGTTTGACCAATGTTTATGTGGCTTTGCGGAGCAGTGAAGAACTTTCTGTGAGGCCTGAGATGAAAGTCCGAAGAGAGAAAGAGTTATGCTGTAGGTTTATCATGTCCGTGCCGGCTGTTAACAGCAGCAAAATGTGTTGATGCAAGCTACATTTCCTGTTAATACTAAAAAGCTAAACTTCCGCTCAGTCATTAAAGTCCCTCTGCACTGGGGTTGGCTATCATTTGGGTTGTAAAAACTGTTTCCAGTTCTGCTCATCATTTGCGGTTCAAATCTCGTTCATGCAAAACAACATTCATTACGTTTTGGAGAAAAACATAGAGCGCTGATATTAAACAGGTGATGGCCATCAGAACAAAGCAGAAAACCTGCGATACATGTGTATCTTATCCGGTCTCATATGCTCCGAACTTGTATTGATCTTGTGCCAAAAAACAAAAACAAAAATTAAATGTATTGTCTTGCCTCCAACAGTACACCATAAAACTTTCTTCACTCCAGAAAAAGCACCCATGTGCATGTATATATTTAAGAACCAATATTGCAAATTGAAATTTAAATTCATCAACAGTTCCTTTAGAATTGAAATTTAGTAACCAGTTCTAATTTGGAACTGGTTCTCAACGCCAAACTCTACCCACAACTCGAAAATATGTGTTTCTTATTGTTGCTACACTTGGATGTTAGTCCTTCTCTATGCAGAATAATGCATGTGCAGAGTTTGACACACGGAGGCTGCTTTCAGTATCATCAGCTGAGGGGTGAAGTTTTTCCATGCTCACCTTGGGGGGGCTTGTACATACGAGCATGATTTGTGACATACTACCTTGGAAACCAATCAGGGTCCAATATGCAACTTAAACAAGTGTGATGTGGAAGCTTCACATCACCTTGTATGTCACTGCACATAATATACTGGAGTGGACCTTTCAATTAAGTGGCAGCGGTATAACTTTTTGAAATTAACAGTATTTGCATATATTTATTCATTCTGGATTTTTCAGTTAAGGACAAGATAAAATCTTAAGAATTTCTAACCATGTAACTTTTTTGTGAAAAAAATATATTAGAGACAAATTGTTATTCAACAGCAGTATTTTTAAACTTTAAACATGTCTGGAGGGGGATCTGTAAAGGACAAGATAGACATTAATTCACTTACTTGCAGTCTGGTTGAGATTTAGATAAGAAGATCGATACCACTCTCATACATCTGGAGTCTGCAGCCAGTTAACTTAGCTTAGCACATAGGCTGGAAACAGGAGGAAAAGAGCTTGCTTAGCACGAAGAGTGTTTCCAGTGTTTTTACTAAGCTTAGCTAACCTGCTGCTGGATGTAGCCTTAGATTTAAAGGACAGCTATGACTGGTCTTGATCTTCCTATCTAACTCTGCAATGTTTCCTAAAATGTCAGACTATTCCTTTAAGAAATTACAGCAAAAATGAATCTTGTTTGTGGGCAGCAAAGCCACAATGGTTTCTTTCAATAAAGCTCTCTCTTTCTCTCTCTCAGGTTTCCTCTGATTGCTCTCTTCACGAGAGTCATTGGACAGCAAGAAATCAGAGGTCAAAACCGATAGTTGATCACCCCCTTCGAAACGGCAAGTTACAAAATGAAAAAAGACACACAGACAAATCAAAAGAGATTAACATTCAATGGAAAACGGAAAAGCTTCAACTGTGAGTTGAAGGCTGATGACAAGTCCGATTACTGGTGTACATCTGAAGTGACTGACTGTGTGTTTCTGCGTTACAACATGTTGAGTTTTTAACTGCATGTTTGATCCGACAATAATTACATAAACACTATCCAGATGACCACACAATACCGCAACACCGAACCCTGCATGAGAGAACAATTGAAACTGCTCTACCCACTTTTCCTGTCTACTTTTTTTCTGTCATGAGGTAACTTTTCAATTTCAATACACAGTCTTGGCCACTCTTTTCAACACCCTGCAAGGCCCCAGAAAGTGTGTGCGCACAAAGACATACACATGAAAGGTTCAAGGATACAGTCCAGCGAGCAGCTTGTTTGCTGAATTGTGACACGTTTTACCGCCCCATGCATGTTCCCAGAAACAGTTAGCCCTAAGCGTTAATCTTCATTTGAGCTTTGGCTGTTAAATATACCTTGGGGATGGCCACTTGACCCCAGGAACTATTTTATGCAGCCACAGAAAACGCCTCTTCCTTTTCTCATCTATTGCGTCTATTGGAGAGACAGAGCAATGAGGGTGAGCAGATTGGTTACCAGTGGTAGAGAGGAAGGGGCAGCCATCTGAAATTTTTATTAGAAATACTATCTGTGGTCCAGACAGACAGATGGGTACATGAGAGGGTGGGTGTGTGTGTGTGTGTGTGTGTGTGTGTGTGTGTGTGTGTGTGTGTGTGTGTGTGTGTGTGCGTGTGCGCACGCGTGTGTGCATGTAAGTTTGGATTCTTCAGGGCACTCTAAAGTGGCTGTGTGTGCTCTGTTTAGAGGGGAGGGAGCGGTGTTAGTCACATATGGTGTGTGACATCTGAGGCGGCCTCAGGGAGGAGAAGCCACAAGACTGTCCAATATCAGGTCAACACAGAAACCAGTCACATGACAGACTTCAAATTGCCTAGTGCGGTGACACACAAACACACATAAAAAGAAAAATAAACATACACACTGGCTCACGTGTCTATACACATACAAATATGCAGTCACATCCCTACATGTTTACACGGACTCATGTCTCCTAACTTAGCAGAGCGACCCAGTGGTGACACCCCTTCAGGGGATCGACCGCAACCTCGCCTCACCCCAACGTTGCCCAGCCAGCCCTGTGCAATCTGTCAGGAGGCCCATGGATGTCTCACTTATCAATTGGCAAGGCGTATTGTTTCAGGGGGCTTCCTCTTTCCTGTACAGGACAGTCCTGATGGAGGGGCCACCATGGGGCCATCAAACCAGCTGAGGCCACTCAGACTATGAAAGGTGTATGTGGTTAAATGAAAGAGCCACACGTTCCCTGCCTGTTAGAGTGTCGTTTGACAAGGCCTCATCAGGAGTGTGTTTTTCCACTTTTCTGAGAGTGCTGTGCTGGCTTTATCAGATTTTGATTTATTTCTTTATTTGTCTGCTTTTGTCAAAGAGAAGCTGTGCATGGTTACCACTGGTGTTTTGTGTCTGTATCCAGTGGAAATAAAGGTGAGTGTGTGGCCAGATTGTGTTTCCTGCCAAATCTTGTTTGTTATTTGGTCCACAAAGGCTTGTTTTAAAGTTTAATCAAATTTTTTTCAGCTTCTGTTTTTACAATATAGAAAAGCGTATGGAGCCAGCTTACTGTTAACAAATTCTCATATTACTGCTAAACAAGGCACTAAAATATGTTTCTGAGGAAATTTTAGTTGGGTAATATGCAGAATCTTGGTTGATATTTGATCAGTGCTGCCTCGTTTTAGTTTGATCTCAGCATTTTCAGCCTCTTTTCACAATGTAGGAACTTCACAAATAATCATATTTCAGCTGAACAGTACACAGAAATGTGTTTCTGAAAACATTTTAGGTGAAAGATAAATAATGCAATAGCACATGTCTGGTTTTACCTTTTAATTGGAGTTTGGTCTGAGTTTGAGAGATAGTGAGAGAGAGGCTTGTCTCTCTCTTATTCAGCTCCTATACAACACATGTTCATGGTGGTGGGCATATGAAAATATGAATGTACTGTAGTGTGAGCAACAGCCCTAGAGCTAGCAAAGATCCACTGAATGACAAGTGGATTTGAGCTGAGAGATGAGCGTGGAGATGTGGGCAGTGGTAGG
Organism: Plectropomus leopardus; assembly: GCF_026936395.1. Classification (NCBI taxonomy): domain Eukaryota; kingdom Metazoa; phylum Chordata; class Actinopteri; order Perciformes; family Serranidae; genus Plectropomus; species Plectropomus leopardus. The sequence goes on from NC_142180.1 coordinate 19,015,366, forward strand.
AAGGAGGGAAGTTTACCACAGGTTATTTCATTTCAACTTCAGCTTTATCTATAAAACCCATTATCACAAATCACTATTTGCCTCAGAGGGCTTTAGCATTCTGAGCATACAACACCCCTTTATCTTTAGACCCTCACATCGACTATGGAAAAACTTCCCAAATAAACTCCTATAACGGAAAAATATGGTAGAAACAGTTACACATACTATCCACATTGTAAAGCTGGTTGAAAATCAGCAAAGTATCCCTTTAAGCTGCTCTGGCAATTTAGGCAATTTAAAACATATTGAAAATCTAAAGGTGTCACGTTTTAGCTTATTAGTAAGTTATCATGAGTCAAGATTATGAGAAAATGAGCAGTTATAATGTAGATAATACCTCCTGCCAAATTCCCCCATACAGCAGTAATATTTGTAGATGTTTTAGAGAAATATAAATCAATGCAGAGAAGGCTGTGCCAGAGATATAAAAATGGATTATTGTGGAGGACATACACCAAGTCAAAAAATGCCCCGGTTCATTTTCTTTTAATCTGTCTAGCTGAACATAGGAGTGGATATTTTTCTTTTTTGCTGTTGGCACAGACTTGGATTGAGACGACCACTGGGCAAGCATGGGTGTTTGCTCAAGTGGAGCCAATTACTCAAAATAAATTGGGTCTTCCTCTCCATTCCCTCCTTTGCTCTTCCTCCCTCTCTCCCTCCTCAGCCCCTCATCTCTCTGGTATGGGTTGTCATTTGAAAACCGGGTCAGATCCACGGTGAGCCCCTCCTTCCAAATAAACAGGCTAGTAATGGCTGTTTACCCAGAGTACAAGAGCCATTATGCGCAAGGAAGTTAAACATCTCTGACAGGCAAAATGGCCGCAGACAAATCACCGTTGCCCTTTTCTGAGGGATTGATTGGAAGAATGCTGATGTTTCCCTAACTGTTACCAGCAGCCGAACACGCTCGTGACGGCTTTTCAAAAGGCATACCAACTGGATGGTGTAAGGATTCAAATCGAAAACCTTTTGTTTGTCTGCAATTAAACTACAGAGTGAGCAGATGACCTCGCCTGAGATGGATTTCATCACATTGGTCGCCTGGGAGCTGCAGGCCTCACAATCGGAAAGTACCCCTGTGCTTCAGGAGAACATCACAGCCCACTTTTCAGTCACCTCAACAGATCTGGACAGCATAATGTGGAAATATAGAGTAGGTGGAAAATGAAAGTGCAGTCATAATGTACTGTAAGGCAACTTTTAATGAGCTTAACGTCATTCTGCGGAGTCATTAAGAGATCAGAAATGAAGTCAGAAAATAATTTGAAGTGAGAGGCGCCGTTCTGTGACTTAGAGTTTAATTGGAAATGAAATGGTAGGGTAAACAGAACAATGCATTTGTGGTCATACATGTGTGAAGAATGGACTGCACTAAATCACAGCTTGTTAACTAGGCCATAATGGAAGTTCACCTAATGGGTGCCGACTGAGTAATTTACCGTCAAGCTTTTGAATTTTGTCTGTGAAGGTCGGGCGCATTGAGCGGCATTGGGTCCAGAGTTTTTACAAGTTGAAATAGCTGAAATATGCACTTTACAAACTGTTCCCTGCACTTTAACATGAGAATTGGCATAATAATTCATTTTCAAAAGGCAGGTGGTCTAGTTTTTAAAGATCCTGTAACTAGAATCTCACATATTCGTTATCTGCAACACTCAACAAAAACTTATCAGCTATTTTAACAATCAATATATCACTTATAGTGAAGTACGGCATCTCATTTAATATTGCCTAACAACAACTATTAATTCAATCTTCTCAACTGCGATCTTTTGATGCTTGTATTATGTGATTGTGAATAAAAAATCTTTGAGTTATAGACTACTGGTCAGACAAAGGGAGCATTTTGAAGATGCTGGGCTTTGAAAAATTCTGATGGCATTTTTCAGTTTTCTAAAATTGCATGACCCAGCTGAATAACTGATTGATAGAGAAAATCATTAGCAGATATGCACAGAATAAAACTAAGTGTTGCCCTTCTCACTGTGGAAACATCATAAAGCATGAGACATCCTTGTGATTTAACCTTTAAACTAGATCTGGTTCCCAAAGTGGAGGAGAATCTAGAAAGTTGTGAGATTATCATTATTGTCATTCAGTGGCTTTTTGAAGCACGAAGAGGTATAACAAATAAGAAGTAGATATTAGACTTTTGAAATGTTCCAAACCTTGGAGAAAGGAGATCTGAGAGAACTGGGTGAAAAAAGAAAGAAATGTGAAATAAATACACTAAAATTGGTTTAAAGGTGCAAAAGATGGAAAAAGATGGAGTTGATTAAAAGTCGAACTAAGAACTTATTTGGTCATTCTGAAACAAAACTCCATAATCTCATAAAACCATGAAATAGGGGAGTTTGACATTCTTAAATGGCCAAAGTTTTAAAACAACAATGGGGTGTGAAGCTGGTTGCACGTACAGCCAGTCATATTCTTTGCAGATGGGGCCAGAGGCACAGTATAGCTCTGGGTTTTTCCTCACAGATTTGAGCTGTGAGAGAATGCACAATGAGCCGAGGCACGTTGTTGTAATTGGCTCACAACAGAGCAGTCTGCTGCTCCCAAGATGTGAGGCTAACTTCAAATGGGTGTTGCCGGAGCTTTGATTCAGCCCATCATCGTGGCTCAAATCACACACACAGAGGACAGTTGTACAGTGTTGGGCCATAAACCCTGGCACAACACCCAACAGGAATTTCTGTCTCATGCATTTCCTACTGAATGGCTGGCAGGATAATGCAGCATGCATCCGGTGGAAACAATATGGGACATCACTGCCTGTGTTTGAGTGTTTGTGTGCAGGAATACTGCATGTGTGTTTTCCTGTAGGTTATGCATGTGCATGTATCCGTACAATATCTCTGTGTGAATCAAAGCGTATACTCTCTCTTTCCCTTCAGCTGTCAGAGTGCCAGGCAGCATTCAACACCTGGATCAGCAGGTCTCTCCCTCATGCACATCTACTCTTACACACTCCACTGATCTCAGTTCCCCTGCAGAGGGAGAGGCTACACAGCTGCTAACTTTCCCAAGACTTCGCATGCAGTGTCGAGCTACTGTAACCGAGTTTCACCACGTCCAACAATCCGCTGATTCTCTGCTTGAGTGTAGAGTTGCGTTATATCCGCCTTGTATTGTTTTACTTTACTTTTCATGTTGTATAATGCACAGTGACAGCATAGACCTTATTCTTGAGGATAAGATTTCTCCACATAGGTTGTTGACAGATGCTTGGTGTCCTGTTGATGCAGGGTCAGTGGTAACGTAACCCCCCCGAGGGCCTGCTTTGTTAATTGTGCCAGTAATCTGTTTAAAGTATACTGCATGGAAGATGCAGGGAATTATCATTGAGGAATTTGTATTCCTCTCCGTAAGCCTTTGTTCAATAATGTATTCCTGATGTTGGCGTTACAGTAAACTCTGCTGCACTGTGGACTTTATTCCAAGTGTGGCCGCAAGATCCGGCAAGGTGTGTGTTTTCAGTTTGGCCTCAGGGTCCCTTGGAGACCCAGGCATAAATAATCATAACATTGCACTATTTTTACTTGTTTTGCAAGTTTTGTTTAGTTCGTCCTGACCCCAAAGTCCTGATGGATAATCACCAGGACCCCCACAATCCTCTCCAACAGCTTCCCAGGTGGCCTATTACAATTCTCTATTCAAACACGCAATCCTGTTGGCAGCCAATCAAAAGGCTGCCTTCCACCCACATCCCTCGGCGCATACCCTCTGGGTCAATTTTCAGTGGTCTCCTACCACAACACGGCTGTCATGAAACGAGACACATGCAAAGCAATCTGTCCCTTGGTAGAAACTGGCAAACGCACTGTGCCTCGGAAGGACGGGCATTGCCCGGCCCTTACGTCACACTGCCCTGCTTCCTGAATACTGGGTGGTGAGTTCATCACGGATGCCAGGTGCCATGGTCTGCTGAAGGCCAAGTGGATGGCTGAGATATCAGATATTTCCTGGTTGAGTCCCATGAGAGGGCATAGGGGACTGGTATATTACCTACAGCTTCGTGCAGAATCTCACACCCAGAGAGAGAGGGGAAATATTTCCCAGGAATTCTTGAGAACTAATAAATTGCTAACTTTTAATGAGTGTGGTCATCATTCTGCAGCTGAACCTCCCTCAGAAACCTAAAGCACTCTGATCTGGCTCCTCACCAACTGAAAAAGACACCAGTCTATAGGAGTCCTGCTGTACTGAGGGCAAGGAGAGGCTCTTGCAACTTGCAGATAAAGGACTTCATTAAAAGCAATACAGAAGATATGTGTTGATGGAAACTTACATCAACTATTCTCTCTAAACAAAATGTCCTCTTATTACATCTTCTAAAGTCTTCTTCAAAGAATGCAGTGCTGACCATTAAAACAAATTATTATATAGCAATTCACATATGTAATGGGGATGTGTGGGTGTGAGATCATATTAAACTAAATCAGACTATTTCATTATATCAGAATAGTACGATAATATGTGATGAAAACAGAATGAAATGCCGGTAGACCCTATAAAATATACAGAAGTTGTTCTGCATATTATAAAAGTTCTTTCTAGTTTCTTGAGGCAAGCAGCAAAACAAACTTACATTAAAACTCACTTTCTCACCAAGTAACAAATTTCTGTTCTCAGCCTGCACTCATACTGAAATTACATTCATTAGGAGAGCATAAGGTCTGCACTGGCATATCAAGCAACCCCCTAAAAATAGCCTCCATGCCATCCTCCAGCCCTTTGAGGATCAGAGTGGAGCGAGGCAGCTGAACGGTGCCAGAGTAAAGCCTCGGCCTGTGGACAGATGTTTCTGCGAACAGGTGGCTGGGGTTGTCCCCTGGATTTGCATGGCTATGACAGACACAGCAGACCTCACAGACTTCAAAGGGCAGGAGCATGACTGCTAATGATCTGTGGAGAGAGGAAAGAGGAGTGGCTAGCTATAGCGAGGTAGCTTAAAAGGCGCCATGCAGACAAGGACTACCAGCACAAAGTCGACGGAAAACTTTTCTCTGCTACAGAATGTTTGCCATAATGATGTCATGCTTTCTGCTACTGTTGGAGGGTCATTTGATACTTTAGGCCGTCAGCTATTGCTAAAGAAGGAATGCAAAAAGCCATATTTGAAAGTAAAACTATTACAAAAAATTATAAGCCAATACAGCCGAGTTAAGTAGAATTATTATCACAGGATCACAGCACAAATTGTCGGTAATGTACAGCACAGAATGAATGAATATCTAATTGTCCTTTCTGATAATTTACAATAGTATTTTTGATGACAGGCACTGCAACAATAGTTCTGGCTGGCTAAGAAGCCAGCAGAGGAAGCCTCAGAGGTCCACAGCTGGCTTCGGGGTGCTTTGCGGTACGTCTGCCTCTCTAAAGCTGGCGTTCCTACCCAAATGCATTCACAGGTAGCAACATTTGGCACAGACGGATCATAGTGAATTTGTGTTCGGTACATAAATAGCATAATTTGGATTGTGCCCTTGAACCATTAAAATCTCACCATACCCATCACTACTTACATTTCATGACTCTAATTCAATAATTTCTGAACAAGGTCAACATATTAATATCAATAAGTATTATCCTGATTTTTTGTCATACTGCCCCACCTAATATCACTGTGATGAAGGTTTATACGTAATTGATTACTCAATAACACTTAGCTTTAAGAAACAAAGTTTAAGTGGTCAATGTTAAATGAAGAATTCTGGATATAACAATAATATTACTTGAAGCCAAATGTATGTGGAGAGACAGTTTGTTTGAGGATCCTTAAAAATTCTCTCCCAGAGTTTGAAACCAAGCATGAACTCTTCAGAGTCTGACTTGATGAGATTTCTTCTTGCAAGGCAGCAATTAAGTCAGACAAGCAGAATCTCTTCGTCTACCCCCTCCCCTTCATCTGTCATATTTCCAGCTTTGATCTTCTCTAACCCCATTCATTAAGCAAATACAACACACTGCCACTTAAAGTTCGCAATGGAGCCCTTAACATCTAATAAATAATGCATTCTCCCCGGGATCAAAACACGAGATGAGCACCAGACAAAAAGGGGTGAACACGTGGCTGGCTCAGACAGAGCTAAATGTATGCTGAATGGAATAGGAAACGTGGTACACAATGAAGCGCAAAGACTCAGCAGTCTAGCATTGGATTAATAGGCGTGATTATGGATGCAGTTGTTTCCACCTATCAATCTGAGGCACAGGGTGGCAAGGGTGAAATGTAACACTGGATAGCAATATTAACACCGCATTTTAAGTAGTGTGCTGTCCTGAGAGGGAAGAATGAAAAATGGAAGAGGAATGCACTTCACTGGAACTGGTCAGAATAAGACTATTATAACAAGGAGCCTTTTGTCACATCATCAATCATAGTACTGGTCTGTATAAGGAGAGATTATTTCAAAAATTATCTTTTTCTTGACAAAAAAAATCAGTACTGATCAGAGAATCTGGTATTTAGGATGCTTGCTACCATTCAACAGGAAGAGTGTGCTGCCATGCTTGCAGCTTTATAAGGCTGAGGCATGGCAGTGCTTTCAGCTGAACTCTAACATGCTAACATGCATCAACATGCATCAACATGCTAACATATGCGAACTTGCTAAAATGCTGATATTTTGAAGTTATAATGTTTACATCTTCACAATCCGAGTTTGCATGCTTTCTACTTATCAGGATCATAAAAATCAGCCCCTCAGAGCTTCTGTTCAAGCCCCACCAACAGCAGTAGTTTTGGGCCGAACCTGATTAAAAAAATTGTGCTTTAATAAAAAGAAGAAGCAAACACAAACACACTAACAGTCTAAAGTTTAAGAGGTATAATGTTTACATGTTCACCGTCTACTTTTGGTGTGTTAGCATGTAAATAAGAGTGCTGATCGGGCCAGGAAAAAATCAGGCCTGACCCTACATGAACCCAATCCAAGTCTGACCCAAGACCAACTGACAACAGTAGTTTTGGGCCCGCGCCTGACTAAAAACCCAAATTTCTTATGTACCTTTCTTTCTTTCCTTCTTAAGTCAGTCCATTTAAACTCCTGCCATTTAAGCATGAGAACTCCACAAAAACAGGTAAATTGGTAATAACCCAACCAGATTCAAGCCCAGGGAAGAATGAGACATCATAGATAAAAATGGCGGGCCAGTTGGGCCCACCTGGGCCAGAGAATCAGAGCTAATGCTAATATTTCCTAGTATTTGCATTGAGGCTTATGGGTATTTCATTTGTTTTGCAGGTGTTTGGTCATTGATCAAAATATTTGAAATTTTTTTTCCTATATTAGTGCCAAAATAAAAAGTTCCCAATAATTTTGGCTCACCGAGGTTATTATGATTTTTCCTGAGAAGGACATGAATAACTGTAATAAATTTACTGACAACTCATCCAATAGTTGCAGAGATATTTCAGTCTGGGTCAAAGTCGTGGACCGACTGAGAGAGTCCCGCTGCTAGCATGACTTTAAAATCTGCATGATTGGTTTATGTTTCTTAATATCAGTCATTCTGCTAAAGTAACTTTCTAAAATGAATCCCTAATATACAAGCGACCTCTCTGTGACTTGCAATTAATACAATAATGTAGCCCATCAATTAAACTACATTCTACACAAACTCCTTCTGATAATGTATTATGGCAGACCAGCTTCCTCCTGAGTGTGTGTGTGTGTGTGTGAATAGACAAATAGTGTCCTCCTGTTTCAGGTCTGGGGGCCTGACTGAGGTAAAGCGACCTGAGTCAGCAGGGGGGCTTTGACTACATCTTGACTTTATTACTCCCCGCCCTTAAATCCCACAGTGACCTCCTTCTCTTCTGTGCCATGTTCAAATAAACATCCAGAAAAAACTATTATTCCTCCCTCTGTCCACTAATGTTCTCTGGGTTCCCTCCTCATCTTTCTTTCTTTCTGTTTGTTTTCCCTTTCTTTGTCCTCTGACGGGAGACACAGCATGACCTGATGGGAGCCATGCCGCGACCTTTGCCAACCAAAGCCAAATCTACCACACACACTACAGAAACAACCCTGGTTCGGTTTGACAGTGGGATTAAAGTCTGTGTTGACTTTGTGTCCACTGGGACATGAATGTGCTGCTGTATATTCATGATCTCCTCCAAAATCCTTTGAATGGAAGTTTAAAAGAGGATTTTGTTTACACTGCTCCTTAAAACCAGAAGTCCAGGGCTTATTTCTTGTTCACATGGAATAAAGAATAACTTTCCAAGGAGCAGGAAATGGCTCTATCAAATGGCCATACACACTCTGATCTATAGTAACACCTCCGCAGGGTTTCAATCTCAAGGCGACACCGTGCTGTGTCAGGAACGCCAACACAAAATGTGCCTCTCTACAGGCCTTTGAAACCCCTGTAAATGTTATACAATCTGTACCGCCCTACCACTCACACATGACCTATAAGAATTACATTTAGTCACAAGGTGGCCTTAATAATGTGAGCCTTTGTAAACGGTCATATTTTTGTGCGGCTCCCTTTCCTCCTGTGTGTTTTCCGTAATTGGAATATTGTCTCTCGGCTTTCAGTTAAAAAGGGCCCTCCGCGGTAATCTCCACCATCTTGGCGAAATGCAAACATAGCCAAGTCTCTCCAGAGAAGCCGCCAACTCGGAGACGTTCTTCCCCTTTAATAACATTTTTTATTAAAGCAGGGTGAAAACAATTAGGGGTGTGTGAGTTCTGCGTCTTTAATACAAGCTTTATTGAATAACCGTTGTCCCATCCGCTGAGGGAAGGCCCCTGACTGTGGCACAAGTACTATTGCTTAATGTTGAAATGGGCGGGGGGACCTAAAGGGATTGGAGGAGTAATTCAATTACAAGTAGTATGCCTGAAACCTCCCCCAAAATTGCTGTCCAATTCCCTGTGCTGATAACAACAGCAAATGCTCTTGAAGTATATCCACAAAGACAGATCCGTGATGATAAAGTGTTGTGGGAGATCAGCCAATATGAATACATTACATAATAAATGAAAAACTTCAACATTCTTCTTCTTCTATACATTTTGCATGAGAATAATAAAAATGCTTTCAGGTGGTTCCACAGACTGAAAGAAGAATGGAAAGAGAACATGTTTGTGGCAAGGTGTTTCCTTTATTTAAAAAAATGCAGAAATTGTCATGTGAGTCAAACATATAATTAAAGCAATACTTAAGCAATACTTTTTCAGTCTTGCAAAGCAAGACTGAAAAGGACAAAACTGAAATTTTGAGGTGAGCAAGGATTTTCTGACTCATTTCCTTTTAGAGATTTAAATTGCCACCAGATCACTACAGCTGAATTAACTGGTAGTAAGGTACAGCCTCAGGAATTAAATCGCTTTATGGTATTTGCATTCTGAGGTTTACTGTTTGACACACAATTAAACTTTGTTTATCATTGTCCCTTCACTTACTTTCTTTGTGTGCCACTCTCTCAGGCTACAACCACACTTAAACATTTTCATTTTCAAATACTATGGCTGCATTTATGTCTAGCATCCACACTACTACCACGTACTCAAACCAATGCGCACTCATTCTAACTCATATGGACACATACGGTCAGTCCTCTATGTCTAAATGGGATGCGCTATACCCTTACTGCCTCGCATTTCAAAGTTCAGGGATGGTGTGTCAATTTCTGCTTGTTAAATACATTGTGTCCTTTCACAATACACTTCCATTGTTACAGGAAATGCAGTTTATACTGATTTAATGTATACTGTCTTTCTCAAAATAAACTTACAATGTTGGTACACTTTGTTTTTAGTGTTTAAAATGAAGGGTGCCTCTGTACGTCGCCACCAAGGGTCATTGATCAAGCATCAGTATTTGATGGGAGTGAGAACGGGCTGTTTGAACCCTAAATAAGAGACTTTTAAAAATGCTGCTTACCCCATTTAGTCTCAGAACTTTGGAATTTTAATCTGGATGGGCAGAAATTAAATTGACCACCTTGTGCTCACACACTACACACTTTCAAAATTTTTATTTTTCATTTTTATTTTCAAAATTCTGTTTTAAAATGAAGACGTAGCGTGGTGTATCCTCAGCGGCTTTTTGAGCTGATGCTCTGTATCTTCACCACCTCACTATGGGGGGCAGCTGCACCAAGACATCAAAAAGCATCTCAATCTGCTTAAGAAAATCCCACAGACACACAGCCAAAAAGAAGTTCATCCACTCTTACTTAAAGTAGTTCCACCACAGGGATGCACTACAGTAGCAACTTCATCCTGTGTGAGGCAGCTGCAGCCACTGGCTTTTACACAGAACTTTGTGAGACTCATCAGATATTCTGTTTGTTTTGCTGGAGGGGATTTAAATGAGATTTTGAGAATCATTTTAAGATAGATGTAATGCCTTTAAACTGAATTATATACATATCAAATGCCTTTCTGAGAGAACATGTTGTAGGTATGCAGATAAAAATCATAATTTGTTGTAACATACAATTTATTTACCATTCGGTTCTTCCCATAATCCGTCAAAACTGGGGAGAGAACAAATACAATTTTGGCTCAGGCAAAGGATTTTCTATCAATTGACTCATTTGCATTCTGCAAGCTCATACATTTCACAAACTCGATTCCATCTTCATTTTACACCAGACTTGAAATGTTTTTCCAGGCACTGTGCGATTTGAATAACTATTGACGGACTAAAAATATCTAGGTTTTTGCACTGAAGCCAAATGTGGGTTTTTTAAATGCATGAGGAATAAGTGGGAACAATAGGAAAGAGAGGCAGAAGTATATGTATGCAAATAAATCAATCTACGAAAAATACTACCCTCAGGGTGAGAGGCACCTGCACATACCAAACACCATATCTATTGATTAACTAGGTTAATTAGAAAAAAGACATGCAATAAAAATGGCATTAATTTATATTAAGAATTTAAAGCTGAAATATAATTTTTGTATTTTTGTATTTTTGTATTTTGTTTGGTCAACTTTAGCGATGCACTATTTTACACGAAATGGTATCTTGAACACAAACAAGGTAATTTGCTCTCATAGGCAGTAAAATTCTTGGAAAGCGTCAGACACAATATGTTAACACAAAAAATGTATAATAAAGACCATCCCTGTTTTCCCATGCAATTTTTGACCTTCCTGAGGTGCTCATTTTTGAAGTAAGGTAAATGCCTGCATCTTTTTTTAACAAAAGGCGGCTCGCTGCTCGCCGCTATGAGTGGAATCAAACAATGGAGAACGAAACCAAACGACCATCGAGAATGAAAGGGATACATTTGAAGTGCGAGGCCCATCACAACACATCCGAGCACAGAAACGTTATCAAATTTGTCAAACTTTGAGGTGATTAGGGCTTGTCTAATTCAAATGGACAGACAGATGGTCGGGGGCAGCGGCCTGTGAAATCCAAGCCCTATTTAAAAACGGGCTGGTTTTGAGCGGGTGGGAATAAATATGTAAACCCAACCTGCTCTGTAAAGGGAACATGCCTCCTCTCATTCCCAGTCCTGCACCGTCCCACATGTCAAGCTTTCGGGGTCCATTAGTTACAATGAAGTGTAAAATAACCTTCAATACACCTTTTGGAAAGCTATGGAGGTACCAGACTGAAAAAAAAGCGCAGGAATTCCTGCTGGTGCAGATCATTTCAGGATGGTTTTTGGAAAAGGGAACATGTGAGCAAGAAAGAAAGAAACCCTCCTTTGTCTCTGGTTTGAATCAAAGGCTTACGGAAATATGTCTCGATGGAAGTAAACTTTTCTCAATGGGAAACATGTGACCTCCGAAGTGGCAAGGTGCTTTGAGGAGTCGAGAGTAACCCTTTTTACTCATGAGAGGTGCCTTGTGAAGCGCCACAGAATCAGCAGGGTGCCTCCTTTTGTTTGTATTACAAATGGCCCCGCACAGGGTGAGAGGTCAAAGCGATAATCACATATGTAAACACACCTCTCGTCCCGAGCTGTACGTTTGGAGAGCCTCCTGCTTGACCCTGCTGTTTCTGCCCGGTAAATGTTTGCAATGCATCAACATACAGGAGTATAAGTGGAGCTCTGCATAGTGCAGTTTACTGGGTTCCGTCTTTCAAACAGAGAAAAGCTGAAAATAATGGTACATGGTACATTCTCACAGGCCCACATGTGCACGAAGGCACACACACACACTTCCACACACACACACACACACACAACAGCGCTCTAATTAATAGCTCCTCTGCCTCCTGAGTCTGTGAGGCAAGTCCACCCTAATCCCCTGGCACTTAGTTCAGAGTAATCAGCGCACAGCAAAGTCTGCCTTTGGAACACTAATTAGCATCATTGATTTTCTCCTCAGACTCTGACATGCAAATACCCAAAAAACAAGTCACTTTTTTAAGAGGCCCTGTCAGTCCAAAAAAAGGACTGTACTTCATTGTTTTAGCTGCGCTAGCTTAGATACAGACAGGCTTGAAATGGGGGCTAAAAGCAGATTGTTTCATTGAGTGTGACAGAAAATAATTAGTGCTTGTGTTTACTGAAAAATTAGCATATGGTATTGATTGATAATCATAAAATCCAAGTGATACCACAAATGAAAAAAAAAAAAAAGATGGAGGCATTTTGAACATGTGGCATTTTCAAAGACCATCATTTGCAGTGTTTAGAGTGCGGGGGGGTATTGGCTAATGTAGCAAAAATAATCTCAAAGCATAACTGGCTTAAAGTATGTTTACACTGATACACTAATTAAGGTATCTCTCTGGTGATTACTTAGTCAGTCAGTTTAACAACTTCTCTTTCTGGTAAACTGCAGAGCCTGCAGCCTGAGATGAGTGAGCGTGTGAGGTAACTTCAATAAGAATTGCCAGTGTCCACATGCCGGGGGGAGAAGTAAATTGCAAGTAATGGACTCTAAGAGCGCTGAGATGTTTATCAGACTAAATGAACAGAATCACACTGGAGGGATGCAGTGCAGCTGTATGTGTGACAACATGCCAGAAAGAGTCCCGATTAGGAATGATGGCTGCCATGAATTTATGTATTAAAAGTTGGGGGTGAAACTACGGCTGATTGTTTGGGGCAATCATTTTCTGAATGTGTGTCAGTCGAGCATGCTTGTCTTATTCTGCTCTCACTGTGAAAACAGACCCTCATAAACACACAATACATGTGACATGCACTACCCGAGTTATTGTTTCCTGTAATTTAAAACGGAAAAGGATGGGATTGTGCTATTTTTGTGCTAAGTAGCTACTGGCCATGTCCAAAACAAGTGGAATCAAAGTGACCGCAATCATCCCTCGCCTTCTTAACAAGAGAGGGTGAGGAAACCACCAGCTTGACTTAACCAAAACCCTCCACTGGCAAATCCATAAAGGGAAGGAAGAACAAGGAATTAAGGAGATTTTCTGTCTCCCAAAAACACAAGGCAGACTCCAATTTATCACTCTTCTCTTATTCTCTCTCTCTCAGTTCCCCCTCTCTCTTTTCTCCTATTTCTTTTCTCCTCTTATAATTTTTCTCTTTCCCTCTCTCACTCTGCGTGATTGCATCCATATGCTCTCCAGGGATAGATGGGGTCAACACCCTACTTACTCACGCCACAGTGAGGCACTGACACTTGTGAGAAAGCCCTTGCTCAGACTCTCACACACACGCACAAACACACAAATGTGCACATGCGCTGCCAGTGTGATTGTCTTCATGCAGCAGGCGCAGACTGTGTAGCTTCAGTGCTTAGCAGAGAGGATGGGCTCTGGGATTTTTATGCCAATGCTTAATTCCGAATCATGAACGTATGGAGTATGTTACTCCAGCAGTGATCCACCTCCTCCTCCTGATACGTTTAGGATTGGCCTTTGAGAAGATCTGGCATCAATTAAGTGGCGCTCAGAGGAACTGGGCTTGACGGGGCCCGATGGATCCTTCTGCCTTCAATCCCCTCTTTTGTTCAGCAAAGCCAGGAGAGATCGTAAATTCGAACATGAAGACAGCGCGAAAATTGCAGTCACACTTGTGAGCGGAGGGAATCAAGGCCAGGAGAGGGAATTAGGCTGTCCTCTACCAGTGGTCCAAATCCTTTTCCTCTTTCCATCTCGGGAAAACACACACACACACACAGATATGTACAACCAGCACATGTTGTTAACCACACGGTTGTGGCTGTCTGCCCTGTGCGAAGAGCAAAGAAGCAGATGAACACACCTACAAGCAAACACGCAAAGGCACACAGACAAGCACGCATATTTGGAGCCACCAAGGAAACATCAAAACAGTTGCAGTAAACACAGCTCAGTTTAGACAGTTCACTATCCACATACTGGCATTTCTTCATCTTTATTCCTGTGTTGTTCCTCCAGTGCCCACACACTGTCCTGGCTCCCACTTACCACACACACACACACACACACACGATTGAAGGACATCGATAAAATCTGCTATAATGAACCCCTCCCCTAGACCTTGCCAGTGACCTTTGGGAATCCGATTAACTCTGCCACATCTCTTATCATATCTCTGCTGTCACTCATAAATTATGGCAATATGACAATGGATGATGCATCTACCAAGACCTCCACTCACATTCTGTGTATATTCAGCAACCCAATCCACATCTGTTTGTCTGCATGTGGGAGAAAGGTGAGAATTTTTGTATGAATACAGCATGATGATGAAACACTAATAATAGCATTACCTTTAACAGTAAATGAGAAGTAGTGTGTCTCAAGCTTACTACTGGCCACTCATACGTATCAGCTGATTTTTGCCTTTGGCTGAAACCGGCCTGTTGCTAAATAAGATAACACTCACCTGATGTTTTTTTATTGTTTCATTTTTGCACAGGCTAAAGAGCAGGGCTTGAGACTAATGGCACTCTGGAGACCATAGCATGTTTTATTTATTAATTGTTTTATCCCATTAATCACTGGCCAACAGTCATGTCTTTAAGAGGCTGTACTGGGATGAGTTTTAAAGCTAGTGATAATACTGGTATCATATCAAACTAGAAGACCACAAGAATCAGTGAAATTGATGATCAGTGGCACAAACCACTTCATGCTAGCCTCTTAGGAAGAGGGTTGAATAAGAGTTAGGCTACATTTTGGTGATGGAAAAACAGCATGACTCAAGACATTGGAATAAAACGTTGTTATATGGGTTCCCATCAGCCTGCCCTTTGCAGACATACCCACTTTATGCTAGTCCCATTAAGTTTTTGTGCTGTCATTTGATTCAAAGTCTCACAAGAATTATTTTACCTCGACAATATGGACTTCAAAACAGTTTTCAAATGAAAAATACTGGAATTGAAAAAATGTGATACAAAAAAAAGTGATTATTTTTGATAAACTAAAATGTTTGAAAGCCCTAATACCAACGAAAACAATAAACAACAACAAAAATGAAACACTGGTATCAGTAATCGGCTTAACTGTTATTCTAAACATTGGTATTGGCCTAGAATTTCACAATCAGTGCCTCCCTAATGCTAAAGCATTTATACAAGACTACTACATCCTTTCCTAACAACAGACATGTTTTCATTCATAATACCTGCTTGCCATTTACAGTGGATGTATGCCCTGACAATGTTCCAGCTGGCTCACTGGCACACGTAAATGGAGCAGAGCCATCCCTGAGGGCTGCACAGGTGGCTTACAGGTTGAATTCTCACTTGTAGAGGAGGTTCAATCCTTCCACCTTTTGCTTGTGCATGATTGCAGGTGGGACAACCTCCAAGGGCTTGCTACACTAGTGACTCCTACTGATTATCTGGGGTATTTTTAAGGGTTATGGTTTGTGGGGAACAGAGTGAGCCGGAGCTTCCAGTGTGTCACACCCTCCCAGGGAAGTGCCTTGCCGGCAGGAGAAAGGAAGCGTCTGGCAACAGCATGTTATGGAGGTAGCACATGTCTGTCTACACCCGCCGCAGGCCAACTGTGCCGCTGAGCAGTGACATGAACCACAGGGCAGAGAGAGTAGTCATCTCAAATTAGGAGAACATGAGGGAAAAACAAATGCACAAAAAAGAGCCCTGAGTAGAGTTATTAGTTGCAGGTGCTTTTTCTGCTTTAAAAAGTTGAAATTTCTTCTTGTCAAAATGTGTTATTGATCACAGGTGATATATTCAATATGCTCTTATTGATGTTTCAACATTAGAGACAGTGTGGACATCTTTTCTATTCTATCATGTTATTGAAGCTCACTTTCAGAAAATCATTTTCCTTTCTGAAATGTGGAAACGAATGTGGAATATAGGGATGAGGCATTATGATTGAAGCTGCTGATATCGAGCAATAATTTATAGTAACTGTATATATATATATGTATAGTATATTGTGTATTGTATAATGTAATTCTTTCAGTGATTTACATGGGATAGTCAAGATTAAACAACTCAGTACTGCACCTAACAAAATCAGCCAATAAAAATTGGCTGATTATAAAAATTATAAAATTATAATTAGAATAAATAAATAATATTTAGTGAAACCGTCACTTTGTCCTCTCTCTCCAACACAGGTTAATGGTATCAGACAAAGATATTAAATGATAAGTACTCCAATTGTTAACACATAGTATCATAATGTATTAATTTCAATATGTTGAAATTATTGTAATATTCAGTAGATAGAAATAAATATAGGGTAGATACAGTATGGGTTTAGTTTAGGGATGCACAGTATTTATCAGGACCAATAATTGCATAAATAGATAAATGCAAACTTTATCGCTATTTAGCGGCTCTTCGGACCCTCTCAGCGACATTGTTTTTTTAAAAAAAACGCAACAGGAGAAACGCATAGCAACTTATTTTGATCAACAGGGAACAAGGAGGAAATATACTGTCATTTATTACCATGCTCGGTGCTCACAGTCACTGCTGAACACCGGTGTAAGCGGGCATCAGGCCAGCGTCTCCCCCCTCCCTCGTCCTGCTCCTGCTCCGTGTGTTTGTGACGGGGACGAGAGGACACGTTGCACACGGTTTGAGTTCAGGTGTAGTGAGTTTCCAGCTCAGTTATGTTGAAAGAATAAACTGATAACGGATGTTTGATTCCTTCTTACTCCAAATAAGCAGAAAAATATGTAAATATGCAGAATCACAAAGTTGCTTCTTAGGGACTGACATTTGGCGAACGTTTCACTCTATAGTTCCACTGTAACTCAAACAGAATATTCTTTCCAGCATTATTTTTTTCCAATTTAAGCTGACATAAGAAAATAAGAGGAAAAAAAACAAACAAAAATATAAAAATGAAATTGATTTTGCTCTTGAAAATGACTTATACAAAAATGCAACTTCCCCAGCTTTTTCTCTGAAATTATATTTTTTTGGATGAAATATGAGAATTTTTCTTGTTTTTGTTGTGTTAACTGTAGTGGTGTCAGTTATATTTGGTTAGATCAGAGTTATAATGTTAAATTCATCTGTACTCACTACATCTCAGCCTTTCATACCCTCAGGTAATGAAAAACAAACAAAAGAAATGAGCAATTATCAGTATCTTATCGGCCACCAGAAGCTTGAAATTATCGGTTATCAGTATCGGTTGAAAAAAATCATTATCGTGCATCACTAGTTTAATTCCAGTACTTGCAAAGAGCCAGGTGCTCCGTACACAACAAGGCAATACTTTTCATCTGATTTGTGTGCACAGGGGATTAAAGGGTTGAAATTATTTATACCACGAGCGCTTCAGTGGCCCACAACGTTGACCCCAAAACTGTGGTCATAAGATCACAGAGGGAGCTTTCAGATTAGCACGCCATCCATTTTGAAAAGTAAGGAGGTTGTCCTGCTGTCTTAATGTTATGAGAGAAAGACATCAATCGAGCCTGTGCCCTCACAAACCGCAGACTTAACAGAGAACTTTGATTTGTCAACGATGACCACAACAAAGCTGGCCATCAGGGCTGAGGCGGCTGCTGTCTTACACATGTCAGGCGGGTCATGTGACACTGAGGTCACAGGGGATTATAGATGTTTCCATGTGCTACAAGTGTTATAGTAATAACAGCAACCCATTACCAGCTTAACACCGAGTTTAATAAATGATAGTATCACCGAAGGAAATAAACATTTGAGACTTTGAGGAGTTCCTTGCAATTAAATCTAATGCAATCAGAGGCACTTACTTTAGAAACTATTGGCGGTTAAAAAGGCTCTGCTGTTTGAGGGAGCTCTCAAGAATCCAAACAACAACAAGAGATTTGCTTAGAGAGCCTATTCTCCCTTATGAACATTAAATATTAAAGAGGAAACAGACAACTTTCCCTTCACTAGCATTTCTTAGTGGTATCACTGTTGGTGCCACTGTCGCAAACACAACCGGATCACTTCACGTTTTCCTCTGAGAAAAGCACACAGTGTAGCAGCTATAACACAGGACAACAGTGCAAGTTCACTCATTCATTAAGTGTATTACGACAGAGAGACATGAAAGCAGATAGAGAGGGAGACAGGCAGCATTCATTTTCCCAGGAGATTGTACCTGGTAGCAGAGAGAATTACTGGAAGCAAAGTTTAAAGGGAACCATCTAAATGCTGTTGTCATTGTTCTATAGCCATTACATTGTGCAATAAACATTTAGTTCATAATTATACATTAAAGCAAAAAACTTGTCAAATGCCATTTTGAGTAAATGGTAAGTATGAACTGTAACCAGGTTAGGGTGTTGGAGGGAGCTGCAAGCATGCAGAGCATTAAACAACAATAATAATTCATGCACATCAGAAACTGAACAGCAGCAGCACAGCAGCAAACACAACCAAGACACAGCAATGCAAAGAGCCCATTGACGTCAGCAGGCAAACACAGTATATAAATGCCACTGTCATATAACCAGGTATGGAAATTGGCACCAGTCACCAGCTAAATGTTGGTAAAATATGCAAGGGGTTGCTAGATTTGCTTCACTGGGCAGCCAATAAAAAAAATAGTTAACCTACTGAGTGGCTGGTAGATTTCTGAATCCAACAGCCACAGTGGCAAGTGGACAAAAGCTTAATTTCCATCTCTGTATATGACTGGTCACTGTCACTGAATAAAAGCACTTGCCTCTGGCCCCGGTATAATGGCGACTGGATATCCAGTGAACAGGCCCATGGCAGCGTGGTTGTGGTCCGACAGCAAACACAGAAAACACGCAGTCTGTCCTGGCTCATCTGAATTGATGGAAGTCTGACGAAAAACTGACAACCGGACAGCTGGCGGCGGCCCGCGGCCATTATTTACGCCGTAATTTAATAGAGTCCTCTAAAACTAGAAAAATGGACTGTGTCAGGTCAGCTGAGGTGACACGCAGTGATAGCACGAGAAAACGCATCTGCGTTACGGTGACGAGGTTCAGTTTCTAACGTCCGCTCGCTGCACCTGCATGATCATCATTGGAGGTCACGAGCGAAGCTGTAAAGGAGCCAATCACTGTGAAGCATCCTGACAGCAGGCGATGCCACTCAACCAATGCAAGAGTGAACTCTGCGCACTGCCTGAGCTAATGCTGCATTCAGGTGCTCCTGAAATAGTCCTATTTCCCGAGATTGTGCTTCTAACTTAAGCGTGTTCAGGAGCTTTAAGTCATAATGTGGATACAGCATGGAAGTTACAAATGAGAAGTGCTGTATTTTGCTCCTCAGAGCATTTTAACAGCACATTAATAACAGTTTGGAGCTTTATAGGCCTATTTTCATTCATTTTTTCAAATTATACAGTACATTGTACAGGCATATAATTCATTTTAAAACATAATATCAAATCAAAACAATATCAAATACATAAAAAGAAAAAACGTAAAGGAAACACAATATAAACAAAAACAACAATACAGATGACAAACTGAACGAGGGAGATTTAAACCAAGACATAGACATCTTATTTGTTATTAGATATGATTAAAGTAAAGTATAAGTATTGTTAGATATAAATTTTCCAATTATTATTTGGAATTAATAGCTTAATTAATTAATTGATTAATAGCTTTCCTGTTTGCTGTTATCTTAAAAGCAGAGTCAAAGAGACATTATAAATCAACAAAAGGAGTGTTATAGGCCTATTACATGGCTGTTTTGTCACAGACTTGTTGCTGTTCCAGTAACACCTCCAAATACTGTTTTAGTGAGAGTGTGTGTGTGTGTGTGTGTGTGTGTGTGTGTGTGTGTGTGTGTGTGTGTGTGTGTGTGTGTTTGTTTTGTTTTTTTTGCTTAGGCCTATGTGTCATTTGTGATATAGTATTAGGTGGCAGTGGTTAGTTGTTGTCCGTATAAGCTGTAGTGGCCAATGACATTTAAAAAGTTTATTATCATTAACCAAACATTTACTTTCACCATGTTTCTACAAATATGATGTTTACTTGGCAACTGGTGTACCAAATTTTGCAGACCTTCCAAGTTGTTTAGATATGATGGGGTGTTCATGCAATTTTTCCCAGTCAGGAACTCATTTTTCTGACATTCCCTTCACCATCTGGATGCAGGGTATCTATACTTAATTTATATAGATTTATTATTGTTATTATTATTATGCGTGATATTATTGTTTTGTTTAGTTTTTTATTTTAAGCTCAAATACAAAGTGAAAAAAAAAATCCACAGCCCAGAGGCTGATTAAGACAAGCCCAGCACTGCTATTAATTACCTTTGACCAATCCCCAGTCACAGCCATAATACTGCAATACAATGTGTGGGTTGCATGTTTGTGGTACGCAAAATTTCCATAAACAGCATATTTTACACATTATTCTGTCTGTGACTCTGACTTCCCTGTACATGGTTGAATATCTCTGTCTGAAGCTTTTTTTTCCAGTACTGTTCAGGATGTTATGGACCATAAACCATTAGTCAGTGATCAGCTGAGTTGTGGCTGTTAAGTTCTGGGAAGTCGTTGCAACAACAGCAGAACAAAAGTACAGTGAAAGCTGAAAAACCTGGAGATAATTGGCATTTTATTGCTGATTTCCTGTATTTACTGTCTGCTGCTTCAACGCCTGTGGTGGCTTTGGAGATGTTTGTTAGCGTCAGCCTCGGGCTACATGCTGTTTCAAGGTAGTTGGTTCATCAATATGACTGGCAGGTGTTTGGGTGTGGGAACTTGACCAACTGGAGTGGAACAGTAAGTGCACTTTGCCTCATCAAGAAAAAGAAAATCTTGCATATTTTACTTGTGACCTCGCTATATATCTTGTGCTCAAGAATGTTAAATTGAAATTAAACCTTGAACTTTGGCATCTTTATAGATGGATCCTCAAAATTAATTTCTAACCTGTTGTTGCTACATGACTATGGCGTGGAGGAAAGATCACTTCCAGTACAGTTTGTAGCAGTGCTGGAAACTTCTTGGAAAAGCTGCAAAATAAGATTGTTTTCGTAATGACATCAATGTGGCATCATGCCAAAGAGCTGCTGGGTGACTGACTGTATGACTAACAACATCAAAAGTCCAAGACTCCAGTTTATATATTATACGAGCTGAGGAATCATGAAGGAAAAAGCGTCTGGTGGCCAACAAGAGGGCTCACATAAACACAGACAGGAGTGTGTACCAAAACTGAGCCTGGTCCCCACAGTCAAACGTTTGCTTTACCCATTTTACAACAGGTAAGAATCAAACAAATCTTATACTAATAATAATGGTTTAACAGTGATAATCCAAGCCTGTGTGTTTTATATTTTGGAGTTTATTATAAGCCAAGGCTTGGCCAGTTTAAGTAAGTTTACTTGTACTTGTACTATAATCATTTTTTTAAGCTAGTGCAAAAGTAATGGGCCATCTAAGGCATGATTCAAGGCCATCTGAGTTTTCACTCATATCTTGCCTCAGATCATCAGAAAGGGCTTCAAAATAATTGAACGCCATGTTGGCCTCAATAATTCTCAAATAAAACTGTAACTCAAGGTTGTGGAATCACCTAGGAAGGATGAAAATCTTACTCAAAAGCTTACTCAAGAATTTGCAGTGTACAAACCATAAAATACACACCCCCTTTCCCCCAAACAAAGATGGATGATCTTTTGACGTCATGTATATTTCGGTTATAGGTGGCTGGCCAGACAGTGAAACTAGAAGCACCTCGTCCTGTCCTCCTGCTCCTTTCAAACTCCACGATAAACAGAAGGAGAAATAGTGATTTTCACACATGTGTGAGGCCCACCACACCTTTAGTCCTGCAGCATGTTGAAAGCACAGGCCAAAGTGCAGTTTTGTTTGTTGTTTCATCACCTTCTCATGCTTTATTGATGTTGACTTGAAAGCTCCTACAACCACTGTATGACACTGATGGTGAGAGGTTGAGATCAGCCGTGAACGACATTCCTTTTATAATGTACCATCGACCCTATGAAACATAAGGCGGCAGACTGTACAGCGTGCTTTGCACACACACTTTCATTTAACAGAATCCAGAGACATTATTACTGTATATGCAATGTAAAAAAGGTCAAGGGAAAATGTTAGAGGTCAGAAATAAATGTAGGAGACCAAGAAATGAATGAGGTCATATGTTGATGTGAAGTATAGCGGATATAAACTGTAGCAGTGTTTAAATCAGGCTTCTGACTTGCAGCATTTGTCAAGCACATCCTCTGTCTCAGACTATTACAGTAAAACAACTGAATCATCGTGGTTAACGGGCAACCCGTTGCCAGTGTGAACTTGAATAGAACACACACACAAACACACACACACACAGACATACGCACCTTCTTTCCAGCTCTACACAAGACTGATGGAAACCATAACATGGAACTGAAGTCCTCTAGGGGATTGAGGAACGCCACACACTAACACGGCTCTTGTTACCCTGTAACCCAAGACACAAAACTGGGGAGACAGAGAGACTCACACAGAGGGGGAGAGAGAGAGAGAGAGAGAGAGAGCAAGCATGTGTCCGGAGGTAGTGAGAGTGACACCACACACCAGCATGTGGAGCTGGATCAAATACTTTATTTGCAAATAACTGTCAACATTTATTTCAGCCACCTTATGGTACCAGATGGACAGGATTTAGACCATCGTGACATGTCCCAAAGTATCGTATGGAAACAGCAAAGGCTATGAGATGTATTTATAAGTCATTTATCACCATTATTGACATCTACAGGCCTAAGTGGGAATTAAAGTCATATCGCTAATCAAAACAAAGTCCTTCCACTCCATTAATCCTTAAGTGCAACAGACACCATTTGCTTGGAGCCACATTCAGAGGCCTGGAAGTGCAGAGCAAGGGAGGGAATGTGTGTAAAACTGCTGCCAGGAAATAGGACAGTGGCATATCCCGAGGTGCTGTGTGTCATCCAAGGTTTATTGCACTTCAGGTTGTGTGGGCTTACATAGGAAGAAATGTCCATCCATCCATTATTATCTGTAACTGTTTATTCTATCGGGCCCTGGGGGAGCTGGAGGCTCTCCCAGCTGACATCGGGCGAGAGGTGGGGTACACACTGGACAGGCATGGATAGATTACTGAAGGGGCCTTCTAGGCACAAACCTGGGGGCAAAAACTCCCCTTGCCTTACCACTGCAAAATGTCTCTCAAATTAAAATGTACTTACCAGGAAGAGACTCAAAAATGACCACAAAGAGAAAAAAAAAGACCAAAAAGAGTCACATAGGACATGTAAAGAAACAAACAAACAAAAAAAATACTTCAAAGAGACTCAAAATAAGAACATAAAGGGGATAAACTAGGGATTCATAGTGCAGTAATGGAATTTTGAAAGTCATTTCACCGATCGCGAAATCAATATATCCACTTTTTCCCCACCTAATTTCCATGATCATGAAGTCTCTTCTGCAGTGCAACATATAATGTATGCTCTTACCATGATGACACACCAGCAAATGGAGACATAAAATACTTTTCAATATGTAATAGTCAGTAATATTAATAATTTATAATTATTATAATTAATAATTTGTCTCATATTAATAACTAAGGGTTGATGTTGTGTACATGTTCAGTTTGTCAATATTGATAATAGTAATAAAAAAATATTGGTTTGTGTTATCAGCAGAGATTACCATGACTGATATTTCACTTAAAGGCCAATATTGGCCGATACCAATGCCAATATTGTTGTGCATCCTTAGGAAACACAACTGCAAAGGTACACAAAATAACTAAAAAAGATACTAAATTACCCCAGAGATCCAGAATTGCAACAAAATGGCAAAACACAGAAAAGACACAAAATAAATAAAAATGGGGAAAACAACTGCAGACACACAAAATGACAAATAAAAGGTACCCAATTACCCCAGAGACACAAAATGACTGAAAAGCAACACAAAAGGCCAGATAATGATGATAATAATAACATAAAAGAGCCAGAACGACTACAAATAGAAACAAAATGCCCCAGAGACACAAAGCAGACACAGAAGCATAGAAAGATGCGTAATGACTGCAAAGAGATGCAAAACAACAACCAAAAACCGAAAAAAAAATGAAGATAAAACCACCACAAAGTCTGTGTCTTGCTTCTTCGTAGGAGAGGTGGTAGGGCCTTTTAATAACTTTATTTATATAGCACCGTTTAAAAAAAAAGTTGTTTACAAAGTGCTTTGACAGACAAAGCAAGGCAGGCTCTTAGGGAATGATAAAATAAACATTAACAAACATGCCAAACAGAGAAAGATCTATAAAAGTCAAACAAAAAGGCAAGAACAAAATGCAGATACAAAAGGGCAACAAGAATAAAGCAAACAAAAGAAATAAAAGTGATAAAGCAGACAGTGAAAGTACTAAATTAATAAAATTTTAGAAAATAAAATGCAAAATGAGAATAAATGCAATAAAAATGATTAAGAAATTATATTAGAAGACATCACATCAGTAAGGATAAAACAAAGATAAGAAGATAAAAACAGATAAATAAGAAATCGATGAACAAATAAATACATTTAAAACATGAAAAGATGGCAAGAACAGGACATAAGAAGGATAAGGAATGGATAAATAGCATGAGCAGCAAAATGAATGAATACAGGAGGTGAGATAAAGAAACAAATGAATAAATTAAAATAAAAGAATAAAAGAATATCCTCTTGCTGTTCGGCTCATAGCATAACCATACCCTTTACAGCAGCATGATTAGAGGGCAACATGTCAGGGATGACTGATTAGAATCTGTAGTTAAGTTTAAGAAGCACCTAATCTCAGAGCCTGGATAGCTTTAAGTAAATGGTATTAATTCATAACTGGTTGAATACCCATATTGCTGTGATCTGTGTGTACAGTGCAATTTTCAACATAAATGTTATTTGAAATGTTAACATTAGTTGTAGCTTTTAATCATGAATTATTAAAGTCATATAGAGAGAACTGAGATTTGACACCAAGTTTAGCAAAACTAATTAATGGTGTTGGCTCAACTTCCTGGCTGACACTGTGTTGGCTTGTATTAAAAAAAGCATGTTTCTTCTGGTAGCCTACAATAGATCTGGCAATTATTTTGTAAATAACTTGATCCAAGTCTGCGTGCCAGGAAAAGGAAATTGTGAATTGCACTGAGACAAACACAGAGGGACTTTAATAGGAAAAATGAGCATCTTGAAGATGGGGTTTATTTAAGAAACACACATCATCGGGGGAGCTATTTGGAAAGAGAAGAAAAGACAAGGCTGAAAATAAAGATTTGAAGCACATCTTCATTAAGTGAGGTAAGACTCCGGGAATGTGTGAGAGGAAGATGAAGAGGGAGCAAAAGAGTCAAGGAGTGAGAGAAGTTAATAAAGTAGATAAAATCTGCTTCACCCATTAATCAGCATGAAAGCCAAGAGCAAGAGAAAGCATCTTCCTGATTCTCTCCTAGTGCTGGATAAATCCCCTTTATTATTGCAACTTGTATTTAGTTACATTATCTCACTGTTTGTTAATAGGTGGTCAAGAACGAGGGAGGACCAACACCGGAGGGAGAGGCAAAGAGCAAATGGGGCCGACACAGGGTAATGCTGATTGGCTAAGTCCGTGGAACACAAACAACACAGAAAAATAGAAAACTCTGCCTGTGAACTCGGAGCATTTTTATCTTTCTAATGAAGTGACCCCTTTTAACCTCCTCGTAACATTTGAAAAGGTTAGGTAAAAGTTAGCTAATGAGAAGAATGTAATATATTCACCCAAGGACAAAAAAAACTACTTTCAGTTAGAAAATAAAGTGCTGCTGCTCTAACAATACATAATAACACTGTTCCTTTTCACTGCGGCCAAACAAACTCCTGCAACACTTAATGTGGTCATTAACATCCACACATCTTATCCCAGTATCCTGGAGCAAGACACCAAGACCCTCATTCTCTCTCTATTATGCAGCCGAATGCCTAAAATGTGAATGTTTGTATGATAGATGGTTCCCATATTCTCTCTTGCATCATAAACATCCTAAACACTCACAGAGCAAAACTGTGAGTTTCCCAGACTCCCCACCTCCGACCTCCTCCGTCTTTACGCCAGGGACCACTGTTCCCTTGTGACGGCGCCATACTCCTGCTTCTGCTCGCCGCTGAGTCACTTTCATCGATGTGACATGCTCATGACAGGGTCCAACACCGTCAAGGAAGCTGAAGAAATGCAGAGCCAGTGAGTCCCAAGTTTCCTTCAGGGAGTTAGCATGGGGTCTTGGGCCTGTTTGAACTCTGTGGCCCCGGCTTTTGGAGCCCTCAAAAATGTTAGCATACGGGGTAAAGGATATAGATATTCATAGACTGGGAGGTGAGGGTGAACAGGCATGTTTGCATGAAGCACTTCAAAAAATAACCTCCGCATCTCAGATATGTGTTTTATTTTATTGTTTATTTTTACAGGGTCAGCACACAATTATAAGCAATTTCATCAGAGTTAGCTAGCAGCTAGTTTGCATTTGTCGTTTCTGGGCAGGTAAACAAAAAACAAACACACAAAACAGCAAGTAGCCTACACTACCTAAAACAGCACAATAAATAAAAGTCCATAAGAGTACAATGTAGCTTTTCCTGATAATTTATTTCACTCACTTTAATTTAGCTTGTAGAATTAATTTATACAAATGTGCCAGGCATCAAAAAGAAACAAACAAAAAAAACCCACCTTCACTCTTTTACAGCAAATGTATTTATTTATGTAATTTAACTTAATCATCTATGGCATTGTGCTGCCCTTAAGCAAGAAACTGCATTCTTGGACCTCACACTGCCCCTTTAATGTTTTTTTACATGAAAAAAATAAATAAATCACCAGACAGACCAGTAAAAGGAGGAGCTGAAGTGGGTGTGGCATTTTGCCTGGGGGTGGAGTAGTCCTCTCAGGAAGCAGAGACCCATATAACCTTTTGTCATTTTTAAATTTTCAGTAGTTTTAAAATTGCATATATAAATATATATATATATAAATAGCATTTTTGATTGTTTAAAGACTTATTTTGTTGTTATTTGTATACTAACACTGTGTTCTTTTGTCCATTGCCTCAGGGCAACACTGTGCAATTAGGATACTTTTGCTCAGGCAATATTATGCTAATGCTTAACCACATAAGTCAATTTAGAACCAGTTCTGACTTACAGTGACAAACTGACCAAGATGCAGAATCACTTGTTAATAAATGTATCTTGGCAAATGTATACTGCACATATGCACATTTATGTTTTATATTACAATCAACACTGTGATTATACTTTGAACGCATGGCTTCCTCCCTGCATATAGCCTTTGCAGTAATGCCAGAAGCAGATGAGCTTTGGCACTGGCAGTATATTTCAGGATTAACTTTTCAGACTTCCATCTATATGAACAGAAGAATCAATTTGAACCATCTGCCTGGCGCCTTCACCTATTTTCCGTCAGCCTATCGAAATGCAAATTGTGCAGGCGGATTAAAGTAAAAGCACATTCCCGAACTAATATGCCAATATGAGCCCCTTTGACTAGGGGTTTTTTATTGTTGGTACAGGTTGCTAAGAGATAGTTGCTCCCTCATTTTAGGGGTCACAAATGTAATGCTCCTAATTTGGGTGGAAGAGCGCAGCCATGTAATTACAATAATCTTCCAGAGTTGAATGGAGATGTTGCGTCATGAACTTGTCATGCAGAATAGTAGAGAGAGAAGTGAAGTATGTACAAGCATTTAGAGTGAAATCATGGTTGATAAGCTTTCTAACAAAGTAATTTTGTTACATGTGTATTGCTGCTGTGTATTTGCAATTAATTTCAGCTAAGAACTATAATTGTTATCCGCTGTTTATTATCACATATGTGCAGGTACATCATTTAACTTTCAGCACCAAGTATTATAGTGAGGCAAAAAATTACTTTCACGAACATAACTGCAGGCCTCATCAAACTGATTGCCAGACAATACACCCCACAGGCCTACAGAGACCTGCTCATCTCCCTCAAACATTTCCAACTCAGCTTCTCATCCCTGACATTTTTTCACAGTTCCAAAGCAAATTCAAAAACAGAGCTGAGGTGCACTCTACCCTTGGCCATTGTGAATATCATTAGCATTTCAAGCGTCAGCTCTTATCCACAGCAGCTATCAGGAAGAGGGCAAGCAAAGGTTCAGGGGATGCTGCAACGTGCAGAATGGTCTACCAGAATTTCGTAACATCAGCACACTCTAAAAATGCAAATCATGCTCAGTGAACAAAAGTGAAAGATTTACAATACATGTTTATCCACAATAGAGGCACCACATGGAAGAGACTGGAAGTGTACAGTTTTTAACACAAAACCACTAAGTGTTAGGGTCATATTTTGTTTGGGTTTTTTTTTTTTTTTTGGTTCATGTTAAGACATTTTCTCATGGCATTTTATTTTGCAGTCAAAGTTTTTAGTAAAATCCTGTTCTTTAAAGAGGAATGAATGGGTAAACTGGACATTACAGTTCCTCTGTTTCATGGGAGTGTGCCTTCATGAAACTATAGTACTGCATATTCTAAAACCAGTGGCACATACCCAATAAGTCAACTACATTTTTAACTATACTGAAAAATTCTGCTTGCACACTGGGCCTGACAGTGCCGACATTTACTGTAAATGACACCCACCTAAACTTTAGACCCTCAATGAGGACGGGAAGGAAGCATACACTGTATAAAAATAATGAACTAAGCTACTATAATGTCACCCATTGATTTCGTGGACTCCAATCATGGAATTTGGGAGCCGGGGTGACCATATTTAAACAAGAGGGTGGAGCTGTGGAGGAGTGAGGGGTGAATCTGACTAGGAGCCAGGGTAACGCCTTGTTTCCAGCCTGTCACTCAGCTGGTCATGCCCTCAATTATACATAACTTTAAGCCTTAATAAGATGTAAACAGGAGATTTATATGAAAATTGAACCCATGTACAGTTCACATGAAGCGGGATAATATAAACTCCCAACAGGCCCCAGTTTGAAGGCAAAAAAAGAAGCGTCCTTGGAAGGGCTTGCTTTTTCCAAATTATGCATTTGCAAAATGTCAGCTTTTTATAAGCTAGGACAGATATTCAGCTTTGTGACACTTTATTTTTCAGATTATTTGTTAGTTTTTCTTGACTTATCCATGCTTTCCACTATGTAACCTTGCTCCTTGTATGCCAGGCAACACAGTGTTTTGACTTTCTAACACACAGGCATAATAACTTAATGTTATTGTTACACCTACAATTTTCCCGCAATGACAAGTCAAAAAAAAAATCTTGTGAATAAGCTGGGAGCTTTCATTTATGAAAAAGCCCCCCCAAAAGAAAGGTCAAGCATTCAACTGTACAAGCTGCATGATGAAACTTTTGCTCACAATTACTGATGACTACAAAGTTAATTTCTACGACAATAATATCTGAATTATTTTCGCTTATTTGGGCGTAACCAAAAATGGCCAATGACAATGAGGAAGTGAGCTGAAACCCTGTCTGTTGAGAAAGAACCTTTCATTTACATGCATGTTCATTTGAAAAATAGAATGAACTGATGGGTCTGTGACAGAGTCTGACTTGAAACTTTGAGGAGTCAATAGACTTGCTTAAAATAATTGCATGTCTGTACTGAACTACAGCTGAGTACAGTCAAGTGGAAATACTTTGGGTTAAATAGGTTATCCTGAAGAACAGAGACCATGTTAAGTATCTCTCTCCTCAATTTTAATGGACCCACTTCCAAAAGAGGGCAATTTAAGAGAGAAGGTGTCACAATCAAATGGCTGAGAAAACGTTTTACCATCTTCTTTGCTCACTGGCAGAAGACAATAATAATCAAAACCTGAGAGTGTTATAAATGATGATTTTCAGAATAAGTAACTACTTGACAGCTTTTGGTGTGGTTTGTCAAAACACTGAATACAGTGTCTTACACATTTATAATAAAGCCACCATTATGATAGCCACTAAAGATACTCCCAGTGATCTTTTATTATAGTGCTGGCCACAGAGTCAAATACTCTCTTGTTCCTGTTGGAAAGGTTGTTTTTTTATTATCTTTGAGCCAGCGGTCAGAGGCAACCCTT